>NC_134940.1:2795711-3420711 GCF_051020765.1 Lasioglossum baleicum | reverse complement strand
TACCATTCGATAATATGCGCGCGTGTAATTAACTTAATAGCGTGTTTGAATCCTTTGAAACGAGCCACGCGATGAATGCGTACGATCCGTCTGCCCTAACTTCTTCTGTTCCCCGCAATGTAAAAGAATGTTTCGAATGAACGTTTTGTTGCTGTTTCTCGGCGGTCAGCCGTGTTTGCAACCCCTCCGCTGCGCGTAGTCAATGCACGAATCACCAGCGGATGATTTACGAATATTAATTCGGACAGTCTGAAAAAGACAATTACTCTTAAACGATATTTTATTTTGTAGTTCAGATTGTTCAAATAAAAAGAAGTATTTTATTTCGAGGTTCAGTTGTTCAAATAGAACTATTTTATTTCGAGGTCCAGATTGTTCAAATAAAATACTATTTTCTTTAATCGAAATAAAATCTAAAATATTAAATAGTATCTCAAATATTTTTTTCGCCAAATAATGCCCACCTCTGCCGATGAATTCTTAAACGACTCGCGCCTTTCAATTATCAATTTTCGACACGCGTGCGTTATCGCTCATAAATCACTAAACGGCAGTTTAGTATTCTCCGGGGAAAATGTAGCTACGATTTGTACAAAATATTATTCACTTTCATTTATTTCATGATAATCGTACGAAATGGAGTTGGTAAAATGATAATACGTTAGCATATTCGCATTATAAATGTATTAATATTGAGCTCGTAGGACTGTAATTTCAATAATATTGGTGGAAATATCAATTGACCATATTGTTATTGTAATCCTCGATCGATTAAACAGTGCCCACCGGTTTCCCTGATTTTCTCTCATTATTCATTGAAACGACTACAATAATTATTTGTAAAGAACGATTTAAATACAAGTACTAAGTGTCTGCGCAACAACGTTTATGCAGAACCGTTCTGGCGGCTGTGCAAGTAGTATTCTAAATGCGCGTCTTCCCTCAATGTTCTTTATAAGCTCGCCAGCCGAGAACCAGCAACGAAACACGCAGCCTCCAGCAATTAGTCTTACACTCGTAAACCTCCCGAAAGCTCGTGTTTCAAGATTAATGAATATTTCCTACCCGGAAACTTAATGAATCTCGATTAACCCTTTTATCTATCGAGTTACCTTGAGCCCGGCCCTCTCAAGACAAAGTGATAATACTACGGTGCTTGAAAAATCCATCCCGATGTACTCGCTTTTGTAATTTCTATTCTTTGATCAACCGGTAAAGCTAGGCGGATATAATCAACGAGGTAATTTTATCGCGTGCATTGACACGTCCAGACGCGGTGAATCGATTTTCCCCGGGACGTCTGGGACGAGCAGAACCGTTCTTTAAATAGTCGACTCGCTCGAAATTATTTACACGGTTGATGGCGACCGTGCGCGGCTATAGAATCGTTTCTAAACAATACATTACAAGCTGCAAAGTGAGTCCACGGAACAGTAAAAATGATACATGTTATTTCAATAGCGAAATAACACATTTGCTTCTCTATGAATAATTCCTAAGAACAGTCTCACATCTCCCACAGATTTTGCAAGAACAGCGTTATGAGCAGCGTTCGGAGCCGAAAATTTATTTACGGACGCGAAACCAGCCACGAGCTCGAAGATAGTAATTTTATTTGTTACAGCGTTCCACCGTGGTCGGTCTAAACCAAGAATTATAGGGACAAATGTTACATCTTTCTTCCGCGGAACGCTTTCCGACTCGAAAATTCCACCATTAATGAAAGTTTGTGGCAACCTGGAATAAGCTGAATCGCACGACAAACAACTTCCAGGAAAATTTACTGTAAAACCACCGCTTCTGAGGAACGGAGATCATTTCGCTCGGCGTTTCTTCGTCGACCATAAAATCTCGGCTTCTTTCAAATTATTCCTGAATTACAAAATAAATAGTAGCTCCGCTTATGTCTGTGGATAATATGTTTGATGATCATTGTGATTGCGAAACGGTGTTTTCCAGTAGTAGTCCAGTCGCGAGGACCCTGTGCTAACTTGGGGAGGGGGACAAAACCACGATTTTTGTTACCTGTTTTTGGTATTTCGCCTATAACTCAAAAACTATGGGCCCTACGAACTTTTCCTTTTCAGTTTTGAAAAGAGCATTAAGTTTCCTTCAAATATCACCTGTCCAACGTATTTTTTGACCCAATAGGACATTTTGAGCCACACAATGTTAGGGGTATACATAGTATATTGTAGATTATATGTAGATGTGTTGAAAAACTAAAATTATTAGCCAAAAACTTGCAATTTCCTGCTAAATGTCACAATGTGTGGCTCAAAATGTCATTTTGAGAAACATATCCTAATCTTTAACACCTGTCTCTCGGTACCTATTGGGTCAAAAAACACGTTGGACCAGTGAAATTTGAAGGAGATTTAATGCTCTTTTTGTCGTGGTTTTGTCGTGGTTTTGTCCCCCTCCCCAAGTTAGCACAGGGTCCTCGAGGTCGAAAAAACTCGGATTCGACTCCCCAGAGTACCCCCAAATGACGTGCCAAAATTTCATCAAGTTCGGAATACTTTCCAGGTAAAAGTACCTGGCGACTGGACTATAGATCGAGCACGAAGGAAAAGCTCCGATGCAAGCGGAGTTCTAAAAATGTGTCGAAACAATGTGACACGTGCTGGCTCCGTCTAGACAACTGACGACCTAGAAAATCGCGTCTGGTCCGAAGGAGATAGAGGTCGCTGGAAACAGCCCGTTAATTGAATCTCGAGGTAACTGAAACATCGCGTTAACCGATTCGAGCCGTGATATTCCTCGAGGACCGGGGAGACGGTGTAACTTTTTCCGGGCGCTGCTGGCGACCCGATCGAGGTGTTTCCACGAGATTTCCAAGGGTGGACGTTACATTATGATTGTTTAAACATGTTTAAACAATGGTTAAAGACGGAGAGACGCCACTTTAACACCAATTTTTGAGGATATTTTTCAATTTATCTCAGAAAATAAGGGTCCAGCGGAAAATCGAACTATACCACTCGATAGAGCAGACTTTTATCTTGAGAAGCCACCCTAACAAGCTTGAATCGTCGACGTTTTTTTCGAACCAGAAAGCAAAATATCTTCGCCCGACATGAGTTGCCGCCAGTAGCGTTCGGGACGGATACGGGGCGCAGCGACATTTAAATATGTTTAAACAATCATAATGTATTAATATTGCATATCGCTGTATTGGGGAAAGTCTTCAGAATCCGTTGCTATAAAGAACAATTCAATATCTTTTCTAATAACACCACACTATTTGTTCAAAGTTGAAATATATATTTTTCTTTCAAAGTCATGTTTCTCAAAAACTGTGCGTACAGGAAAAAAATTAGAAACAGATTTTGTGGAAGATTTTGTTAGAAACAGTAGTTGTGGAACAAATTTGGTGTTGGACAGTGTTATCAGCGACGTCCAAATAAATTTTCACTGTGCGAATTCATTAACGAAAGCATCGTTTAATCCTCCGGAACACGGACATCGAAAAACCATATTGTCCACGGATACAGAAGTTTCTTGTACGCGCGCGAAATTTTATTCCCAATAGCAAGCGGGATTCCTCTTTGTGCGTCTAATGAACAATAATGAATATGAAATCGCGAATTCGTTTGCCGGAATTTATTTGGAAATTAAATGGCATAATGCCTGGGATACCGTGGAACACGCGGCGGAGCAAATTGTTTTGCATAATCGATCAACCACCGGGACTAAATGAATTCAACGTTTCGGGACACGTCACCACTGACATTTGCTACTAATTTCATCCATTTTTATAAGCGTCTCTTTATTTATCAGCGCCGAATGTCGTCGTTCCGTTGCACATAGTTCTTTCCGAGTAGCCGAACATTTTCTTCCGTGGCTTTGTCAGAAATAAATAATATTGCGGTTGATCTGAACGTCCACAAATAAATTTCAATGTCTAAGAAACACCTGAACGAGTTTCTCGGTTCGAACCTGCGTTTTAACGGTTTGTTAAGCACTGAAATTGCAACAAAAAGGTGGAGCTAGGTTAATATTACTGACAAGAGTGAATATTTCAGTGAACGTGCTCTCTATTTCTTCAGCAGAAACTCACGGTGTTATCTTTTTCGAAGGAATTCGCCTCTTCGAGCGACGCATTAAAGAAAACAATGCACGAAAGGGAATAATTTCCCGTTCGCCGATAGTTATGATTGTCGAGCGGGTTCTATGGGAAATTGATAAAATTCTAATAACTTTTTCGGGTTTGAAATTCGCTTCGTTAATGGGACTCTCTTTTTTCCTTTGGTATCGAATGAAACCGGGCGACACGCGGCGCGCGATCTCTTCCAACCGAGAACGGGCGAATATGCTCTATGGAAGAGCGCCCGTGGATTAATTCTTACGCTTTTATAGGCCGCAAGCCATATTTCGAGTAATCGATATTCTACATAATAGATGCTTCTAAAATCGACGTTCTGTATTAATGGTATCCCGATAGAAGGAAATTTTACTGCTCGAACTCCGCAGAATTAGAATTGATTTAAACGCTGGGGAAGCTTTTATTAGCACTCGGGGAACGGTTGTAATTATTAGCAGTCGGCGAGAATTAAACCGTACAATTTCTTAATAAAAATTACTCTTTCAACAAATTCAACTTACTATTACGGAACGTAAATATTTCTGATATGAGAAGAACGAAACCACTGCGGGAATATTTCTTTTACTGTTTCGAAAAATTACGGAGAAGCGGCCAGGTGGTAATTCTACACGGAGAAAGAAGTCTGAAAAAAGGAGTATACATCTTTCTGTTGAGCGCTGCATTTTCGAGAAAATCTTTGAAGATATCGCTGGAATATTGTCTTATATATCTCCAGGTTTTCTTCGAGTAAGGAATCGATAGCATGAATATTAATGCTTCAAGATATCGCTGGAATATTGTCTTATACATCTCGAGTTTTTGTTGTAATAAGGAATCGATAGTATAGGAATATTAATATCTGCATAAGGTAATGGCACTGAATTTATAATAGATTATTGATTAAGATGTTTTCGAGTGAAGGTTCATTCAGAATTCAATGTAGGGAATAAACAATCGCAGGATTTAATAGGATTCGATAAGTTGATTGGAAAGTCTGTTTGGCAACGGTTCGATTAATCAATTTTTTCACGATGCGAAAATGATCGCTTCGATCGATAAGATCGACGGAGGAGGGTCGACACACTGGACCATGGGAAACAATATATAAATAATGGATCTACTTGAGGCCTGGGTATAAATCCGATGAAAACCAAGCGGGATAGATAAAAGTAGCCGGCTTCGATTGTGTTCAGCTCGGATGCCAAAAGAACGTCAATAAATAACAATTCCGGTGTATATAGAACCTATCGGTTACCCGGGGTTCCGGTTGCAGGAACCATTGGCGGATAAAGGATAAAATGGACACGTGTCGCTCGGATGGAAAAGCCACTGGTTTCAAGTGATCGTCGCGAAAATACGCCGAGCGAAATGAAAATACACCGTTCGGATTACCGCGCGTAACGAAATTCGCCGTTTTTCGACGTGCATTATCGGAAGACGGTAAATAACAGTCGAGATCGATCGTCGATCTGCCGGCGCAGTCGAAATTCCTATTTATTTACACTGGAAATATCGAAATTAAATAAAACTCGGGAGCATGTATTTGCCACTAATATTCGGACACTCTTAGAAAGACGACAACTCTTTTAACATCGACATACCGATTTCCCACAGCGTGAAGAAGATTATGAAAAAATATTGCAAGTTTTCAATATAGGCCCACATGAAAAAGGTTGTAGAACGCAACTTTTAGTATTTGCCCTGCAATTTTGCAATGTTCGAAAAAGTTTCTTGCTCTAACTTCTCGAAAAAGTTGAAATCTTAGTATTAATGGGAGTCACTGTATATTAGTTCACTTATTTTATTATTTCGTTGAGAAATTGTTGTCTTGGGAACATCGAGAGCCACAGCTGTGGGTTTCAAATAGGGTTGCCAGAAATGTTTTATCCAAACATAGAAGAAGTAGTGAAAACTGTAGTAAAAGTAAAAGAGGTACACAGCAGATTTTAAACTTTTTTATTCAAACAAAGAGTTTCGAAAATTATATGCTACTCAAATAATGATATAGGAGATCAAGTTAAAATGTAGAAGATTCGTATCAAATACAGAAGATCTGGCAACCCTAGTTTCGAATGAATTTCCCAAGAAGCGACAAATGTTGCAGAAGTGAAATAATATTCCAGGAATAACCGAAAGAACGTTGGGAAACTGAATCCTGTTAATTTCGTCGACAAGTTGCAATTTATACGGTGGATATTCGCCAGGCTGGAAATCTTGAATCCTTTTTGTGAAACAAAAATATTAGAACCGCGTTGCATTGGGTGAAGTTATTCAAGAGCCGGTGGTTAGTTTCTCCAATTTCCATGAAATCTCGCTCGCGAGCTCAATTATTGCAGCGAAGTGTGTAACTTTATTCGCGTCGGCAAATTATTACGTCGAACGTAAACCAGACGTCCCGGCGACGCCACGAGGGTGAAACAGGAGGGTGAAACGTACACCTGGCGTGGCTCTCGAGGCTCGTCAGCGTCGACTGCAATGACGAGCGGGATTCAATGGACGGATTCACCGGAGCCCGTCGCCCGCCCACGCACCTCGTGAATGCTCTACAGATCAGACGAGGAGCATCCATTTTGATGGAGCGAGACAGCAGCGAACACCAAAGAAAGAAATTAAACGGAGCTTCGTTTATCTTGCTGATCAATCTTCCCTCCGGTTTCCTCGCGTTTCACTGAGCATTCCTTGCGGAAAATAATTACTTAGACGTAGACTGCGGATTTTACGCTTTTCTGATAAAAATTCCAGGCTCTAACTCTGTTGGATCTGGATGCATTTGTAAAGATTTAAATATATCCACCAAAAAAAGCATCCCATCTATTGCTTCTATGTATATTCACGGCTGAATGCATGGCTTTAATTGATGCTCTTGACATTGCTCTTTTGGACACAAACCATAATTATAAAATACTTACCGACTCTCTCAGTTCCCTGCTATGTCTGCAAAAGTCGAAGATAAATATAATGACCAACTTCTACATTTACGAAATTAAGGAAAAATACTTTAAGTTCAAGAAAACCACATCGAACAACAGCAGTATAGAATTTGTATGTACTTTATGTACTTTATGTACTTTATGTACTTTGTTTAACTGTAATATGTACATATATTACTAATGTATAGCTTTATAACCCTCTATGGGGAGTTTCAATTAAGCTTTCAATAAAAAAAAAAAGAAAAACATACTACATATACTAGCGAGTTCTAACGAACTCGAGTAGAACTGGTATTCAGTAGAAATGGCAAGCATTGATCAGACGCACGTTCACAAATGAAATTTAATTCCATATTAATCTGCTACAAGTCGAAATGTTTAGCCATTTAAGCAACGATTTACACGCTGAATTATGACATTTTATTGAAAACTTTTAATCTTAATTGTAAAGCGTACCTTGATGCCTGTTGAGTTTCAAGCTTCTGGATCATTTTAATCTCTCTCCTCTATATCCCCCGGGCAATTTTCAAAAAACATTTCTCTCCCCTCAAATATTTTTGTTTGTTTCGTTTATTAAATAGAGGTGCAATGAATCCGTGTAACGAGTACGTAGACAACAAAGAGAGCTCCCATTTTTTGCACGTATCTCTACACAGGTAGAATCTCTCTCTTCAAAGCAAACGGAACAAATGAAAAATATTTTTACAAATTGGTACATCGCCGAATCAAAATGTTATCAAAGTGGTTAATTGTATGAGACGCGTGGGGCAATTGAATAAAGCTGTCACACATCTAATTTTTCATGTTTTTAAATTTCCCAAACACGATTTTTCTCTGAAGCGCTGCTACATTCATCAACGTCTAAACCGTTGTGTTATGTGATCAGAAAAGGGAATTCCATCAAAAATGGCAGCGGACGAGTCGATGTTTTTAGTCGGAGTTCGCTAGGCGCGTTCGTGCGAAAAACCGCGTTGCAAAAGCGAATTACACGAGCGTCGCTTCTCTGTTTCATTACAATGAAAATTGTTCGTAATTCCCGCGTATCGATTCGAGACAACATCGGCGATTTAACAATTTTTCCGCGGATATCATATCCGCAGGCCTTGCGCGGCCCGCACGCTCCATTTAGGGGAATGTATCTCGACAAAATGGAGAGGAAAACCCGGAGATCGAATATTCTTTTGTCGGGGCTTTGTCCTCGGTCCCTTTGACCGATCGGCCGAACCACGAGAATATTTTTTCCCTTATCTGGTTGCGCCACGGCAAAAGAGAGCGAGAGACCCTTTAAAAAAATTCGTCAGCTAACTATTGTTGTTTCGCGATAAACTAACAGAGCGGACGCATCGTCCGTGGATAATACAACACTGGTGCTTTAAACGTCAAACGTTACACGAGCGAGCGAAATTCGAATGTCAATCAATTTTGTTCTTCTATTTTGCATCCACCAGGTCGAACAATTAATCTGCCTCGTAAAAATTGATATTAGCAAATGAGCAGAAATCATTCTGGCACAATCGAGAGGTTGAATAGAAGTTGAGGAGTATAGATTTTTTAGAAATGTTAGAATATTGTTCGCGACTACAATGCTGCTAAGGTCGAAAAGAGTCACAGTGACAGATTAACACAGAAACAGGTTGCACAATGGATTCGTTTAATTATTTTTTGTCCCGGATTACCTGGTGGGTCTGACAGTACAGTGCCTTCCACTATCCTTAATCCACGATCTAAACCCTTAAGCCTGATCCTGGTGTTGTAGTCACGTAGACACTTTGATAAAACAGAGCGGATATACTCGCTAAACAAAATCATTCTGCGTGTTTGACTTTTTCCGGGTAAATTTACACAGAGAAAAATACAATATTTTAACGGAACAATAGCTCATCATTTTGAGTTTCCAGGAAATTTACACACTGATAAACCTGCGACGATTTTCTGAAATATTCGATGGAAACGATTTTCCTTCGAATTGAAACTCTGCTAATTGAATTTGCGATTATGATAAAAAGCACAAGAAAACAGTGGAAACTGTTGTTTACAGCACATTCGAATTATGTACAAGCTTGCTTTCCATAAGGGACGAGTAGTATTTTTCAGCTTCAATTATTCTGTATTAAAAGTTTCGCAGAAATAGTCCAGTCAATGAATGCTCATAAGGGAGTTACGTAAGCTAAGTTTTAAGTTCTCTCCTGGTGTGTTTCGAAATCCAAGCAAACAATTTTTATTTTGCATAAAAGAGGTTCATCAAAAACGACTGTCCATAAAAATCGTCGGATTTCATAGCTCGCTAGCTCGCGAGTCGAGCACTGGTTTCACAGAGAATTTGTAGCTCGATTCGGGATTCTTGGATCACGTTCTTGTATCGCTCGATCGTAATTCAGCGTAGACGTTTGGTCGCGTTTGCTGCTCGGATCTTCGGGGAAGCGTTGTGCCGGCGAAATTACACCGTAGTAAAATGCTGCACGTTCTCTGCAACCCTGTGGCCCCGGCCCCCGCCCCCGCAGTTTATTGCCGGTACACTTTGCTCGGCGGCGAAGGGGGTATTATTGCCGCGCGTACTTAGCCCGTGATACATGCTAAGTGCGCACACATTGTATTTCATCGGCGACACACTCGACGAGCCTTTCATCGTATGTAGCTGCGAGGAGAAACCGTGAAGGAAGGGTTAGGTTTGAAAAGGGGGCGGGGCCGAATTGAGCCGAGACCATTGCACCTCGTAAAAGGAAGGAATCGGATGTTCCAAGCTGATTGCACGTCGTTAGAGTGTGGGTTGGCGATGGGAATCCTTCGACTTGACCCCCTAACCGAGCACACCTAACCCTGGATACCTTGAAATCGACACCCGGGGACATAAACGATACGGTTAGTTGATTCCCCCCCGGTCAAACCGGTAAACAAGACGCTTGCGATGTTCCATCGGATTTCGATAGAAGCTCACCAGGCCGAGAGAGACGGAGAGAGAGGCTGCGACACGTCTTCGGCAACGGAACGGACGTTTATTATTCCCGATCAGATTGTTTGAGCTTACCGGAGAATTGTGTAGGTTGGCCCACGTGCGAGGATCGTCGCAGCGATTGATCGTATTGGCCCCGTGATTGTCGCCCATGTTTGCGGCCGTCGTCGTCGTCGTCGTCGTCGTGTGCTTAGCTGTGTTTAGACTGCGCGGATTTTAACCTTGGCGCGACCCTCTTTAGATCTTTTAAGGTTCTTTAATCGCTCTTTAAGATGTGCATCCCTGTTCTTCGAGTTGTCCTCGTTGCCTCGAAGATCTTTCTGTACTTGCAAAATCAACAAACGAAAGTATCCAGCAATGAGGAACACGAAAGAAGTGCGTCCAACATTAGGAAAAAAAGAACAGAGAAGAAACAATTGCTGGTCTACTGTGCTGGAAGATTCCCCTCTCACGTGTACTCGATATAATATCCCACTTCTCAATATACTTCTAATTACGTTGAAGTATAAGAATTCGGCTGGGACTGAGTATTCGGCTTTCAACTCGTATAAATAAATAAATTAATAGAAAAAACAAACGAAAGTATCCAGCGAAGAGGGAAACCAAGAAGCGCGTCGAACCGCAATAAAGAAAGAACAGAGAAGAAACAATTGCAGGGTGGTCTGGAACGGAATTAGAGGTTCGGATAATTTGAATAATTATCCCGAATAGCCGTTCGAGGCTCTTGTGTCGCCGCGATGAAGCGTAACGCTGTTCGCATAAATCGGGCGAGCCAGGTCGTCGAGTAGTGGTCGGGAAAAAAAGAATGATCAGCGGAAACGGTCCGAGTTACGTCGCGAAGCGTACTTAATTCTCGAAGAAGAGAGCGAAAGAATGAAGGAGAGAGGAGAGAGGAGATGAAATCCCGGTGGTTTTCCGGTGTAGGGATGCCATAGGAATCCATTGGTGCCAAGCCCACGCGATCCAGCGTCTTCGTCGTATTTCCGGGCGACAGTTAACCAGCCGGAAAGGGGGCGGAGGAGAACAAGGCAAGTGCAAAAGATGTCTCGGTAACCCCGGGGCCAACCGGAACCCCCGGAATTCTTGCTTTCTTGCTGCTCGGTGGGGAACGGGGAGGTATACACCGTATCCTCAGACGTTGAGAACCAACCCTATACTATACTCGAAGGAACCAGAGCCCGAGGATATGGAGATTCCGAACCGTTGAATCTCTCTTCTCGCTTTTCTTTCCTTCGACGAGCGTTTCCTACGACGGCTGCTGCCCCGCGATGGTACACGATTCTCGATTTAGAACGCGCACTCCAGAAGGGCTCACAGAAATATTCGCGGAAGCAACTTCTGCCCCGATTTTAGCCGGTCGTCTTGTTTATCGGGTTGTTTGCCGCCGCCCCAACGCGATTTATAGACAGCCTTTCGCTTAAAGTTCTCTGCTCACCCTTCGAGACCCTCTTAGGGGATGAATTTCCACGTTAGACAATTACGTTCGTCCGGTGATCCGTCCTACGGCCGAATCTATATGGATCGGTGGACTTTCTAAGAGAAACTGCCGCGAAATTGTTGTTCAAGTTTGTTTTTACATCAACGCCATCCACTCGTCCTGAAGAGAACAATTTTTAAAGGAGCCACAAATAGTTGTCGAGACATAAGCTGTTGAAGTTTTTGAAAAATTTGATTGTGTGGAGAGTTACGCGTATAGACGAAAGCCTACTATGTGCTACAGTCCAATCGAGCAAGCTGATACCAGGCCCGTGCCAAGTCTATATAAATAAAAATCAAATGCTGTTCGTTGGTAAGCGCATCACTTGAGAACGGCTGGACCGATTTGGCTAATTCTTTTTTTAAAATGTTCGTATTAGTCCGATCTAGGTTACAGGGTAAGAAAAATTGGAAAAGTATCACGGAAAAATGGGAAATTCGGGAAAAACTAAAAATGCTTTTAGAATCATATTTCAATGCAACAAAAAAACGAACGTCATAGCTTTTAATCAATATTCCAATAGAAATTTACATTATCGACGTCTGTTTGCATTATCGACATTATAAACATTCGCCAGTTAGTTAATTTCGATTACCCTACTCGCGAAGTGAGCGAGCAACAACTCTCCTCTAGTTTATGTATAGTATAAACAATATATAATGTATGTAAACAATTTTGCGGCAAGTTTCTCCGACAAATGTCCTACCAATCCCTTCCATACAGCCTGTACACAATGTATACCAACAGAAGGAAGAGGCGGAGGTGATTTTGCTGATGTTTCTCAGCCCCGGGACGCGTTTAACCTAATCAATTAATCCGTCGATCCGCACACGTGTACGATCGCCCGGCCGATTATGGGAAGCAGCTCCCCCGAGTGCTAACCGCCGGTTAATTGTCGGTCCTCCACCCTTCCTAAGTGAATGTAAACCAGCAACGAATTTCGAATCTGTTTGGTGGCTGCGCACCAAAGGGTGGTGGCTCTCCTTTCGACATCCACAATGAACGGTGTCGAGTGTTGCGGGATCGCTCGGTCGCCATCTGCCTCCACGGTAAACGGTGTCGTTGTGCTAGCCTAACAGGGTCATGGTGTGCGCTCGGCCGCGATGGAAAAGTTCAAGGGCTTCTTCTCTGCACGGAGCTCATCGACTATTAACACGAGCGGGGGTCCAGGTCGAGACGCGCGCGGGGTCTTTTAAAGTTCTAGGTCGATCCTGCTGGGGGGGGTGCTAATTGGCAAGGTCTCTCGTTTCTTATATTCAAATATGATTTTAATTAGAGTGCATACACATGTTTGTACGTACATCTCCTTGTCTTTAGAAGATCTTGAAAAATCTACACCGAAAATGTGGTTGAAAATTAACCCTTTGCACTCGGAGCTATTTTAACTCGAAAATTAGGAGCACAGCTGATCACTAGACTGCGAGTTTTATGCATTTATGACAAAAATGGGTACGTACAATTTAAAACAGGGGAGGTATTAAAACAATTTAAGGCCATCAGTGTATCAGTTTCACATTAACAAGATCGTCAAAAGAAGAATGAAATTTTTATTGGTCTACTCAGTCTTGCAATCAATGTAAACATTTTTTATTTTGCATAAAGATAAAGTCTACTGATCACACACACTTTAAATCAGAATAACTTTCTTATGAATGTTTTTTATGAATTACTTTAAGTAAAATGACGTCTAATAAATAAGTTGAAAAAATGCATTTGATCGGAATTGTGAAAAACAATAGTAAAATCTGATTTTTACAACGTTTTTAGCTGGGCCAATAACAAAAATTTAAAAGATGTGTCTGGCCAACTGGTATAAATTATATACGCTCTGAAAATTTCATTGAAATTAGTTAATTGGTTTGCGAATTATAAATGATGAAAAGTGATAAAAATGGCAATTATAGGCCGAAAATCATGAAAAATTTCAGGTTTTACCACTTTTAACACCTCGTACAATACTTGAAGGTTTAGTAATTGATTAGATAGCAATATATTGAATGATCTAAAAATAATATTTTGAATAGTGGTACTTTCTCTCGAGTCCTAGGGGTTAAATTGTGAACGAAACTGTCATCCCTCCTCATCTGCAAGGTCCACACGCTTAACACTTTACCTACCGGAAGCCTATTAATAGGATTTTCAATAATTTTGCTGTACCAAAAGAAAGCATACAAATTTTCTTTTACATGGCAATCTTAAATGAAACTATTAGCTGACGTTATTGAGGGTGTCTTGTTAGTTCATAATGAAAATTGCTGTTACTATTGTTTGTTCGATTGAAAAGTGTTTAGCCATGAACCAGATTTTTCAAAATTAAGCAATAATCACCGGTCGGTAATGTATTAACCACATAAGTGACCGCAAGCAAAAAGCGGTTTAATTGCCAAAGAACAATTAAGGTAGCTTGAAAAATAGTCCCATTGAAAAGGAAACTCGTCGACCTTCGAATCCTCGTGTCTCCATTCGCTTCGGCAATGGCGCTCGTTGTCGAAGAATTGCACGTATTCAGTGCCACGAGTTCCCGACGTTAAAAACGGCAAAGGACGGGAGGAGGGTTCGGGGAGGTATGCGAGAGGATTTGGAAAGTCGAAGAAATTGGGAAAGTTTGATATTTCGAGCTTAATCTAGGTTAATTCGGGGGCCAGCTCCCAGGTTTTGGCCCGGTCCGAGACGATTTAAGTTAATTCTGATTTTAATTTAGTTCGAGCTTAGTTAGCGTGGCTCTTGGGTTTTGGTCGATTAATTAGACGAGGATTCGGAGGCACGTTGTAGCCCCCGTGGAAATTTGTCGGAGTGTTTTTAAGCAAACTTGAGAAACGTTCTGCGGAGCAGCTTTTGTAATAAAGTGGAATCGCTGATCCGGTTCGTTAAAGATAGATTTTATCTACGGGGTTAGAATACCCCTCGAACTTGCTAATGAGGCTGTTTCAATTCGCGATCTACAGGACCTAGAATCTGCTGAAGATCCTGTTCTCTCCATCCTTGTAATTCGATTTTCTGTCAGACATTCCGGCGGAATTATTTTGTATAATACATGTACTTGAACACGAGAAACCGACATTTTACAGTGTTATCTTAGGACTCTCGTTCTTTTTCTTCTACGTAGAAATAACACGGCTCGCCTGTACATGTTTGTTCTGAAAGTCAATTAACATTGAAATTACTTTGACTTGTATCCCTGTACAATTTCGCAGTTTCGAGCAATTAGTTGTTCTTCTGCTCCCTTTCTTCCAGCTCCAATTACATGCTCGTGTGTTTCGTGGAAGCTTTATGAAACAATTTAATAGCAATTAAAGAATGCGTGCCGGATTATTGTTGATGGACGAACGTCATAATTAAACTGCAAACATCCGTGCATTACAATCTCTTTAGCACGAAACGGTACAAGACGAAATAAAATTTCCTTTGTGAGTAGTTGCTGCAGGTTCAACCATATAAACGTTCATTTTAATATTGTTGGTTTTGTTGGAGAATGCTGGGGATGTTATTTCCAAATAATTCGTAAGCTCGCTAGAATGATTAAGTAGACGCGATAAATTTTGATTTTGCATGAAGACCGGTCTAATGACAAAGCGATGCAGACAAATTTTGAGACCAGATTATGAAATTAGCGTGAAAAAATCTACAGGAAATGATGTGTAGCATGTTAAAAAAAAAATGTTTCCGCACGTTATATTGAAAAAACCGCAATTTTCTTGAAGTTGTGAAAGTTTAACGAATTTTCTCGAGGTTATAAAACGTTGGTACCATAATCTCTCTATTTTTCCCATATTCTGCCAAGTTTTAGCTTTAATTTTTCAAAAATTTCATCGCTCTGCCTCATTTTTATCGAAAGTTCTTTGATTTTGTCTCCGATTTGGACGAAAGGTCCCACTGTACGACGGATCGGCCCCCATGAGAAACGAGGGATTAAAAATCTCGGGTCTCGGTGTACCGCGATAAGAAATCGCCTAATTCCGTTCTGGATGGTACACGGTTATCTCGGGCCCGATAAATCTTCCATTAACCGAGGGGGCCAGCACGCAATTATAGGTCGAGCCACGGGCACGGAAATCATTTGCACGCGGGATCCCATTGCGTACACGCCGCTCACGGCATTGTTCGATTGCGCTATAGCGCGGTCGCCTTTGGTGTTTATTGAAGCCAAGCCGGTATACGTATCTATATATCGGTAGCAAAGGTGTTGACCATGGTTCCTGGGGCTTTGTATTGTTTGCGGAGATCCGGCCAAATATCGTTCGCAAACTTTGATCATTTCTGGTATTGTTCGACCGCTTCGTACTAATTGCACGTAAGGTATACCGACTTATTATTTGAGGAGACGTTCGAAAGGGCCGGCCATGAAAGAGAAGGGTGGTAAAAGGAAAGGGGGGGTGGTGGGTTGCGAATATCGGTTGCAAACTTCCGAGCCGCGCGCAACCGTCCACGCCCGGAAAATTAGAGGAACGGGTTCCATCGTTCCCATTCAAATGTAAATGCCTGTTAATGTTTGCTGTCAGACTCGCTTCTCGTTCCATTAATCGGCTCGGTTGCATTAAAACCGAAATTCCAGCTCGCCCCGCAACGTCCCATTGTTTAATTAACCCGATTAAAAATCCCACGTACCCCGTTTCATCATAACGTTTGTAGTTTGTACGTTGCACTGTTCTGCCTGATCGGCTCGACCCCGAAACAATGCCCCCCCTCTGTTCGCCAACCACTGTCGGTTCGCAAGTGTTCGCCGCGCGTCGGTTTCCCCGGTGAAAACGGAGCCGAAGGGAAAAGACGTTTATTGGTTTAGCGCTTCGCGTTGGAATTTTCATTGTTGTCCGCGCGGCCCATCGTTGTTTTCTTGGTAGCTCTTCGCCGGCCCTGTCTCTGCCGAATCGCTTTGTTGCTGCGAATTCTCTTGTTTTTCAACCTCGCGTCTGATTCTTTAGGCGGTTCGGCTGTAATAAAACTTTTTTATACAGAACACTGCCGGTGGAAACGAATTTGCATTCAGCGAGGGTAAACGGTCTCGCGAAATTCGCCGTTTCACGGAGAGTCGCTCTCTTTTGTGCTTCGAGCTTGAGTAGACCGTGGAATTTGATTGGTTGTAAACTGGACTACGGATGTTTATGCAGTTTCCAATTTTTCTAGAAACATTTTAGGAAGGTGGAATGAAATGAAATCTTATTTTTAATGGGAAGAATCATATTCTAGCCATTTTTGAACATTTTTATAAGCCATAAATGTATAAAGAGGGCTACGCTTAATGTTGACATTTGTATGAGGAGGATAACAACACTTTACAGCGGTTCATATGTGTATGTCGATGGATCTAAAGAAGAGGAGGACGTTCCCGATGTTGAAAGAGTCAACCGATCTTTCTTTTGTTGCTGATAGTTTGAAAGAAGCAACGTCGTCGGCAAGAAGCCGCGTTTCCTCAAAATTGGTTTTAGAGAAGAAACGATAAAACGCAGCTACATTGTATCTGTGACCGGAGTCGGTAATTGACAAAGTTTCGCGAACGTTGGTGCCGGGGTAACGCGTGGACGTTCGCAATCGGCTAATTGGTTTCGAAATATTCCATTCTTTAATCCCGGCGAACGAGTATGGACGACGGTCCCGATAATTGCACGTCTGCGTAAATACTGGTAAAAACTCGCGCAAATACTAAATACCGATTTCGGACGGTTCGAAATGTCGCTTTACAACGGAATATGCACGGTATTCGGTCGTGTTAAGGGCGGACGCTCGAAAATGGCAACACATTTCATATCGGAACGCGGGCTGCTCGCGCGCGTCAGCCATTTTTCCCTGTTCCGTTTCGCTCATATTCGGCGGATGTATGCGCGGAAAATTTCGCAAGCCGCGGTACACCGGCGCGTCGGATCCCGCGAAAATTGGATACACGCGGCGCGATTCGGCTAAGAACGCAACCGTAAGCCCGACGGAAGTATGAAAAATCCGGTTATTATGGCCCCGAAACGGCCATATTGGGACCGGGTAATAATGTGCCGGGCTTGAAGCAGCGAATAAATAAGAAACGAAGCCCCTGTTAGAAATGAGCCCTTAAAAAAGTTTTCTTCGTTCAGCGCTCTACCCCGGCTAAACGAGGCCATCAAAAACCACGAAAAAATGAAAAGGATGAAAAAGATTTCCTTTCTTCCCGTTCCTTTATTTATTCCGTTAAACAGAGATCCTGGAAAATTCAATATTTAATACGAAACTCTCTCTGTTTACTCGCACCAAAGTTTCCTATTACGTTTCGGCATAACAAAGTTCGAATTTCCGGTTGTTCAACAGTCGAAGCATATTTGATTGTTTACGAAAGAATTACTCGGCGAGATCTCTGATAACTTTCGTGGTATCCGGAGCAATATCGTTTCGCTGAAAATTAATCTCATTATAGTTTCTAGCGAAAAGGCTGAGTAATTGCTTCTAATAGATTACTTTCGCGATACATCGAGCATATATCGACCGCTTCCGATGCATTAGCGAGGCCATTCAACAACGCGATTCCTATTGCATCATTGATACGCTTACGAGGGAACTTTTCCTGAATTTAATGGACATGATTGGCGATCGTCGCCGCTATTGCACATCGGACGCAAGAAATAATGACTCCGCCAGCGCGATCCATACTCGTCCGGTGTCCGCCCGGAAACAAAACGATAGAAATTCGTCCGCGGCCAACATCTGTCCAACAAATCGTCCAAAAGAACAGTTCTCGGGCTCCCGAGGCCGGTGTGTGTTGGTATTCAGAAACGTAGAAAAATCCGCGGGGCAGCTTGTTAAGGCACGGGATTAATTGTGCCACGTTCGTGTACGGGACCGCCATTCGTCGGCCGACAGAGAATAATTCCGCGCGTCTATCCGACTATGCAAATCGTGGCCGGGCAAAACTGTTCGAAAGTAATCTGCCAATAAGAACAACAGCGCGAAACGCGGATATCGAAAACACGCCAACCGCGACCGTCCGACAATTTGCATTCCTGATATCTGATATACACGGTGCACCGTCGGACTGCTCGAGCGTGCCCGGAAATTCTCGGAAAAAATGTCTGGCTTCTTGTCGGTGCACCGCGTCTTCCAAATCTTTGCTTGTGATTTGTTGAAAAAGCTTGATTTGAAAGATTCTTGAAAACAGGTGTTGTCATTCTTCGATGCTTTTTTATTCAGATTGGCAAGTTAAACATTTGTTATGTGTTTCGCAGTAAAAAAATAGAAGTCACGAAGTTTCTCGATGAGTAGACTGCGGATCTTTATGCATTTATACCGAAATTGAGTAGAGGAAATCAAAAATTGTTACGAAATATTGAAAATTGAAGATGTCGATTACAGTCGGCGGAAATATTAAGTGGACACCCTTAAAAATCGCGTAACTTTTTAAAAATTGCTCCAAAGGACTTGAATTTTTTTAAGATGTTAGACCCGCTAGTTCGCTAGAGAATAAGTAAAGAAAAATTGATTAAGATTGCAATTGGTAGGACTCATTCAAAATTTTAAAAACGATGTTTCGTCAACTTTTTTATCCGAGTCTGTAACGATAATTTAAAAGCTGCATTTTATAGTTATGCGATTTTTAAAATGTCCACTTAATATTGCCGCCGACTGTATGTTATATGATTTCTCCTCTATCAAAATCATTAAGAGATGAAATAATCGATGCAGACAATTTTTATTTCGCATAAAGATCCGCAGTGTATTGATGAGAGTTAAGAAACTTTTAATTCCCGATCGTCCACGAATTAGCGCAAACGTTTTTGCGGTCAGCACGCATATTCGTTACCTCGGGCTGGCGGACATCTGATTCAGTAGTGTTCTGACCTACATACGGGACAATGAACTCGTTCCGGTCGTTACCTTTCGTATAATTAATGAAAATCTGGTTATTGCCAAGGCGATGTTCATTGGATTAACTTTGGCTATATAACTATCCACCGTGTCTTTGATGTCTGGGGTATCACCTCGTCGAATAATGTCGTTCCTTTGAGAATAAGAAGCACTTTATTGCTGCCCTTTTCCGCGACGAAAGTCTCCTGGAGATTAAAACCAAGCGCCCTTTAATAACAAAATTGTCGGAGCAGCTTCGAGGAAACTCGAATGAACAACATTGCGCACTGAACACTAAACAATCCTAATGATTTGGGAACAAACTTGTTTCCTCGATCAAAGCGATTCTAGAAACACGAAAGTAAAATTGTTATTCACTATATTATTAAATATTATGCGTGAATTTAAAAATGTTCCATCCACAGTGACGAAGATGCCAAGCATGGTAATTTCGAGCATTAAAATTTGATGTCCGTACGCGCGGCGAAGGTTGATTCAATTTTTTTCGCTTGCCCGTCCCGATAAGGTGACGCGAATAAAATAAAATTAGCTATTAATCAGATTCCGCGAAAATCTGCTGTCCGCCACGTCGTTCCTCGGTTCCTATCTGGTCACGTCGTGGTTCGTGCAGCTCAACGATTTATTTACGCAATTTCAGGCCGCTGCAATTACGAACGGACGTATTTAACACATTACCGACCGGTGATTATTGCATAATTTTGAAAAATCTATGGTACATGGCTAACACTTTTTAATGGAACCTTCAATAGCAACAGCAACTTTCATTGTGATCTAACAAGTCACCCTCAATAACGTCATCTAATAGTTTCATTTAAGATTGCAATGTGAAAGAAAATTTCTATATCTCTCTTTTGGCACAGCACAATTATTGAAAATCCTATTAATAGGCTTCCGGTAGGTAAAGTGTTAAATATTAGTCGGAATACGAACGCATCCAAATGCCCACGAACGAATGATGGAAGTCGCTCCAATAGAATTTTGGAGAAAGTAATTGGAAAGAGACATTTCTAAAATGGATTATACTGGGTGACTCTGGGAAAATTGGAGCGAGGTTAGAACCTTCCTGGTTTTAAAGGAGGGATTCTGATCGTAAATTGTTTGAATAAACTTGGAATAATGTTTTCAGCGCAACGGTTCGATCAAATTCTACATTATATAGCTATGTTATAGGAAATTGAAACGTTTCGATTCGGATGTGAATCTGTTAACGTCCTAATACCACATTTGCTATAGAATTGTATTCTATTAGAGGAAAAGAAAGGTGTTTCGTCCTAGACCCGCTAGAGGACTCATCAGTAAGACTATCTAGCGGGCCCTGCCTTAGACACAAGTGTCAGAAGACTTTTTGTGAGGAAAGTTATTAATATACTAATTGGTGACAGTTCAGTAACTTGCGAGAAACTTGTTCGACGATATTGTCTATCTTGCGGACGGGGTCGAAACTAGGCTTTCTCGAACTCTGTAAATTTTTCGCCATCTATGATAAAACCTTCCTGGTTTTGCTAGGTCCACGTGCGACGCGATGGGCAAATTTTTAATATCGGAAAGGTGTCCTTAATATTATTCATTAAGTTCATCTCCCTATGGAAGACTGCACCCTTTCTACATCCGATACGTCCGACTCACCCCAGCAACTTCGGCACTCTGTCACGCGTTTCGTCGCAATTTCCGTTCCCATCTATCTCAGGTATTCCCAATTTTTCCCCGACTTGTCTCGTATTTCCTTCTGTCTGAAAATCCAATTTGATACGTCCACTATCTAGAAATCCGATTTCACGCATTCACCGACTGAGACTAAATGTGTCGGCTGCCCCTCCACTCTTTCTACCCCCTCGGCCTTCCTCTCTCACCCCTTCTATTACCTGTCGGTCGCAGTTCTACCATTGAATAAAAAACGGATAACTAGTCGTTACTTTCTTTCAAACATATCCAATCATCTCGCTCGTCGTCGATCTATTAGTTGCAAAAGCTGGGAAGCCTTTCTCTACCAGAGGTGGAAGTGTAAGAATCAGGAATGGTAGAAATGATATAAATGGCTGCGTTGCAATGTACTTCGTACATGAGGGACAAAATGAATCTATTCTATTTTCAATCTCAGTTTGTTTGAAGAACTGTTGTTGCGTAAAACGTGGTTTGCTCGCGCCTTTCTCGCTTCTGAATAAACCCCGTCGATTCATTTATACAAAGTGCGGTTTATTCTAGTGCATCCACGATCTAATAGTCTGAAACGGCAAGTGGAAGTAATTTAGAAATGATGAACAATGAAAACCGTGGAGGAAAGACGTAAAAACCGGGAATGGTAAAAATGGCGAAGCATGAAACCACGAGAAACGGCGGCCAATAAAAACAGTGTAAAATCAACAAACCGAACGAATGCTGAAACCCGTAAATATAACAAAACCATCGAAGGGTGAAAGGCTGAAATGGTTAAAAAATGTCAGAGCGTAAACCGAGAAAAGCAGCAAATGGTAAAGAACGGCGAGAGGCATAAAATCAACAAACGGTGAATGCTAAGAATCGCGAAGGGTATGAACGGTAAATGATAAAACCGTCGAAGTGTAAGAATCGCGAATGGTTAAAGATAGGGAATGGTGAACGGTGTCGAGGTGGTAAAAAAAACTGGGAGGAACGTGGCCGGAGGTTGGGACAAGGCGAAGAAAGATGGTGTTCCACGTCGGATGGAAAAGAAGCAGCGCAGCGGCGCGTTCGTATCGTAAATCCGGATTCTACAGCTGTCCCTAACAACCTTTCTCTCTACACGTTGACTCCGGTCCATCAAACCGGATCGGTGTGTTGGTGAGCCGCTGCGTGCCACGGTGGGATCTTGTTTGAAAAGTTGAGGAGACGTCTAGCGCGTCCTGGCAACTTCCTCCGGACCGAGAGAGCGTCGGGAGACGCGTCGCGCAGAGGATCCAGGGCGTCGTCGTTTATCATATTGCCGCGATCGCTTCGGATCGCGTTTTCACGCGACGTTGCTCGGGATTATTCAATCTGGCCGAATGTCCGCGCAGCCAGCGACACAGGAAGGGCTTTTCGAGGAATTGAAAGCTTTCAGAAAGGTGAAACGAGAGATCCGGCCCGAGATTCGCTATCGGGGGATTCACTGGCAGAATGAAATCCGAATTCGGTGCTGGGGTTCGACGTGCTACGGACGCTCCTCTTTTTTCTTCCTTTCCTTTTTTTTTATTTTATTCGACGCACTGTCGCGACGCGAGCTACGCGCGATAGCTTTCGCGAGAGCGCCGCACGGAAATGAATGGAAATGTAATTTATTCGGTTCACACGGAGTGGGTAATAATTCGCGCGGTTTTCTTGGAGGACCGAAAATGTTGCTGTAATTCTGACCAATAATGTTCGAGTTGATTAACTTGGCTGTTTGGTGAGCAATATTATTTTAATTGTGTATGATCAGGAAATATGTATTTAATGATGAACTAGAATGTGTGTCTTGCTATATTCAAAACATACATACATACATGTAACATGTTCCTGAAATCAAGTCCACAAGAATGACATAAATGTGTAAGGTTTCAATATTTTTGTATTTCCGGATCTTCCGTTGTGTTCTTGCAGGGTCAACGCTAGAAAGTCCACGAGAAAAAACGTGGTAAAATGGACTCGCCCGATCCACCATCGGGGTGGTTAAAAAAATTCCCGTGAGCCGATCAAATTTATCTAGGTGAAAAACGAAGCGATTTAGGGAAGGGGGAACAATATATTTGCGTGTCCAATGTCAATATCGTCCTAGTTATTAGCGGCGAGAAGCAGAAGCAGGGGAACCGCGGGTGTTGGGGACGCGACGGTGATAAACAGCGGTACGGTGCTCGGTTCGAAACGGGTCGTAGCGGGTTCGAGGAGGGTTACGAAGCAGCCGGGACAAAAAGAGGAAGGAAATGAACGCCTTGAATCGCAGGATGTGAACAGGCGAGCCCCGGAGAGCGCGAATGAGCGCGTAAGGATCGTGGGACCGCGATTGTTCGGTCGCGGAAATGACGGGCCTCTAATAACACCCGGTTACTGTTTGCCGCCGCCGCGCCGGTGTCTCGGCTGCTCGCGGAATTACTTTTTCGCGATGACGATGCGAGCAGCCGCCAGCGTAATTGCGCAACGAGACCGCAAGGAACCATCGCCGCGCCGCGCGCCGGTAGCTGAAGAATGAATTCCTCGATGATACGGTGTGCCCCGAATCGAGAAGAAGAGAGGTCGAGGAGTGTCGGAGTCGATGGCGACACGTCGATACAACGACCGCGAAAATCGCTAACGCGAGATCTTGCTAGCTGGTTTACCCGCCTGGAAAATGGCTGCCATCCTGGCAGCATATGCTCTCTCGCGGCTCTGAAAGCCCCTGCGGTTCGGTCGCTGGGTGCTTATCAACTGAAAACTGGCAGCTTGATCGACAACCTCTATTGAAATATTGAACATCTGATAATCCCCGATCCTTCGAGCTGTGTCGACTGCCGAAGGAAATTGGAGAGAACGTACTCGAGACGTGTGTGGCGGTGTATGGTCATCCGACTCGATAGATCTCGCCGTGCTGATTTTTGGGCCTGGCTTGCAGACCTGCCCGTTCTACCTACAAAAACCTGCCCTGAGAGCTTTTTCAATGACTATCGAACCATTCGAAAACTCACCAAGTAAAATTTCAGCCCTCTAGCTTGCCCGCGAGGGCAGTTACACAGGGTAAATTAGATTTTGCACTGTTCCCTGCGTTTCCCGGTCTCTGACGCGTTCTAAAATTCTGGAAAAATACGACAGATTCTGGATTCTAAGGCGCATTTTAGAGAATTTTCTTGTTGCAAGCTGTGCTCTTGTAAGAAATGAAAAACCAACAAGGATTTTAATGTCAAGGCTTAAAAGTTATGTTTGATATCGATTAAAATTTACTTTCAATGAGGTAGTTGTGACCTAACGAAACAGCACATACGTGTGTCACTTACAATTATGTAAATGTTGTAGACTTTAATATGTCTGTCGAGATCGAACTTTTCCCGGTCGTCGAAGTTGCTAATATATTCTTTTCTTTTTGCAGGTACGTACGAGTTCCCGAACGGCATTCGGACCAATGAGTACGGGCTCCACGATGCGATTCAACAATTCGACAATGGCCACGAAACTTTGATCATAACCCATAACCGTACGTAACAGGAACCTCGAAAACGAACCTCTTCGCAAAAATGGCCCGGTCGTCGGAGAATCCGCAATTTAACGCGCCATTTCCGAAATATCCGCGGAAACTCAATAATCCGAAATTTTTCGAAAGAAACTTGACCGTCGGCGAACTTCTCCATCCGAATTTCGGAAAATTGACGGGGGCTGGGGCTCTCGGTGGTCGGTTTCATTATCGGTTTATCGTTCGCTGTTTTCTGCCTTTCTACTTTCGTCCGTTCCATAACTCGCGCAATTATGTTTATTGAAAAAGCAGTACCGCTGCTTTCGTATCTGGAACTAGCGATAACAGTGGAACTATGATTTGCGAGAAGAAGGAGATAGTTGAAAGAAAATATAGCTGTACGTTCCACCCGAATGTCAGAATGTTTTAATTTCTTTCTTTTATCGTGCGAAAATATTATGTTCTTAATATTCATTGATATTCTGCTTTTAATGTTTACGCTTTTAGCTGCTAACGTCCATGGCTACGTTACGTTTCATTAAGCCGTGAATTAAGATATATGAAAGATAGGAAACCGTCAACTATTTTCATGAGAAAATGTACACTTCGCTAAAAGGCAATAATAACAGGTTCCACGGAGTGTTAGAACTCGTTTCCTCCGAGTATCGCCATTTCTACGAATATAATTAACCCTCTGCCACTAATTTCCCAAGCTATAAATAAAAACTACCTTCTTCATTTGTTCCTCTCAACTCGTTGACCATTAGTGGCGCGATCATAACTTCATTTATATTACACACAGATTACCACCATCGCAAACAAGTCCGTGTTATTATATATTATCCAGTCAGTCTATCCTTGGAGTGAATAGAGCAAAAGGAATTCGTCGCGAGTCTACACTCACTCCGAAGGCTAAATGTCGATAAAACGAGCATAAGCCCCGCAGGCTACTAATTAGCTTATCTTCTATCGGGAGATAGTTAGTTCGTTGCGAGATTAAAATGGAGATGAAATTGACATGAGATAGTTTAAAGTTTGAAGCACATTTTACGGTATTAAACCGGCATGAAAAGTAAGCAACGTAGAATAGGAATAATTCGTTTTCTGCACCTCCATACGGCGAGTCCGGTGAATTCGGTCAGAAATCTTCGTCGTGGGGGTGACACGGGGTCGTAATGCAAAGGGTTTGTGGAAAAAAATGGTGGTCGGAGGGCACAATGGGCGCACAGCATCAAAATGCTCGGAGCCTTGGAGGCGACGTCTTGAATCCCGGGATATTAATTGCCGTCCACGTGTACCGTGCGACAACAAATCCGCGCGTATTTCCGCGCCGGACGGGAACAATGGGTGTCGGGATCCCGGTGTCCCGGTCGATTGTCCCACGAAACCGGAAACCCTGGGTGATGCATAGTTGAAAACCAGTCCAGGTTACGTCGTTGACGAACGTTCTTAGGTCGGCGTTTAGTCTCGCGCGACTTTCACGCGCGAACCATTTTGTCTACGTCGTTGTCGTTGGTGCTGCAACGAACGGTGACGCAAAACGATCAAAAGCGGAACACGACCGAGCCACGGTTTGCGAGCGGAATCGGGTCGAACCCGTTCCCCGTGCCGGATACAGCGCGGCAGTCGACCAAAACAATGTCCGGCCGAGAGTTTTCCGATTGTCGGTGAACGCGAAAAGTCGCGCGATCGTTTGACGTCAATTGAGCCGAAACGGGACAGCGCGACTGCGAATGATTAATCGATGAGCGCCGGTCGCGCGTGGGAAACGACAGCGACGCTCGGTCGAATCAATGTCACTCGATTTTCCGAATTTTCGCGAACGGCCATCGGCTTTGTCTCAGGTATTCCCGCCGATTTTGGTCGGGCGTCGAACTAAGCAACTATTTCTTTTTATTCGGAAAACGTCGGTCGAGATTTTTGTGCTTCGGTTAATTATTTCCTGTTCGATCACTGTCACTCAATTTTTCGAATTTTACGATCGGTTATCGGCTTTGTCTCGGATATTCTCGCGATTTTGGTCGGGCGTCGAACTAAGCAACTATTTTCTTTTTATTCGGAAAACGTCGGTCGAGATTCTCGGTTAATTATTTGCTATTCGATCGCTCAATTTTTCTCAGACATTGTCCAGTTTCTGGCGACTTTTGGTCGGCCGTCGAAATAAACATTCTTTTATCCAAATAGCCAATATAAATGAACAAACTTATGGAACCACGTCTCAACATACAAATTGCTAGCCACGCGATAACAATGTTTCCGTCGAACACGGATGCTAGAAAATATAAATTGCCAGCTCGGTCTAATAAGAACTCGTTGCATACAAACGAGGGTGCGCAAGCGGGCGTCTCGAGTCGATCGTAGCAATCACGAAAAATTGTTCCAATCGCGCGCGGCGGAATCGTTGAAAAATCGGAATTTCCCCATTCGGAACAATACACCGGGGAAACGATCTCCAGGCAGAAATAAAACTTCTTCGCTCTCTATCATTCGGAAGAAAAACACCGCAGCGGAAGTAATTACAAGTTCGAGGAATTTAATTTAGTCGACGTTTCACGTGCGCGCGTCGGTTTCTCCATTGCGGTGGGTGCAGGCTCTCTCGGAACACGCGCGCGCGTTTGTTCGCTCGCGCACAAGTTACAAGCGCAACTGTAACTTTCGTGGTGTACGTGACACAATGACGACATCGTCCCGAAACGAGCACAAGCAGTTCGCAAACGAGAAACGCTTGTCCCGCCGCCGCCGACGCGGAGTTTGTTATTCTTTATTGCATCTCCCCGTCGCCGTTATTCTATGCATAATACCAGAGCTCGGTTACGTTTCTTCTCTGGCCGCGATCGAACCTAATTAGAAAACTGAACAATGCGATTACCGAGCGAGAAAGAGGCTCGAAAGCGGGCGCAAAATTAAAGAGGAACTTTCCGTTAACGTCGCGGATGAAACGAGCTGGAAACTTCGTAATGCCGGGGACCGTGATGAGAAAATATCCACAAGCCCGGAAATAATTGCTTTAAGAGGCTCTTCTTCGTGCCGGCCACAGTTGCCACTCTTCTCTTCTCCGTTTTGCGCGAACCACTTCCTAGCGCGCTGGCGAGACGGACGGGTCTGGTTTGACCCGCGAGCATCATTCTAAAAGATTCGAAAATCTGTGGTTGCATACAATTCATTAGTGAAGCTGTATTCTTTAAAATTGAAATTCAAATCGGGCACGAACTTACGCAATCATCTGATAGTATGAGATTTACGCATTTACCAGAAAAAACTCGTGAAAACAAATTCGAAAGGCTCGAAAAAATAATGCCAAAACTTTAAGGATGTTCTGGAGGTATATATAAAAACGCAACAAAATTGTTGAAAATTTGACAAGATATAATTCTTACTAAATTAATGCAATTACCAAAGTTTGGGTTCGATTCACTGCGCCGTTTAAGAATTATAGCAACTTAAAGTTTTCCACATTTTAACACGTCCTCTTATGGAGAATTCATAAAATTCCACTTCAAACCCTATCTAAACCTTGAAAAAACGCAACTAGAAACTCCAGTTTTTTTTATATGTGGTAAAAATTATGTAATTAATTATGTTCAAAATTTATTAGGATTCACTAAACATTTACAGAGCAAAAAAATTATAAACTGTTACAAAACGTCAAATTTATCGTGTTGTCTCTCACTAGCATGAAAACGCGACAAGTGTAGACCACATTGGAGTGTAGACATCATTGGCTTTCATTGCCAATATATTGATAGATTTCGAATTTCTTGTACTTTTGTCTCCCATTGTACCTGACAGACAACTGACAACCACAGAAACATTGGTCTAAAAATTACACGACAGAAGATGTGGACGAGTCTGGAGGATTCGGCGCGCAAGGGTGAAAATGTTGAAGTACGTCGAAGGATTTTGAATATGGACCGTGTGTTCATACGCCAGTGATAAGCGAATTGAGTATTACACGATCCGCGCATTCGCTATTTATGAAATGTATGCGATCCTTTGAGCTCGTGGGGGGAGCTCCGTAATGTGTATTAATAATTATGCGGTAAATCCTAGTTAATTGCGCAGTAAATCTTCACCCAGACATAGTCAAGACCATTAACGAAGAGATCAAATTTTACACGACAATTCCGGATATGATGATGAAGACACGAAACGGGAGACTTGCTAATTATACCGCTAATATATTGTTACGATGAAGTTGCCTTTCCCCTGTGATATTCTGAAGTTATCACAGAGATCGAGTGAAGTCGCCTGTCAGATCGATATTGCGGTATCCGGACAACGAGTTTGTTGATAAGAAGAAGAGAGATGTTAGATCCTCTCGAGTGATTGAGACGAAAGCACACATTATCGATTGTTCTCCTTCTATTGTACATTTAATAAAGTTATAGTTTCGTTTATTATTATTATGTGTTCTCCGGCAAGACCACGCCGAAGCCTTCGCAACATTGGTGTCAGAAGTGGGATTACGGGAGATAGCACCGCAACAACATCCACTTCGGGAGTAGAAGCGATGATGTTGCAGACGCTTTTCGAAGCCCTCCAGAGGAACATTTCGGGGCAGTTTCAAGAGCAGCAGAAGATCTCAGAACAGAGATGGGAACAGGAGAGGACCCGGTTTGAAGAGACGGAAGCAGCAAACAGGGCCGCTCAAGCTGCGAGGGAAGCTGCCTTGGAAGGACGTTTCGGGATCCTGGAGGCTCAGTGTCAGGTGCTCTCGCAAAATCTACACACGCTTGTACAGCCGCGATTAATTAACTCTACCGAGAACCGTGAACCTCAAA
Organism: Lasioglossum baleicum; assembly: GCF_051020765.1. Taxonomy (NCBI): domain Eukaryota; kingdom Metazoa; phylum Arthropoda; class Insecta; order Hymenoptera; family Halictidae; genus Lasioglossum; species Lasioglossum baleicum. The sequence goes on along the minus strand of NC_134940.1, from coordinate 3,391,555 downwards.
ATGAAAATATATCTGTTCTTAACGGGTCTACGTTTCCGGTTCTTCCGCTTTCGCAGCAGGATCCTCCGCGCGATACGGTGGGCGGGTTTCGTAGTGTTTCAGAGTTAGGATATACCGTGAAACCGCCTAAATTCGACGGTAAAGCTTCGTGGGAAGAATATCGGATTCAGTTTGACACGATAGCTCGCGCGAATAGATGGGATGAACCGAGGAAAGCTTTGGCCTTAGTTGCATCTTTGGAGGGCCCTGCTCGAGGAGTGTTGACTTCTCTTTCTGTGGATAAACAAAATGACTTCCAGACGATAGTTTCGGCATTAGAGTTCCGTTATGGGATAAAAAAATTTCGAAATTTAAGTTATGTGAAGTTTCAAAATTACAGGCAACGGAAAGGGGAGTCGATTTCTGAATTGGCGGCAGAAATTGAGAGGCTTGCTCAAGCTGCATTTGACGAATGCCCTTTCGAAAGTAGGGACAAACTCGCGGCCTCTCAATTTGTAGCAGCATTGGCCAACGAGGAGATCAAGCGAATATTGAGACTCGGTGGTTTTACATCTCTGAGGGCAACGGTTATTAGAGCCCTAGAGATTGAAGCTGTTGAGTCCATTACTGAAACCTCATATAAAAACCGAAACGATCGCTACAAACCTTATTATTTTCCGGAACGAATTATCCCTGGACGGAGTTGGAGAGAACGGGAGAGCGATCGAAGACCGGAGGAGGCGTTTCGTCCGAACAGGAGCTACCAGCAGAGGTCGAGTTTCGTGAATCGGAATACAACGAATATTAACAGTAATAGAGAAGATCGACCCAGGGAGTGTTGGAGTTGTCGGCAGCCTGGACACTTTCAGAAGGATTGTCCGAAGAGGCAAACGCAGAAGATGGGAAACGCAAAGAAGTCACAGTAGAGGGGGAGACTGTGACTTCTTCTTCTTCTACCCCCGTCGTGCTGAAGACTTACTTGAAGAAGAATTGTACGGCCATCGAGGGATTCATCGATGGAGAATTGACTTCGATAGTAATTGACACAGGATCGAGTGTGAATCTTTTAGGGACAAATAAGTTCAGTCCCAAAAGTAAGCTTGGCGCGGCGGAGGGACTTCCGGAAATGAAAATTGTGTCCATTTCTGGAGAGAATTTACCGATTCAAGACAGGTGCAGATGTCTGGTTAAAATTAACAGTTTTGAATCGGAGGAAGATTTCTTCGTAATTAATATGGCGGAGGAGTGTATTTTGGGAAATGAATTTCTCCAGAGACACGCGTGTGGGCTCGATTATTTGGCAGGAAAATTACAAATAGCTGGGAAGGAGGAGGTCAGCTTTATTGGTCGAGGGATGAAAAATAAGGCAGAAGTAACTTTATTGGCGAAGAAGAAAGAAGTTACTCCGGAGGAGGAAAAGATGGTTTCACTTGTGCCGAAGCATTTAAAAGATCTTTTCCAGCGTTGCTCTACCGTCTTATCTCCGCCGCGGAAGATGGCGTTTGCAGAAATAGCACATGAATTTCAGGATGTGTTTGCAGAAAATCCTGAACATGTTGGAAGTTGTGACGTTGTCCAACATAGAATTGATACAGGAGATTGTGTACCAATCAAACAGGCACCACGTCGCCTTCCTTTCCACCGACGAGACGAGGTTGAAGAGTTACTCGCAAAGATGGAAAGGCAAGGAGTAATCGAAGAGTCGAAAAGTCCATGGTCCTCTCCTATCGTTCTTGTGAAGAAGAAGGATGGAAGCACTAGATTCTGTGTGGACTATCGCCGGCTTAATGATGTCACGAAAAAAGATTCTTACCCATTACCGCGAATTGAAGACACGCTAGATGCCCTAGCTGAATCGTCTTGGTTTTCAACGATAGATCTGCAAAGTGGTTATTGGCAGATTATGTTGCATGAAAGGGACCGTGAGAAGACCGCGTTCTGCGTGGGTAAAGGACTCTGGCAATTCAAAGTGATGCCCTTCGGACTTTGCAATGCCCCTGCCACGTTTGAACGACTTATGGATACGGTATTAAAAGGCCTTTGCGGAAAAATCTGCTTGGTGTATTTGGACGATATAATTGTTTACGGGCGAAGTTTCGATGAGAACATAGAAAATCTGAAGATTGTTTTCGTACGCCTGCGTCAAGCTAAACTGTTAGTGAACCCGAAGAAATGCAATTTCTTCTGTAAAGAGGTGCGTTACCTTGGACACATCGTTTCCGAATGCGGAATAAAAACGGATCCGGAGAAGATAAAGGCAATCCAGGAATGGCCGGTCCCGAAGAATAAAACGGAACTAAGAAGTTTTCTTGGGCTCTGTACGTACTATAGGAAGTTCGTCAGGGATTTTTCTGCCATCGCTAGGCCACTACATCGTCTGACGGAAGAGAAAGTTACCTTTGGATGGTCAGAAGAATGCCAGGAGGTGTTTGAGTGGTTGAAACAACGACTCTCTGAATCTCCGATACTGGCTTACCCTTTGGTAGATGCAGATTTCATTTTAGATACTGATGCGTCGAATTTTGCCATTGGAGCTGTTCTCTCGCAGGTTCAAGATCAAGAGGAGAAAGTTATTGCGTATTTCTCGAAAATGCTAGGAAAAGCTGAGAGGAATTACTGCGTGACTAGAAGAGAACTTTTGGCAATAATCAAGTCTATTGAACATTTTCACCACTATCTGTATGGTCGAAAATTTTTAGTGAGGACTGACCATGCTGCGCTCAGATGGTTACTGTCGTTTAGGAATCCAGAAGGACAAATGGCTCGTTGGATAGAAAGACTGCAACAGTACGATTTCGAAATTAAACATAGGGAAGGAAAGTTGCATATAAATGCAGACAGTCTGTCAAGAAGACCATGCGAGGTTTCGCAGTGCAAATATTGTCATCGCCTTGAAAAGAGAGAGTTGAGAGAAGAAATATGTAACAAGGAAGAACACGTTTACAGGTCGATCTGTGAAGATGCCGGTTCAGAAGAATGGAAGAGAGCACAAGAGGACGACGGAGAAATTAATTTCATATTACAAAGAGTAATTGAGCAAAATAAGCCAGATTGGCAGGAAGTTTCTTCATTTTCCCCAGTGACAAAGTTTTACTGGAAGATTTGGGATTCTCTTGAAGTAAGAAAAGGTTTGCTTTTCCGGAGGTGGGAATCCACAGACGGGAAAGAAGCAGTTCTGTTATTAATCGTCCCTAGATGCAAAATCGAAGAAGTGTTACGGGAGTGTCATAACGCCCCATGGGGAGGACATTTCGGAATTCGCAAAACACTTGCTAAGATTCGGCAAAGGTTTTTCTGGCCTGATCATCGTCGGGAAGTTGAGGAATGGTGCCGTCGTTGTGATAGCTGTGTGGCGAAGAAGGGCCCTAGAGAGAAAGGGAAGGGCGCTTTGAAGATTTACAATGTTGGAGCCCCTTTTGAACGAATTGCACTGGATATTGTAGGACCTCTACCAAAATCTACGACCGGAAACAAATATGCCCTTGTCGTCGTAGATTATTTCTCGAAGTGGCCGGAAGTGGTTCCGCTTCCGAATCAAAGAGCAACAACCATAGCAAAGACCCTTTTAACGGATATAATAAGCCGTCATGGTGTACCACTGGAACTGCATTCAGATCAGGGTCGGAATTTCGAATCTAATGTTTTCAAGGAATTGATGAGGATGCTTGGAATTAAAAAGACAAGGACGACGCCCCTACATCCCCAATCGGATGGACTCGTTGAAAGGATGATTCGAACTTTATTGCAGTATCTTACACAGTTTGTTTCAGAACATCAAAAAGACTGGGATGAATGGATACCGACGTTCCTTCTGGCATATCGGACGTCTCAACATGAGGTAACCAGAAATACTCCGGCAATGGTTCTCATGGGTCGAGAATTACGACTTCCTTTAGATCTCTTGAGAGGAAGTAACTACGCTTCTGAGAAGAAGGATGAAGGAACTTACATCGAAGAAACGAGGGCTAAGATCTTGAAAATCCATGATTTTGTGCGTCAACGGATGGAGATTAGTAGTGACAAAATGAAGTCTTGGTACGATGTTCACGCGAATTCAGTTTCATTTAAAACGGGAGACAAGGTATGGTTATTCAATCCACGGCGTACAAGAGGCCGGTGTCCGAAACTCCAATCTGATTGGGAAGGACCGTATGTAATAAAGGATCGGTTAAATGAATTAATCTTTCGTATAATTCGCTCACCTAAAGCGAAGCCAAAGATTGTTCATGTAAATAGACTCGCACGTTACAATGCTTGAATTTATGAGGCAAAGGAAAGGAACTTCGACACTTTTCGCTTAAGAAGAGGACGTTTCATCAAAAGAAGACGGGGGTAACTTTGTTCTGGTACCCGAGAAGACATCAAGAAAGGAGTATTCAAGGTACAAGAGTCAAGAGGAGTGGCGAGGATTGGGCGGAGTAGCTTCATTAAAGAATTATTAATTCCTCCTATCAACGTCCTGCTCAGGGTTTTTGGGTGGTTTTTCCCCTGAGACAGAGGACAAATGTCGGGACGTTTACTGTCTGACTGAGGCCACCAGGGTAAATCACTTAAGTTTTCGGTTATTGACTTTTCAGACAGTGGTTGACATGTCAGGGAGCTGTCATTCTGACGTGAAAAGGTTAACGACTACGTATTGAAGATGCTGGTTAATTAGAAGCGTGAAGGTTGAAACATCTACAGAGGTGAACCTAGTCGCGGACGGGACGCCCGCTTTCTTCGAAGGGGGGAGTAATGTTACGATGAAGTTGCCTTTCCCCTGTGATATTCTGAAGTTATCACAGAGATCGAGTGAAGTCGCCTGTCAGATCGATATTGCGGTATCCGGACAACGAGTTTGTTGATAAGAAGAAGAGAGATGTTAGATCCTCTCGAGTGATTGAGACGAAAGCACACATTATCGATTGTTCTCCTTCTTTTGTACATTTAATAAAGTTATAGTTTCGTTTATTATTATTATGTGTTCTCCGGCAAGACCACGCCGAAGCCTTCGCAACAATATGCTCTAGTTGCTTCGTCTCACGCTAGAACTAGAACATAGAAATCTGTACACACCATATGAAATATTCAAATAATATTAATAATATTAATTATTTTGTAAAAATTCGAAAACCCTCAGCAGGCTACGAATGAACGGTCGCGAATGTTCGTTATTACAACGGTGCGTTCTCAAATAATAATATCGTTATTACGGAATTAATTATTCGAGTGAGAATTCGAAAACCGCAAGCTGGGATTAACGGTGGTGAAATTGGAATGAAATCGGGCAGATTAAAAGGATACTAAATTACATGTAACCGCGTCGAAATAAATCACGCTGTGCTGAATATTTAACTGGGACTTCGTCAGGGAAATGTTTAAAGTATGTATCTTCAGACGGAACAGACGTTTGTACAACTTCATCGAACGAATCGATTCGATTCGAGTAACACGGAGGAATTATATTCTGCCGATGTTCACGCGGGGGATGTACGTAATATACCGCCAATGAAAGCCTGGAAAGAAGCAACGAAAAACCGTTCTACAGTATTTTCTCGTTCGTTGCGAAACTGCCGGGGGTTTGAGTTCGCAACGAGCGAATACTGAACTGTTTTGTGATTTATGACTGCGTCCAGATACACGCCGTGCGCGCCGAGCGAGACTTCAATAGGGAGCCGAACATAGAGAAGGACAGAATGAAATACGGATCGGGTGACCGAAGCGTGTCGCCGTCGCCGGCACAATTTTAAGGCCCGTGAGTTCTTACAATGTAGTAATGGCAGTGATGGAATTGTTCATTTTCTATTAGGCTTTTATGGGACTTTCACTAACACATTTCTGGCATTTTTCTGATTAAAATGATACCAAACACGATATAATTTGGCCAATATTTAGTGGTTTAATCGACGATGAAAGTTTCGAACGCAACGAAGAAGAGCGTATAGGAAAGAAAGAGACGCGCGGACAGTCGTCGCCGCCGTGCGGAGCGACTCGGCCGACTCGGCGTTGACAGGCAGTGGAGTGGGTAGGCACGTCGCAACGAGCGAATACTACATTATTCGCAACGAACGAGAAAATACTGTATTATACATGATATTTTTCATCTGCCGGTATATACGGCCGGCGCGTTTGAAATTCTATAAACGTGTTATCTATAGCCGACGCGCGCTGTCCGCGAAAAACAGGCAATTTCAGCACGCGGGGGAGTCGTTGTAAAATTCGAAACACGGACATTTCTCACGAAAATTGATATTCAAGGGCGAAGTATGAAGCTTCATCGACGCAGTTCGACGCCGCAAATTCATTTCGCGCTGTTTATCGGATCCGAAATTTCGGTAATGTGTCATGATACGCGCGGAGAGAGGTTCGATATAAACCCAGGTCGTTCCACCGTGCAGTGCCGGGACTGTTTATTTATACAGATTTACGAAGAGAGAACCGGAGCGCGAGACGAACAGAGTAAATGTCCGATTCCACCGGCTGTCCTTCTTAATACGGTTTCCGGCTGATTTAGTTATCCAGCCGATAAAATCGTAGCCGGAACACCGGCGAATTCGCTCGTCGCGACGTCACCAAAGATTTAAGACCGTCCCCTGCATATCCCGTTCTCTTTCTCCTGCGACGAGGCCAACTTGTACCCGGTAAAACCGTCGGCTTTTCGAAACTAATCGCGGATACGACCGTATCCGGGTACGTATTCCCGTAATTTCGCTTTCGTTCCACTTTTTCGCGCGTTTCCCGATGAACTGGCGTATACCGATGAACTTTCTGTCGATTTTCTTTGATTGAATTAAAGCTGAAATATTGCAGAATATATGTTACATATACGGAACACAACAAAAACAATGAAGTATTGGGTTGGCGAACAAGTTCGTTCGGTTTTTGTGATTTATTCCACTGCAAAAAACCGAACGAACTTATTCGCCAACCCAATATATTTGATTCTAAAATTGAAATTTGAAAGTATTTTTATTTTCAAACATGAAAGTATGAACATTAATTGCCACCGTTTACGTTGAACAGAACTCATCGATAATTCTTGGCGCGCGAACGTTAAACGTTGCTGCGTGCGCGACGGATAGATTGTAAATTAAAGACGAGTACGAATTTCATGGGAGTTAATAAACATTTGGCTTTGCCGGGCGGCAAAGTTAATTAATTTCCATAGTTCCGACGAAGTAATTAACAATAATGAATTATGCAGACATTCACGATAAGCAAAATATGCTGGTATGTGTGTTCCTTTAATTAAACCGTTATGCTCGTTTGGGAAATCTGGCCGGTGTTTGCGGTAACAGACGAAAGCACGCGCGAACTTTACGGCTGTTACAGATGTTGAATGCCGTTCCATGAATTTTACAATAATCTCATTCCTGAGGAAGACGTAGACAATCTATCCTACGGAAACCTCATCAACCGAGGTTACCCCGAGAGCACGCGAAATGTGCACCGATCTCGCAAACATCTCCTCGACATCGTTTCGAGTTGCTTAAACGGATAACTAACGGTCCGCTGTTATTAAAAACCAAAAATAAAAATGTTCAGCAGCGACTGTGAAAACAACGTAACGCTATCTTTAAATTTTTCCTAATTTCTCACTCTGTTTTTGATTTCTACAATCTATTTGTTACGTACGCAAAGCCAGTGATATCAGGCAAAATTACTTGTAGACTGGAAAACGAAGTTTCGGAATTACTATTCACAGTGCACGCTCCCACTGCGATAATGCGGGAGAAGGGGTGCGCCAGGGTGAAAGAAGAGAAACGAGGACCTCGACGATGACACGTCGTAAGCTGAGCATGAAATCATTTATCTCCGGGATAAGCGGCGCGAAACGACTGCGCTCTTTCTTCTTTCTTACATGGATTTAAACTTTCCTCCCGCTAAACCCTCGGACTCAGCCCTCTCCTCCGTACTACCCTGAACCTGAACCGTCGTCCTCTCGCTGTCAGTCGAGCAGCGGCGATGAAACATCCCCGTAACTTATCTCGGTTGCTTCAGTTTTGCCAAGACCCGAGTTCCTGCTTCCTCGTCAGGGAACAATTAGACAGCAGCGAGCCACGGGTCTGCGCGCGAATTCCGCCGGAAGCTGGCTTGGCTTCTCGACTGGCCGCCATCGTGCGGAAGTATTAGATCAAGACTTCCGGTTTGTAAGCCGATTGCCAATGTCTCGGCGAGAGCATCTTGCGCAGCTCTCGAAATTATTCCGAAATGAACGTCTTATTTTATTTTTTCAGAGTCGCCACTAAAAATTGCTGTACCATTGCTCAGAGTTCCCACTTTAGGAGACTCGTAAACATGACAGACTCTCGCTCTAGCCCCCTTTTACAATCATTATTTATAACAAGTACGGATGATGTATGTGTGTATTGTATGTATGCGTGTTGATAGGCAGCCCTATATGTATATGATTGAATTTGTAATAACAAAGAATCGTGATTAACAGTAGAGTTGTAGAAATACGATCGCCAACGAATCTCAAAAAGAAGATCAGATCGAGACGAGCGCCATCGACAAACACGTCTGTCTCCAACGATTGGTTATCTTGCGTCCTTACGGCTTTTCCTTACATAAATATGTTGGTATCTGATCAATTACTGAACATTTAAGTATTGTACGAGGTGTTACATCAATTTCATATCCATCAAAAGAAAGAATCGTATAGAACGGAATTATTCTAATCGAAAATATAAGATTGTTATTCGCTTTAGCTGCTGATGAAGAGTCGTGGACGGTGTAAATTCGCATAAAGATTTATGGCGAGCGTGGGCAACAAGTGCCCTTTGCCCTGGAAGCGCCCTAAATTGTCTGCAAGGGCATCTCTTGATCTTGGGTGCTTGAGAGCACAGAAAACTATCTGTGTGGAGACATCTCACCCTTTTTATTCTGTGCAAAGTGCCCCGAGCAGGCATAGCTGATTTTTTAACTATATTTTTCAAACAGCAGAAACGAAAAAATACTACGCCATCACGATTTAATTGATGATAGAGCGAAGATTTTGAACTGGTGAGAACGATTTTATTCGCCGAAGCCAAAACGGGCCGCAAGCCAGTTAGCGTTTCACGATTTTACGGTTGTTTTCCAATCCGGGAGAAAAAATGGCCAGTCGCAGGTCTCGCGTGTGTTCATATTTTCCGTTCCGTATTGTTAAATGGAAGAAAAATGACAGCGGCGTAACGGGACAGAGGATCGTGAACGGTCGGACACGTACCGGCACAGCGCGGCGTGTACCCCGTTGGTTTTCATGCATTTTTGCGGCGTCTGGTCCGCATAAAATCCATCGTCTATTTTAATATTTGAAATATCATTTTTCCTTAGCACGGGCCTGGGGAATAGAGAGGGATGGGAACGGTGGCAGAAATGAAACGCGGCGAGGAGGCGCGAACCTCGATGCACCATGCACTTTTTCGTTGTCCCGATTTCCCCTCTACGTACAGGGTGTACGAAAAATTTCATTCAGCGTAGACAACCTCCACTATCTAAAAATATATTATCTTTGAGGATAATCAACGAGTGTAAAATTCCAGTTCTTTACTGAACAATTTTATCTGGAGAATGGAGAATACAGTTACGTAAGAAAACATAATTTTTAACTTGTTAATTGTTCTAAGTACTAAGTACTCCTAAGCAAAATCCAGAAATCAGCACATTTTCACTCACTTCTTAAGAATCCTGCACACCCTGTGGGTAGACGTACACACACGTGCCCGCTATGTGTGTACAGCTATCTCTTTCTGTCGGCGGATCTCCCTTGTCACGCACAGAATCCGTCCCCACGCGGTATTTTAATATTTTTCACTTTTCCCCGCGACGAAGCCCGGCGCGACAAAGAAAAATAAGGGGATCCGCGACGGAGGAATTTCGAGGAGGTACAAATGCGACCCCGTCCATGCGACTTCTGTATCCGTAAATTCGCGCCACCGACAACGGATCCGCGCGCGCTTGTTGACACTCGCCGTAGACGGATCCGCGGAATTTGTCTGTACCCGGAAATTTATACGATGCCTTTTGTCGACGGCACCTGTACACGGTGATTTGTGGTCCTCCCTTTTTACCATCTCGACCGCCGTTCGAGAGAAACCTGAAATACCGAGAGACAGAGGCTATTGCGCGTCTCACTGGCTGCGATTAGCAAGCTTTTATTCGACACGCTGACCACTTTATATCACTGGATATGTAATGACTATGCTCCGGATGTATATGCACGATAAATATGTAAGAAACATATGCGACTCGTGCACGAAAAGTATGCAAATGTGCAGGAAAATATGCAAATATGCAGGGAAAATATACAACATTAACGATAAATTTTACGATTATCAATTCGACTTACAGTAAATGACAAGCATTCTTTTCCAAATTCGATGGTGTTCATTGACGACGCTTTTCCGTAAAAATTAATTTACTTATATGTGGAAAATGATCGCTCCGACACATCTATCAGATCTTGTACGAATTCATTGTTTAATTAATTTCGTTAATCCAATATTTCTTCCTATAACAGCAATTACTTTTTTCTTAATTTTTTCTCCATAATCACCGGGTATGTTTTTTAAATGATTAATGTGATTCATGTATATTCCCATAGAAACATTTAACGGCCACTGTTTCCAATTTTTCTACTGTGGCAGACAGAATGCTTAAAATATTCAATTTTGTATAATTTCATCTCGTTATGCAATGGGTTATCGCATACGTTTTTAAATATAAAACATAAAAATACATGCGTTACGGAAAAAGTGCAAAATAAAAAATATACTTTCAGAATTCTCTAATCATAAAACATATTTCTGCCCAGGTCCTATAGCTTTATCTGCTGTCTATAAAAATATGCATTTGCATTAACATCCGGAGTCTAGTAATGACTAGACTGATCTTTATGCGTTCATAGCAAAATTGAGTAGATGAGACTGAAAATTGTTGGAAAATTTAAACGATTCAAGATTTCTTTTCATTTTGTCTCCGAATGATTTTTTACCATTATCGAAATGATAAGCTTCCGTCCAGACAAATTGAATCCAGTGATTCTTATAAAATAGATCGTTATTTCCACTTAGAATCGCCGCGCTCGCTCAGTTGACTCGAAAGTTGATTACTGTTGGTTTCTGTCATTAAATCGAGGATCCCGGGCTTTATTGCGGTAAAATCTCGGTTATACGCCGGTTGAAAAGGATGTGGAGGTAATGGAGAGGAACGGGAGAAAAGAGAAAGAGAAGTTTCACCCTTGCTCGCCGGCCTTACCGATATAACTGCTTAGTAGATCCTCCTTTAGACACGGGGACATTGAATTTTTGTTGCGAGAAAAAGTGTCTGGACCAAGTGTTTATAACCACCAAGTATTTATCCTAAATGTTTCAGAAACCACCTTGAAACTTTTACGTGCAAATTTCACATAAAAATATCTTTCGAGGGAATATTTTACATTGGAATGACAAAAAGAAACGATGTAGTGTTAACGCAGCTGGAGCAATTAAAAAAGTTGTGAGAAATTGAGGAAAATTCGCTGTTGTACGGGCGCATTATAGAGTTTAATTGAACAGGATTTTTCCGGTCGGACATTTTTAACAGAGTTGAAAAGCTCGTTGGCAGCGGCCGGCCGATAGTTTACGTGGAACGGTGTAATTCCAATTAGCGCGTCGGTATTCAGAGCCCAGTAAAACAATAATTGCAACTAACTTCCGGTGTCCTGTTCGGCGAGTTGGTCGTTTCGCGCGCGTTTCCTGCGAGACGCGAGCCAGGCAACGGCGTAAGTCGTCATTGACACTCTGTTTAACGACCCGTGCAATTAAACGGTCATCTATCTCCGGGCCGGCGACGTTGATTTAGTATCATTTCTGCGTCACTCCCCGGGAAAACCGGCTCGCTGCTTCTCTCTGTCGCTATCTATTACTCTATTTTTCCCACCTCCAGGCGTCGTCGCTGTCGCGATTCGCCCCTTTCCCATCCAGCCGGAAAACAAAAATAATAACACGTTCGCGTAATCGCTGGCGCAAATATACACGCCGGAACTGCACGGGATCGTCGCTAATCACCTGAATCTCTTCGGGAAAAGAAGCTGCAATTTACAGCGAGTACCAGCAGCATTCGATCATCCTTCCGAATAGCTTTCTAATATTATACCGAGCGACTTTACTTTTTCGCTTTTTTAGCTCGAGATTAATTTACCATGTGACGTGTGTATTCTGGAAAAGGTAGTAAGAATTTCTTCCTTCGATTCTTTGCATTGTCGCGTCCGGTGATCCAGCCACTGATAGTAATTAATAGACTGCGGATCTTTAGGCAAAATAAAAAATGTTTGCCAAGTAAAAATTGTATTCTTCTTTTAATTATCCTATTAAGCTGAAACAAATACGTTGATGTCCTTAAATATTTTTAACATGTCCACTGCTTTAAATTGTACGTGTCCATTTTTTGTCGTAAATGCATAAAATCCGCAGTCTAGTAATTAACGATCGAAATATACCTCCAGTCTTGTTCCGATACTGTTACGCGAGGAGTGAACACTGCATTTCATTATCATTGAATTCGAATTGAGGTTCAATAACGAAATGAATCTCATCCCGTGTACCCTGTGGCATTTCTTTTAATTCTAATAATTAATGGTAATGAAATTCAGTGAAACAAAAAGGAAAATATATTTTGATTGTTAATTAGTATCAGTGGACCACCAGATGTGACAGCATGAAGTCGCGTTCACAATTTTTCAAATATGTCGCGTACATTTGTGTCGGTTATATCCATAACAAAATTATTGGAAAAGCTGTAATTGAATTGAGGATTATCTGAACAAGTGACGTTTCGGAAAAGCGTAGAGAACAATGAGTCAAATGTAATTGGACTCGCATGACGGTAATAGAATTTCCAGAGTTCAGCACTCGGAGCTTCAAATTTCAAATGTTTAGAATTCCTCGTCCACTAGATCAATCGTTTCACGTGTCAACGGAGAAAAAACGTATGTAATGATTTCCAATTTTGACTCGCTGCGTGTAATATAGTAATACAGTGTTCCGACTATATTCCGAATTTTTTTCCCCGCTAAATTGGTATTTCGAAGCTCGCATGAATGGATTCTGATTTGGATGGAGGGACGGGATGGTTGCGAGCGTATCCCGCGGCATTTTCACTCGGTGTCGTTGCGATGATGAGTAAAATATATTTATAACGCGTATTTTGCGAGATGAAATGGACGTGAATTAGCCGATTACGTGGGAATAAAATTGGACCTCGAAACGTTTTGTGATGTTCCGTTATTATTACAGAATTATTACGTCGAAGCGAATATATTTTACATTTACTGATGTTATTTCAATATCCATTATTTTATTAGCTTTTCTCATAATCTCGTTTCGTTAGAATGGATGATCGTACGGACAGTTTAAAATAGCAGAATTGAACAGCAAGTGTTTAACCGAATTTGAATTTTCATAAATTATACACATACAGTGACTGCCATTAATATTCGGACGCTCTAAATGCGCGATAATCTTTTTAATATTGGACTATACGATTCAAACTTTTTTCGGAAGCTAGAGCACTTAGTTCACTACAGGATGTGAAAAGAAATTTTTTCGAAAATTGCAATTGGTCGGAATTGTAGAGAAAATACTAAAAGATGCATTTTACAACTTTTTTATGTGGGCCTATATTGAAAATTTAAAAAATACGTTTTGTAGATCTGTTTCAATCAAACGTATCCTGAAAATTTCGTCAAAATCGGTCGACGTTGCAATGAGTTACAAGCGTTCAAAGATGGTAAAATTTGCAGATTTTCACGATTTTCGGCCTATAACAGCAGTAAATCTAAGAATTCTTACATCTTTCAATGACTGTCATTTTTCCCCGCATCAACCGATTTCGATGAAACTTTCACAATGCATATAACCCACACAGATCTACAAAACATATTTTTCAAAATTTCAATATAGGCCCGCATAAAAAAGTTGTAAAATGCAACATTTAGTATATCCTCTACAATTCCGGTAAAATGCAATTTTTGAAAAAATTTCTTTTCATATCCTGTAGTAAACTAATTGCTCTAGCTTTCCAAAAAAGGTTCAAATCGCATAGTCCAATATTTGAAAAGTTACGGTGTTTTTAAGAGTGTCCGAATATTAGTGGGAGTCACTGTAATTATACGTAATCAAGCCAAGTTCCACAAACTGAAATAGTACAAAATGGTCTACAGTGAGTTAACGATTTCCGCGTCCGAACCATCAGCAGCAAAAATGATCGCAAAAAGGCCGACATCCCTGGCAATCCTCGCAACAGAGGGATCGATAACAGGCGAGTAGATAACGTCCGATCGGCAGCTAGCAAAACAATCGTCTTGAAACGTGTCGAAAAACCGTGGCCTCAGACCTCTCCCTTGCCGCGATAACATTTCGTGTTTCAACACATTCCGATAATTAACGCTCGTCAGCAGGTGGCGATGGTATGGGGTGTGGCGGCTGCGTTTCTCCGGTACACGAGGAAACCAATCGTGCAGCTCCGACGTCCAAAAACAGTATTCGGCATCATCATCGACCGTGTATAGCTGTCTCTCTCCGGAGCGATCCGACGAAGGCAGAGCAAACAGTCCGGGCAACAAGCCTCTTCAATTAAACACGGAATAACCATACGGAAACACGGTGAAGTGGTAGAGCAGCGGTGGTTCGAAGGGGGTTAAAAGGGGTGGGAAGCGTATTCGAAGCAACGATACAGCCGGGGCAGCCGGCCACCGTCCGCGTCCGCGGGGACGTTCGTTAAACCGGCCCGATAGTTATGAACGGTCGATTTCACTTGGTAAGAACCCGGCCGTGCAACATTATCGCCGATACGTATTACGGGCCATAATCCCCGTTCCCGAACCGCAACAGCAATGGCGTTAATTAGCCCCTTCTCGTATTTTCCTGGGCTGCTCCTCGGTCCATCACCTCCCATTGTCTGTCGCCGTTAGCTACCGTGTTCCAACCGCCCGGAGAATTTCGGTTTCCGAGACGAGAAAGAGTGAAGCAGTGAATGAAATTGTTCCGAAACAAATTCATTAATTGGCCTTCTCGTGTTTTCGCTGCGACGACCGGTCCTCCGTCTCCGTCAGCCAGGATCGCATAGGCGCTTGGGCATTGCCAACCCTTTCCACCGTGTCTGCCGCCGCCGTTAGCTACCGTTCCATCCCCCCAGAGAATTTCGGTTTCTGAGAAAACAGAGCCGGTAGCGCGTTGGTAAATGCACCGGTACACCGGCTCGAACACAAGGATCCGCTTACGAGCCCGAGCACCCACCCCTCTCTCCTGCAACCCCCTTCGTTCTCTGCCACCCCCGAGCAACCGCTTCGCCTATTCATCAGACACGAGCACGTTGTTTGAGGCGCCATTACTACCGCCCACTCGAACCGTTTCGGTTGTTGTTGCTGTTGATCCCTCGTCTCCTTGATGCTCGCGACCCTCGCGTGCACCTATGTACGCTCCGACATGCGTGTGCGGAGGATGCGCGCGGTGGTTGTACGATGCCACAGCCTCGTTTGCGCGACGATGATGACGATGATTATGTGTGCGAGCCTGCGGAAGCCTGGCGTGCGTGCGTGCGTGCGTGCGTCACGGAAAAAGGCGCCGAGTTTGCTTAAACCGAGGGATGGAATGCGTGCAGAATCCCCGGCGATCCGAGTACAGGTGTGTTCGCGGAATTCTGCCGAGATTGATTGAAATGGGTAGGAATTTTTCGACGGTTTTTTCCCCCGAGTGTTGATTTTCCTCCGCGCGAGAATGTACCGGCGAATAGTTGCCAGTTAATTAGATAATTTGTTTGGTGACGGGACGGTCGTTTTCCTTTCGCGAGAGATTGAAGGGTTGTTAGCACTTATTAGTTGGCGCAGACGTTTTCGGAATGCTGCTCCGTTTACTTTCGCAGCATTTTTATTATTACGAGAGAGGATCGTGGATAAACACGCCGACAAACACTCCGGATTGATATGTTAATTGAATTAGAACTATTTTATTCATCAAAACCGACCGCTAATGTTTATCCCTCGACGTGGAGAATGTGCTCTATTTTTCACTGTGGAACTCGCATTAATATTAGTTAATTGACCTCGTTTAATTGATAAATACGTTCGTGAAATACGCTCCGAATTCCTCTGGAGTTATTCGAGTATTCCGATAAAAATGAGGGTACACGCCGCCGTTGCCGTGCTTATAATTAGATGGAAATTAACGCGTTTACGAGGGAATGGATGCGTGTTCGTTATAGTTATGTCAGAACTGAACCGAAAAAGCCTCTAATTATGTCAGGAGAGCTTTGCTCGATTCAGATGTTGCGCACAATGAAGTTCCCTAAGTTTGCTTGCTTTGGAGAAGTAGAATTATAGGAATTTAGCCTAGTTAGGAGATTAGGATGTTTCTTGGGTAGACAGAAACCGTTGAGGGATGGGGGAACGAGATTAAGGTCGCATGGGAAGTTAGACTGCTTACTCGAAACACGCCGCTCAAAACAATTACGTTACCGTTGCCCCTTCCGAATGATTAAATATCGCGACTCAAATTTTCGCGCTGCTTCAACCGAACGTTTCACGATATATCTCTCGGAGTGTGCATCGCCGTTTCTTTCGCGCGGGGAGAAGAAAACGCCAATCGTTTACGCGCGATACTTCAAAAATGGCGTTGGCCCCTGGCCGCATAAAATGAAGCGAACCGTGGCGAAGAGAGAAAAAAGCAAAGTGGGTTTGCAAGAAAATTCAGTGTGGCGTTTCGGTGCAAGCGTCAAATGTAGTGCAAAGAGCGATATAGTACATACCGTTCCACGGCGAAACAACCGGCGAGAAAGAAAACGATCCGAACCAACGTAAGTGGCCGTGGATGGAAGAAAAATCGCGCTTTTTCTGCCGCCTAACTCTTCTTTCGGCGAACTAATTAATGCATAACTAAACGGTGCCGTCAGCAATTTTGTTCGTGGTGATTTAGTGCTTTTGAAATTTATTTCGCGTTAGACCCTCTTTGTAACACAGCGTTCATAAAGTCTCCGGTCTAACTAAGAAAAAGAAATTTCTTTTTAGAAATTCCACTTTATTCATCAACATACTCTCCTTCAAGAGTGATGCATTCATTCCAACGCTCCTCTAACTTTTTGATGCCCTTTATGCAAAACGATTTGTCTTTGCCCTCAAAATAAGCCTCAATTTCTTTCCCTGGAGCATTTTTTTCATGTCTGCAAAACCCAGTATTCTACAAAGTTTCAGCTTTTATTTTAAAAAAATTTCATCGCTCTATCGAAAGTTCTTTGATTTTGACAAAGATTTCGTCGATTTGGCCCACTGTGTGTCGTTCCAACATTTTTGCCCTGTCGATGATAATATCGTATTTTCTAAGTCAGTAAACAGTGAAAAACTTTTGAATGAGATTCGCATAGTCCAGGTGGCAGCGTGTTTCCGGGACTGTAGGTTGCACAGATGATTGAATAAAATGTGAGCAAACGCGAAAGACACCGGCATGAACGGTACCGGGCTGCGTTTCTTCGGGAACGCTTGTGGCAAAAGGACGTGGGACGTCGAACCTGGAGTCACGTCGCCGCCGGTGACTCACGTAAGAACAGGATAACAAAAAAAGGCGTCTGGCCCCAGGGTTTCAGAGGAAGTGACATGGCTTCTCTTGTGTCGTCTAAACTGTTTCTGCTGTTGTCGTCGTCGGGCCGGCAGCAGCATCGTCCGCTTTGTCTCCTCTGTCAGCATTCCTCGGACTATTCAAGTTTCCCTGGCGCACGCGAAGTCACTCGAAACGAGACAATAAAGAAACCGAAGAACCGTGACCCCTGACCAGAGAGAGAGAGGGAGAGAGATATCCGTCTGCGAGACAACCGTCTTCGAGGATATCGTGTCCACGTTTAATTTGCAGCCGTTTATCTTGGCCCCCATTCGCCTTGGCTCCCTCGGTTTCTGGAAAACCAACGTTTTTCCCCCTTTGTACCCATAATCGGGAGACAATGCCGTTTTTTCTTTGCCTCCCCCACTGTCACCTGCGGGCCAAGAGGATTCCTGACCTGTAATGAACGCTGGAACGAATGGATTCTCGAAGATATGCAATTTATAGCAGTTTTAATAATGGGAGAAACCTTGCGCTGGGGTCCTGTCCCGACTTTTAATCGAATGCCAAAACAATTGGCGTGAACGACTGCAAATGCTTGCAGCGTGTTCAACCGTTTTTCGAGAATTTTTCTGTACTTTTACTTTGTTGATCAAATTTCCGGTCGAATCAACACTCGCAATTTTTTTTTAAATGACTGACATTCCAACGTACAATCAAACATGAATTATGAATCATAATTTTTGCCCGCGCTCTCGACGTCGGAATTAATATCGAACGATTTCGTTATCGCACGCATTTAAATTTCCGGTTTCATTAAACGGTTCCATTCTCATTACTCATTCAAGTAAACCGCCCATTAAATGGTTTCGTTCTCATTATTCTCCACTTACGAATTCATCAGCGAGAAAAATAAATTTCCTAAAATTGTCTACACCACCCCGATCGTTAAATACACCGGTACTAATTAATAGAAATGTTTTATTAATCGAGCAGCTTTCGTTAAATAGTAACGGTCCGGAGACCCGGCATTGTTCGATGTTGATACTTTGCTATTAAGTGTATTTGGACATCAAGTTAGAGTCTCTCGAGGGGTTGTATTCACGATTCTATTCGGGTCCGACGTGCCTCCCCTAAATTCGAGACTCGAACGGTTTCGTTCGAGCGATTCTGAAAGGACAAGGAGGCGGGCGATTCGAGTGGTCCTTCTGGGGGGTGTCGATTAATCGAGTTAATTGGAAACAGGCAGTTTGAATAATGGACCCTTTTCGGAGATTGAAAAGGGTGGGAGCTTGTGTTTGGCGTGAAATAAGGCTTGTTATATGCGTCGAACGTATCATTTATTGAATGCAGTATTTCATTTAATTGTTACTACGGTTGTAATGCTCGAGTATTTACCACCTTCGCGCGGAGTTCGATAAAGGCACTCGATTCCCTGTTATAAATTGCTATCGAATACCAGCCATTCATTTTATTCACTTAACCACCTTCCGTTTCATACCTCGAATTTCCATTTCTGGTTGATGGTTTTACAGAAATCAGAATCACCAGGCAATATTTGGGTCATTCTGTGTATTCCAATTAATTTTTATCATTTGGAGAAGCTGTTGTACTAGTTTAGACTGATTTCTGTAGGGCTTCTTATGCAAGTTGTTTATTAAATGTGCGTGTTGCTAAACATGTAGAGTATAGAATTGTATTTTTAAAAGTGAGTTTGCGAGGTGCTCAGTGAATTGTAGAAAGTCTGGGATTTGATCAAATTCGTTACAAATTCGTAGTAAACAAAAACTTTAGAATTTCTGTGAGAACGGATTGCAATTCTGTATTAAATTACTTACTTGCTTTATGGAAATCTTAAAAACGGAATCAAAATGTATTAACACATGTTGTTCTCATGGTTATAAACAAAAACTTTAGAATTTCTGTGAAATCGGATTTCAATTCCGCTTTTAAGATGTCCATAAAGCAAGCAAGTAATTTAATACAGTATTTTGATACAGAATTGCAATCCGATTTCACAGAAATTCTAAAGTTTTTGTTTATTACATTACAAAATCTTTTTCAGACGCAGTTTTTCTACTTTCTTGAAAAGGATCCACACATGGATCGAAACGTCGAAAGTTTAAGTTGACGTGCAAAATTTGCTTTTTCGTAATTAGTTGATCGCACCGTTGCGCCGAGAACACTAACATATTATTCATTTTCATAATTGTTCTATAATCGTCGTAAAGAATATTATTTTCGTAATCGTTTGAAGCGTGTACCGTTAATATAAGTTGGAGGGGTCTGTTGCAACGTAAGATCGAGGACGATCTTTTGGCCGATCTTTAGGTTGTCCCGAAAGTTGGTTTCCGATCCATGCACGTAATGCAAATTCATGTTGGTCAGTACTAAAACATTAACATGAAGATTATCGCATTGTTTGTATTTATTTAACAACATTAATCTATGGCTGTTGCCAAGACATTCGAGACGAGGCACATAAAATAAACAACTGTCGTAAAAAGCCGTACGCTGTCTGCATTAAAATACGATCGCAGCAATATCCTGTATGTCGAGGTGTTCCGCAATAATCCAATACGTTCCTGTCGATTTCTGCACGCACGCACGCACGCGCGCCGCCTATTCTAAAACCGATGTCTCATATTTAACGCAGACTGGCGGTATTATGCCTCGGCGTGTTCGCAGGGAATGCAAATCAGCGTTAGTTGTACTATTCAGTAACGTATGATAGAGGGACGTGACTCGGAGGAACACAGACATTTATAATTCACGGTGTGCACCGTGGCCCCCATCGCGAGTACTTCAACTTCCATTGAGTGTTGCCTAACAATGTTTGCTTAACCCGTTGCAATGCAAACACTCGTTATACTTAAGCGACACGCGGCCCTATCAGACGAACGTGTCCCTTCGACGCGCGTCCCCGAAAACTCCCCGAGTCGAAACGAAATTTCAACCATTTCATCGATTTCATTCCGGCCAGAGAGCACCGGCCATTTTGTAATCCGCAGCCGGACAAAATTTACCCAAAACGAACTATTAGATTTTGAGATATCATGCGGCACGCATGATGCTCGGCGCAAAAGCAATTTCGGGGACAACACGCTCGGCACACTTTTTGTCCGCATAACAATAAAATTTCTTCGCACGAAAACGCAAATTGCCGACCGGGCTGCACGCTGAATTTCAACTTTTACCATTGTTATTTCGAGCATTCCGTTCTAAACGGCTATCCGATTGTTTATTTCGATCATTTTTGGAAAGTTTGATTAGAAATTGACCATTGAAAGATACGTGTCAGTGGCGTCGATGACTCCTCGGCTCGCCGCCATTTTGTTCGCGTCGGATGGCCGCGTTGTTGCGAACGCCTCGGCGTCGCCTTCAATAATCTTTCGTTATTCCCGCAATAACCGTTACCATTGTTCAGTTCCGACGTGCTTACCTTTAATCCGTCGCCAGCTGAGCTTTTTCAATTAACAGTAATCTACCTTTATCCACACAACAGAAACCAGCATGGCAGATACACTTGAGCAGACGTTTCCAATTATTGCGCACCTTCCTCGTTAACGGTTTGCGGTTTCAGGCCGTGACATTACTGGCTTTAAAGGGTTTTAAAGTCACGCGACGGATTTTCATTTACCCGGTGTTCCGACGTCGCCGAGGAACATTCGCGTACATATGTACAGGGTGGATAAAAACTAATGGTCATCCGTCCTAGGGGCGAATCTACACCTCTGGATCGGTGGACATTTGTAAGAGAAACTTGCCGCGGAATTGTTTATGACAAAGAAAATTACACCCTGTACATACAGTACACAGTACTCAGTACGCCGAGCGAGACTGCTGATCGAATAGCTATAATTTACCTTTGCCTTTCGACGCGCTACAGTTAATTACTCTGCCGCCGACACGGCCAGGAAGAAGAATACCTACGCCACTGTCGATTGCAATGGAATTACGATGCAATTCCGATGCAGACGTTAAAACGGATCCGTTTCATTTTACGGGTACCCAAGTTTCTCTCAGCTAATCGAGAGACACATCATTTTTAATCAATATTTCAGATCATTTTCATTTCACAAGTTTGGAAAAGATCGTGTTATCATATAGGACAACTAATAAAATTTCTATTTTTTCACGTACAACCCTTGATTCGATGAATTACACATGACTTCCATTTGACACCGTGTCGCGTCGTCCATAATGGATTGTGCCATTCCATATTGGACGTATAACAGCTTGCACTGTTACCTATCCGCACTGACGGTAGTTAAAAAAAAAAAAAGAATATAGTGAACTCTCGAATTGAAATATAAATCTCTCAGTGGATTTAGCTAATAACTGACAGGTCTGTTGCGCAAGGATTGATGTAAAAAATATTGGAAGCGCTGTATAAACAGAAATATTCTGTTCAATATTTACAACTTTCGCAATGAACTGTCGGCAATAAATAAATCAGAAGCCAATAAACATTGAGAAACAGACGAAATAAACAAAAATGTGCGTATATCGTGAACGAAATTCGGAATCGTCGTCGATAGTTAAGTAAATTAATAATAAACTGCAGTTTCGACTTTCCAATAGAGATCCTTGATTCGGTGATCTTCGAGTTGATGAAGAGGACTACTTCAGAGTTTACGTCCCCGCCCAGATTAAAACAGGAAGTCTTCGAAAAGAAACATAAAAGCACATAAACAGAGTTTATATTATAGACCAAATGACAATACACCTAAACTCAGTTTACATTTTTGTCAGTATTCATTATAGTTCTGATTCAGTATTTCATTTGGAAAGAACAGTTAATCATTAATCAATTATTCGATTGACGATTACAATTGAAAAGAATGTAATCGTTAATCGCAATTAACGCCCAAAGTAGAAATTTGCAACTAGTATTAATACTTAATAGGTATTCAACCGTTAACCGCAACTAACGACTAAACTAGGAGTTTAGCACATTACCTATAAGCCTATTAATAGGATTTTCAATAATTGTGCTGTACCAAAAGAAAGCATAGAAATGTTCTTTTACATTGCAATCTTAAATGAAACTATTAGATGACGTTATTGAGGGTGACTTGTTAGTTCTCGATGAAAATTGCTCTTGCTATTGAAAAGGTTGCATTAAAAATTGTTTAGTCATGCACCATAGATTTTTTAAAATCATGCGATAATCACCGGTCGGTAATGTGTTAATTGTTAATTGCGATTAACGATTGAAGTAGAAATCTAGTCGTCAATCGTTGATTACATTTTTGCCCAACTCTGGAGATTTAAATATAACGATTGAATTCGAATTGTGGGATTTAAATACCACCGGGTATGTGTGCGTATGGTCTGAGGTGCAGCGAGCGTCTGGCTGACGTCTAATTATCGCTGCTGGATGACGTCGATAGGTAGGCTAGATTTTCGCGGGCCGATAAAACCTGGCATGATAGAGGAAGCCCTCGGAGATCCTCGGATCCACGCCGTGGGAGAGTCCCACACGGCTCACGCACCGGAACCATCTTTCGGTCGTCTTCCCCCGGCAACCTTGTCCTCTTCGTCAGCGCCTCACGAGCCCTCGGAACTTTTAAGTAGATTCGCAGCCGGAAGTGGCGCGTCGCGGAGGGTTCTCGACTCGCGACAGGTGAACCTCCTTCGAGGAACGAAATTTTTGGCCCACTTTATACCCCAGGCCACCTTTCTTCGCGACGGATAATGAGACCTCGAACCTGCTCCTCCTTCTTTACGCCTCGCCTCACCTTTTTCTCCTACCTGCCTCTGTTTTACACTCCGCTTCACATCGAGTCATTATAACCATTCTGCGGCGGCCCCGGGTGCGTTCAATCGTGAAACCGCGCGTCTTTTTGAATTACTTTGCCAGTTGCCCCGAATACAAGCTTTAGCCCTAAATGAATAGCGCGAAAGTGCACCGGCCAATTATTCACATTCTTGCGAACGAAAACAAATAATTTATTCGTGGTTGAAGTGGACACGGGAAATTACAACACGTACATTTACAACATACTCGGTTTTCGCATTTCCACCACCACCATTCGCAATGGTCGGAATTTCATTAGGTAATGGGCCGAAACCATTTGTAACTCGCTAACGAAGCATATTTTTAGTTTCGAATAATGTGGCCGGCTACGAAGGAAACGGGTCTACGGGAAAAACGAAAATAGCTGCGCTCTCCTGGCTGAATAATGTGGCCGCATAAATAATTACGTAATAATCATAACGGTAATTATAATGATAATTGTAGGGCATTAAACACACGGATGTACGCGCGGAGTGTGCGGCACGTATGCGGATAGGTGGGCTGCTTTCACGCTTTCTATGGAAATACGAATAGAACATATGCATGTATTTTGTCATTGCTCGGAGCGGAGTCAGTTATGCTCACGTTGTGGGCCGTGCTTTTCTTAATTCCCCTAATTTTATCTTCATTTCCCGGGTGGCTCTCCGCGTTGCGTCCACGTTGTATTTTAGATACGCGCTGAATAAGCTCCGCTGAAAAGTTTAAGCGTTCTTAGTCATAATACGCTACTCAATATTAACCTTTCGCGGTCGGAGCTACTTTAACTGGAAAATGAAACGTAGCAACATATTTAATAATGTAAATAAGCACCGTTTCGAGAATTAGTTTGATCGAAATTGTTCTCACGTTGATTTTACGTCGACGCATCCTCGCCGCGCATCCACGTAATTCCTCCCATAATAATTAGCCGTAAGCCCTGCGCCTCGACAATAGGGAAATCGACAAACAAGTCCTGATCCGGGGAACAATAACGTAGCCAGGATCCGTGCGTTGCACCAATGGGCACGGAACTGTAGCAGCAGCGTGCACCAAAGTGCAGCGAACGGGCGTCCATCTGAGCAATCCTTTTTCCCGCGGCGTTCGGGGGACTAGAATGGGTCTGGGCGTTTCGTGGGCCGATCCCGGCAAACAAACGGTTCTGGCTGGACGTTTGTTCCGCGAGGCCAAGGTACAAAACCCGGCTCGCGAACACCGGTAGCCGAGATAGCGGATAAAAAAGGCGGATTAATGAATTCCGGTCGCAGGACATCGGCTGAAAGAGAGAGAGTGAGAAAGGGAGGAGGGGGGGCACAAACCGGTGCAAAACGATCGGCGCGATAAACCGTCGAAATGGTCCCCCGGCTCCCGACGGATTTCATTCATCGTCGGAACCGGCGGCGGGGGTGTCAAAGGCCAAGGTCCAGGGGGCTCGTTCCACTCGGTTGCGATCCCAGAAAGAGTTTCGAAACTTCCGCGGACGATATATCTTCATCCTGGTGAACGAACGTCTTTTTCTGACCGTTTCTTTCGGGCGAGCGAGCGAGCGAGGGGCCACCGAGCGGACAGATATCTCGAGGCGCACTTACGGCACGCTCGCCCGACCACTTCAGAATTTTCTCACGCTCCGACGGCATAAATATTTACAACTTCGCTTCCGGGGAACCCGCGTGAAATGTTACCTCACCTGCCAGACCTACACGCAACCCACCCCCGCACGAATCCACGCCGACACTTCTTCCACCCTTGTGTCAACTCCCAGAAAATGTCGCATCTTCGACGGAGTCAAGAGAGTCTTGTCTGCATCTTCTAGGCCTTGGTCAATCATTTCTGGAGAGAAAGCCGCGATACCACTGTGTGTGCCTCTGTTTTGTGTTCAGTAGAATTGTACAATAGAATATTGTTCGAGTCACCAATCGTGATATTAACCCTCATCCGTCCCTCATTTCGCAAAACTGAATCTGTCCCTCGGTGTCAAATTGATACAGTGGTAAAAGATCGACGAAATAACAAGGTAAACAGCTATTTTTCGGTGTGTTTTTTATTCAAATCGATGAGTTAACATTTACGTCTTAGGTTTTTCGATTATATTTGTGTCGCATTAATAAAATTTACCCACAAGTAACAGAATTGTATAATCTATTTCAAGGAAACTCTGTGTCAAATTCACACGAGGTACGAATGAGGGTCATCATTGAAAACAGCACGTTTTCTTTCGTGCACTGCATTTCTTCCCTTAATGATTTTCATAATGGAGAAATCGGAGAAATTAACATCTTGAATTTTCAGAATTTGGCAACAATTTTGAATTTCGTCTGCTCAATTTTGCCATCTCTACGCGAAAAACGAAATCACTTTCCGAACGACCTAATATGTATAACACAAATGTATAACTAATCGAGCTACTCCTAAGCGCTCTCCCGATTGACGAAGATGAGTGATTAAGTAAATCACCAGACTCATATGGTAATCATACTAATGGGACCCTTAATGGATATACGAATTCCTCGTTGATTTCAGTTTGTGTAAATCGGGCCATGAAAGTCTACATTTGCATGAACATTCTGCAGTCTACGAATTGAGCACTTCGATCTCTCGCTGAAATTTTTCAAGTTTAAAGCATTCAATAAATATAATCGTTTTAAATATTAAATATTAAGTATTAATTACGTTGTAGAATTGTTCGAAGCGTCTCCGGGACGTCGATTTTCATTCGACTCTAATTATTGCACATTAATGATGTCCCTCGATATTCAATCCTATGTTGATTATCCAAAATTAATATTTACCGATCGGAATTATTTCCCCGAATTTTACATGTGTATATACGGTCTCTCCTAAAGTCAATATCAACGTTATTGTAGATATTTTCGTCGACTGATTATACATTGGAGAGCTAACATCCATTAACCAACATTATTATATTATAATTCTTCAGCAGAGTGATAGCGGAGGGCAACTATAATATTCATGGAGTACATTCAACAAACTGAATGGAACAACCAAGTGAAATCCAAATACATAATACGCATGATCACAGAACCATTGGTTCTTCTGCAGATATACATGTCTGTTGTCTACTGTGTAAAAATGTAAAACAATCAAATATTTAATCCGCTGAACTTCAAACAATTTTAATTCCAACATCGAGACATTTCTTTCGACCCAGATCATTTTTATTCTATGTAATCTTTTTTACACATTGTGCAGCTTTTTACAATTTGTAGAATACAGACGAGAATTTAATAATATTCAAAACTCTAAGCTCTCAATCGTCAATCGTTTTATTCGATCGCAATTTCGACTGCATCCCGTAATAACGTGGTTGACCGCAACCTCCTATTTCTACTTACAGGGTGCGCCATCTATGGCTACCATATGTGAAATGCTTATTTAAGAAA
The DNA here is from genome assembly GCF_051020765.1 of Lasioglossum baleicum. Taxonomy (NCBI): domain Eukaryota; kingdom Metazoa; phylum Arthropoda; class Insecta; order Hymenoptera; family Halictidae; genus Lasioglossum; species Lasioglossum baleicum. The sequence goes on along the minus strand of NC_134940.1, from coordinate 3,364,868 downwards.
AAATTTTTTTTTAACATGCTATATATCATTTCCCGTAGAAAAATAAGAATAAGGTATCACCAGAAGTTAAAGAATTCGTTGATGAGAAGTAAGTTAAAAAGATTAAATACTTACCTTACTTCCTGTGTGTAAATGAAAATATAATCATAATATAATCAGAGAAACCACATTTTCTTGGTAATTGTGCAAGTTTAACGAATTTTCTCAAGGTTAAAAACCGTTCGTACCGTAATGTCTCTATTTTCCCATATTCTGCAAAGTTTCAGGTTTAATTAAAAAAAAAATCATCGCTCTACCTCATTTCTATCGAAAGTTCTTTGATTTTGAATCGAGTTAGGTTAATATCACCCACTGTGCGGCGCACCCTGTATAAACACATTAGCAACGGGGCTGGTAATCTCGCGTACGAAAAAACAAATCTTGAAACGAGGAGTGCATAACACCGGAACAGGTACAAACGCCTCTTTCTCACCTTGTTACACCCATTTTTCTCCGGCGCCCTCTTCCCCACTCTTCTTTATCGTTCGATCGTCTGTCCCAGGCCCTTTTTGTCTCGTCCTTAATTTCTCGTTCTTTGCACGGGTCGCGGTCATGTTTTGCGCTCGCTTTCCGGCGGATCTGCACGTAATGTATGGCTCCCCGAGGACTCGGCCCAGCAGGACGTTTCACTATGATCCTTGCCGGTTTTTACAAGTCCGTCTCCAGAGCCAAGCCTAGGCTTTTGACCTTCGGCCCAGCCGTGGTCACCGTGGAGCCGGGTCATCCAGGGTCACGCAACCCCTGAACAACGGGACAGAGCCCCGTTTATTCGGAGAACTACCAACCCTGCGTGACCCCGGGAGGGGTGTTCCGGAAAGGTTTGATTTAGAAGACACGTCCTAAGAGAGCGCAGTTCGCGAACTTTGTTAGAACACGAAGAGTTCGCCGGACGTGGACCTCGTATCGTTAGTACTTTGCTCACGCACACGTTCACCGAAAATTTCCGCCATTTGTTTAACATACTTATCGAGTTCCATCGCAACTCCGTAAACTTCGTCGAGGTACTCTTTTTTTTTTTAACTCGCAGTGTTTGATCATATTTACTGTATACCAGGGGTGGCCAACCTTTCACGTACCACGCGTCAATTTTACGAGCTCAAATCCATCATACAACTCTAGCAGTTTTTCTACGGGCTTATGTTCGTTGTTGGGGTTGGAAAATAGGAATAGGGGTAAGATCTGCTTCGGTCAGGGGAGGAGAAGGGATAACTCAATCTCACGTAATTAAATGCGTTAATTTACGCCAGTTCAAAAGACACACGTTTATTGGAGCACCGATCTACAATTGCGATAAATAGACTGCCGATATGTTTATGTAACTTTTAATTTTTCTAGATAAATTTTAGGAAAGTGGAATCGAATGCAATGTTATTGTCAGTGGCGATGGTTATTGTAGATACAGAATTATCAAACATCCTACCAAATTCTATTGAATTCGGTGTTTTAATATTTTTTGAAAATTTTTATACGCCATCAATCCATAAATGAGCCACAGGTTGGCCACCCCTGCTGTATACCATCGGCGCAATGAACAATTTGTAACACTAAACCTACAACCACCGTCAAAATACCAAAATACCATTTCTATTTTGGAATTGTAACAGAAATCAACAGTTAATTAACTGATATCATTCATTATCATTATAATTAATATTAATATTAGTAATATTCCTTGCCATCTGCCTCGATTGTTCGCGTGAGAATAACTGTACCAACGACAGAGGATGATATTTATAAATTGCGTTTCATGTGTACAGATTACGTTACAACGGATAGAAGATAATAGACTCTGTATAATTAAGTGATAGAATTAATGCACCGCATACTACGGATATTCCTAAGACGTTCCTTATCAGAAAATTATCCTTGATACAACAGAAATTCTACTTATCGTAGTACATTTCACAACATGAATATATTTATACAATTGTTACATCACATTATTTTCTCTCACCTTTAACAATTAAATCCATGGACTCTCGAAGATAAACATTTTCATATGCACTTCCAGGTACACAAACGACAAGACTAAAGTGCAAGTTTTAATATGAGCGAATAAAATCGTCCTCCACCCCTGTTAGAAAAAAAATTTTCATTAACGGATGTAAAATGCGCCCGCTTCCTTTGACGTAAGCAATCAGTCCGGTAATTACAGTTCTCAAGAATTCCGTTTCGGAACTACGAAAAATTCACCGCGGGATCGCCGAGCCCCGCGCTTTTGCAAAATGGAAGGGTGGAGAGAAAAGTAGACGTTCCGAGAGGGGATTTTATAATATTTTTTTGTTCGAACAGATCCGATATAATACAGCGCGGACGCAGTCCGACGCATAAAGTATTTTTTATCAGCGCCTCACTGCCGCACGACATGCATTTTTTGCATCGAATTTCGCTCGCTCGCTTCTTTTTTCCCCGGGCGCGCGGCCGTTCCGAATGAGAAATGAATTTTACGCGGACGTCGTTGATATGAGAGGGCATTTGCGTTTAATATTCGAAAAATATGGTTCGCGAAGCAGCGACGGAATTTATATTCGAGAAACGGATTCACTTACGTGCCGCCCATTCCGATTGAGTTGGCGAATCATTGTTTCACCCGGGCAACTGTAAAATCACACTCGGCGTTACGAAATTTTACGCAATTCCTGCAATGTAGACCCTTAAAGTACAAGTAAAACTATCAGTAGAGGGAATCTTTATGCGAAATCAAAATTATCTGGCTGAATTGCAACAAACTTGTAGGTTGACAATAATACAGTAGTCTTTTCAAAATTTTCTAAAGGCCGTTCTAAAGGTGTTAAATCTACACCTCAGGAAGATTGTATGTTTTCATTGTTTGTTCACGTTCGACAAACTTACGAAGGTCATGAATCAATTTGCATAAATAGCAAATTAATAAAATCATCGCAATCAATTAACCAAACAGTGAGAATACTGTTCGCGTTCGACGACGAATCGTCGTTTGGTTGTTCGCTCGAAAACATTGAAGTTGAATAAATTGTTGTCGACTGAAATCATATTATTCGACGCAATATATTGTCGGTAAATATGTATGAACTGACTGCGGTTCTTTATGAAAAAATTATACAATGCAGACAGTTTTTCTTTTGCATAACAATGCAATCTAGATATTAGTACTTTTGATATTTCTGTTCGAATTTCAGAGGAATTTGACAATAGCTATTGTAAACGGATATAACATTAGGTTGGAGTATGTGTCACACAGATTTTTAAAACATTTTTCCCGACAGTCATTCGATTCCGTAATTAAGTAATCCGCGCGGATTGCCTCGGCGCTGATAAATCACAATAAACCTTTTGTGTCGTTTGAATTTAGAGCGAATCGCGGCAGATTATACGTTTTTGATGGGTAATTGCTCTTTATGAATGGAAAAACCGGACTGGCGCGAAGCAACATTATGGCGCGAATCGGGCCACTAAATCATCGTATGAAAATGTTTCGCGAAACATCGTTGGAAATGATTTCCAATCGAATTTCAGGAAAGGACGCTTGAAACGTGTGATCGTCCACGCGGGACGTACATTTCGGTTCCAAGTATAATTCGACGGGATTTTAGATTATAAATCTCGTTCGACATAATGAATTAAAACTATTTATATTAAGAGGAAGCGACGTCCGAGTTTTGCGAACATTCTGACGCACGGTAGTCCGAGTCCGGCCTACTTTTAAATTTCATATTCGAATTAATTGCATCTAAAATCTGAATTTCCACAAATTTCAGTTTGAAATCTCTTCGACGAGACATTTCTTTCTAACTTGCGGAATACAATTTGGCAATTTTATCGGAAAAATTTTGTTCACGTTGCGTTGCGGACCAATTGTTTTAACTTCGCAACAACAAAAATCCAAGTCGTACTGCGAGATATAAAAAAGTTATCGTCTTTTTCCATAACGTTTTGCAGCTTTTTGTAGCTTCATGAGAGTCTCAATATGAAACAAATATTTCTCTCGACCGTTTTGTATGTTTCTCCATTACCCGATATTTCATTAAACACAAATGGAGTCTCATGTTCGGCAGCGCTGCTCAAATTTCGATTTCCCTATTTTTCTATTATGAAATCACGTCTCTGTTTCGCGCGCGGCGCGCACGGTTTGTCAAAACGAGTTGTGCAGTAGACAATGAATGAACAGTTTCCCCGCTTTTATGATTGCCAGATATATCCGACGAAAAATCCCTCAATTTCTGTTTGACAATCCCTCTAGATTTTCACATTCCGCATCTTTTATGTTATATTACTTTTCCTCATAAAACCAACGGTTTTCGAGAAAATTGAGAAAATGTTGTTTTTAAGCTCATTTTGCACGAATATCTTCTAAACTACTTATCCCACCGCATTTCTGTTTGACAATTCCTGTAGATTGTCACATTCCACATCTTTTATGTTATATTGCTTTTCCTCGTAAAACCAACGGTTTTTGAGAAAATTTATAAAACGTTGTTTTTAAGCTCGTTTTGCACGAATATCTTCTAAACTACTGATCCCACCGAAATTCTGTATAAAAACCCTGGGTGACAGAAATGTCATAAAACCACAGGGTGAGGTGTGTGCAACATCTTCCAATTCCCCGCGAATGGTACACCATACGGCATACATAAACACCCCGACAGAAGATCTCCCTAAACAACGACTTCCATGATCGGACAGGAAATTCTAATCGAAAATTCCCCGGGATACTAATTCCGGGCCAATTCCCTTTATCGCGGCCGGCCGTTTGCAAAACATCCCTCTTTGAGGATTTCAGAGTCGGAGGAGAGCTCTCTCGCAGAAACTGTAGTTCAAACAATCGCTATCGATCCGGTCGATGTAAAATAGAAATTCTGTCGCACGACCCACTCGAATCGTTCCGCTTTCTACGACGATGGAAAAGAGGGCCGCGCCAAGAGGATCGCCGTGCCTAATCGATAAAACTATCGTTCCGGGGAGGAACCAATCCTCAAAAAGATTTTCGATTACCCGCCCTCGATTTCACCCGTCGAGCTATTCCCCGGTAATGTACGTGTGAAATTGTATTTAACCCTGGTCGCATTTCCGGGATAAACAAACGGACAATCGATAAATCGTCCGGAAGGAATGAATTCTGTAAACGGCTTTCGATTAGCCACCCTCGATTTAAGCGATCGAATAACTCTCTTCTAACGCGCGTAGAAGTCGCATCGATCGAAACGCGCAGACTGGGAAACTGCGAGATACGATAAATACATACATTTGTAAAACATGATTAAATAAAAGAAACATTCACACCGACGCAATTAATATCACTGAAGCATTCGCGTAGCCGAACACGAACAATTCCGCGGATTTCCACAGCGAGCACGGAGGCCACGCGTATCCTTTGAAAAATGTAGAGCGGCTCCCCGAAGGGTTCCCCGTCCTAATAACGCGAGCACTTACATTCCTGTATAATACGCGTTAAAGGGTCAGCGCAGTAAGTAACGCTGCTGTGGATCTCGCGAGTAGCACAGCTGGAGCATGCTAAAGGTGGACCAGACAGGAGCAGCCGAAAAATAAGGAAAAAACGGGTCCGGAGAAGGATAACGTCCTAATAAAAGAGAAAAGGGAATCTCTAGACGGTAGCCCCGGCGCGAGTAGTACGAAAAGAGACAGAGAGAGAGAGAGAAAGAAAGAAGTGGTGGAAGAAAAAAAAGGGAGGAAACGCGGACCGGAAAGAAGGGGAGAAGATATGAGGGGTGTGGATCAAAACGCGCAAAGGACGGTGGAGCGGCTCTTCTCCCCTCCCCGTTCCTGTCTGCCGCGATTGAGAGGGTGAAACGCATCGTTGCGAACTCGTGATTAACCCCCGGCGTGTTTCCATCCCCTTTGCGCCGCGAGGAACCGCGCTCGACCTCAGACTTTGAGGAACTTGCCGTTCATTCCGGCAAACTTGCGGCGTTTTCCCGCTGGGAAAGGGAAATGAGGAACGGACACGCCGGCGAGAAAGAGAGAGAGAGATAGAGAGGAGAGAAATAAGAAACCAAGCGAAAAAGGAACCGCGGAACCAGGGGAAAAGCGGAGGGAGGGTAACGAAAGATATATCCTGCGCAACGGAGAGTGATAATGCACGGAATTAAAAGTTCTGCCGTTCAGGAAACCATTCTTCGCCGCTTCCGGCTCCCTCCCCTCTGTCCTCTCTCTCTGCCCTTCCTTTTTGCCCATCCGCTGCTACCAACCTCGCTGAAATTGTTCGCGATGGCCCCCGGCGAGCGTGCACGCGTGTTACCCGTCGCTCCGCTTTGTTTTCTTCGCCCTGGGACCCCCGCAATCGTGAATCGAACCGCACCAATGATACGTTTAACGTGGAACTCTCTGCGTTCCACCTGCACCGACGCGATCCAAAGTTTTTAATGGCGTGCCCGCCGCGTAATTCGGTTGCACACCTTTCACTGGGATATACGATTAAAGCTATTGATTAAATGCGTCGCTGTGCTCCACGGATCGGCACACGCTGGTCGATCTACGCAGAACGGTTTTGTTGTATGTAGTACGTTCATTGTATTTTTGGTCTTTGTGTTTACATCGTACAATATATTGTACGGGGTCGAGTTTGAAACTCGGTTTCAGTTCAACTAGAATGTAGAATTAGATTTTTCAATTATACTCTTTCGTTATGGAACGATCGCTACAGAAACTACAACCCTCCGAATTTGTTTTCGGCCTCGACCTGTATTTCAGGAGTTTCCTTTATACGAGATACACGGTGTATTCAGAATCGCGATGCTATATCGAAGAGGTGTGCGCGAAGCTATCTCGAAATTTAGAATGAACTTTGTTTACGTGCACCTCCATTTTCGAGGAAATTGATTTTGAATATTCATCGGGCTTCATGATACTGAATCCAATTCGACTGGTCTGACCAGTGCTTGGAGTTTCTACTTGCTGTGGGCATCCGCAATGATGCGGTGTTATTCCGTATCGATTCCGTTGTTGTCTGTTGCTTCTCTCGGTCGGAGAAGTTTTAAAAACGAATTGTCCGGGAACAAATATTGTTATTTCTGTTCTATTAGGTTGGAGGGGTGGCTCTGTTGTATTTGAAATGACCCAGGTAATTTTGTAATAAAAAACACACGTTGCTAGTAAGTGATTGGGAACCAGGAATTGATAGGTTATCTGTAGACTGCGGATCTTTATGCAAAATAAAAAATGTTTGCATTGATTGCAAGACACAGGAGCCAAATAGAAAATTCTTTTTCCTTTTAATTGTCTTATTAAAGCTGAAAGTAGTAAACTGATTTTCTCAAATTTTCGTAATTCGTTCGCTGTTTTAAATTGCACGTGCTCATTTTTGTCATAAATGCATAGAATCCGCAGTCTAGTTATCTGTGAAGGATGGCAACAGTGTTTTGTACACAAATAATGGAAATTATATCATTGAACGATATTAAACATATGTATATTTTTATGAATTAATTCAAACGTTTTCCTTAAAATTCGACAGAACTTTCAGTTCACACAATTTTGTACAGTATCTTGTTACATATTGTTTGAATGAATTTTTAATAAATACGTGGTGATCGTAGATTCGTATTTTATAAAAATCGCGATTCATTCTCACGCCAGAATGCCACAATTCAAAAACTAGAAGACTTCATTTTACCGCCAACTGCTATTATTCTACATTGTTTCGTGAATAAGCTCAATTAATTCTTTGTCATTTAAAATTATAATATATGTGTAGTATTTATCGCTTCTCTGTAAGAATAAACGTCCTGAAAGGGCGGAGAACAGGGGCGGTGCGAGCAATTCGGCCGGAGGCTCGTAAAATATTGTATAAATATAAAAGAAAGACGCGTCTCCGGGAAGAATAGCATTGACGGAGGATCCATAAAAAAAGAGGATGTATGCCCGGCGAAGTATCGTGCGATTGTTTATTTCTTCTTCGGTGGGAGCCAAGCGAGCGAAACCGGCGAAGAGAGAGAGCTCCTAAACCGAGAATTGCCGGATTCGAATATCTGGGTCGTCGAAGAACGCGATTTCGTTCGGGTGCAACATTCCTCCGGACTGTTACGCCTCTAATCCCCTAAAAAGAATCTTTTTAGAGCCCGGTCTCCGTGAACAGTTTTTGGATACGTCGGTCCACTTCGCTCGACAGTTACGGAATTATGGCTGTGCCGTGAATCATCCTGCGTAAAAAAGGATACGATCGGGATGGTAAACTTTCCTGGCAAAGGGGGGACCGCGATGGTATTCGTCGGATTCGTTGTTTCTACGTGTACCTCTCCTCTAGCGTGTATCTACCCTCGCAGAGTCTACACGTAAGAGCGTTCGGTGTGCCGCTCGCGACACACGATCACGAATTTCGTATTCGAATCACGCCGCGGGACTCGAATAACACTTTCCGCAAATAATAGCCCATCTGCCAGCTCGAAGAAAACTGCTGGACCGTCAGGAAAAAGGATATTTTACGAGCGGCGAGGCTTCGTCAGGAAGCGACATCGCGAATATCAGTTTCGTACCCCGCATTTCAATAAGACACGACCCAGATTCGGGCACACTTCTTCTCTATCCGGATTGCTGTTTAATTCGATCTTCGATTCGCACATAAAACCTCCGCGATGCAGTTCCCTTGTATCCTGAATTTACAAGGATTTCTTTAAAAGCAACGACAATCTTCTCTCAGAATGGATTTTTCAACGAAGCTTTCTAAAACTTATGCACTATTATGTATGTACCATGCAGATTTTTTAAAAATTCCAACGATAATGACTAAACGAATGCTCGCGTTAAAACCTGTCCGATCATCCATTACGTGCGACAACGTTGAATAATGTCCCTACTGTTCGATAGAAAATTATTTTTCCAGCTCCGCAGATAAATAGTGACGAGCCGCTCTCTGTTTTATTGCGTTTATGTGTCTGCATTGTAGAAAATATTACAGTCGCTGAGTTGCGCGTATTTTTCGGACGCGTTTCATAAATTTCGGACATCTCGCCGAAAATTCATTACTGTTACGTACATGTACATAGTATATTTAAAACGCAAAGTCGGATGAAAAATAACCAGAACATTTTTCGAGCGTTCCAAAAATTTATCTTAATGTATCAGCGGACTCTATAGTTTATTACTAATTTTCTTTCAGGTATTTTCCAGTGTCGCGCGTCCAACGATTACAGAGTACATGACGTTCGATTCCGCATAAACAGGAAAACAGAATTGAAACGCGATTCGAACATTGTTGGAAAGTCGAGCGCGCGGACGCAGGACGAGCTGGAATTTACCGTCGGCATTATTTCCTTGTCAAGTGACTACAAAGTGAGAGTATGAATATTTCGCCGGCGTCAATTTCGCGGCTCGACAACACTGCGAAATCGCGGCCATGAATCCCCGCGCGTAAATAACGTATTTCACTGCGCACGCGTTTCGACGGCGACATCGGGCATCCAGCAGCCTCGGAAAAAAGGCACGAACCGAAATAAAAACAAAAAATATACACAGCGATGAGGAAAAAAAAAACTAATTTGGAAGACCACGCGCGCGGAGTGTCGCGGCAGGCATCAACGGCGCGGCTCGCAAAAATAGGAAACGTTATCGAACGCGTGCACGATGCCGTTTTAAATTACAAAATTTTGATGTGTCCACTGCCGGATCGATACCTGCAAAACCGCGCGTATTGTTCTTCCTCTCGATTCACCTTCCACCTCGAAACGGAAAACGCTAGAAACCCGAAGACTGCACCGCGGCCTCATAATTGGCCAATATTTTATTCATGCGTCGCTCCATACCGTCGCGTTGCTACCGTTCGAAGAAAATTCATTGCTAATATCTCTCGATGGATTGACCACGCGAAATAAGGAGTTCTCCGGGTTTTGGTACACGTCCAATTTCGTAAATCGAATTTCTTCCTTCCATTTTTCAAATAACAAGAGCTTGGATAATTTTATGCTCGATGTCTCTGATTTTGATCCCCTCGTTTCCCGATTCGTTTCAATCTTCGAACTTCTCGCAGAATCGACCACGTATATGTATGTATATCGTATATCGAAAGTTTCCGGCAAACTGGAAATTCGTTTGTTTACTCGATGCAGTAATTACTTTCCGAGCCGGCACACGGTGCGCGAGAAACCGATCTTTTTGGACAAAAATCTGCCGACAACTCAGTTTTCTATCGATTCAATTGGAATTTTTTTTTAAATGTTCGTGAAGGATTATTCTTTGATGACGTGCTGCGCGAAAATCGTTAACTGTCACAAGAAATCAAGAATCCTTATCTACAAAACCCAATAACTCCGATACTTCATCCGTTTCGTTAATCTCGTTTCGTTCGCTCGCTGATAAACCAATTAACTCTAACTTTCCTTGCCAGAACAGCGTGATATCTCCATTTTTAACCCACTTCTTTTTACCGATACTTTTTATGATGAATCTAGAGCAAAAATAAGGAGACCCAGGGCCGAGCGTTTTTGACAGTACTGATTCTTTGTGAAGATAATTGTCACTTAATTTTATGATGTCCAGAAGAGATCTTAAATTCTTTCAACCTAAAATAATTAAAAGTATAGTCCTTCACGAACGTTCTAAAAAAAATTCCAATTGAATCGATGAAAAACTGAGTTGCCGGCAGATTTTTGTCCAAAAAGATGGGTTTCTCGGCCACTGTGCGGCAGTGTGATTGTTCCTTTTTCTCTCCAGTGTGCTCAAACATTATCCCGTTGAGAACGTCGGTACCGATGCAAATCTACGACGAGATGCAAGGCTCCCGATGTGTCGTTTCGAACTTTACATACGTTTTGATTTCCCGAAAATGAGAAACTATGGCTGCGCATTAGACCGGAAAAAGTTACGCTGTGTCGAGGTCACTTACCGGTGCTTCCTGTCTCTCTCTCTCTTTCTCTGTGCTTCTCTCCTTGTTTTACTTTTTATTTCGCGGCCACTGTGATTGCGATTTATGTTGCCAGCATGCGCACGCCCTCTGTATTTGTTTCCCATTCCTCCGTTCATTTTCACCGGGTCAACTTGCCGCACCCGTCCACTGTTTTATTACGTTTCATCGCTCGTTTATTTTAACACCGCCATTTTTTCCGTCCGGAAACGCTGCCGAATAGCGATACTACTTATTATATTTTCCAACTCAACCGGGTGCACAGGAGCGTAATCGTTCAATATTCATTCCACAAATTTCCAAACCGGTGAAAATTTTTAAAAAATTACATTAACACTCGAATTTCTGTATGAAACATTCGTTTGTCTCTTAAACGTTTGAATAGTTTTGATTTTTTCAGAACAACAATTCTGTAGTTACTTTTCATGCTTTCAATGGTAGAGAATTGTAGCATGTTCACTGTATGTTTGAATATGATTCGAACTAGCTCGTTAAAAGTGCGCCGAATTGTTCGAATAAATGTTGGATCCCAGAAAAATATTACCGTTGTTAGAACGGCCTGCCCCAATTAATTTTGTTTCAAATAAAAACTTGTTATTCGGGATGATACATTCCGCGTATTTCATTGAAGAGAAAAAATACATCAAATATTCTGCACATTTTCCGTTTTTCTTGAAAATCTCGCGATCACGACGAATCTACTAATGACTTGCCAGACGTGTGTATATCTCGTGTAATCATGTTACGCGGTTTCGAGTAAAACGTCGCTTGGAGGGACATTAAAAGTGTGTACAAAAAAACTATAAAATTGAAGAGCACGTCTCAGTGACGCAGCTGGATGCGCACGTAAATTCCGGCATTTTATCGCGTTGTGAAACATATCTGGAGAATATTTCGGAAAACACTTCGCTCTTCTTGCGAGACGTTTATGTAAAATCCGTGGTTATAAATGATTTGTCGCGCGACGGGGTAGTTCGTTACGATGTTTAAATTATTTACAAAAAAAAGAGCGCGAGAATTAGACAGAAGAACGCGCAACGTGCAATTAGTAACATAGTTGACACGCTCCGATAACCGTGATACAAGTTTCGCGCGATGATTGGTTTCCCCCATCGAGCGACGATCGGACCGGATAAAAATCTGGTTTTTCCAGCGATGTATTTTTCCACCTTTTTTCGTTCAATCGAATCCGCTTTTATGTCGCCTTCGGTGGATACACTCTACGAATTACAACCGTACGCGTCTGTCACTATCTCTCTCTCTCTCTCTTTTCCTCTTCCTCTCTCTCTCTCTCTCTCTCTCTCTCTCTCTCTCTCTCTCTCTCTCTCTCTCTCTCTCTCTCTCTCTCTCGGTCATTTTCCACTCTAATCTCTGTCCCACTTTTTCGCACACAGAGAAAATCATCCGCTCTGAAACACGTGTGCGACACGTCGCAAATTATTTTCTTACTTCGGGAATTTTGCCGAATTGATAGCGACAGTCTCGTATTTCCCGACCGAGAAATTTTGAGAAAATCATTTCGCGAAATGGAAGGTAGAAATTTACAAAAACCGCGCTTCGCTCTCTGAAAATTTTGCTTCTTAAATGATTTTAAAAAATGTACAAAATCGTAAAGAATTAAATTTACTTTAACCGCGCTTTGCGCTCTGAAAATTTTGCTTCTTAAATGATCTTAAAAAATGTACAAAATCGTCAAGTAATTTCTAAATTTATATTCTGTTCAGAAGCTACCAGCAAAAATATCGAAGACGTCGAAACGTTTGACTGCGTTTGAATTTTTTTGTTGAGCTGCGGAGCGCTAGAAAATATCTTCCGCCGGATTTCCGCGGTATTTAAAAACCGGTACGGCTCACGACAGTCATCGCTAAGCGGGGGGTAATCGTGAAAATTAAAATCCCAGTGCTGTCGGTCTTGATTTCCCCGAATTTCCATCTTGCCATCCAACGGAATCGATAATGGCTGGCGAACTCATCGGTCGTGTTCGTCGGCGACGACGACAGAGGGAAACGGAGGCGCAAAATTTTTCCAGAAAATTTTTCCGAGCCCGGATAGGTACGTAAAGATGGGGAGAGAGAGAGACGGGTTTCTTCGGAGGGTTTTTCTCTGGTTTTCTCCCTTTGCGCCGGAGCCAATTCAACCCCTCGGACATTAAATGCAATTTGCAGCGGCGTGCGCGTGAGTGTTCTGGATTTCATCGGGCGCGACGATCGTAAATCGACGGGGCTGAATTTCGCGCGGATTCTCGTTAACCGGGTCTTCGAAATAAAAATTTCTTGCACTACCAACTGAAAATTATTACTCGTCGACTCTGCGGAATCGAATCCTCTCCGATCCGGATTTTAATGTGTAGATTCATTAAATTAATAGATTCGTTAAACTAACAGGAAATCCAGTCGGAACGTTTTGAAATTGCGGAGTACGTTTCTCCGCGAGATATTGCAAATATCGTAACCGAGATTTGTTTAATGAATTCTCTATTTCTTCTGTTCCGGTGAACGAAAAATTCTGAAGAAATTCATGAACATTCTACCCTTCGGTCGCAAAATCGGTGTTTTAAAAAATCCAGTAGCATCTTGTTAGCTCAGATTTTTCGAAGGTTGGAACGGCGCACTCGATTACCAATTACGAAGTATTTCGGGCACTCCGGCATTCCTTTTGTTGAAAAAAGGCAGCGGGCCCGAATTTACTGTTCGCAGAGGAAGGATTTCCACAGCATATCTCGGCTGTCTTTAGAAACACCGGTGGCCGGGGTCCGGAGAAACATTTTCTGGAACTTTCATCGCTGTCTTCCACTGCGAGACGACGGCATATCTCCCGTGTGGGGCGAAAAATCTTCCGCGCGTCTATATAAAAACGAAGGGTCGGCGCACACACCCCCGCGGGAGTTCTTAAAGTGCGAAATTTTCGCGGGCGAGGCAATTTTCAATTGTCACGGTCAAGTAAGGCGCGGGTATCGCTAACATGGCCTTGTTTTCTCTTGCTCTTTCGAAGCGTGGCAAGTGGAAAGAAATAGAAAAAAAAATATAAGAGAAATAAACGAAGAGAAGTCAGAAGTCTAATCGACTCCGGTGCCAACCCTCCAGGTCCGCTCGCGCACGAACGACTCGTCGAGAAGCCGCGAGAACTTTGCCGACTTATGCTGCTTGTCCACACGAGTGCACACCCTCGCGAATTTTTTCCTTGCGGCTACGAATTATGCTCCTTCCTTGGTAACCCGGGGGTGCTCGAGGGGCTTGATGACTTGACGACGTCGGCTCTGAGTCCACTTTGACCTTTGTGCCTCCGTTTATTCAGCTCCTTCTTGCGTTAATTGATGGATTCTGTTTTCACGATGTTTGATGTCGCTCGAATTTCTATTCGCTAAACTTGATCTTTATCAGTTTTTAACAATTTATTAACAGGATTTTCCATAATTCTGCTGCACCAAAAGAAAGCATACCAATTTTCTTTTACTTTTTATTGAGGGTGACTTGTTAGCCTCAATGAAAATTGCTGTTGCTATTGAAGGTTCCATTAAAAATTCTCATCCTTTTGGTGGAAATATACGTATACTGCCGTCCATAAATCACCGGACACTTCATCATCTTCAGCAAAACGGTAATCAAAGAATAAAATTTCTATGTTGATTCGATGCAGCTGTTGTACGATAATATTTCAGTGCAAAATTAACTAAACGCTTCCGACTAAAAAGTAAAAACAACCACTCGCCGGTTCTCTCTAAAAGCGACGTCCGGTTTGTCGGATTGAGGCAACTCGTCGATAACCACGAATACGTTGAATTAAAAATTAAATGGCGTGATGGAGGGTAGACACAATACGGACGCGCGCGCGCGGTTACACTCTCGCGTTTGTATAGGGTCGACGAGTACAAATGTGACAGCGGGTGAATTTATTCGCGATGAGCTTCGCGAATTTTACGATTTACAATGCTCTACCTCGTCTTCGCGGTTGTTTATCATCGGGGCGAGACGCGCGCGAAACGGAGGTACATTTTTATCTCCGTTCCCGAACTAGTGGGAAATTGATTCGCGAAATAAAAAGCGCCGCGCCGTCCCGCCTGCGGCCAGAACAATTTTCTGTGAATATCTAGTAAAGAATATCACATACACACGATAATTATTTAATTCGTGTGCGAATTACAAAGTGCTTACAATTAAATTCTGTTTTCTACATTTTTAACAGACAAGATTTTGTTCTTGACATGCTCAAATATGAATTACGCACGTACGGTAATACGTTCTGAAAAAAATGATAAAGTGGCACGTGCTCCAGGTCCACGTCGAGGTGGAAAAGAGGAGGATCTCGGGACGAAAAGTATTTTCCACTCGGCCCGATAAGTTCGCGGTGGCTCGCGAGACAATAAATTCATTTAAAAGAAACACATATTTCCGCGTGTCCGGGTTTCGGTGCTCCCGTTCCGGTAACTCGGCAAGAAGAAATGTGGTTATTTCGAGTGATATCTACGGGGGTGGCCGGGGGTTTCGAGCATTCCGTGCACGTTGTAGGAAATCAGAATCAGAATTACGAGCGCGACTCGCGCCGACAAGGTTGCAATTTCGCGGTAATGCGACGTAATACAGACACGGTGGACGGAGAAATTCGAAGGAATATCGGCGATAACCGGCCGGAAACGACGACGGGGTGGTACGGGACATTCCGCTAGAAGATCGCACTAATGACGAGGCGAGGGTCGATTCGAAGAATTATTATCGACAATCGAGAAAATACGGGAACACAGAGTTTCCCCGTGGCAGGCAACGTTTCTTCTACGAGGAGGAGGAAGAGGAGAGAGAAAGAGAGAGAGAGAGAGAGAGAAAGAGCCTCCGGGACAAGGAAACGGCAGATACTAATAAAAGATAATCACACAGCGAACCAGGGCGAAATAATAAGAAGTTAATTCGATCTTTCTTGCTCCGTTTCTGCCGTGATCAACCCGGTTCCGCCGTCACAAGCCGATTAATAAATACTTGGACAACTCCGCTATCGATTAGATCTTGGCCCACGGTCGCAGCCCGGTAATTAAAAATGTTACGGAAGCAGCACCGATGCGCTCTCGTCCAACGGGAGGAAATTACTGGACACCGGAAAACTCGACATAACGTAATTACTGGCTGATATCGGCCGGATGCCGACTGTGTTTAGCGGAACCAGTCGGCCATGTTTATCTGTGAAATTGTATCAGAACGGACGGATTACGGACCCGTTACCAAGTCGGATTTCATTCTTAAATGGAGAGGGTGTCGGCGGAACTCGCGCGATCCTGCTTTTTGCGGTTTTTACTTCGTTGATCCGGGTTAAACAACAATGCTCCTGTTCTTCCCAATTATCGATGCTTCTTGCCAATTTTAAAATGGCTAGCCGCGGTGAATTCTTCAACGATGTGTTTGACAGAGAATATGCTAGAATTGATGCTCTCTAATCCTCCTCCCCTAGTAACGCTTCTTGGGATTTTGCCACGCTGATTTCAAATCTAAGATTTTTGTGATAAAAACTAATGAAACAACTTTTTTAAGCGAGAGTAAACGTAGACCCGCGTCATTGTCTAAATCAGGGCCCCTAAATATGAACCGTGAATATTCCATTTATTCGCGACAACTCCGACTCCAATGAACTACGGACTTTGCTACGCGATCGTTTACGATGCTGCGCATTAACAAACTGTTTGTAAACAGCATTTCTCGCGCGGAAAATATTCGAGGTGCGGCGTGCTTAACCGCTCGCAGATTGGTCTGAAAGTTTAATCGAACCAGGCAGACGTCGCGTCACGGCTGGATTGAATTAATCAAGCACGCCTGTAAGACACTAATGGATCTGTCCGTGGTTGTCGCTGTCTAATTACACGATCGAACGTCTGGATCTCCGGTGACGCGTTCCGCGGGAGACTTTTCGCTTCTTCGTGGAAGAGGATAAAAAAGAATCCGTCGATTGTCCTCGAGGAAGGAAACTTTCGTGGTCTAGAGGAGAGAGAGGTTCATTTGAAAACGAATGTGCCAGACGACGAGTGAAATCCGGAGGTCCGTTAGTTTCCAGTGAAAATGGGGTTGTCGAGGAGGAGGAGGGGAGGGGGTTCGGAACAGGGGATGACGGGGTGCGGAGATCGAACAGCCCGGGAATTAGAACGGATTAGCGATTCTCTTTTTCAATCTCGTGAGAAAGACTAAAGAGAGAGAGAGTTTTCTTTCTTTCTTTCTTTCTTTTCTCTTTTTTATTATAATTCGCGCTTCTGAGACTCGACGGTAATGGCGCGGGCGCGAGCGTTCGTAGATAATGAACCCTTCTCCCGTGTTTAATTGCCCCGTTGATTTAAGAGTTTTATGATCCGGTTGAATTCCACTACGACAGGCCCCGGATAATTGCGGAGAGCCTCTTTGATTAACATTTATGACGTTCCGATACGTCATACGTCGGGTTCCATTGCCTCTGTAATTATTCGAACAAGCTCCACAAATAATCCAGAGATCCGAAAGTAACAATAGACTTTTTCCCGACATCCTCCCGTTCAATTTTCCAACCATGTTTCCCGGTGAATATCGTTATCGATCGATGGTAAATAATATGGAAAGCTGAACAACAGAAAAATCGAACAATCTCGTACAAGAATAAATAAATCACAGAGTTTCGTAGTTATTTACAGCGTAATGAATTTCGCGTTGAAAGCGTTCCATTATTGTTGGCTTCCAGAAAGCGATAATGTGTAAATAATGTATGATTATATTAATTAATTAGCACATGTCCAGGCACGTTCTCCGCCTATCCGATTGCGAGTGCGAATAAAATTCACGAGCAAAAATTTCGAGCCTCTCCGGTTATTGTGATTAATCGAAACATAATATTCCATTCGCGGTTACGATTTCCTAGATGTATTGACTTCCTTGTTTCTTCGATGGATACGTGTTTATTTGTTTCGCGGATATGCTAATAATGGAACGAGCGTCGAACATGCGTCGAGCTCAGGGCGTACACAAATGTTCAACAATGCTCGCCGCGTTCTACGTAACTCCAATTATCCACGGTATTAATTAAAAACAATGATGAAAAGCGTTCCGCCGGTCTCCCTTTCATTACTAAAATTACCAACGAGGACATTGCACGAAATAATGTTCCCGGCGTACTACATTATTAAGGATGACAAGGTATCGGAACGTGATCTTTCAGTTTTCCCCTGTAATGAGCTCCGGAGGTATCTCAAACATTTGCAATAAAGAATGTTATCTCTATACTGTTATTAGCAGGCCGATCGAAAATGTCTTTATAGTATGTAGTATAGTTCCAAGACAGAGCAGTAAATCTTTTCACAAGATCACAGTAAATCTTTTCTAAAGAAAAACTAGAAAAGCAATTTTTTGTTGTGTTATGATGCTTATCGAACTCGTCTTGAAAAAAAATGATCGTAAAAATGATAGGTGTTTTGCGAAAAATTGGAGGTGACCTTGAAAAGTCATGAAAACAAAAGAGTTGACGAAAAATGTTCGCGAACGTGAGTCTACAGATAGCCGAGTGGCAATTACCGAATCAGGCTAATTATCTCGGCAAAATATCATATCCAGTCCATTAGAACGAAGTGACAGGGTGCGCAGCGGTGGGGGTTAATTTTAATAAGAGTCCGCGCGGGGTAGATCTCGGGCAATATCCCTTTTCATTTCCCCGAGTCCAATGGTCATGAACCGGGGGGGGGGGGTTCACCGAGGATGGTCGGGGTTCACGCGTGTCGTCTCCGCGGCGAGGACAATCGAAGTATTCTTCGTTCGGGAAAAGAATAAGAGGGAGGCGGGGTCGAGGGAGAGGTGGAAGGTTCATCGTCATGGAAGTCACGGCTAGATCGGGGCAAGCGTTTTCATAGTTGGCCGAATCGCTGGAGGCGTCTCGCTTAGAAGGTTCCCTCGTTATCCGGAAGGCAAACTTCTTCCAGCCCCTCCGCAGCCCCCGATGAGGACGATGAACGAAGCGATAAGGAAAGTTCGTCCCGGAAGGTGGCCCCGCGCCGAGATAAGCCGGCCCGCCGAGGTTTTCTTAGGGCGCAACCGAGCTTGCCGAGAGCTTCCATCCCCCTCTCTTCTCCACTCTCATCTACAACCCCCTCAACCGCCACCCTTCCCCTGTCACCTTTCCACCCCGGTTTGCCAGTGTGTCTCGTTAATAGTTTTTACGCGAGGCCTCCGCCAAGATAAAGACAAGGCATGATCGCGAAGAAACGAACGGTACCCCGGCGAAATTAAATTTCGCCGAAGATGGTACAAGGCGCGCGCGTGCTACGCTCCTGTGCCCGCACACTTCGCAGACAATACATCGGCGGAGGAACGGCAGTTTATCTTGGCGGACGGGCCACGTGTTATCGAAGCGCGTGTTCCGTGAAGTATGGGCTCTCGATGCGATCCCAGCGTGATGAAAAATGGATAGAGGTCGATGGAGCCACGGAGGTCCGAGCGGGTCGAGGGTGCTTTCTTTTTTTTTCTTCGGGTCTTCTTCTTTTTCTTCCTGCAGCTCCTTCTCCAGCAACTCGCGAACCATCCTCCCACGCCGTAAGAAAATTTGGAAAACAATGCTTCGCGGATTGACCGCTAATGATTCATTTAACTCGAGAACGAAACATTTCTTCCGACCCAGAATAATTCCATTCTGCATACTTTTTTTCCTTGTACGAATAGTATATGAAATTGATATATAATAACTTTCTTTATTTCAGTCTTACAGCTAAGAAAGGTTTACATTAACCTATCTGTACAAAACTATCTTATTTCACACATTCGGTCCATACCTTCTCTAATTCATTTCTACATATATCTCACACATTCCTACCCTGTCCTACTCTTTTAGTATCCTAATTATCACTAACCCACTTAATTCCTTACTTATTGCTTCCCTCCCCATTCCCTAACTTTTGCATTTTTGGTTTGGTATTCTCTTTGGCTTATTTATGCTCTCTTTTCTCTTTTTTCCTCAACTTCTCCAACCAATCTTCAACCTTTCTATGTTTTCTCCCGCTCGCTACATCCTCGAGCTTGATCATTTCCCCCATTATCCTGCAATCCCTTGTCAGATGCTCTAGGTTTCCATATTTGTCCCCACATCCTTTGTCGCATCCTCTTGCCTCTTCCTCCAGCCAGTATCTGTTCCAACTCTCTGCATGAAATTACCAACATATTTAATAATGGAAACATATATCGGAGAAACCGTCGGTCAAGTAGAACTTGCCCGCGAAGACGTTGTTTTCGCTGTTCAGCCGACGCGGCGCAGTCCAATCGCTCGCAGATGATATTCTTCTGATAATTTATTCAAGCGCACGTTACGGAATCGGTACGCGCACCCGATAATTTTCCAAGTGTCCGTAAACCGAAGGGAATTCGCTCGCAACCCCGTAGCCACCTCCCTCGTCCCAGTCGGTGGCTGATGATCCATATTGTAGGAGAATCTTGGTAACTGCAGCTGCGATCAGTGTGCATTTTCGTACAGTGATTTATGTCATCGGAATATCTAGGAATATTAAATTATATCAGAGAAATTTCGTACGCGCCGGAATACGCGGTTGGTTCGGTTTAAATGCGCCGCCGGAATAAGATATTAACCGAGGGTTGTTCAATATTTCATTTGCCTTGAGCGCCGCGACGTGATAAGTGTTGTTAATATACACCGTGCTCTCGCGTTTATAATCCATTGATAAGGCCGCCATCTTGTCGCGCCGACTACGGTTCAGCAAATTTTTTCGGAATTAGTGGATTCTCATGCAAACGCAGCTGTTCTTTCAGATGTGTGCGAAATCAAAGTTGAATTACAGATGAAAAAATGGTTCCGATTGTTCCGGCTTTAATGAATAGCTATTGAAGTTTTAACACAATTTGCAGTAACGTTTTCACTGAGTAATTTTTAGTTTAACAGTCATCTATTATTCCCTTTTGTTCTGAATTGTGCCGCACGAAATGTATAACCAGAATCGTAATCCTGAATATTAAGTTTAACGTGAAATAAATCTGTGAATCATTCAATTTTATGTTTTACGCGATTGTTGCTCAAAGAATCGGCTTACAAAAGCGTACTGTTTCGAATATAGCATGATTGCAGACGAGCAACAGGAGAGAAATGCAATTTCTCGTCCCGTCTGTTTCCGTCTGATTAAACGCAGTTAATAAAGAATTTGAAACTCACTGGCAGCGATTAAGAACGCGATCCAATAGAATCTTGCAAAGTTTCGTCAAAGATCCCCGGGATAAAGTAAAAAGTTTACCAGTTTGCTGTTTGTTGATGAAGAAATTCATTTACATTTGGAATTGTTCTTGGAAAATGCAGAATTCCCATTCTTTTAATGACGCGATCCTTGCGGCATAATTCCATAGAATGTGATATCTGTAGAAGACCGAATGCAGGATAAAATAATGTATAATTAGAATGATGATTTCAACGAAATTTGACATGTTTGACGGAAATGGACGAAATGAACGAATGCCCCGAACCTTTTTCATCAGTTCCCTCTGATTTACGGTGTCCTTTTTGATTTCCCTCGCGCTCGAACAATCACAAATCCGCTCTGATCCCGTCGCTGAAACGTTCGACGCGTGTTTAATATTATTTACGTCACGGTCGTTTCTGTTGAATTATCGACGGCGCATTTTGAAACGCAAACAACGCAACGCGCCGCGCATTGTTCCGCGCACCATCCGCGGTTATAATAAAACCAATTTAAAGATTCTGACGCCCTCATCGGTTTAATTGTTTTCTCACTGCTCGCGCATTATCCCCGCCAAATTAAGGAAGCACAATGAGCAAGGAATATATGTACATAGTGTTCTCTCAATCGAATAGCCCATATTCCTACAACGTGGGAAAAATCAAATCAACTCAAAAACCAAATCGCGAAAAACCGGCCAAAACCTCTAAACGTACTTTGATGCACTCAGAAATTCGTACTCGGGGGTTTTCGGGGTCGCTGATTACGAATATGAAGTTGAAATTCCAAAAAACAAAATGGCGGATCTTTCCGCGCGTGGTATTGGAAAAACCACAATTTTCTCGAAATTGTGCAAGTTTAACGAATTTTCTCAACGTTAAAAAACGTTCGCACCACAATCTCCATAATTATCCCATATTCTGCAAAGTTTCAGCTTTAATTTAAAAAAGTTTCATCGCTGTACCTCATTTCTATCGAAAGTTCATTGATTTTGACACAGATTTCGTCGGTTTGGCCCACTGTGCGTCGCTTCAAAAGAGTAATCACATTTCTTAAATTGAATTTAACTTTCTGCATATGAAAACAGGAAAATGTATTACTTCCACTTCGCGTCATTAAATGAACGCGGACAGCGCTGAAGTACATAGTCAGAAATATGAAATTCCTGAAATCAAATTCAAAAATATTCTTTGTTATAATTAGCTTGAATATATTCGAATATGAATGTGAGGAATGCAATGCTGCACCGAATTTAATTAGATTCAATATAGTCTTTATGTCAAAGTCAATGGATTAAACAACTACTACACGGATGTATTATAATAAAACGGCATCGGTGAAGCCAGCCGGGAAATATTTGTCGGGTCGGATAGTATCGTGACAAAAGAATAGTTTTCTCTCTCTCTCTCTCTCTCTCTCTCTCTCTCTGCGCGAAGAAGCGGAGAACGTGGAACAAGCGACATTTACGAGTAACCCGGTGGGCTAACAAACGGGTCGAAGTCATCGGAAACAAAGCAGTCTGCGGACCTATATCGAGGGATAACTTTTTATGAGGAGAAACAGTTGCCCCGGCGAGGTCCGACGAAGCAGTAAAATTTAACAAAGCTTTTATCGTAATAAAGTAGGAGAAGAAAAGGGACAGTGGTAAACGAAGTGTGAAGCACATAACGGCGAAATCAATAACGCCGCTGAGCTTGTTATATTGTTATTGATAGTTCGTGTCTGGCTGCCGTCGACTACCGACGGAATCCAATCGTCGCGCCCGCTTTTACCCCTCTTTTTTTATTCCTTTCATCTCGCACGGAAGATGATTTTCCCATTTACCCGATTTTTCCTTCTTGTCTCCCTTTGTCCACGTCTGCCGCGTGTCGAGCTTCTCATTATTTAATTTTCCACATGCAAATTCGATTGAATAAATGCGCAATGTGCAAAGTATTCGCGCGTCTTTTAAAAACGAATAACTGGCAGATTAATTTACTAGCTGTAATGAGTTTTGTAATGAGAATATTTAAAATTAATACATATGGATCATTCCATGCGAAATCGATCACTTTTTGCAGGCACCATCGTCGATGTTATGACATGCATGGAAAATCCCATGTAAAATACCGTTGGTCCTCGGGGCACTTCTACAAGGGTCTCGAGGAGGCCAGCACTTTCTTATTTTTTGTGAGGGTCCGTGGCTCAAATTGCACACCCTTGGACCATCGTCTTCGGGACCATCATTAAGCGCAACTCCTTGAGAGTTTCGGATAAATAACTCTGTCTGCCGAGTCCTTGGAAAATACGTTTTTCAAAGAAGCATTGTTCCCGAAGTCGATGGTCGTCGTCCGCGTGAGACCAGGGGTCATAAATTAAACGCACGTGTTGGCCACTTGGGCCTTTCGTTGTTACGCGACTCTGGGTCCGTTGCCAGTACCGTCTTTGTTTGTACACTTGCTTTCCGCGATTGGCTTGAGGTGGGGATGTCCTCCCCCGCCGATAGGGTTGCATAGGAATGGCTCCTCCCTCGGGTCAGTCAACGAATGGGATGTTCTTTCCCCCAAAAATGTACCATTTTCCCCACTTTTCAATCTCACCACCGAGGTGAGGAACGAGCTGACCCAGAGACACCGACTCAGATACAATTTCTCTCTGAAGATATACAGTCTTCCGCAAAAGATTAACTCGATTCGAGACAGAACTTCCAGTTCGAACAAGTGTAAGATATTGTAAATATAGTGAATAAACCAGAGGTTCGTTAAGGCAAAATAGGTGTCGAGCTGTCGTTTCATTGAAATTTACAACGCAGAACCTCTCAAATATATTAAGAGAAGCTGCGAACATATCAGTCGATTTTGTTCTAAATGAAATATGTTGTAGTCCGTGTGAAATTAGGAGGGCTTTAAGTCATCAGTCTGTTTCGTATTTTTTTTGGAAATCGCAGGCCTTCAAAGTTTTCAATTTTTGCCCATTTTGGCGAAAACAGGCCTCACTTACGAATTTTTATCTCGGGAACTGTTTGTCCGATTGAGCTACATTGTTTTTTGTTTTATCCGGAAAGGATTGGGCTATTACAAAATGATTTTTTCAACCTCGAAAATCAACTTTATAATGTCGAAAAATTTAAACAAACATATTTATTTAGATAGACCCGTGAACGGTGTCACTGCTGCAACGGAAACATAATACTTAATGCGAGACGGGTTCACGAAGGAAATCCATCCCGGTGGATCGCGCGATTGTGTCAAAAGCAAGCCGTAACGGAAGGGTTAGAGACTTATTACACAATAGATCGGAGGTTTGATGCGCGGCAAGAGCGTGAGTATAGAATTTAAGCTCGGACTGCCGCTAACGCGGAACTAATATCGAACTCGAATACTGGGTCAAACTTGCTATTGGTGAACGAAAATAAACCGGGGAGATCTGTAGGATTTTCCGGACTTTTCGGATCAGGGGTGGTAGTGACAGGATAGGACACACAGTTCAAGTAGTTTCTATAGAGAAACGTCGAAGCTAGACTAACGGCGAACCTCGCGCTACCGTATCATATAGATGGCAGAGTGTTTACTGATGCAGATCGTGTGGTGTTTGTTGGTATGCAGAAGATTAGCAGGGTGGAAGATTCTACGTTCGTAGAATATCGCGACAGTGCTCGCAGGGTTGATACATTCGAGATTAGCATAGGATACGTTACACTCCTGTGCAATCCCGCTGGGAAGTGTATTGTTGGCGTACACACTCTGCTGGACTATCAATCTTCATCTTCCGATCACTGATGCCGACCAACCCTTACACCTGGAACCCTAAAATCTTTCATAATTCGTGAAAGCCCAGTAAGAAACGAAAATGTCATTCGGTAGAGCACCAAGAAAATACATGCCGCGCAAAATTTCAACCCTGCATCTCGATCGGAAGGGTAGTTACGGGGTAAAATCGAAAAATCAGTTTTTGCCCTATTTTTCCTAGTTAACGGTGTTTAGAAATTCTGAGAAAAATCTGACACGTGTCAAGCACTCGAATACATGCTCTGCACTTCGTTCGAAATTTTAAATTGAAAATCCAGCTTGTAAAACACGAAGAACCTCAATGAAAATTAGAATAGCCACGAATTGTACGAGTTCTGCTTCTAATGTCACTTCTACTTAGAAAAGAATTTGAACGTTAATCAGGTAAACGCACGACGCGGAACTAATCGATGTTTATGTAATTACCGAGTTCGCCAATAATCCGCTCGAGGAGTTCCACTTGTAACGCGTCCCCCATTGTGTACTGCCTATGCATACTTGAAATATCGGGTTATCGGGAAAGTCGTAGCAAGCGACATTCAGTATATCGTTGGTCCAAAGACTTAACTTTAAGCCGGCGAACTTGCAGATCGAAATTGGTTTAGGTTTAGACGAGCGGGAAACGCAGCCAGGGAATTTTCCGTTAAGATTGCGAGATTGAAGATAGGCTTAGCTTTAGTCCATTGTAAAGTCTCTGTGCTTTCTGGGGCCTCCACTTGAAGGAACAACCACCGCCGATGAGACTGGAGCAATCAGTAGCTGCCTGGACTCACAATACTTCATCAGGGATGATGCCGAGAGTTGATGGCTGGGGGATCTCCAAACTTTGTGCTCCAGATATTCGGCTGAATATAAGATGAAATATTTCGGCAAACTGGCCTATTCTCCGTAAAGCGTTGCATTCTTCGCGATCATTGTCAGCTGTCATTCGACAGCGCACCTAACCATGCACACCCCCGTTCATACAAGCCTCCAGCTTGATTTTATTGTTGTATTTTGATTAGATGTAGCTATTATACGATAGCATTTCAACGCAAAATTATAAATATGTATATACATATTAGTTGAATGAATGTTGGAAAGAAGAGATTGAGCGCAAGTTAGAAATGTAAAACTATGAAAACATTAATATTATTGCAGGAACTACGTCTTCCCAAAGCTTCGTTAGGTCCGGCGGCGTCACTTCGCCAGAGCCAGAGTTTCTGATAATCGTTAGGGAACTTTGCGAAACAACCGGCAACGAAGCAACACTTTTTTTCGCGCAGGCATATATTCGGTATCCGCAATTCCGAGGGCGATTCGTCTGTCTGACTTAATTCCGACCTTTCGGAACTTTCGCCATCGTCCCTTTGACAAATCGACGCCTCGCAGCAACGATCCGTTAACTAACTAGTGAAACGGTTGGCCGTGTTAACTTTGCATCCAGCCTTCAAACGTGGCCCGACCCTGTGTGATCGTGAAATTCGTCGGAGCTTTGGCCCCGATTTCCGGCGTCGGAATTCGAGCCCAGACATTCTGATCCTCTTTGTGCCGTTTCGCGCGGAAACATCCCCCCGGGCTTTGACAGTCTCTCGCCCAGAGAACCGAAGGGAATAGAGTGGAACCGAAATTTTGCGAGTCGGAGCGAGTCGGCCCTCTCTTTTATCGGGATAAATCGTTGAGATTAGACACTTCGGCATTAGGCTAATCGACGCCCACGAGGTCTTTGTCGCTCGAACATCGAGATAGAAAAGATGGGTTACTAGGTCGACGTGAAACCTTCGTTTCTGCTCATATTTCGGTGACGTTGCTCTTCGATTAGGCTCGTTAGTAAAATATGTTAGCCCTTCTTCCTAGCTACAACAATTGATACAATATTGAAATGTTTAGTCATTGATTAGATACCGACGTACGAGTGCTAACAGTTAATTTCTTTCTTAAGGGGTGCACACCCTCGAAAATTGCTAATCTGAGCGATCGCCCGTTGAGTCGCAGCTCTCGCTCACGGAACACAATTTTTGTCAGACACTAAATCTGCGTCACGCGAAGCTCTGAATAAACTAAAACTGGGTCACTCGATGAAAAATCGATCACTTTTTGCTGTCGATGTCGGGAAGTTTGGTAAAAATGAAATATGACGAAGCATGTGCGAAATCGGCGATGGTTTAAGTCGTCGTCTAGCTGATTTTGAATTTGTTTCGGAAATATTTGATCGCTTGCGACAAATGAAGTATATTACGAATAAAATTTCGTTCAAATTTGTCTTGCCATTTAAAAGGTTTCTCAATAAGGACATAACAACTTTAAGTTTAAACAAAACACAGAAATTTATTAGAGTTGTAGTACACATGTTACAATTATGCGTGAAATTCGATGTCGTTCATATGACCTCCACGGGCACGGCGGCAGCAATCGATTCTTTGAATTCAATTTTCAACTACAAACTGTGTATTAATAAATTTCTGCCCGATATTTCAATTTTTCTGTTAAAGTTGTTATGTCCTTATTGAAAAACCTTTTATTTCACGAAATTGTGATTGCTGTGCAAACAAACATGTTTTTTAAATAAACGCAAAAATCATAAAGAGATAGAGGAGTATAGCGACGAAACAAGCTGTTTGAGTCAACGTTCTCGCCAGCTATGCAGTCGGCATGCAGTCGCATTGTAGACGAGTCGTGCTTCATGGCACTTAATTCCAACGTGACCGGGTCAAGATCGCGCGCGATCTTGTCGTGACCTCGTGCATTCCGCTCGACGATCGCGAATATTCATCTCGAAGATCCTCGAAGAAACTGGGAAATCGCGTCCCTCGGCTGGTATGAAAAGAAATTCGCGGGGAAAAATGTCTATCGCCGAGCCGCCGCTGCTAATCGAGATGAATCTCGACCGTGAAGAGTAATTGTTGTCATTAGGAACGCGGTATTAGAGGCCGCGCAGATCGGTAAAACCAGCGCGTAAATAATCGTCCTCGTTATCGAACACTCCTCCCCGAATGGAATCTGTTGATCCAACGGTCGGAATAAATATCGATGAATTTTTCATTCGAAATCGCCGCGGATTGATTTTCTTCTTTCTCCAGAAATAGCATCGAGTACTTTCGTTCATACCGGCGGCGAATTCCTTTGGGGAATCTTGTTTCTGGTTGTACCGTGCGGCGTGCAGAACATTTACGTTGAATGATTGCGCACAGTCGCTGGATTGTTGACTTGTAAATGAGAACACGTTTGCTGGACGAATTCTGAACTGCGCGCGAATTTCTCGGCAACTTCGGCCTGGGATTCGTGGATGTCCCGAAAATATTTATTATGGAATATCGACGATTCACATAATCCGCACCATTCTCGCAGCATTTCGTTCTTCTTCGTGCTATTTTTAACTCACCGGATCTATCGGGTTAACCCACAATTCCGAGCGAGCTTTTATATAGAAGTGAAATGCATTTTATTTTTAAAGAGTAAAAATTTCAGTGAATAATTGATTGGATATTCTGCTGGACAATCTGCCCCGTCGTTCGCCGTAATTTCATATTTTTTAAATGAACGTCAGCGTTACGAAATTATTGAGAGGCGGTGGGAAGGTTAACGATACGTCCTCCGAAAAAGTGAAAAGTCCTTCATTTGTTAAACAAAATTTTTGTAAAAATTGAAAAGGTCCAACTAAAAGTTCTCTCGAAGCTTTGATGATTTCGAGCCTCCGAGGATTAAAAATGCATCATAGCACGAACGTAAATATAAATTCGCGAAGAGGAACAGGATGCGTCGGACAAGAGACGAAATTTCTGGAGGTCGATCGGCCGAAACTCGGTCGGAATTTCAATCGTGTATCGCATTACCTCGCTGACATAATAATGCCTATCTGTAGCAGGGAATCGCGGGGAACTACTCCCGGAGGATCATTCCCGAGCAGTTCGCTTTTTGTTTGGACGCCGTCACCAAATTAACTCGCAGCCGCAGAATTACGCAGTCGGAGGGTGGATCCACGCCCTCTGCATCCCCCCCGCGCACCCTAGCACGCGTCACGGGCCGCTCGCCGGAGCTCGAAATAATTTCCTTGCTGGCCTGAAAACTGGAATAACGACACACGCTCTCTCGGTTGTAGTCCATCCCCGTCGCACCCCGTTGCGTCGGCCGACTATGTGTTTAGCGGGAACGAGGCCGAGTTTAAGCCAGAAAACTAGATGAGAAGCTGCTACCCCGAGATACCGCGGATCCACGCTTCACTCTCTCTCTCTCTCTCTTTTCCCTCGTTGTTGCCATTCTCGCTTCCTCCACCGCCGGATTATTTTTGTCTTATCGTTTCTGGACGGGAGCCGTACGCTCTCGCGTTTCGCCAGATCATCGTGCAACTTCCCCAAGATTTTAGCTGCCCGAGTTTCCGATGATAATATCGAGTCATACTGACTCGTACCATAAGATCTCTGCATTTTTGAGAAAAGCGCCGCATGTCAGACTTTCAAAAATTTTACTTCACGCATTAATTGAGCTTTGTAGTATAGGTTTTCGAAAATAAATTCGAAAGGCTGAAAGAAATAATGCAATTTAACTGATGTCACAACTTGAAACGGCAAAATCTCGAGAGTGAAAGTATGTGGCGTTCCTCCCGACAACCATAGATATATTCAATTGAAATTTTATTAATTAGGAGAGTGTAAACTCCTGAAAGCACCTAACCGAGGCTAAAGCATGTTCGAGATGACTTAACCAAATGAACGGCACGATATTAATATTCATCGGCGGCCAGTCATCGGTCGTTATTCATTAAGGGATAAAGTAAATCGATAACAACCGACGATTACACGTCACGGTAAATTGATAATTTACTGCCGGCTAGCTGCCCCGCGCTAAATACTTCTATATTCCCTGTAATAATTAATTAATTAGACGCGAGGAGATTACGCGACAACATTCCCACAGAAAAAAACGTTCTCGCCACCACAGAGCGGAGATAAGAAAGGAATTTATGTGGGGAATTATTCGAACGAAACTCTCCTTGAACTTTCGTTTGCAAATCCGTGTGATTAATGGATTGCGGAAGTTCAAGGTCGATGGACGCATTTTACTGAATTAAATAATTGTTATATTACTTTTGAACGAGAGCTTGATAATTACTCTAACCGTTTAATAGTTCGCCGCAAATCCTCTGGAGCAGTATAGAGACATTAGCGCGGCCCGTCGTGAAATTACGATAAATTATCAGAGAAAAGGAATCTGGCCGAAATTCGTCGTGAATATGGTGGCAGACAGGGTCGAAAGAAGTATGTTCGCGGCAGAGAGGCGAGATAGTGCTTTTGACATAGCACCGCCAGGGAACCTAATGACTCAGGCCACTCAGAGAATACACTAATTACCATGAAAGCGTCCCGTACACGCTTCCGGAAGACAGGCATTTTACTTGCCCCCCTTCCCTTCTCTCTATCTCTATCTTTCTCTCTCTCTCCCACACACAGCTTCTATACTCAAGGCAAAGATACTAGTGCCGAGCAGCGGTGCCATGTCCTCCTTGAACAGCAACCCTGCATTTTAGACCAAGTTTCGTGACACCCGTGCTCCTACGGTCTCCTTTAGACCTCGCAGAGAACGTAGTCTGGATCCTCTACGCTTGGATCAACGATCGAAACGGTTCAAGGTATCACTGCTAAGAACTTCCACGTTAAGATTCCCCGACGGAACTTCTCGAACAAACGGAAAAACACTTTCCTATTGGAGGACCAATGAGGAAGATCGAACTCGAACTTTCCAGCATGAATCCGGTTATGCTGGAAAATTGTAGGGAATTACTTGGACAGACAACTTCATCCTAAAAAAAGTACCTGCATTCAACCGAAAGCTTTGCGTGTAAAAACACTGTTATAGTACTTTCAACTTATCAAACATATTAACACATTACCGATCGGTGATTATTGCATAATCTTGAAAAATCTGTGGAACATGGCTAACCACTATTTAATGGAACCTTCAATAGCAACAGCAATTTTCAATAATTCAAGTTATCCTCAATAACGTCATCTAACAGTTTCATTTAAGATTGCAATGTAAAAGAAAATTTCTATGCTTTTTCTTTTGGTACAGCACAACTATTTAAAATCCTATTAAAATAGGCTTTCGGTAGGTAAAGTGTTCAGAATGAAGATAAATTTCTATTTTGCTCCAGATTGTTGCAAATCCGCTAGAAAATTTTTGTTTCGTATGAAGATCCGCTGTCTACTAATCAATTACTAAACATTTTAGGTATTGAATGAGGTATTATACCAATTTCGTGTCCATTTGAAAAATCATAGGGAATATTCCAGGTCGGAAGTTTCATTTTCCAGTTGATATAGCTCCGAGCGCAAAGAGTTAAAGTTAAGCGAATCCACTGCTCACTTCTTGAGACAGCGATCAACATTTACGCTGATAACAGCAAGGATCCGCAATATACGTCGTGAAATACGCGCGGCAATGGCGGGGCCCCGTCACCAGAGGATCGCGAATCCGTCATCGAATTCGTACTGGCATAAATCCTTGTTATTCGCACGCGTCTCGCAGAAGAGCAGCGCGGAATTCGGCTCGGCCGATTGATTCGTTCGCGGGCGAAAATATTGGAGCAGCGTTTCACGGGCAATCGGTGCACCCGCCCGCCGATTCCTCTGCACGGCTGAACGCCGAAAGAACGATTCCGGTTGCCGTGTTTCGACCGACGCGAATTTTTTCCCTTGATTTTTTTTTGCCGTTCCCCTCCTTCCGAGTCCCGTCTATTTTCATGTTCTTTGTCCCCCCGTTGCGTCGTCGGAACGTCGATTAAATTCATCTTAAATTACCCGTGCATCCCGGGTATCGGCGAAATATCAGTCCAGTCCGCCCCTGTCCCTCATCCTCCCCCCACCCGTGTGACACTGCGCGCCGATCCCGCTTGATATCTGACAAAGGAATGGAAATTTTGATTTCCATGCAGATTAATTGTTTTCCGGCCATTGCCGGGCCGTTTCTCGCCGGCCAATGAAATTGTACTCGATCGTACGGAATCGGCTGCATGTAACAGATTTCTGCCATCGGATCTGCCATCGGTGACCCAATAATCGTTTACAGTGTTACCATGCGTCTGATAGAGCTGGACGGGTTAATTGCCGGTAATGGGAGCGAACTCGATTTTCCTCATTAACCCATTAGGGCCCAACGTTCAGTTAACGCGACATTGCACGGAGAATCTTTTTTCCGGCGAATTTTTCTCACCCAATTTTATTGGACGTGCTGCAGTTATAGTAGCAAACTTCGTTGAATTGTTTTCAGTATTTTTTCTATCACTGTTGCCCCTCTTTTCTGGATTCTGGATTTTCTCTTCACCTCATAAATCAAAAAAAGATAATTTTTAGAACTAAGGTTTACTTTATCACAAATCATACCTGTAAAACAAAGAAACAACATTCAATGTTTATCATTCACTCCGTTGTGTTCCTTTCTTACAATTACAATTTCTTATAATCACAGTTTCTTTTGTTATCATTAGTACACTCCTTTCTCCCACGTGTTTCTCATCATCATCTTCACCGTATTATCTTTGTTGTACCTATGGATGTCTGGTTTACCGACTTGGCTTACTTCTCTTACATGTTTTTAAGAATCGTATGTATCGTCGAGTAAATAACCGATCGTTTTAAGCCATATGTTTTCAAGCTCTGTGAAAAATGAATTGATAGAATTAACGACGGCGTAATGGGTCAATTAATATACATATACTTGGGTTCGGTACCGGTGCATTTGCAATATCACTTAACGTTTTCGATAACATTAATAACGTGATTTCGCGAATCGTGCGAATAAAGCGCAGGAGATATCCACCGGAGTAAAGTAAACAATTTGCGTATCAATATTTCGCAAACTAATTAATTTCGTGCAGCGATATCTGTCGGGAATTGTGATCCGTACAAAAGGAGCGGACAGGACCGTGCCATAAATCGAACGGGAGATATAAAAGCGAACAAGAAGGAACACGATCGTCTGAAAGGATCCGGTAAAAAACAGCGCTGAACGTCTTAATTTCCATGAACTTGTCATTCTCCGCAAGAAGTCATTATATTTCTCATCGCGTCCTTCACTCGGAACCCCCGGCGAGAAACTTTCGCGAAGCGAGAAGAGACAGTTGGCGTTTCATAGCCGAAGAAATCTCGTTAGCTGTCGGACTGTGCGCCAAGGTGGAAAGTGAATCGCAATTAGGAATCAGGTTGCTCGTGACAAAGGTCAGTCCGTCGCGTAGTCTTCGTCGCGATTTTTCCTTGGGCTCGAACTGGGAAACGGGTTTTTCCGCACTGGCAAGACAGCGGTGGCGACGGACGCGTCCATTGACCCTTGGAATACTAATCGAGTCTGCCTCTTTGCGAGAATTTCAAATCCTTTTTGTCTTTATATGCGTCATTAATATTTAACGTTCAAAGTTCGTGCAGATTTCTGAACAACGCACGATTAATCTTCTCCCTTGTTCAGATTTTCTTATTCTTATTAAGAGAAATTATAGAAATAGTTGCATTTCAAAGTTTCATCACATTCAGAAAAGGCGAAACTTTTTGGTCGCCTCGGCGAAAGTTTAACCCGTTGGCCTACGATTTATTTGACGATTTCGGTGATTAAAACTTTCCTGTAATTCTTAATTTCCTAAAGAAGGAGAAACTTTATATCTATGGAAATTAATAGCGCGCATCTTTATTAGACTCTGTTCAGAATCGCGAGTCTAACTCGATATTGTGAGACAAGGAGTTCACCTTAATTTGCATTGGTTAACGCGATAATAATAAATACGAGATGTGAAAATGTAAGTATGAAAATTCGCTGAAAGATTGCAATAGGTTTGGGGATATTGGAAGACCGGAGTGCCCTCGACAGGTCAAAACGACCCGGCGCTCGTCGGACGGGGATTAAAATCGTCCGCGTCTGTAAATACGCGAAGACATTCGCGATGAATGGGGTCCAGGAGCTCGTTCGATCGGCGGTACTAACAAGCGACCGTTTAAACACCGCGTTTACCATTCAGCTAGCCGCTGACAATGAGACGGGCAAACGATTAATGCAAATCACGTCTCGTTCTGGTTTCGTCGGGGCGCATCGGCAGCCAGACAGACAGTAATTAAATCTTCGGCCGGAAAAGGCGGCTGTTTTTCTTCGGTCTAGTCCGCAGGATGTAATTTCAGGGTGGCTGACAAAAAAATCGAACTTTCTTCGACTGGTGAAATTCGCGCAGAGGACGTGAGAGGTTTACCTATTCTGCCTCCAGTTCGTCCGGTGATTAAAAACTCTGAATGAACGTTTAAAAAAATATTGAGAAGGGAACGGGACACTTAAACATTGACTCGGAAACAGTTTGAGAGAGAATTGTGTCGCGAGTAATTCGCAAGCAGCGGAAGCTATCGTGGTTATTCAAATGTAATTCGAGCAATTTATCAAGCGGCCTTAGTACATATTCCGGTTTGGAGAGGCACGTCGCCGGTTTCGGGGAGCCTAAACGGCCGGCATTATTCCGAATATTTAATCCGCGTCAAGTGAAAACGCGTAATTGAAGGGGCCCCTTTTACAGGGACGATTTCTCATGGAGAACCTAGTCGGTCTAGTGGCGTTTCGTGTTACTTTAACGAACCGACACTAGACAGAGCAGAGGACCTTCGCAGTCGTCGTTTCTAGCAGAAGAATCTCTTTGCTCCTCTCTCTCCGAACCTCCTCTAGCCCCTCTCTCTTTCCTCGTACCAGTCTGTCGCGTTCCCCTTTTTCTGTTTTAGTCGGGGAAAAAAAACTTTAAACGAGGCCAGCCGCCGCGTTGATAGGAAAACGGCCCTTTGGTCTTCGCTAATTTTTTACTCCCCGGAAGTTTGCGAAAACTCTTCAAGCCATTTTTTATCGATGCTGCCCCGGCTTCAGCTCGCTTTTCCTCGGAAAAGGAACGAGAGAACGTCGGATGAGTTACCTACCCGCCGCCCGTCGCGTTTCATATTTCCTGAACACGGGCGGAAGGCCAATCTCGACTTGAAATTTGTGGAAAAGTTCCGAGGACACTGCGGACGATTCGGCTCCCTGGAAATGGCCGAACCACCTTCGGGATTTTTTCGAAAATGAAAAAGAAATTTGATTTTCCGAGGCAACAGCGCGACCCGTTTTGTTCGACGGACAAAAATGTTATCCCCCCGATAGCGTCGGTTTTGTCTTCGCTGATAGGAACTGTCGAGCGAGCGAACGCCGGCTACAAATATTGCGATTTTTTTCCCGCGACTTTTCCGGCCCACCGACGCTTTTTGTTCGCAGGCGTGTATTAAACTGGATGCTATTAAAACCATTATTCGCCGGATCGCGTGGTTTTGTCGTTACAGGCTGCTTTCGCAATTTTTAGCTCTCGTCCGTTCCTCGTAACAAGGTAAACAGCTATTTCTCGTGGTTTTTTTATTCAAACTGATGACCCTACTTATTCTTTTAAAGTAGGCGCCGCAACTGAATCCATCTTCATATTTTCAACACTTCTTACGCATCAGTTCGTTGCAAGTTTTGACAATTTACAATTTCTCTCGTCCAAGAGATCGTTCCTCACTATACGTTGTAGATTGGTGCTCCAATAAACGCAGATCATTTTCTCGGTTATGCGTTTCACATTGGAAAATAAAAGTCACGATGCTTCCGGCAAATTTACCTACAAATAACAGAAAACTATTGATTCCAGTTCGAATGAATTTGATCTTGTGTATAATTGCGATAGAAATTCTAATAGAAGTAGTGGCATAGCAGGCTGGAAACAAGCGTTTCATTTTCCCGGGAGTTCAATTACAAGTTGCAAGTCGCTCGAGCAACATGTTGGCGAGGCAACAACATGAAAAGGATGACGCGGAGAAATTCGAGAAGGCTTGATACAGCGAAGATCCCCTGTCGTTGCCGGTTAAACGAGCAGTATCGAAAACAGTTTCGACAGAATTGTCGAAGGGGATCGAGCAAGTAGAAAGGGACTGACTAGGTCAGACCGAGGAAGCAATTTCCCCGAGAATTTCCGGGCGTAATATGTGCTATAATTTTCCGGCGGAAACTTTCGAATTCTCATAAAAAATTAACCCGAGCGAAAATGATGGAACTTCTCGTCGGCTACGCTCAAGGGCTCGAATATCGATCGAGGAGAACACCCAGAAGGAGGAGGGGGCTAGGTGGTTGTGAAAGGTGGGGATGACATAGGGGCGGGCCGAATTCTTGAAAACCCTGACGACCAAACTTTTCGTTTGCCTCCGGTGGGCAGGCTCGTTTAAAGAACAAACTTTCGCGGTATTAAAAAGGGAGAAATATGCATTAACCGGCGCGGCGGCGCGGCGGCGGCAGCTCAGCACTGGAAATATTTCACGTTTCTCTGTTCGATCGACGAACAGTTCCGCTGTTTGACATTTGATACAGACGCGAATCCGCCGGGAAAAATTTGGCAGCCTGGGATTTCGATATTGTCTAAATACGGCGACTCTCGCTAATATTCGGACGCTCTCGAAAAATCGGTATCTTTTTTAATATTGGACTGCACGATTTGAACTTTTCTGAGAAGCTAGAGCAATTTACATATTTACTACATAATGTGAGAAGGCATTTTTTCGAAAATTCCATGTGCGAGGAATTGTAGAAAAAATACGGAAAATTGCGTTTTTTAAATTTAAAACATACGTTTTGTAGATCTGTGTCAACTATAATGCATCGTGAAAATTTCATCGAAATTGGTTGATGCGGGAGAAAACGGACATTGAAAGATGAGAGAATCTTTGGATTTATTGCAGAAAAATTGCAATTTGTGCCATCTTAAACGTTTGTAGCTGATTGCATTTGCATCATAAAATTTCATCGAAATTGGTTGATGCGGGAGAAAACGGCAGACATTGAAAGATGAGAGAATCCTTGGATTTATTGCAGAAAAACTGCAATTTGTACCATCTTAAAGTTGTTCGAATCAGGTATTTTTCGAAACAAGAGGGAATACGTGAATGTATGGTATAAAATAAATATCCCGAGGGCAATTTGTCACCGACAGCGCACCGTAACGAATCATCGGTGGAGGAGCCACGGTTCAATAAGTTATGATCGAACCTTTATGCCACAATCAAACGCAATATTGTTGGCAAGTACCTCAGGTATAGGTAACAGCAATTCTATACAGTTGTGGCGCACGGAAATATGTATCACGGTTTGGTGTCGTTACGCACGTAAGCGGATGAAAGCAGGGAAAGATCAACGAGGAAATGTTCTCTTTGTGCGATGTGAATAAAATATACAGATTTCATACATTGTCGCGAGAAACGCGCAACGTTATCGGTAAATCGTAACAAACAATTTGTTCTGGCTTTTTCCACTAAAGATTTACGTCGTTATTTACAAACCCCGATATATTCGGTTGCAATTTATTTATTTATCGCCGGCTCAAACACTGTTCGAAACACACGATTGTGAGATTGCAACAGGACGAGAAAACATCTGTCGAGGTCATAAAAACCAGAGATTATTCCTAATCTATAATTAATCGTCCAAATATTTTGTTTCAAGACACGTAACCTGGAAGAAATGAATATTACAAAAATAACTTGCACACAGAATATCCATTGCAGTAACAAACTGGAACGTAAATCCAGGAAAACAACGAGCGTGTATTTTATTAAGCAAGAAGCCGCAGGTCGTAAACTCTAAGGTCGCAAACAGGGCAGCTAGGTGGGCGAAGGGCCGAGGGTTAATCATCGTTACGTTTCCAATAAAACTGGCCGCAGAATCGTTCTCACTCTGCCGGAGTTTCGGCATTGCGACAACTTGAAATTCGACGTTTCCCTCTCTGGGAAAGAGTAGAATCGCATCTGGTTTGACAAAAGGGTTTGGCCGCGTCTCGAGGTTGCCGGGTACAGTGTTGTAGCCTGGAAAGAATCGCGGCGGGGCCGGGGCATCAGCGTTTAATTTAAATAATAAACGCTGGACAGGCCTTGATGGCGTCTCCCGGTGCATCCGACGTGGCGGTGTTCGCTGCCAAAAGCTGTCCCACGGACAGATAGTTAACCGAGCAGTAAAGCTCCGAGCCGTGGCGCGCCAGACGACCGTAACGGCAAACGTAACTCCGGCATCGAGAAACCACCTCCTCCTCTTCATCCCCTTCATCTTTATCTTTCTCTCTCCGCAGCGCGCTGGAAATCCGTTTTTCCTCGCCAAAATTATTTTACTTCAAATATCACTGTTGTTGGCCAACGCGATCCTAATGGATTCGAGCAGGATTCTACATCCTTTAAAGACGACTAATTTTCTCCAATGTGGATGACAAACGGCTCGAACTTTTTTCAGACCATAGAAGGATTGGTTTACTAGCTAATCGTGTAAGTAAATTCTTTTTAATTCTTATTGGTCGCAATTGCGAAGGAAAAAGTGAAGATCACGATTTCAATTTGGTAAAAATTTCGACGCAGGAAACAGTGTCTGGGCATTGTAAGATGTAAAAATCTTTGAATTTCCGGTGTGCGATCCATTTAATATAACTTACTTAGTTCTACCGAGGGCACCTTATAAATTTTCATTGCAGACACAGATGAAAAATTTAAAGATTGTGACCTTTTTCTTCGCAGTTGCAACCAATAGCAATTTTTTAAAAACTCAATCTGTTTGATCCAATTTTAAAGGGTGTACGAATACTTTTTACACTGGCTATACATATGCATCTATGTTGCAAAAATGTATGTATGTGGAGTGCGCGTAATTGAGGGTTAAAAAATTCAATTTTTGTCCACGAAAAACGGATTTCCAGCCCACCGTGCGTTTCTTTTTCTCTCTATTTCTCTTTTTCTCTTCGACTCCGTATTTTCTGTGCACTCGTTCCGTCTTTGTCTGGCCATGTTCCTCTTTCCAGCACCTCTGACCGGCGAACTTGGCTGGCCAACAAGATGCGCCTCAGACGATCGCCCGCCGCGAAAAGTTTTCCCATTTTCGGGTGAATCGATGCACATAATTCGACGCATACGCTCCGCCATTCCACTTTCCCCCCTCTGACGGCCTCGTCTCCCGTTTGTTCCGCCCTTTGTCTTCGCGACGCATAACCGCGTATTTAAAGCGCGACGTGATGGCGAAAGTTTTACCCGGTCGCCGTCGCGCCGCCACGCTGGCCAATGACTATGTATCTATCTATCCGTTGGGTAGAGAGGACCGTGTTGTGTTCGAATTCTCGAAGGGAGCATTGACGACGGAGGGTGGCATCGTTATTGGGATGGGATAATGGACACGTATTGTCAAGGATGGACGCCGTTCCATGGGGAATTTTTATGTATTCGTATGGGCGGCCGTGGTGACTGCAAATTGGCAGCTCTCGAATTGATTGCGGCGGTCACTGCGAAATTGAGACTGAAAACGGTGTTTATAATTGATCTTTTTTCTAATTCTGCGTTCCCGTGGGCAAGCATTAAGGGCGTAGTCTCGTTTCCAGGATTGCAATGTCAAAGATGGGGTTTTTCAGTACTTTTTGTGGAGAATTTGATACTTTATCCGAATTGGAGAAGAAATATCGGGCTTTCCATCGAGAAAACCGAAAGTGACACCCACATCTCGATAAAAAAGAAAAGCAACAAATAATAGATTGCAAAACCCATAGACATATAGAGATAGACTGCGCGGCCTGAACGAAGCGCTGAAGCCCACAATGGCGGCGTGCGAGAGAGAGAGAGCATTAGCCGGGGTCCATAGCGCTCTCTTTCTAATTGATGTGTCGACACATCATATAGAAAGAGAGCGCTATGGACCCCGGCTAATGCTCTCTCTCTCACTCTTTGTACCGCGCGCCGCCATTGTGGGCTTCAACTCGCCCATAAGACGGCGCAGTCTATCTCTATATGTCTATGGCAAAACCACACATCATTTGTTTGAAAAATTGATTCGTTCAACGAATAACTTGCGAGTTATTTGAAGTCGTCATGTTAGAGACTCATCCTGTATTTAAATCTCATATGTATTTAAAATCATAGCTCAACTTCTGCTTCTCGCATGGACTATCATTGATAAATTATAACACAAAAGGAAAGTAAACTAAGTCAACTAACTGTGGCAAATATTTTTCAATCAACGATACACAGAATATCGCGTTCACGGAACGACTAAATACATTCGAACGAAATAATAAAAGCGATTACTTATTTTATTTTGAAACAGCGCTGCTAAATTGGTCGCGCGCTCTAATTGCCTTTACAACACCGCTTTCAAATTTCCAACCATGAAATTTCATTTAAAAAACCCCGTTAAAAATGTATCCGATACATTACTCGCAATTTTCATTGGACATCTGTGGGACATTTAATAGGCGAGCATATAATTGTTTTAATAACTACATGTTAACCTGTTTCACAAGTGTTCGCGAGCTATCGGAAAAATGGAAATTTACACGTGCATATAACTGTTTTAATAACTACGCGGTATTTATAAAACCTCGTATGATATTCCGTTTATGTTTCAATAATTGCGAGAACAATGTGCAGCCCAGATATTTTCAATAATTCTCGGGAGGTCGATCGATGCTTTCTTCGAAGGGAATACGTCGTGCTGGTCGGTGGTGCTCGCCGTGAATCGCACAGTCGCCCGTATTTCACTTTCATAAACGGGAGTTGTTGAAAATTTTAATTTCAAGGGGCTTTTCACGAAATTATCTTGGTCTTTTGAATCCCTCCATTCACAGGTCCGTTTTAATTTAAATACCGGGGGCGAGTATCGCGCGGCGCGGTCTCTCTCGCCGAGCAACGGCGGGGAAATTTGTCGCGAAGAATCGGGCGGACCCGTTTAAATGTATCCACTAAATTTTCATGGAATATCGTCTGAAGTTGACGACAGTGGGGCTGGCCAATTCACAGAACGAGCGGAAACACGTTTAAAAGAAGCGGCGGCCGCGGCTCGAAACCTTTCAGCGCGGCTCTCGCCGGCGGAAAAAGGGCCGTGTCTTTTCTAAAGAACCGCAGAGAATGAAACATCTGTCGGCGGAATCATTAAGTCGTCGATGCCGAAAAGAACTGCGGTAAAAGTGGCAATTTAGCCCCGTCTTAATAAGAAGAAAACGGCGATTACGTGTAATGAAATTTCGCGGCGGACGATCCACTTGCTCCGGAGTCGCGGATTTTTCGAAATAACACATTCAACGAGCCAAACCTTACCGTTTAGTAATCTTGAAAGGGAAAGACAAGTTTTTAATTGGCTTCCGCGAATTAGCAGCTGAAACGTCTTTTGAAACGCGACATAATTTCACGTTCTATCTGTTGTCTATCATTTTTTCGCGTCCCGTATTTTTGGTTCCCCCGGACACGGTGGAAACGTTTTAAACATTCATAGGAACAATCTCGTCTGCAACAACACGGGTCCTTTTCAAATTCCTCGCTCGAAGGGAATCTAGCGGCGGTCGAAATTCCACTAAAAAATATCCATCCTTTCTTGTATGTGACTTCCCTTTTCGCGGCCCGTTGGATATAGACTGAAAGAAAGTTTCGAGTGATTTAAACGAACTTTTGTCCACCACTTCCGCTATTTTTCCGGGGGTCCCGCGTTCGTTCATTCCCGCCGCCATTCGAAGTTTACCGAGCATTGTACCGTTTCAAGTTCGAGCGACTGGTCCCGTTGAAATGTCCTTCTGGTTCGAGTTTCAACTTCGAAACTGTTCTCGCATGCGTGGAACTGCATACGTCTCTTTATTGTTAGTATCATTCTGGCCCGTGCTACATGAATCGAAAATGTCGTTCGCGTGGTTTACTGGCTCCTTTACAAATTATACCGCCGTTGCGGCTCGCATGAGCGAATTTTTACGACGAAAAATACACGGAAATATACATACAACACCATACAGCGGACCGAAAAGTATTTGAACACTAAATTTCCCGTTCACGAGAGATTCTCGATATTTAAAAAAATACTACGATAATAATTTCGATCGTCCGCGTGAAGTCAGTCGCTTCGAGAAACAAATAAGTCGTCCCAGCTGAAAATGCCCAGTAAATTCCGGATCGATCTCGGCGTGCTCGCGTAGCCGGCCAGGAGCTCAGCGTGTGCATTAAAATAAAATACGACGGCAAGAATCACGAGTTCTTTAAGGGTCGGGACTCGACGGCTGCGAATTGAAAAGAGAAATACGCGCGGCCCGTTTGTCGGGTTCGATGTCTCGGATGACTCACGGAATCAAACCAAGTCATTCTCATCGACAATAAGACATTACAAATCCGCCCACTAATCTCCAAATTCAAGAGGATCATATTATCAAATGTGTGCCCCATTATTCCACACAACGTCCTGGA
The DNA here is from genome assembly GCF_051020765.1 of Lasioglossum baleicum. Classification (NCBI taxonomy): domain Eukaryota; kingdom Metazoa; phylum Arthropoda; class Insecta; order Hymenoptera; family Halictidae; genus Lasioglossum; species Lasioglossum baleicum. The sequence continues at coordinate 3,322,841 of NC_134940.1, read as the reverse complement.
GGGTTACCTCTCAAAGATGAACATTAGATTGGGTTCAAAAATGACTTTCCTACGCGCAGGTCTTTCCGAAGCCGACTTCGCTCATATCATGAGCTTTCGGCGTCAAATATTCATGCACCTTGACGACGTAAACAAACTATCTGAATCACTACAGATAGTTTTCGACGACACAACCTTCTGGATATATTTATATCTTCTGACGCCGTCTCATGTGTTTCAACTGTAAACAGTCGGGTCATTTGGTCAAAAACTGCACCGTAGGCACAACAAACACTGAATGTACTAGTAATTCTGCACCCGAAGGTGAGACTCCTTCGAAACATAACATCGTCCCACCTGCAACGACTAATTACAATGTCTTAGAGACACGACATTTATTCCACCTTCCTTTTCTCCTTCCAAAGACGTCGCTTGGCTATCTCTAGCAAATTAAATCCCAACAAGAACATACTGTAAATAGGAGCCAAGTTCTTACGGCCGTAAAATGTTGTGAGATCACACAAAATACGGCCAAGTTCGTTAGCTTAGAAATATCTCTTGCAATACTGGAAAAAGCGTTTGTAAAAATTAGTTTAAAAGAACGCTATTTCATTCTTAAAGAGTTACATGGAGGGCTAAATTATTCAAACTTGGCCGTTACTGTTTAAACCAATGGCCATAAAAGGTGTTGGGTAGCGGCCAAGTTTGAATACGCACCTTGATACTCTCGAATGGCAAACTAAAGGCTCGCGTATCATCGGATCTCTCCACAAGCCCGTGAAACAAGAAACTAAACGCGCAAAATGCCCGCGAAAAAATTCCCTTGGAAAAGCAGCAAGATGGTTGAACGAAAGGCCGATAAGGGCTGGTAGCCCACACGCGAGGTTTGTGTTCGCGCTTAATTACGGCCAACTATGCAAATAAATCGTGGCGGTTGACGGTGTCTGCCCTTTCGCGAATCATCCGAGGGCATTATGAGCCCAGGCCCTCGGCCATTGACGGCCGACCGGATGCGTGGTTGGTCGTTTCCTTTCTCGGCGTCGCGGTTTCGAGATCCTAGCCCCGGCTAACCGCGTTTCAACGCCTTTAATTGCGATTCTTCTCACACGCATTCACAGCTCGGGTCTCGCACCCAGGCCCGTGTGAACCATTCGATTGTTCCCTCGGCCGCGGACGGGGAAACAAATACCTCGAATCTCCATATTCGAGCCACTTTTTTATTTTTCCACTTCCCTCTTCTTCCTCTTCTTCTTCTTCTTCTGCTTCCCTATTCTTGGCCATCGCGCGCGATCGTCTGCTCGGATAAGTCGCGTCGCCTGAAATGGTAGCTTTTCTTGTCGGGGGACACGACCTACAGCTAACGAACAATCTAATTAGTTCTGATCAACTTCCCTGTTCTGCGATTTCTTCTTCTTCGTTGCGATATGTCGATCGTTTTTATTTTTCATAGAAATCCTACGTCTAGTATGTCTGAGCATCGTTTATGATTCTTTCTGTGTCCTCTCCACATTGAGATAATGTGAATATCCATTTTTCCTGGCACGATATGAATACGATACCGAGTTTCTTTCGCTCCGAGAAGCTAGTTTCGCCAGTTTCCCGCGCATAGCCACGTAACGATCGCAATTAATGCACCTACCGTTTATTAGTCGGCGATATTCGCTGAAACGAAACGGCACGTTTCGTCCGGTCATTTGCATAATTATTGCGGGATATTAGATTCGCCTCGGAAATCGACGATATACCCCTCTCTCTTCCTGGAAAATTCGAAATTTTTTTCAGAAAATGCTTGTTGTTCAAGATGCGAGCGTTGCGTCGCTTTACGTACGTGATCGATCGAATTATTGGCTGACAGAATATCCAGATGCTTCGAGAAGGATCGAGTCGTTCCAAAAGGAAGTCGTTTCTTATGTTCTGTTGGTCAACAAATACATAGAGCAACCGCATGCTCGTTTCGCTCTCTCGGCGAAAGTACTTCTTCGCAATAGTTTCCTTTTGTAACTACTTATTCAAACACGAACGATCGCGATTCTATTCAATCGGTCGCGCGAAGATCTAATCCTATTTGCATCTCTGTTCGAATAGAATCGCTCTAATTGTATAATAATTACAAAGTGACGGCTCTCAAACGAGAAACAAATGATAACAGCTAAAGGTTTTACAATAAAGAAACGTAGTAAACCACGTGTTCTCAAAGTAACGTTTATTTCGAGTCCATTTTCAAAGTGAACGCGAACTCGTGTAAGTGAACGCTAATTCGTGCACGCGAAATTATCTATTACAATTCCTTATTGTTCTAATCGTGAACACCTGTCATCGAGAATTTTATATGTATGTTACTAGTTCGATGAGAAGTCTATGTGACATTCCAGTGGAAAAATCAGCGTTGCAATTCCGCCTAGGCGCCAGTTGAAATAGAATCGACTCCGATGCGGAGCGTTAAGAAAAATAGAGCGTTATCAATTTTTGGTGGTTTCATTTGTTACGGACAATAATATTGCAATATCGGGGTACACGATTCGATGGGCGCTCTCTCGGTTCTCGCGCGAGCCACGAAATGCATGAACGGGCACGTTCGCTCGTTTCATTGTTGCTCGTATAGCCGAGGAATAATTAAATCCTTCGCCGGGCTTTTATTAAATGGCGGGTAACGTTTAATTTTTCTTTTTTACGCCGAACATATGGCGTTTGCACGTGCGTGCCTCCTGGTAATTCCGAAAGGGAACGCGTTCCGTGTAACCTCCGCTGTTACCTATGCAAATGAATTAACCGTTTCGTATACATAAACATACGTCGGAGGAGTGGGGAACGGGGAACAGAGAAAGGGGATGAGAGGGGAAGGGCTGGTTTTTACAAGGCACGACCGACAGAGGGAATCGTGTGTGATTTCAGGTGTACAGGTGCTGATTCGAATTTCAGATTAAAAGTGCCCCTTAATCGGCGGAGCCCGCGATTTAAACGGATTTCTGTCGCGCCACGGTGCACCAGCCCCTCGTCAAAGCTACTTTGTATGATTTAGCGATCGTTCCGGCTGCGTTTTTGTAAAGCGACCACCGGGTTTGTTAAATTTCCGACGAACGAATAAATTCGAACCACGAGATCCTTCAAATGAATTCTCCGGAACCTCGCGGATGTTTGAAATCGTTCTATTGGTTAGCAGAAAAAAATAATACTGTTTCAAGACCCATTGAAAATCCGTGGTTTTTACCGTTGAGAATAATCTTTGGGCGGAGAACGTAAATTCGGTAGCACGTTTTATCGGAGATTACGGCTAGGAAAATTCCATCAGATAAATCCGGTGAAAAAAATCAGATATTTTAAAGAATTTAAAAATATCCGTTTATAATTATTCTGAAATAGCTTGCAATTCGTTCAAGCAATATTTGGTTACCGCTAAAATCCGCTGTACATTAATCACGGATTGAGTGGATAAATATTTGAAGAACCGAGTGGTTTTAACAACCGAGTAGCATCAAATATCATTATTCGAAATTACCAGAGTCAATATATCAGTTTTTCCCCGGCAAACACGCACCAAAAACATTTATTAAATTTCCACCGACGATTCGATCAAACCTATCGCGCGGAATCAAAAAATACCACGCTTCCGCCCGGTAATTTATTGTATCTTAATTAAAAACGGTTCCGATGAATCATGTTCCGTTTCGCGGTTTCGCACGGGGAATTCGAAATTTATCGTGCAAACATTTTCATCGAATTTCCTCGGCTACGCGAATTAATTCGTCCCTTAATGCGTGCGCGACGATACCGTCGTCGTATTCTTTTTATCTCTCACTCTCTCTCTCTCTCTTTCCCGGTCGAAGAAGAGAAAAAAAACCAACGACAGCATCTCGGAAAATGTAACGTCGTAGTGTCAGCCGCGTGCAGCCACGCCGATGAATAATTATTGTCCCGCTACCGACAACAATCGAAAAATAAATACGGCGCGGAAAATGGAAACGCTCGACAGACACGTGAAAAATTGCGGCAGTTGCACGTGCGCGATGTAACATCTGGTTACTATTCATTTATGCGTCCGTGTCGTATTAACGGATTTGTAAGCGTCCGCAGTGTCCATTATTAAACTTTCTAATTTCTCAATGTTGGCGGCGAGACCGGACTCCCCACAGCCCCAACAAACATTCCCGTTGGTTTCTCTATTTTTTTAAGGAGCATAACTGATTCCACACACTTTAAATTAGAACAACTTTTCTATGAATGATAAATGATGTGTAAAAAATATGTTGAACAAATTCATTTGGACGGAATCGTGAACAACAATAGTAGAAATTGATTTTTACAACTTTTTAGCTGGCCCAATAACTGGTATAAATTATATGCGCTCTGAAAATTTCATTGAAATTGGTTAATTGGTTTGCGAATTATAAACGATCAAAAGTGGTAATTTCTAGTGTACCATAAAGTGGCAAGTTTTACCATTTTCGATCGTTTGTAATTCGTAAACCAATTAACCAATTTCAATGAAATTTTCAGAGCGTACATAATTTGTACCAGTTGACAAAACCAGTTGTAAAAATCAATTTTTAGTATTGTTCTTCACAATTCCGACGAAATGCATTTTTTCAACTTATTTATTAGACGTCACTTACTAAACTAATTCTTCCAGCCTTACAGAGAAATTGAAGTGGTTTGGACCATTCGTATAAAAGTGTGTGGAATCAGTTATGCTCCTTGCTGTATATGTGCTTTTTTAGTTTTCAAGTTCGGGGCAGATACAAGAAGCCGACCCAATAGAATTGGCCCGAGAAATTTTATTTATTTACCGTTTTCTAGCCGCAATAAAAGATGCTGCATTTTCGTAGCGAGACCCAGGGGTATGCGACCGCGGAGACAAAGCGATACGGGTCAGAGTTGACCCGTGTTCACGGTCGACTGCTCCAGAGCATCGGCTTGGTAGCCCCGGCAACCCTTTGGCCGCGTTGGACGTGCAATTTCGAGCATTACGACGGCATCTAATACAATCCACGCCGTTTCTCGGCCGGCTTTTGTGCCCGCATTTATATTGCTCCTTTTGTAGAACGGAGAAGACGGTCGGCCGGGGGAGGGGGGGGGGGGGAAGGACGGGGGCGAAGAAGACCAGCCCGAGGAAAAGGAGAACAAGCCCCGGCCCCGTCCTCTCATTTCGCATCAATACCTCCCTCGTCGGCGATCCCATTCAGTTCGGTCTGCTCGCAGATAGCGCACCGAGTGAGAACGCTCGTTTATACGCCGTACAAAGGAATGAACGCATCCCCATTAGCATGCGCGCACCCCGGCCCCGCTTATTTGCGCTGGACGAGTACCGAGCACCCCCGCTCCTCCTAATTCCCCCCTCGAACACCCCCGTCCTCACGCGTTCATTTACATTAAACTTCCATCACTTCGTTTTTTCCTCTTCCTTCTTTTTATTCCACCCTGTCGATTCGCGACGCAACCCCTGCCTCTACGCCGTTGCTTGCCTCTCTTCCAGAAAATTTAATTTATTCTTTCGAGTTAATTGAATAAATTAAACATAATAATTACCAACACCAACGGTGGTGATCATCTTGAGAGATACAGTGACTCCCATTAATATTCGGACGCTCTAAAAAACGCGATAATCTTTTTCATATTGGTCTATGCGATTCACAAACTTTTTTCGGAAGCTAGAGCACTTAGTTCACTACAGGTTTAGTAGATTCTATAATCCAAACACTACCACTAGCCCAGAACTAATTAGCGGAAGGTAGATAAAATGGTTCGGATCCGATAAGGGGCGAGTTTAAACTGGATAAACCCAGTTTTATTCACTTCTTACGTCTTAGGGATTGGAATCCTGGCAATTGCTATAACCTGTATAGTAGGAACGAAGAAAAAGTATATACATATATATCTCGAGAGATTAGTGAACTTTATCGTCGATCTAAAATCGTGCAGACGGTAATTGAAATTGCACAAGTATCTAATAATACCACATGTTTTTTCAAACTTTCAGCCAGCCGTCCTCTATGTATTCTTTAAAAGATACTGTATTTTGCAAGTTTATTTATGCTTTCATCGCTGCGACAGCGGCGCAGCAGCGGATCTCGCATTTTATTTATGTTTACGGTCGCAGACACACGCTGTCCGCGGTTCGCAGGTCCGTTGGTTACAGGTCGAGCACTCTTTAAAACAGTTTCAGCTGATCGTTGGATTTCTCGCAGTCTTCTGTGCTGGTTTCACCCTTTCAGTCTGGCTACAATCTTTTTCCCTCGCTCGGTTACCTCCCTCAAACTCCATAATCATTGTTACATTAACACAGACACCGACAAACAAGTACAAATAAACAGCGAACACACCAGAGACCATAGCGAATATTTATGCACCTTTAAACAAAATGCTCGGTAATTAAATCGGCAAGATAATCGCGGCCACGTCATCAAACTACTTCGCTATCGTATCTGTTATCTTCTTGCTCTGCTCCGGCACATCTACTTCGACAAAAGCAACTAAAGTCACATTAACAGAATGAATGTCCCTCGGGAGGATGACAGGAACACGCGAAAGTAAAAAGAAAAAGGAAGACGGATGAGTTTTATTGGCATTTTGGCAAGAAGGACATCACTCTCCAATAACCGGGACACTCGTTCCAGGAAACTTATCTGCTCATTCGTAAAGATTGCCGAAGGGAGGAGCAACGTTGGTGGAAACAGAGCGATCGCAATCCGGCGAAGTGTTCGGAGTCAGTCAAAACATTTAGCGAACAGTATAGTTTCCGCTGACCTGCCATTTAGAGGCTATCGGGTTTAACTATTTGCACTCGAAACTGTGTTTTCGCTAGCGGCAACTAGCCGACCGATACTTCAACCACGGTAATTGTTTTTATTGCCTCTTACCCGTCAATCGGGCCACTGCGCTAACATGCGCCGCGACCGAGAGTCGCCTGCCGATGCAATATAAGGCTGCACCAGTGTTCGATCTGTTAAGCATTATGTATCTACGTATACAGTGTCTGTTCGGAAAGTAATGCAACTACATTTTTAAAAAAAATCTATTAAACATATGGGTACAAACCTTTAAATTTCTTCAAAGTAGGATCCTTGGGCGTCGACACATTATTTCCAGCGCGATTTCCATGCTTCGTATGCTCCCTGGAAGGCGTTTTTTGGAACCTCTCGTAGTACCCTCGTCACAGCCTCTTTGACGCGTTCCACGCTTTCAAAATGGCATCCTTCCAGCACATTTTTAATTTTTGGAATGAAGAAGAAGTCGGCGGGAGACCTCTACGGGGGTTGAGGAAGTGTTGTGATCCAACTAAGAAATACCGTTTACTGTTTTCCCCGTAATCTACGGAAAAGTTTTGGTTGGAAGTGCTCGACAGATAACGCCTTCCAGGGAGCATACAAAGCATGGAAATCGCGCTGGAAAAAATGTGTCGACGACCAAGGGTCCTACTTCGAAGGATTTTAAAGGTTTGTACTCATATGTTTCATAGATTAAAAAAAAAAATGTGGTCGCATTACTTTCCGGACAGACCCAGTAGACAGCGGATCTTTCTGCAAAATAAAAATTTCCGTACCTGTTAAACGTCAGACAATGCGGACTCGCAATTGGAATTGTCATCCTTGACCGACATTATTTTAATCCATGTAGATTGAATCTTCCCATATGAAATGTCGAATTAAAATTGTGCAGTCTTCAGTGATTTTCAAGCACGTTTTTGATGTGAAATTCCAAATGCAGGAGATCAGCATTTTTTCGATTCCGCCGGAATCGGATGAATTCTCTAGCACGAAGACCTCCCGTAATCGTGGGGAAGTTTTCTTCTCTAGTTGCTCGGTTCTCCATATTCCCGAAAGGAACGACTGCATAAGGGATTCGAAGGACCCTCTCTCCAGCTCCTCGAGAATGCATTCGAAGGATACATCGCGGCGAGGATCAATTTTCCGTAGGTTCCGCGACGGTGAAATTTTCCAAAAGCGAGAATGAATAGTTTGTCGAGCACTCGAGAGGCGCTCTTTCACTTTCTCTTTTTAATTATACGCGCGACGTGTTCGAGGAGTTTGAAAATTGGGACAAGTTGCGTTCCCTCTCTTGCCTTTTTTATTTCGGTGGAGCGGAGGAACGTAAGCAGTGTTAATTGGACGCTCGGTCTCGCAACAGCGAATCGACCGCTCGCGTCGAATACAAAACACTGTGTTAAGGGGGTAGACTCGTTTTTTTCAGGTTGCGCGTTCTCATTTCTCGATAATACAAAGATGGGGTTTTTCGGTAATCGAAAATGCTAGATAGAAGATCGGTCTAAGCCGCGATCGCTCTCGAAAGTCCTATTTTACCACGTTTTTATTAGCTCACTTTCTTGTTTGTTTGTTTGTTTGTCTGTCTGTTCGGTGGCAAATTTTGCAATTGATTTTAAACTAACTTCCTGATGAGCCAGAGAAATCGGTTACATGTTTTTCGTTTAAGAGGCATAATTTGCTTATGCTGCCGGATCATGCAAATTACGCCTCGTAGACGAAGAAATAGGACTTTTGCGAGCGATCGCGGCTTAGATCGATCTTTGATTCAGCGTAAAAATAGGACTTTTGACTACCGAAAGGACTGATCGCATGCATTATTGAGAAATGAGAACGCGCATCACGCAATCACCCTTGTAATCCTGAAAACTAGTCTACCCCTTAGTTATGTGGTTTCGAGGTAATAACTGAATCGAGAATAGAATTCTATGAAAACAATAACGTGTGGCGAGTCGCAAGACAGAGGAAGAATTGGCACGGTTAAAAACTAGAAAATAAAAAACAAGAGGAGAGTAACGTAGCCGGGAATTTTCGAGGTTTAAACCGAAATCTTCTCGAAGTGGCCAATAAATATCGTAAAACGAAGCGGGTCCGCTTTACGTCGTGTGCTTCGGCAAAGTGCTTCCCCTCAATTTCGCGTCAGCTGGCGAATAAACCCTGTTATGGCTCTGTCGATTATTCCTGGAGGAACGAGACGCGGTCTTGTCCGCCGCGCGTTACATCGCCTTGTAAATACATATAATACATATGTACATATCGGTGCTTGCACACCCGCGCTCGCCGAAAATTTTATTTGTGTACCAAGCGAACGAAGGCTTATTTCCCGGGTAATGCATGCGGGTCCACAGGAAAACGAGGGTCGCAGGGGACCGTTATGGCCTGTACATTCGAAGAAGCGCCCTGCCCATACGTATGTGAATTCCATAAATTCCGAATCGACGGAACTTTATATTTTATTGTTATTCCGTGACACGCAGACGTCGTGTCTGAGTTACCAAGTGCACGGGAGAACGGCTGCTGCGCTCGTAAACCGGCGCGGCGCGGCGCTTTTGCTTGTTTCGTTTATGAAAAATTCGTTCGTTCGCTCGGCGACCGCGTTTCCCGGTTTTCTAATTTTTGCCCGGAAATACTTCAGGTGACCAATTTTTCATTACCGGAGCTGTTGTTCTTTGCGAGACTTCTGTGTAAAATAACATAATGCTGTATTCCGGATTCGAAATAATCGTGAACGTTCTCAGAGCCGAGAATTTGGGAAGCTTTTTAAAGGGAAGATCCATTAACGGGGATTCTATGAAGTGGAGTACATGTTTAAATCGAATGTTCATGGGGTATCGGACATCCGGCGCGTCATTATTACATATTCCAGCGAGACTCGCTGTTCCCCGTTGCCGCGTGAAAGAAAAATCATCGCACAAAGCAAAAATCGCCGGTAAAGTAAACGAATCGCATGCATCCATACACCGACTGTAGAAATACCGTGTTTGTCACGGAACCTTATGGGTATTTCAGTTTCCCTTTCTTGTATTTTCCAGTCGACTCCGTGCATTTTTATGAGCGCGATGTTATCACCGATGGAACCCGGGAACATTGTCAAGATTACGCGAGGCAAACAGGATCGCGCAGCGACGTTTTTCGTTCGAGGGAATAAACATCGCAAAGGGGCGATTTTCCGAATGCGCTCTAAACAATCCCGGGAAACGATTTTGTAACCGTGCTAGCGTTCATTATTTGCCAGAATCGTTTCTATTAGGCTAGTAAATTGTCCATCAGGGTAGCATTTACAATGTAAATTACAGTGCAATTAAAATTGGCAGAATCTTTGAGGAACAAACATTAGAAATAAATTTTCCATTAGGGTAGGATTGAAACTACAATGTAAATTACAGGCCAGTTAAAATTGGGCAGAAACTTTGAAGAACGTTTGACGCGGAAGAAGCTTAAACTGGCGCTCGCAGCTTGATGCGCGGCGCGGTGTAATTGTTTGTAAAGTTTTGCAGGCGCGCAATTATTGTCCAGCTTCATGGCGCGAATTATGGTCGGGAGCGAAGTTATTGTTGGGGCTTGATAGAGCAGGATTGCTTTGTCGAGCTCCGGCTCGGTTCAATCGAAGCTCCCATAGGGTGCGGCTGACGCAATTATTGTCGAGCTTCTGGCGGCGTGACGTTAATTTTTTCCGCCGAGGCTACGGATTATTGTTCGCCAGGCTGCGATCGTTATTAAACTCGGATAACACGGCCATTGTACCGGCGGCGAGGTCAATGTCGGCCATCGATGGTTCTACAACATGATAATCGTAAACCTATCATTGACTCGTCCCGTTGCCGGTTCCGCGTAAGCACGTCGCGCAAAGAACGGACCGATAATTAAATTTTCATAGCAAAGCCAACACTTTGTCTCTCTCTCTCTCTTTTCTCTTTCCTTTTTTTCTGCCATCGTGTACACGGAAGCCAAGGAATTCTTTTCGTCGAGGGATTTATTAAAGATCTTCCGCTTTCCCTTCTTGTTTCCTCAGAGATACACCCTCTTCACTGTCACGCTTTAGTTATTCATCCTGGGAACAGGATCAGAGTAATCCTGTTTAATGGGTTCGCGATCTCTCACTTGTTACTGCGATGCTTTATTATCTATTCTCTTTTCAGCGGACAGATCTCGTTGGAACGAAAATGAAATTTCTTCTTTGACGTTGCGTCGAGCACTGAATCGATCGACTCGATCAGATTAATGCTCTTTGGCGTGATTCTGCAGGATTTCCCTTTCGGCCGACTGCATTTGCGATCCGAAACCACGCAATTAAAACTTCATACACGCTGCTATGTAAAGTCATAAATATCTCGTGAACACAATCTTATAATTTCAATCATTCCCAGGGGAAAAATCAGGAACATGTTCAACGTTAACTCTTCAAGTAAAAATGCACTGGGGCACGCATGTGTGTAGAACAGTTTTAGCATGATCTGTCGGAAAGGGTAGTCTACCATAGAAACGTTTCGCCAGGGAACCCGATGGCGGTCCTCGTTCCGGCGACGAGCATCTGCGAGAGAGCGTTTCGTAAATCGTTTCATTTTTCATGTAGAGCTTCGAACGGTCAATTTGCATACCGAGCGGGGGTAAACGCGCACTTTATGCCAGTGTTTGTCGGCCTTTCTCCCCGTTAAGCGAAGCCTGAAACGAGCACCGATGCGAGAGAACCGATTGTCCTTTTCCGGGGGGGACGGAGAGGGAGAAAAATTCCACGATGTTAGGAGAAAATTTGCGTCTGCTCGCTTTTTCTTCTTCCTCTCCCCCCCGTGTTCTGTCTTTTCCTACCTATTCTATATATCGAGTCGACTAGATTCCCGTTGATTTTGTATTCGGTGAACGTGGGCGGCGAAGTTTCACGGGCGATCGAGACGTCGCTTTCGGAAATACGGTAGTTCCAGAAGATATTTCAATAGAATCGGGTAGACGCGCGAGACCTTATGGTAATTCTACTGTTTCAGATATTTCTAGCACGCGATGGAATCAAGAGGGTGAGCGGGAAATCCGTGCGTCGTTTACCGTTTACCTGTTTTACATCGCTTTACAAAAATAACAAGAATATACGCTTATTCAAATTTGTATTATGAAACAAAAATGATACTTGCTAATTTGTTCGACATGTAAATCGAATCTGACCGAAATATTTTCCAGGATTTTGCAAATCCCCTGGCGCCGATAAATCACAATGAAAATGGACACGATCGGCAGAAGCAAATAAGAATATACATATCTAAACGTTAAGCGAATTCAAGAGGTCTCTAAAATTTCTCAAAAACGAATACACATACTCGTTTAATTCCTGCGTCGCGCAACGCGGAACACTTTGCATAAAGATTCCGGCGACGATAAATGACGGGAAATGGATACGATCAGCAGAAGCAAACAAGAAAATCGTTTCAGCCGCAAATGGTGACAAACGTAGTATACCAGCGACGTAACAGATTCGAAGCATACCGCGCGTAGTCTCTATCGAATTAAACTGGGGAAAAAGGATTAATCCTGGCGCCGTCTACTGGCAAAGATACGGTGTCGCTCGGAACTGCGCTCGCGATTATTAAACCGGCCATTCGCGAGAGCGGGTCATTCGCGAAAGCTTCGGCCCGTCAGCGTGGCCCGGAGCTCTCGACTAATAAAAAGTCGCGAAAGCCGATAATCGTATAATTCATTCGACGGATTTGCGCATCGACGCCGTGGATCGGCCGTCGACGCCGATATTTATTCCTTTCGGCGATTCTGCACAGCCCTCCCCGGTAGAGTCGTCGATTAAACCTCTGACAGACCTATTCGCGCGTATCGCGTAATTTTCCTCCGCACCGTTAACTTTGCCCTTCGTTGCCGTCGACGAGAAAAAACGAAAGAAACTGCCCACCATCGGGGTCGCTCGTTTCTCTTTCGTTTCGCGATCGTCCTGCCCTCCCAGCGCAGCGGCGATCAAATGGATCGCGACCGGAAGTCGTTCTTTCCAATTCCGAGTTAACCGAGAATCAACCCCCGGTTAATCGATCCTGTATCGCGGTGACCGAGTTACAGCCGAATTTTTAACCTTTCGACGCTGCTTGTTCCGTCGCGCAGGAACAATATTCGTGTGTTTCCTTCGGACAGGATTTATGGTACGTTCGTGTCGTAATCTCTTCCTCGAGGATTATACAAACTAGGGTCATTCGGCGACCATTCGAGTCATCTGGCTAACGTTTCATTATCACCATCTGCGCGCGTATAAGGCAGGACCTGCTAGATCAGCCTTACTGACGAGTCCACTAGCAGGTCCGGGACGAAACGCTTCCATTAACGTCTTTCATTTTCATGCGAAATAATTATTGTCTTTTGCGCTCATCGTATTATTGAACTAGCTGCCCAAGATTAACTTGGCGGGCAGTGATCCGGAACATTCGCGAACCGACAGTTCCACCACAAAACACTGCTGATGTATTAAAAAATGTTTAAACCGCGAACGGATTACGACGAGCATCGTCTGAATGATTTTCCCTTTGATCGCTAGAGAGATCATTGTAGAAATCAGCCATTTATTCCGGCGCGGCCCGATAATGAACATTTCATCTATTATGTATTCACACAAGTACTGCTCGTGTTCATCAATTATATTATTACACGCAAACGCGTCTATTGTAACTATTATTTAATTAGTAATTAGTCAATGTCCGGCAGCCGCGCCGCGAGTTATTAATTACACGAGATTAGTACTCGAACAGATTTACTCGGTTTACCGTGCCCGCACGATATATCGGTACCTTTGTAACGCGAATCTGTGGATCTGTTTCTCTCTCTCTCTCTCTCTTTTTTTAATCAGCTCGTGTAGCAACAATAAGCGATTTTGCGCGATTTGCGAGGGTGTATGATTGAACGATGTTGAGGATTATCGTGCAGATACTCGAGCGTTGCGAGGATTGTACTCGGCTCTGCAACCCTCCAGAACTTGAAGGGTTGAAAGCCATCGCGTGGTCTTTCTCGTTAATCGCTTAACCGCTGGAATACTAGTCGAGATACGAACATTGCTATCATCCAGCGATTTTCCAGCACTTTATACTCGCTTCGCAAACTTGAAAATAAAGGAAAATTTCATTTCTCCATCCGGAAGATTTCGGACTCGCTTCGAATGGTCGCTTCGAACAAATCTTATCGAGCAGCCACCGTATTCCCCTGATATGGCTCCGGCCGACCTTTTTCTTTTTCCAAAACTCAAATTATCACTTCGAGGCAGCCGTTTTCAGTCGATGGACGACATAAAAGAGAATTCGCGGCGAGTACTGAAGTTGATACCAAAAAATGCGTTTAAAACATGTTTTGATGATTCGGTTATTCGTTGGCATAAGTGTATTATTTCGAAAGGGGCCTACTTTGAAGGCGATACAATAAATTTGGATGAATAATACATATTTTGTGCTTCGTTGACCAATTCCCGGTACTTTTTTGACAGAATGTACATATATAATTGTATAATAAAGCTGTATTCTTTAAAATTTAACCATTGAATTTTATTTTCAAGTCGGACACGAACTGTCATGCAATCATCTGATATTCCCACCAAAATGAGGCAGCATTGCAAAATGTGGAGTACAGAACAAAGCACATAAATTCGTTAAAACACCTCCACAATTTCAATAATTGTTAAATGAAAAATCTAAAATGGGTCATTTGACCCTTCATGGTAGGTTTAGCGTTACTCAGCGATGTAGTAACAAGGATGGAGGAGATTGCAGGGGATCAAGGAACGTCGGAAATCAATTCTTCTGGTGGAGTCTGGCTTCGCGTTCGGCGACGCGTTAAATTTCGCCGGTGAAAGGGCCGAATTGGTGGATTCGTGTGGCGGTTGTTTGCCGGCTGGCATGGAACGCTCGCCTGTATATTTCATCGATGCCGTATTTAGGCAGGATTGTGCAAATTCGCGCAGCAAGTGACCACGAAACGCAGCCGGCGTACAAAGGCAAACGTGTAACCCCCAGCCGCAGGTACACAGACGGGACTCTCTGGCAGCAGGACCAGCAGGACGAAGAGGGGTTTGCTTGATGTCTGCGAGCGTCGGAGGAAAGCCAACCAAGCAGCACACCGAGCATCGGTTCTATCGGCGGCAAACAAGCAGATTACGCTGATCTTCCATCAAGATTTTGTCTTTCATCTTGTCGCCCGTTGTGCCCGTCATCTCGAGCGAACTGGAGGGGAAACGATTTACGTTGGCAGCGAGGGTCTCGCGCGAGCCTGTTACCGTTACCTTGCCACCGTTGCTCAACAGAGGGGGATGAAGATGCCAGCACATCCCGAAGCCCATCAACTGCCTGTGAAACCGGAGACTAAATCGTCGAACCACCCCCGCCGTCTTTTTTCTACGGAAACGTCGATCGCCAGCCAGCTAACCTGATAGCACAGTTTTTTTTTGTATCTTCTTCTATAGGAATTTCCAAACATGCCGGTCTTTTTTGTGTTTCGGAATTGTTGGCACTTTTATCATTAAGGCAATGCTGTCTCGATTAAGAATAGATCGCGGCGAATAATTGCGCAAGATCGTTCATTGTTGCTAATCTATTTGTAATTGTGTTTCAGGCGAAGGGAGCCAGTACTTCAGAGTCAGACCACGGAACAGTTCGGTCCTCGAAGGAAGAGAAGTGACAATACCCTGCGAAGTCGAGAACAGATTCGGCATTGTGCAGTGGGTCAAAGATGGCTTCGCTTACGTCATACAGCAGAGTAAGTACACAAGCGTTTAAATGTTCGTCTCACGTGAATAGAATCCGCAGTCTAGTCGTGCGGAAACAACAGAGACGTAAGAAAAACTGAAAGTAATGAACTTTGAGTGAACTTTGAGCGCGGATATCTCGGAAACAATGCGTCCTAGCGATAAGATCATGCTATACAAAATTAAAGCTGACAAAATGTGCTACAAAATTGATTCGATTCAGTTTTTTGCTATCTCGCATTGTTTCCGAGATATCCGCGCTGAAAGTTCACTAATCGTCGATGAATGACCCCACGGTAATAGTTTGTCGTCTCCGGTAAATCCCGACAAGACGCCGAGGGAAACGAATCGGATTCCGGCCAATCCGGTAATCGAATCTCGCGTGTAATATATCGCGTTTGCGTAGCGGGCGGGTCATTCGAGCCGAACAATTTCGCGACTTTCGCGGTCGGGGACGAAGTTCGAAACAAGTTTGTATAAATTTAGCATAGATCATAAGTAATTATCAACTTTGCCGGGGTCCCGCGAAGATATCTCGAAGCAGAGTGAATGCAGATGCAACGGAACCACGGTGCGCGAATACCTGCCGGATTTCCCACCTCTTATTACGGATTCTTCGAAAACTTCGTTTAATAAGTTCATTTCGCGGACGTCTCAAAGAGGGCCCATTAGTGCTCGCGATATAAATGAGAGACGCCGTGGATGGAGGAGGAACTGTCTTACTTTCCCTTCGCGTTCGATCAACTCTTCCTTTTTTTTCTTTCTCCTTATTCTCGACGGTGAAACGGCCGTAATCTCTTTCGCCGGGAGCCGACGTATCATCATTTTTCAACAAAAGCGTCGTGATCCACAAAAGCTACAACCCTCGTCAGTGTCACGGTTTTCGGATCCGCCGTGTTTGATTCGCATTCGGTGGCTCTCCGGCAATCTCGCGCGGGCTGACTGACGCACAAAAGAAGGATAATTAGACCCTCCCTCGACTATCGAAACCTTTATTAGGCGTGCACTTCTCGCGTAACCCAAATTTTCGGACCCCTCGGCCTCCGTGTAATTAGAAACACTAAACATACCGTGCCCTGAAAAGCCATTTTTGATGCCCACATTATTAGACCGCGGATTTTTCTGCGAAATAATGAAAGTCAAGCGTCAGAATTGAAATGATACGTCTCCTCCTTTGATCATCCGATTAACACTTCGCCTACCGGAAGCCTATTAATAGGATTTTCAATAATTTTGCTGTACCAAAAGAAAGCATAGAAATTTTCTTTTACGTTGCAATCTTAAATGAAGCTATTAGATGACGTTATTGAGAGTGTCTTGTTAGTTTATAATGAAAATTGCTGTTGCTATTGATGGTTCCATTAAAACGTGTTTAGCCATGAACCATAGATTTTACAAAATTAATAGGTATTCGAACAAGTATCCGAGTATCCTTTATTCTCAAAAATTATGCAAATTATTGTAATGTTGACGGTACACTTTTGATCCGAAGCCCGATAAATCAGTCTAAAAAAGATCGTGCACGAAGTTTTAAGGGGTGGTTGTAAAGGGAAAGCTTCAATCTTGAAATTTATGGCAGATTTAGTCATGAAAAAAGTTTTACAATGTTTTTTATAGACGTTTCCGTTCGCAGGATCCTCGAGCAGAACGTATATCTTCAATAATCCTCACTGAATTTATTCGAAACGTGAGCGCAACGATTGTTTCTTGTTAATTTGTTATTTCAACGTTCGCGTACGCTGGTGTGTGGTATAAATTCGCGAGATCAGCAGCTGTTCGAGAATATTATGTTATCGTTTGCCGGCGTTTCGGCGGCGAAAGAAATCGATAAAGTTTTTCATTAAATAGAATAATTAGGTTGCCGCGTTTCCGGCCGATGGAAATCGCTGGTATAATATCCGCGAGGATTTGCCGGTTGATAAAGCCGATAGCACAGCTCATTAACGGTTCGATTAGCAAATGTTTGCCGCGGCAGGGTGGATTTTTAGCAGAGGCCAAGGTTGACGCTGGGTACCGTCAGCCATGAAACGATCGGCCCTATCGATACTGCATGCATCACTGGTTTTATCAAAAAGCAAGTGGTATCACGTGCCAGTATATCGCTGCGAACATGTATCCAACGGCCCTTTATAGAAGCTGCGCTATAGTTTAGTTTACAGTCTGTCTGTGAGTTACGATACGGCCTTAATACACGCGTTCCCGATTATTTTTCCTTACTTTTTCTTCTTTTTTTTTTTTGCGACCGGAACCTTTTATCGCGAGCATTTACATCTTTCGCATTGAAAAATCATAATGTCCCTCGGAAGCTGTAAATCCTTTGAAAGCCCCGATGCTTTTAAAGCTACTCGAAAACCGTGTGCGCAGGACGATCGATTACAGGAAATGTCGAATTTGCTCATAAACAGCCGCCTACCAATTCGTGCTTTATCCATAAGACATTACGGACGAGAGATAAATGAATATAGACCGGTGGAACAAACGCAGATAAATTGTAAGTGAAATATAGACACGAGTCCAAGAATAATTCCTTAAATATTTCCAGCATTTTAAAGTCTTCCATTTGAATAAAATTCAGCTGCGATGAAAAATGATGTTGAATTGAATTGATGTTGATACTTCAATGGGAAATTCTGTGGCAGTTTCGTCGATGCGATATACGCGAAAAGAATCCACCGAAACGTTTTTTCAATGAAAATTAGCAGACACGGCGAACAGGCAGATTTTAATATAAAAATCGAACAAAAGCGTTTAAGCCGGTATAATACCCTTCGTCAATTTTTCTGGTTATGAATGTAACAACTTCCATGTCCGCCGTAAAAGGGGAACAGAGAAGAATCGCAGTCCGCGATTGTTCTTCTCTGCCATTTTCTTATTGATCGGGACCTTCGGTTCTTTTTCCCCGCTCGTTAAATAAAAAGTCTATGCTCCCGAGAAAATAATGGGACAAATGCGTAATTTAAATATGCTAGAATGTCAGACTGGCCGCGTTATATTTATCCTGTAATTCCTAGGGGGGGGGGGGAAGTATAGTCCGATAATATCCTCTACTGAAGGAGAGATCCGATTGTCAGGCTTTTGCGAAGGGTGGAATTTTAATTAAATGAACAAATTGTGAAAAGCTGTTAGTAAATTGTTGCCTTGAATAATCGATTCTCTTCATGTTACATGACTCCGACATAAATGAATTTTGATTCCATAAAATAATATTGGGTATGGGAATAAGTTTCCGCCCGTTTTTGTTGAAAAGAAGCGTATAAACAATTCCCATAGCGTGAACACGTTTTCCAACAGTAGATCGATCGACGTTTAATTCAATTGACAGTTCTGCAAGTGTTTGACGTGGATTTCCATCATTTTCGGTTTTCCGCTTATATCTCGGAAACTATGTGTCCTAGCGATAACACCATTCTATACAAAATTAAAGCTGATAAAATGTGCCACAAGATTGATTCGATTCAGTTTTTCGCTATCTCGCATTGTTTCCAAGATATCCGCGCTCAAAGTTCACTGTCAAAAGGGCGGAAACTTAGTCCCACACCCAATATTATAATATCTAAATGAATATTTTCCAGCGTGGACGGCACCCGTATTTATGCTTGAAACTCTAAATTTAATGTTTCGAGGTAACGTGTTCTGTCTTTTCCACCAGGCGGAGAAATCGTGGGACACCCGAGGCTGAGACTAATCGGGGATCAAAACGCGATCTACAATCTGAAGATCGCGAATGCTTCTTTGACGGACGACGGCGAATACCAGTGCCAAGTCGGCCCGTATTTGCGCATTAAACCGATTCGTGCCAACGCTCATCTCAGCGTCATATGTGAGTACCCAATCATTTTTTTCGCACAGCTAATCTCTCGACCGATTCAAGCCAGATTGTTTGCGGATCAAAGGGATGGATTTATTCCTTCAACTCCTTCGAAATCCTTCAAAAGCGTTATAATGAACTATCTCTCGGGTTTGAAGTACGATCCGTCGACTAAGCCAAGCAAAAATCGTTTTGCTAAAAGTCTGCGTTGCACTTGCACACATTTCTAAAAGTAATCTTTGCCGCTTTAATTCGCCTTTTGAAAGCCAGTAACAGTAGGAAAAATTGGAACAGTCGACTCCAAGCATTCGGCGTGTGTGCGTGTGTGTTCTTTTTTATCAGTTTTCAGTTCTTTGAAATTACTTTCCGCGTTTTCTTTTTCAATTCCCCGACAAGTAACCCGGTGCGCATTTCGACTAAACACGGTACATTCTTTTCCATTTGCCGTCGCATAGTTGGAACTGTGCTATTTCTCGGTTATTTTGCTCCTCCCATTGTTCCGCATGAAAAATGAACTGGCGTCTTGATCGTGGTTGTAGAACCACATCTACATAAATACGTGTGCGCGAGGTATGCACGCGCGTATAAAATTAAAGGGTGCAGAAAAACCTACGATAATAATTCATAGTGTTTCCATACAAGTATTGTTCATTAGCCCGGTGAAATGCAGCTCTAGTGAAAGACGATTTTATGCGCTTCGGCACAATGAAATGGTACGTTCGTTACTTTCAGGTGGCGAATAAAGAATTCCCCTGGTTACAAATCATAGGCGTGTAAAATGAAACAATAGAAATGTTCCGATATACGGTCAAACGTAACTCGGGGGCTCTGATAACTTTGTTCTTCGGCCGCCCCTTCGCGCCGGAAAATGATAAACCTTCGAAAATGTCGCTAAATATGATTTACCGGTATACATCGGTACAAAATAGCAATTATTGTCCTCCAACAATTGCAATGTAAAAGTGAAACTCTGGTGACGGTAATTCCTCTCACCTTTCCGATCGTAATTGAATTTCCAACGTCAACAATGATCACAAATATATTGAATTGACTTTATCCTATATTCTTGATACACATTTTCCACGTTATTGATACAGACAGAGTAATCGTGTCGCGGATAATGCGACAGGGGATCGTCCACGCCGAAACATTTACGTTTTCGCATTATTAAGAACATTTCGACGCGAATCCAGCTCGAATAGTCATGGCGAAACTTCCGAAGTGCCGCACAATCGAGTGCGCGAGAGCACGGTGTCAATGCGGTCAACTTTCCGCGTTAACAAAGACATTCCCCGCGAACTTATTTCAAAGTCGCCGGCGGAGGTAGTAAACCGTGATTAGCAACGACGCAGGCGTAAACCTTGAAACGCGCTCGCCGCGAACTAGTTTGCGAGTTTAGAAAATATCTTTACCGATACACACGTAGACGGAAAGTTGTTCCGTCGGCGAGCGGGAGACACGTTGCATCAAGTTACCAGAATTTCTTCGGGCCGCCGCCGCGGCGCACAGTGGGTGATACCGATGATTTCTGTGTCGGCACGAATGCTGTAACGTTGCTTTTAATGTAACAAAGTCGTTAAGGGGTTAAATCAATTTTTATGTTATTCCTTCTTCTCACAATCAATGCAAAACGTTTTTATTTTGCATAAAGATCCGCAGTCTAATCATGAGATCTCTTTGGTCTTCTCCCTCGAATGAAACAACATTTTCGACCATCGTGAGGTCTCTTCCTGTAAATTCCTTCGAAAAATTCCTTCTAAAAGTAAAATTCGGTTGACTTGCTACGAACTTGCTGATATTCGCCAGTGAACACGAATGAAGCAACATTTTGTAGCATAACGAGGTCCATGGGAAGATAGTTGGTCGATTGGAAGAACTCCGGGACGGTTAAAAGCGGCGTAAGCGCGCGACCCGGTGTACCCGCACTCATAACCCAGTCGTTGACCAGCCTGAACTTCGGTCGTTCTAAAAAGGGGTTGGTTCTAAGAGGTGTCCCAGGGGATAGTCGAGGAAGAGTCCTCGGGGGTTTACCCGAGAACGGTTTCCCGTGGTCGCGGCTTTGAGACGTCTCATCTCGTCTGGGACATCCTCTTTTTTCCTGGTTCGCGCCTAGGGCCACGTGTACTCGGGGCGCAGCGACAACACTCGGTGGTCAACTCGTTTCCGCGCTTTGCGGAAACGACTGGGTTCCACCGGAAGGCAGGCAACGCCTCGTCTCCCGCCTCACCCTGGAGAGAGAGGGTCTCGACGCTTTCGTGTCGCGTGAAATATTAAAGAGTTGTCGGCGAGAAGGAACGTCCCCGAAACGGATGGCAGCGATATCTATGGGCGGTCGTTTGAGAACGCGGATCGAGAAACGCCTTCCCGTTTCCGGAATAAATGATTCCTCCTTCTAATCTTGCTCTTTCGACGCGCGCCGGGACTCGAACGACGCGACACCGTGAACGATATCGGTTGGATCGGATTCGACGCCGGGGAACGATCGACGGGAACGGGAATTTTATCTATCTTTTTATCCCGGTGAACGCCCGAGGGCGTGTGCTCCCTGTTCCACGTACAGTGCCGCTCGTAATTATCCGAACGACTTTTAAGGGCTCCCCTACTTTCACGAGGAACGATGCCGGTCTTTGATATCTTCTAAAACAAACTACGCCGCCACGTTCACCTAACCCCTTGCCTCATCATTTATTTTACAGCCGGCGCGATTCGAAGCTTCCCTGTCGATCCTAATTTGCTGCTGAGAAAAGATTGCTGTTTAAATATCTGCGATTCCAAAAAAAAACAATTTTAGTTCATACACATTAACGCCGCATGTCACATACTTTCACTTTCGAGATGTTGTCGTTTAAAGTTTTCATCGCTCGGTTAAATTGCATTATCCTATACTATGAAGCTCAATAGATAATCGTAAACTCAAATGTTTTAAACTTGTGACATGCGGCGTTGTTCCTTGCAACCACAGAATTCACAGTAAAAATAGGAGGATGGCAAATATAATGATACGCTATTACACAAATCGATAAAAACAGAAAGTCGAGCGTGTATTATCGCGTTCAACGTTCGGGCAGAAGCAATACGAGAAACAAACTCAAACGCTCTATTGGCGAATGTTTAAAACCAATTGTTCCCCGGACACGAAAGGAGGTGATTCTACGAATTCCATCCAAATCACATTCGAAAAGCTCAACAGAAATAATGCAATACGGCAATATTCTTCCTGACAACCACAGAAATTACACGGAAGTTACTTCTCTGATTTGTCTTTTACACGACATCATCTCTAAAAAGAGTAGAGAGGAATACCAGCGAAGATCCAACAACGAGCGTTTCACGCATACCGGTGAAGCGCGAATCCGGGTACAAGCGGGAAGTTCCACCTCGAATTAAATCGAAGCGACGGAGACAAGTATTTACATGCGAAACCTCATTTTCCAGACCGATAAATCTGGGAATGATTGCGCGAGAGAAAAAGAAAAATTACACCTTAATTAGTTCCCGCCGCTTATTACACCAGACAGCCTAAGAATCGAATGAATAATTCACCGTCGGGAAAACACGCGAATAGTTGGTAATCCTTGGAGCACCACGGGGCAGGTTTACATAGGAAATTCTGAAGCGTCGAGTAAGATACGGGAATAGTCGCGAAGCTGGTCGTTCCTCGCAACGGGTGGACACAGTCGGGTACGTGTATCGTAAACCACGTGAAACGACGGTACCCGGTTTTCCTCGGGTATAAATGCATGTGTACGTTCTCGTAACGTATTACTACGCGAACGGTAACCGTATACACTGTATACCAAACGCCGAAGGTGTACCCCGACGCGAGAATTCGAAATCACGCGCCAGGATCGCAAGGTGTGTGAACCCCGTGCCGCGTTTCTTCTGCAAACGACGCGGGGTTCACATGCCCGACCTCACGGACGGTACGTGTCCGGAAAAATGAGCAGAGAAACACGACAGAGGAATAGCAGAGATAGGGAAGAGGGAGTGAGAGAGAAACACGGGGGCACAAGGATGCGGGAAAACTGATACGAGCGTTCGATCGACGGAAAAGTCGGCCAGGAAACTACATACATCACCTTTCCGCGAATAAATATTTTATGAGATCCAATCCGGCTGCTTTCTCCCTTTCCTGGCCCGTTATCCGCTGTTCCTTCTGTTGTGTTTTCTGCGAACGGCTCCGACCGGTTTCGGTTGCCGCGAAAATTGCTTTTTTCGAAAGCACGGTGTGTTGAAAACACTATGAAACATTGCGCGTATTCCTTTCTATTTATTCGAGCTTAACCAGACCTCTCAGTGCGTTCTACACGGCTGGATGTAATTTACATTGTGTTACAGAATACAGTTTGAACGACGGTATTGGGGTTAGGGTTGTTACGGATGACAAACAGGTGTTCAATATCATCTCTGGCGGGAACCGTCCTAGATAAACGAATAGAGTTTTTCTCCAGATAAACATACATAACTGTTTAGGTTAGTTTAGGGCCCAAACGTACGCACGACCAACTGGTCGTTGACAAAATACGAATGTTCACTTGAAGGGTACTGACAAGTACCACCCGTCATTGCAGGGCTATATAAGCCCTTACATTTCTACTCTCTGGGGCTAGTACTGTCGTAATCACGAATAGTGTCGCGTCGTGCTGCATCTCGGAAGTCAACTACCAGTGAGATCGGACGTTCGTTCCTTTTGAATCAAAGTTTAACCGTACAGATTCCGCGAGTTCGGTCTAAAATCTGTTAGGCAGTGACAAGGTTGCTCCGAGTCCCCCGCATTGCCAGTGCGTCAACACCGTGCGTCTTAGCTTAGGTAATATCACCTTTCAATTTCTTTCCTATTCTAAATTCAGTTCATTCGCGACACAAATACACTTGTAGAACGAAACTCTATAGTAAGAATATATTTGTCTTCTTTAATAATTAACTCAAATTCATTAAACCCATAATTATCGTCCAATATCCTAACCAAGTAATTGAACGTCCCCACATGATACAATCTTACCGCTCGGATTGTATCAATTAAATTATACTAGTTACGAGGCTTACTAATTATCCTAGCAATTCCCTGATTAACCATCAGGTTCTTTCGCGACATTCCAATTGTCCGAACAGAGATTTATCCAACCTAGCGGCTCCCCAGTTTTGCATTGGGTTCGTCCGCATCCTAACAGCTCCCTGATTTCGCATCAGGTTCGTCTGTGCTATTATACAACCTCCTAGCAGCTCCCCGGTTTTGCATCGGGTTCGTCTGCGTTTGACTCCATTCCTAGAGGCTCCCTGACTTCGCGTCAGGTTCGTCCTCGCTGTCAATAATCCTAGCGGCTCCCCAATTTCGCATTGGGTTCGTCCGCGTTCCTTAACTAACAAATTTATATCATATTCTTAGGGTAATAACCCTTCGCCGGCCACTCGTGCTGCTCGCGGCCCTGGCTCGTAACAGGGTCAGTCCTCGTAACGTGACGATCTCAAATAGCTCGCAAGTTGTTTGTTGTACGAAAAAGTGTAGATAGCAGAGGCAGCCATTGCACATACAGGGTGAACCACGAATCGTGTTAAAAACACGTTTTTAAAACGCACTAAAAAACATGAAATAAATTTTTAAAAAACGGACTAAAAAGTATAAAATAATTTTTTCTAGCCCCATACAGATTCCTTACCCCGTACAGATAGTCCTGAGAATTTGTGATTGCAAAGCTTCAAATTATTAATAATTTATATCTCCTAAACACGCATAGGCTTTCAAAAAAAAATTTTTTTTAATATTGCATTGTCATCCAGTTCTGAGCTATGTTTAAAATTTTAAGTCTCTAGCTCATCGGGAAGTTAGTTTAAAATCAATTGCAAAATTTGTACCGAACAAACAGACAGACAAACAGACAGACAAACAGATAGAGAGACAGAGAAGAAAGCGAGCTAATAAAAACGTGGTAAAAAGAACATCATTTTTGACATTATAAAATATGAAATATGACGAGTCGTATTTTTAGAATACATTTCGGAGGGCCACTTAAGGGTTAAACAGCTCCACGATTTTAAGGGTTGTACGATGTTCCATCTGCTCGTCGGGGAATGTTCTCCGAGCTTGTCCAGCTCTAACGATACATTTTGTTTCCCTCGGATAAATAATCCGTAGGAGATGCCTCTCCGACCGCGTCGCGCTATATATTTGTTGGCTGCGATACATTTATAATCATTACTTCCATGCAGTTTCCGTAAAGGATGATGGTTGCGACTGGGCGACGAGGAGAAGGTAGAAGGGTGGATAGGACAGAGAAAACGTATCCCCGGCAATATCACACACGATGTAACATTATAAATGGAAGAAACGCGTCTTTCCGCGACCTGTTACGGGAGAGATTGAATCATCCGTAAGTTATTAACCAGCGTAATTGAAGCTGAAAAGCAGCAGCGAAGGAGCGTCCAGTCGATCCTTTTTCGTCTCCCTTGTCCATTATCGTCCCCGTGGGGATACAAAAGAAATGAGAAAGCGCGCCGCGCGGTGTACGTGTAACGGCGAATCTTTTTCCAGCTAGGAAAGTATCCTGAAAAGAGTAATAAATGCCCGGGCGTGCAGCCCCAGCCCCGGTGTTCCTTTACTGCTAGAAAATTGGACCTGAAAGAACATTGGCTACGTAATTACATGTTTCTAAGAGGGGCAGCAGGGGTGGGAAAAAGAGAGAAATGGGAAAAACAACGAACCCCTTGGCCGACAACGGGGGGGGGGAGGCGAAAGGGGGTTCGTTACGCTAAAGCCTTTCGCCCGCTGGAAAATAAAGTGCGAGCAATGATGAAGTCCCCGTTGCTGAAGTTCCGTCGTTATTTGCATTAACCGCGCCGGCTTTTTTCTCCCTCCTTTTTCTGCGACGACCTCGATGATACTCGCCTTGGAAATAGCCGAAATTTCGGCTCTTCCTCCAACCCGTTGCTCAAATGGATAAAATTGCATTGAAACGGATAGTTATAAATAAGTGTTGCAAGACAAGTTAACGGGCGAGAAACTGCGGGGTTCCGTCTAATCCAATAATTTCCCAGACTTTGTATAATTCCCGAGCAACGCGGAAAATATTTTCACCAAGGTTTATTTAAAGATTATCACGGTGACGGGCAGCGCGGCTCTGTAATT
The DNA here is from genome assembly GCF_051020765.1 of Lasioglossum baleicum. Lineage (NCBI taxonomy): Eukaryota > Metazoa > Arthropoda > Insecta > Hymenoptera > Halictidae > Lasioglossum > Lasioglossum baleicum. The sequence goes on along the minus strand of NC_134940.1, from coordinate 3,296,469 downwards.
AGTTGGTGTCGGCGCTGTTAAAGAGCGGCGCGGCGTTCAGGTCACGTGTCCGCGGGCCAAGCGCTTTACCTGTCCCTTTGAAGGTTGCCAGGCGTTTCCACAGAAAATAACAACGAGGAAGAAGTGAAAACGAAGGCGACAAAGACGAAAACCAATTACTTCCACCTTTGTACCGGGAACTTCGACGGAATTCTTCGCGGCATTTGAATTCTCGAGATGAAAACCTGCCCCGCTCGCTTTTAACCCCCCACCCGGACGGCCCTACGAGAGAGACCCTATCAGACTAAACCCTTTGTACCGTACACAATTATTTCGATCGTGCCGCCTACTATCAAGTTCATTAATTTTCTAATTTCAACCTCACGCCTCGCAACTTAATCCCAAGTTGCGCAGATTCGTTTTTTTCTTTCGAAGCGGAGATAAATGTTCGCATTCAGCTATTTATCAGTAGACAGCGGATTTGATGCATTTATGACGGAAATAAATAAACGCGATTTAAAACAGTAAAAACATTAGGAGAACTTCATATACTATTCTATTATTTTCAGTCTGTGAACATATTAGGAAAGAAAATCAATTTCATAATGCGTAAAGACTCGCTGTTTGTGAACATAGTTTATCTTTTTCCTTCCAAATCGGTATCATTTCGTGTGTACAAATGAATTGTACAATATCGAGTAGTTTTTCTCGCGAATAAATGTAATCGTCGTCGTCATCGTTGTCGGAACGTCTACGAAATATGTGTTTGCAATCGTCGCGTCAAATACTTGAAATTTAGGAGGCGTAGATTTTTTACGAGAACGTCGGACAAGCGACAAAGAGTCCAGCTTCATGCTGCGCCGAAACGGACCGGGTATGATGATTTTCTTTTAAAAAATGGCCGAAACGCACGGGGGGTCGCGTCACGTGGCTCTATTTCACGATGGACGGTGCTCGCGTACTCGTACAAAAGGAACGAAAAAAAAAAAAATGCTGCTGCCGCCGCGTGTAGGGAATTTACGTGCTCCGATATGAATTGAAATCGAACGAACAATTTTGGAATTCTCGTAAAACGTGGACATTTCTCCTTGTCAGCCCTCCGATGGGAAATTTCCTTGAAAAGCTGTCGAAACGAAAAAGAAAAAAAAACGCTTCAGGATAACACGCGGCTACCCCGGAAAACGAATCAATCCGACGCGCACGCATCTCAGTCTCTGTTCGAAAGTCGGTGTCCCGGTGTCCCCGAAAATTGGATCAATTTCAATATTTTCGATATACCGCGTCTTCTGTATCCATTGGTCCGGATCAGCCGCCATTTTTCGCCGTTTTCCGATATGGGCGAAGCCGGAGGAAATCCTCGCGAAACGGAAATAATTCCAAGACGCGTCTCGGCGTTGGCGAGATTTTCAGCCGATTATTTAAAAATGCTTCTCGCGGTTGCGGAATTCTCGAGATCTGATTTTTGTGTCTTGCTGCGGCGCCATGAATTCGCGAACGAGCGTCTTAACAGAACGATGAAAAGTTTGGCTGTAACGCAGCGGCTGCGTAATGAAATCGAGCCGTGCGTTCTGAATATTTTACGCACCCCCTTTATGCTCGTTTTAATACGTAAAAGCGCGTTTCAGAGCAGACAATGTGCCACCTTTTTTTAGAAAGAAGCGATGGGAGAATTTTTTTAGGAGAGGTAATGAAAGTCGACATTTTTAAGAGACCTTCGCGCCGTGCTAATAATTGAAACAGGTCTTCAAAGATTGTCTTCTCCTTCTCGCTGCACCCAACGAATGTTTCGGTCAAACTTGCTCCGCCGCCTCTATCTTGTCCGGCATAAAATAAGAATTGTTTGGGAGCGGATTCGATGATTTCCCAGCGGTCGTATCATCCGGGACAAGTTTCTAATAGTCCCGTCTATCGTTCCGTCTCATTATTCATAAAAATCTAATTCCGGTTATGCTCCGCGCTAACTTGGCCGGATCGTTCATAATTTAGGCAGTCTATTAAAATAGCGTACCCAGTTGCGTCGTCTATTCAATATTTATCCGAATTCGAAGACGGGCAATAATGTCCCACAGGTCGTATTACGAACTCCATGGTCGAACAATGTTACCGCGCGCAGAGCGTCCAATTACGTTCGAACCTAACCAACAATAATAATTTATGGACCGTTGGCCCTAAAACGAAAGAGTCGCCGCCTGGAATTCGAAAACTCCGTGATCACGGTATACTTCGACGGATTATTGGAATAATTCTTTCTCTGGGAAAATTTCTCTGTGAAATGGCGGTTCATACACGTCGCTTGTCGATCGAGCGAACGCGGGCTCGGTGATCGGAAATTCTCGAGCTGGTTGACCACGTAACGGCCATTTCCAGGAGATACTCTTTGCTCTTCTCCGTCTGCGTTTGACATGTTCGTACCGAGAATATCATATCGCTGCGCGTACGGCAGAAATTTCACAATATGATACGTTCTCAGCGTCTACCGGCACAACGACGTCTTGTTCGCTCTTTTATCATCGAGTTAGAGTGCCCGCGGGCATCGACGTTGCGTGACAACCCGATTTCAATCTCAAAATGCCAACCACCGACAGCCCGCAGGCTAATTTTTGTTCGAACCCGGTACCGTTACCGTGTTTACCGCGCACATGCCCGGTACATATATCTATACAATGTTCTGCCAATCTACCAACTCCTTTGCGCCTGCAAACCATTTTCTTTACGTTGTAGAAGAAGCTAATTAGGTCCGTCGCGTTTCGAACGGCTCAACATTTTCTGAGACATGCCCGACCGCTTTCACTGCTCTTTCGATCACTAATTAACCCGTAAATGGGCTATGAAATTCAGCTCAAGCAAGCATAACACGTACAGGGTGAACTGCTAATCGTAATCATGGCTTGGAGAGAGCTCTCACGCGATTATAGCAAATTTTTTGTAACGAAATGATACCGAATTCGTCTTGAAATCATCTAACAGGTAGGCGTAAACAAACTATAGGTGGATTTGCAAACGATTGAAGGCGACCTAGAGAAATCATGGAGAAGAAGTGATAATGGTCACGATTCGCGGATCACCCTGTATAGATAGAATATGTATACATATACACATATGTCGAAGAGCTGACGTGTCGGGAAATAAGAAAGAGATCACGAGAACGCGTATGAATAAAATGGTGAATGTGGAAAGGACATTTGAAATTGAAAAGTTCGCCGTCGACATGTCTCGGTCACGTTGAAACGCCGCCATGTTTAATTACGAACATTAAACATATTCTCGAGGATATGACGGACCTCGCTTTTTTCCCGCGACGGACACTTCGCCCACCGCGAATAACGCCGGAAATCTAAATGGATTCGGAACGAAAATTAATTTGACTTTTCCCCTGAGACGGAAGCTCTTCTCAAATTAAACGGGTGTTACGAGATTGTTTCCGAGGGGAAAAATACTTCGACATTCACCGTGAAAACGACGGGAATATGAGAAATCAGTACCGTAGGTCAGCGATCGGTCGGACAATTATTGTTTCGACATTGCTGCTCAGATATATTACTGTCAGTTCTTTTTCCACTTATAAAATATATTACAAAATGGAAGAGAAAGAGCGAAGCATCAAGGTAACATTGGTATTTAGTACCTGTTGACAAATTTCAGTAGTACAGGTCAACGGCTACTCCGGCGAACTGTAGAATTGACCTTGTTCCGCAGCTCGCAGTCGGCAGAATTGAATAGCAACGACATAAATCCGTGTAATTAATTCTGCCATTTGATTCGCCGTGAAAATAGCGTCCATGATACGCGCGATATAATTAAACCGCGCTATTAATTGTGAGCATCATAACTGCTTTATTGGTATGCCAAGTGAATAGTATCACGTGGGAATATCTACAATTAATGGTGGACGTTGGGACCTCGTGCACTGAAATTCTAAACTGGTTAATACTATTACTATCAGCTTGTGTAGAATATGAGAACGCTGTTCCCAACGTGAACACCGAAAACACAGTTCTTAAGCAAACTAATAATTCCATACTGTGCATGAAATCTGTGTACAGCTGTGCAATAAATGAGAATCCAAACTAGTTTAACGATTTTTCGACAAGGATGTGAAACAATTGTCTTCTTACATTCAAAACAAACCTACCGACGTTCACGGAGCATCAGTCACGCCATAATATGTTCTTAAAAGCAAGTCCACATGTATATAAGCTCTACTAAAAAATTCCGGAGACTTGCCCAGAGTCCCAAGAAAACGTATCGCCCTCTTCACGGCGAGAAACATATTTTCGAATTGCCCCGGCGCGCGGAAACTTCTCTAACTCCATCAATCTCCAAAAAACGTTCCTCTGCCGTCCATACGTGAAAACTTTCCCGACATTACGGTAGGGAAAAACGCAGGGGCTCCGTGTACAGTTGTCCGTGTAGCGAGAGACAGCTCTGTAGATCCTCATCCTCTTTATATCAAAGAAAAGAGGTCGGGACAAGCTTGGGAGCTTTCTCGGGCTCCTGAAGAGCGGAGACCGGTCGACAAATCTCAAAGGACCCTGCCCTGCGCGCGGTAGGAACGTCTCGAAGAAGTCAAGGACCAGACGTTTCGAAAACAAAAGCGACCCTCCGGGCACTCCGGTGCATCTCTCCATCTTATTAATTCGTAGCCGGAGCTACGTCTCCAACCGGACTCAGCTCGAGCGTTCCATGTCCTCCTCTGGATCTTTGGATCCGGACCTGGATTGGTCTGGACCGGGCCTCAGGCATCGGGACACAATCAAGAGGAACGATGCAGCCGAATATTACATCCGCCCGGCACGTCTGTGGCTGTCCACGTGTTTTATTGCTGGCCGTGTCACGAGTCGCAGATCTGTCTACACGAGACACAAAATTCACCAATTTATTAGCTGGGGAAGCACAGTCTTCCCTCGCATAACGTCGTTTTCGTCTCTACGGATAGCGTTACTTCTTTATCCGAGCCGAGATAGTAACACTACGCGAGGGAACATTGTCATAGTGTTTTCGTTAAAACGTGTTTAACCCTCATCCGTACCTCGTGTCAATTTTGTTTTGAATGCCTGTAACGTGCCATTGAAAAAATCGATATTGCTGTAAAATATGTTGATTTGATTGATTGATTGATTTGCCTGAGGAGTGCGGGACAATCTATATTATTATTAATCAAATTGAAAATAAAGCTCTGGTCGGAAACTAAAAATTGATTGTATGCGATCAGTAGATTGCGGATCTTCATGCATCTATGGCTTATGAAAATGTTTAAAAAGGGCTACAATATAAAATACGATAGAACTTTGTACAATTTTCATTTGTTGTGGATCTACAAAGGCCGTTCCTGATTCCAGTTTCTTCAAATTTGTCGAAAAAAATTGATAAATGCATAAACATCCGCAGTGATCGGATTAGTGGAATCGTCGTTGTTCAGGTTATTATTTAGAGCTCGTCTTCGGAGCGACCGATACACCGACTGGAACAGCCTGTTTTCGTCGAACCCGGCGAAAAGCTCCTCGCACAAAGACCCGCTAATCGCGTTGTTCGCGAGCGCGTCACTTTTCATCCCCCGCATTTCCCAGTCGACGCTCGGTTCACCGTCCGCAGGGAGGATCATTCTTTTCCCGAGCTGTTCGCTCGTGCTCCACGGCTTGGCGGTTTTCAATTATCGCCACTTACGCTTGGAATTTCGTTCTCGTTATAAAACTGCGAGGGGAAAAACCTCGGCCGCGATTCCCTGTCAGCCGTCATCGACGCGGCCGACAACTTCGTCGCTTCGTGTGTCCCTCTAATGCAATCGAGGCGAATCAGTGGCGCGTGAAAGCCTGCAGCCAATCCCACGATCGCCACAGTATTACCATTCGCCAAACTGGATCGACCGACGTCATGAAATAAGGGGCTAGTATAGCCTGGGATTGTAACTAGAAAATAACTAGAATCTTACTAGAAAAATGGGTCGAAACATGGGTTTTCGAGGTTTCGCTTAATGTCCTTACACGAGCTTGGGCTGATTGAGGGCTCATTCGAAAGAGGATGGTTCACCGCATGGTGCTCTGGTCATCCTGGTTTTTTCCTAGATTTTTACTCTACTTTGGGCCCTCATATTATTAGATAGAAACATAATCTCGTTAACCTCATGACCAGAGCAACATGCGGTGAACCTTCCTCTTTGGAATGAGCCCTCACCCAGCCCAAAATCTGCTCAAATAAGGACAAAAAGTCGAGGCGCGCAAACCCATGTTTCGACCAAAAATCTACTAAGATTCTAGTTCCTTTCTAGTTATAATCCGAGGGTATAGATCCCCCTTATATTGATTTTTCGGCAGACTCCCAGAGAAAACCCTGCGCGACGAGTACCAAGTCGGTGTCCCTGCTACAAGGGTAGTTATAGCCGTTTCATGAATCATGGTCTTTACTCCTGTTCTGCTCAAGAATAAATTACGAAAAAATTCATGAACGTTCTACCTAATCGGACACATCGCAGTGAATTATTTCAGAATTTTTGGTTGCAACATCGATTTTATATTGAACTTTTCCGAGTACCACGTTTACATTATCGTGTTAGTTTTATTATTCCAGATTATGTTTTATCAGTCCAGAAGAAAATCGTACGGGGAAGAACTTTTTATCCCGCAGGCTACCGACGTTGCTTGAAGGCAGCATATGTGAGAAAATGGGATAAACATAAAGCAGTCGAGTTTCTCGGTCGAAGAGAGGTAGAGGTCGTAATTTTTCAGCGAGGATCGCGCGACAAACAGTTAAATCTGAGATAGAATGGCGCACACCGGAAGTATAATCTTATCAAATACATTATTACGCGGGTATAATACCAACTAAGAATTTCAACTCGTTCCCCGGGGTGGCCGTAGACGTCTTCAGTGCGCCTCTATTTCCGGTCTGTGCGCCTCGCTCGGGACATCAAGTCGAGGGAAGTCGAGTGAGCCTGAGTCTCTTATTGCGACGCCGGTAATGAAACGGAGAGTTAAAAGAGCGTATTCGTAATATCGCGTCGTTCGCCCCTCGTGTTCTTCCGTATTTCTTCTTCCGGGTCTCTATTATATCTCGCGAATGAATTAAGAACGTTCGGAAATTGGAGTCATAATAATTAGCGACAACTATGGAGCAAATGCCTTGCAGAAACGACGGAAAATTAATTGTCGAAATGAGATGGAACATTGTTTTTCCAAAAAAATTTCATTTAACATTCGCATGCGACAATGTTCAATTTTTGCAGGCAAATTTGAAGAAAGTGACGGCCTTTGACGGTCTGAAATAAATAAAAAATCGTACTAAATTCTCTCTCTGTGGAATTTTATGTGATAGCAGTGTTTGAACATTTTTTGAAGCCATAAATGTATAAAAATCCGCAGTGATCAGCAAAACAAAGCTACGAGTGTAACACTGGCCATTGACGAACGATTAGAGTCCCGCAGCCACGCGCGGCCAGCTCGTTTCGAGCGCAATTATGCGACTTTATGTTCACGGGGCGACACAGTATTAATCCGCGCGAATTAGGAATTAATTCACGCGATGTAACTTCGAATACCGGGAACGCTCTAATGATACCGCGATACGGATCGTGTCTAGCATAACTCCTTCGCGTACGTACATTCTGCTCCACATACTTTATGGCAGGGATGAAATACTAGCGCGTGCCATCGTTAACCGGCGGAATATCGAGTATAACTAGGGACGCATTAGGGGAATTTCAAGCTCCGTGAAATCTTCCCGGGAACTTCATTTTGATCCCGGGTGTTGGCTGTCCGCGAACCGACTCGAGGAAAAAACGGTTTTGCAGAACATTCTTGGTTCCCAGACACGTACACGTCCGTTAACTTTCCTATTATTAATTCAAGATAAGGGAAAACGGAGATAACCGCGGGCGCCTTTCTCCCGGCAATTTTCATTCGCGAAAGTTTGACTGACGGCAGATGCAAGGTATTTCAGTTTATTTCCGTTTCGTTGAACGCGGAATTAATGGAACACGAGAGGCGTTGCTGTGGCTGTGAACTCTTCAATTGTTCGGGTAGTATGCAGGAATTTGTTTTCCACGTGACTTCTTTGCTTTGAAAATATTGTGTGACGAATATGTACGTATAGATGGGACAGGAAAGTATTGACGAGAAATGGAGAAACACACTTTCGAAACGTACGAACAGAAAGAGAGATTTTAAGTAGTATGACCAGGAAATTGGTCAGACATTATCGTTGTTTTCTCTAACGAACCCCGTAAACCATCCAGAATTACAATTTCTGTGTTCCGAGAACATAAATGTGTAAGTAGACTGCGGATCTTTGTGCAAAATAAAAATATTCTCTGCATCGATTGGAGAGGAACCAGTAGTTAACACTCTACCTGCCGGAAGCCGATTAATAGGATTTTCAATAATTTTGCTGTACCAAAAGAAAGCATAGAAATTTTCTTTTACATCGCAATTTTAGATGAAACTATTAGCTGACGTTATTGAGGGTGTCTTGTTAGTTCATAATAAAAATTGCTGTGACTATTGATGGTTCCATTAAAAAGTGTTTAGCCATGAACTGATTTTTCAAAATTAAGCACTAATCACCGGTCGGTAACGTGTTAAATAAAAATTCACAACAGCATGATCATATTCTCAGATGTTTTATATTTCACTCAGTTAATTTGCTGCATAAATGTATAAATAAATAACGTCGCAGCCGATCTCGGCACGCCAGGTGTCGAAAGCTAACATCCTCTCCGATCGGCAACGTATCCGGCCGGTATCAGTGGCGTGAACAATATCGCAAACAGTGATCCTAGTCTAACAGCGTACGGGTATAGACAACGTGTAACAATAACAATCACGTAGCATATTCAAAATTGATTATGGCACGGTAGCGGGCATGTGCACTCCCGCGCGTCTAGCCTTTGAAACGACCCCGATAAAGCCGAACTTCCGGAAACCAATTCCAACTATCGGTCAAAGTTTCCGTCGGGGCTTTATACGATCTAGTTAGAAAGGCTTGGATATTATTTATTGACGCGGCGCTCGAAATAATGAAGTTGTCGACGCGCGCGATCGATGGAATCGGGCGGATCGTCGAACCGGAAGTCGAGGAAAAGACGCGGAGGAATAAGGGATGGTCGAAAAGAGAGAGTTTTTCCGCCGCGTTTAGTCACTTGATCACGTGCTCTCTCTCCCGACTGACCCGAATTCTCCACCAATTAACCCCGAATATTTTATCAGCGGTTCATAAACATGACCCGGTTACGGTAGCTGGCTACTTCGAAGGTTCGCGAGATAAATGCGGACCCGTTCGAGCACGAATTCTCTTACCTGACTCCTCGACACGAAATGTCTGCGGACTATAGCCAGCCGGACAACGCACAGTAGCCGGAAAAAGAAATTATACGTCGTCCTATATCGCTCATCACGAATTCAAATACTACTCTAGACCTCGGAAAAAAGTTTTTATAAAGAACGGGACCATTAAAATAACTCTTTACATATAATTATATACGATCTTATTATCTCGGAATTGCAGAGAAAATACTAAAAGGTATCGTTTACAACTTTATTACACCATTATTCAAAATATTGTTTGCATTATTAAATATGTATATCGGTATCTAATCAATTACTAAACGTTTAGGTATAAAATTGCAAAATTCATAGGGAACTATAAGGAAATATTCCAGGTCGGAAGAAATGTTTAATTTCCGAGTTAAAATAGTTCCGGTTAAAAGATACATTTTTAAAATCTGTATCAATTAGACATATTCTGAAAATTTCACGAAAATCGGTTGCGCAACAGCGCCGACAGCCTTCAGTGACGACATAATAAACATTTAGGTGTTTAACGAAGATCTCTAGCCTCCGGGTTCTGTAACTATGTTTGTTCTCGAGCAGTTTTCGGGTCTGCGCCGGATATTGAGGTAGCCATAAACGGCGCTGCCGGGAAACATGGCAAACAGCGAGCGGCCGGTACCGCTATCGTAAAAAGAGAAATGAACGGAATGGGAATGGGAACGAGAGAGGGAAGGCAGCGGTGCGATAAAACTATCTACCGTGGGCGAACAATGAGGTCGATAAACATAATTGCGTGGAAGCACGATTTTCCCCGTTGGCGGGGGCAATATAAAAGCAAGAAATGAACCGCAAGCCGACTACCAGCACCGCCACCGTAATGACATTTAATCCACTTATTAATAATTCGCGGGGACAAGAAGTCACTCGACGTTTAATAGAACACAAAGCCGCCTTCGTGGCGAGCATCTCCTCGTTCGGGCCATCGGTCTACTATTTAGAATGTGAGTAGACTGCGGATTTGATGCATTTCTAACAAAAATGGATAGGTGTAATCTAGAATTGTAAACATACGTGGTCTGTCCGGAAAGTATCAGACCTTGTGCTGTAGCGGGTGGAAGTATATCATTCCTGGTTGATATCAATGTACTGTCTGTTGGAATCCACAACTTTCTTCCAGCGATCCTCTCACTTACGGAAACGCTCCTTAAAATCATAAGTATTTAGGGATAGCAAACTACTGTTTTATTGCTTCTACGTCCACAAGTCTTTGTCCTTTGAGAAGTTTTTCATTTCGGGAAACAACTTGAAGTCACAAGGAGCTAGATCAGGACTGTACGGAGGATCATACCAATGGTTTCCGAACAAGTTTCTTATAATTCTCTATAAAACGCGACGCTCACTTGACTCGATGCTTACAAAACCGCGTATCGTTTATTACAAGGTCGCCACTAAGGAACGAAGATACAAGCAAAGGTCGGACTCTTTCCGAACAGACCACGTATTTGACGTATTGGAAGAATTGAAATCTACCGTTTATAAACTATGATATTATTTTAAAGAATCGGTGAGAATCTTTAATTGCGAACGAAACCAGAGCCAGTGTCCCTCCGCAGTCCCAAGCAGTCGAGGGGTTAAAACGAGTCCGGCAACCAAGAAATTCGCGCGTTTTCCGCATTCGGTTTTCGACGAATTCAGCCGGGACGAGCAGCAGACGTGACGCGCAATAATTCACGCGACTGCTAGGCGTGCTAGACAGAATTTCACGGGGCCAGGTTGCGGAACGGGCGGATTGTTGGCGCGGCTGGTCAGGAACAATCGGCGAGAAATCGTGAATTAATGAACTGTATGCCGGCGACGAGCGTAACCCGTCGATTTTTCAGCGAGCTTCGCTCTCGAACGGCAGAGAGACATGTATACGGTTTTTGCGATGCGTCCTCTCTCCTACGTGACGAACATTTTTAAAGGGTGTGCTGCTCTCGGGGTTCGTTCGAAGTGTCGTTGCTCGATGGTTGGTAGGTAGCCTATGGGGGTTGGACAGAGCGGGAGGGTGGTGGGAGAGGGACGACGAGAGTGGCAGCGACGAACGCTTTGTCAGGACTACGGATGACCCCCACGGATGACAAACCGACACGGAGGTATCCGGGCCTTAGCAAGCGTTTATTTATGATCCTCCTCCGCTGCGGACAGCCAGCCGCCGAATCGGATTTACTCTTTGAAATGGCGTTCGATCGGTACGCCGTGCCCAGAATCGACAATCGAACCGTAGAGATTATTGCTACCACCCGACCACCCACTCCCCCATCGACTTCCTTCCCATGAATACGTCCGTTTCTATTCTTTTTTCCTCTCTTCGTTTCCCCTTTTCTTTCTTCTCCACGACGAATTTTCTCCTCGTCCTTTTCGACTGTTGGCTCGACCTACCGCGATCGATGCGTCACGCACCAATGCCGAACGTTCGCGCTCGGGTTCGGGTTTAACGGGGAGCCCGGTGTGTGCGGAACCCAGGTTCGGGAGAAACTGATTTACGACACATTTTCGCCGGAATAGCTTCACTTTGTACCGTCGGTTTTATTTATGAAGCGGCTATGTAGGCGGGCTTTATTGTCGATACTCTTTGCCGATACGTTTCCAAGCTGCTGAATATTTAAGCGAGATCTACTTCCGCGAAGAGAGGGAGAGAGAGGGGGCGACGGAGCTCCTTAAAAGATATTGGCAAATCCCGGAAATAGCGGAACATCTTTAGGGTGTCCGGGGACCGCGTCGTTCGTGATTACTCTTTAAACCATTCACGGATTTATAGGTTCGCAGATTTCGTGGGCAGGTGTCGCACAGTTCTCACTGTTTTAGTACATTTGTTACGACCAGACTGCGGATGTTTATGCGGTTTTCAATTTTTCTAGACGAGTCTGAGGAAAGTGCAATGAAATAGAATCTTATTCGCAGTGGTGCTAGTCTTCGCAGATCTGAAATAAATGAAAATTCTACTAAATCCTGTCGAATTCGTTTCGAACGCGATGTAAATGGTATCACAAGGCGAATGCTCGGCTAGTATAGGCCGGTCCACAGTCGAACGAGCTGTTGGAAACGTGATTGATATTTCTAGATGTAATGTTTATACTGTAGAAATATTAATTAATTTGATTTTTCATTTTTTAATTACTTCTGTACAATATTCAAGGTTTATCAGTACCCGATAGACTTACAGAATAAATGGAACGTAACAATTTTAAGGTTAGCTAAACGTCGAAAAAATCGGTTTTTATTTTTTTTAACAACGGCGCACCAAACCAAAAAATCTGAAAAAATTCATGGACAATACCTATAACTATATATCGCTACTGTAAAAATATGAATGTTGTCACTCTAGAACTTCCATGTGAAATCTGCATTTTTTCGATTTTTTTGAGGTTTTTGATTTGATTTTTTACAAGCAGGATTTTCACTTTAAAAATCTGAAACCAATTGCAGAGTATGTATTTGGGTTCTTGACATGTGTCAGATTTTTTTCAGAATTTCCAAACATCATTAACTAGGGAAAATAGTCCAAAAACTGATTTTTCAATTTTACGCCATAACTACCCTCCGGATCGAGATACAGGGTTGAAACTTTGCACGGTATATTTTTTCTTGGTGTCCTATCGAATGACCCATCGTTGATTTTTTGCTCAAGGTCTTTTTCTTACTGATATGTCTAACCGCTTCGAAATTGCTAAACTATTTCCATCATAAATTGGCAATCAAATATGTATTTCGGTGTCAGTCGACTGTCCGCGTACGCATTGTTAAGAATTTCCGTACCTGGCGAAACCGTGACGTGACATTTTGCTAATACGTGGCAAGCAGAGACAGGGACAATGATAAATAGTGCAAATTGATTGATGGGAGAGTATAGGTACACACTGGTTGATTAAACCAATTTAAAACACGTTTGTACTGTTAACATCCCGTCATTTGATCCTTGGCGTCGAATAGGGGTCTACACGCACGGATTCCTCTGTCGTCGAGCAACAATGGCGTCTATATTTGGAACATTGTCGAACTAATTTCAATGCATGCTCGCCGTAATAATTCATGGGTGTACACGATTCCAATCTACAATTCTTCCCTCCGCTATACAGACAGAATCAACAGCAATTAATTATCAGTCCTCCAAATATCTAGTTACGTGTAAATTATACAAAAACAGTTTATTTTCAAAGAGAGAAAGAGAGAGAGGGAGAGAGGAAAAAGTCGATAACCGGAATATTTACGATCGTCGTGAATATTTGCATTCCCGTTCCCATGTAGTGGAACAATATTCGTTAATTGTAACGCCAACATTGCAGAATTATTTCTGTCATCGCAGCCGGGGCTATTAAGCGAGAACGGGAACCTGTCGACATCACGTTTTTATAGAATCGGAAACGTTTGTTTGCTCGATTACCAACCAGGAACCTGTTGTCCCGCTTGCTCCGCGCTTTTTCTTCGGCAGAACCCCGGGCCGCACGTAGCTTCGTCTATCCGTTTGTGCGTCGCTACTTACGAATCATGAATTTTTATACAGCCCTGATAAGCACGGACGGAGAAGCGTTGTTCTCCGCGAGCGCGCGCGCGTTCACTTTATCTCGGCGAAAGTTTAATAAGGCAGTCACGGAATTCATGAAAATTTTTTCAACAGATGAAGCCGAGTACTTCTGCGCGACCCTACCTCGAGATAGTGCACGGTTTTTTTGCGACGCTTCCCTTCGGCCCGTTCCGAATTTGAATAATAAAGAATATCGGAGGGCATCCTGTTAAGAGGACGACGACGCGATGGAGAATTTCGGCACACACGCTCATTCTTTTCATGCGTCCCGGCGAACGTTCTCCGCGAAATTGCACGCCACGCAATATCTCCGCGAGCAATCGTACCAATTCCACGGATTTTCAATTCCCTCGTCTTTGAAACGGGTTATCCAGTTAGTTCGGTAATGGTCCTCCATGTTCTCGCGAACGTATTCCTAACATTTCTCTGCTGAAAGTTTCGTAAGAAAACGTAGGCTTTTAAAAAAATTTTTTTTTTAATATTGCATTATCATCCATTGACATCCAACAAAGTTCTACGCTTTACGGCCGAACTGTAACAGTTTATAATTAGACAGCGGATCTTTATCAGAAATAAAAGTCTTCCACCTGAATTGCAACGAACTGGAGCGAACTAGAAATTGATTTTCTTTCTTGATATGTCCAATAGGCTGAAAATAATACAATAGTATTTTGAAATTCCTCTAATCAAGTCTGTCTTTACCATTTTAATTGGTTGGAACTGATGTAACAGGATTTATAAATTCTTGGCGTTCAACAAACAGAAGGCTGTTAGAAAACTTTTAGAAAAATCCCTTACGAAGTGTAACGTTCAAGCTCGATGAAGTCTTACGACAGAAAATTAAATAATTTCATAAATTAGCGGTAACCGCAAAAGGACGACGTTAATGGGTATACAATGCGGCAATTAGTACGTCAAAGAATGTAATTAGACGGGGAGAGGTTGGAACATTAATTTTGGTAAATTGTGATCGCGGAGCATCGGGGCCAGAATGCAGCGAAGAAAGTGCGCGCTTTAAATATAAATTTGCAGGGTAACGGAGGCGAGAGGCTGCGGCACCTAAAAGCTTAATGCGATACAAGAAGTGGCTGAAGCCTCGAGTGTAATGTAGAACCGACTAGACAAATACGAAAGTTTGATACATAACGGAGAAAAGATTCGAAATTTAAATTTAATACAAGAGCGAGAGGGAGGGTTGCGAACCGAGAGTCGGGGGAACATAAAATCCCGAAGTTTACCGTAAGCACAGACGAGGGATCCAAAATCCAAATATTAATCTTGCAGTGGGCGAGGGGGGAGGGGGAACAAAGACACAGGATCCGAGAGCTTAGCGTAACGAGAGAACTATCCACTAAAAACGGAAATTTAATCGAGTGCGGGGTACCAACCGGAAATTGAAATCCAAAAAGCTTGCGGTTGGGTGGAAATTCTTGATTTAAAATAGCCAGAATGATTTTGACAAAGATACTGTTCATTCTATGAATAACAATTTAACCTATTTTGTGAAAATTCCGTGAACGTCGCTTGTACAGAGCTTATCAATAACTATTATGCAACTTGATCAACGAGCTGCCCTGAACTTGACAACGATCTTAACCAATCCATTAGCGAACTCGCCGTTCCGCCGATCAAGGATAATTTCCTGACTTATATGTAATTAACAGTAGCTTTTAGAGGACACGGTGGACTAATCTGTCTACCAGGAATATTTTACGCTGCTTTGTCAATAATGTTCGAGCAATTTATTAATAATTATTCGTTCGACTTTGCGAATAAGGTACGACGAGCTTGTAAACGCGCTCCACCCGTATCGAACATGAATAATTCATTACTTTATCATTAATTTAACGTCGCGCTTCACGAGCTACGTCCTACCAGTACAGGTTAGAAATGTATTCTTTTCGACTCTAAAACGAAGGCGAGTCATTCGATAAAACTGTCTAGAACATTCTGCGGGGTACAGGTGAAATCACCGAAAAATCGGCAAACAATTCTTCGCTCGATCGTGTACGATTTTGTTGGAAATAGCTCGCGCCAATAGAAAGAACAGAACGTCTCTCTTTCTCGGCGAGTTTCCCGGCAGCGTTTCCAGCACGATAAGGAAACTATTCCGATTGCCATTCGTTTACCAGTAATTTTTCCACAGTCAGCGATCTCGCTTAAACTTATTTACCACGCTCGCCGTTCCACCCGACTGCCGATCGCACACCCCGCTCTGTCTCTCTCTCTCTCCTTCTTTCTCTCTGTGTCTATACTTGCCCCGCGCCGAAGCCTTTTTCAATTTCTAAATTGTTCCCTTTTCCTTGGAAACCTTTCAATACCGAGGCCGCGCGCATCGAAACGTTCGCCGAGCAAAATTAATTTTCCCAGTATCTCTTTACTTTTCATTTTATCCGGGGGAGTAAGGGCGCCATTCAATCGTCGCCGCACACTTCAGGCCATTCGAAGGGGCTCGGCGAACTGCATTGAAAGGCAGCCACCAAAGTCTGTGCACTATCAAACCCTGTAAATGGAGCGGCCGGGCCGCATAAAGGGGAGAAATGGTGGCGCAGGTGAAACGTTTCGCCTAGCCGAATCCTACCTTGCCGCCCACGAAACCAATCCGCGAGGCCAGCGTTCGTTTGCGCGTTTATTTATCGCGACAGGTTAATCTTTCGCATAGGCTGTCGATTGATTAGCGCTCCTGGACACACCGCCGCCAGACTGTCATGCTCACGCGTACCCGAACGCTCAGAGAAAGCCAGACGATAAAACCAGAAAAAAATTTTTCCTAGTTTTTCGCCGCACACCCCCTACCCTCCTCCCCGTAAAACATGACAGTCCGATTCTAAACGCCGCGCCGCACCGCGGTGTTGCGTGACAGACTATTGTGCGAAACTAAGAGGCAGGAAACTGGATCTCGGTACGAAAACTAGAAAAACTATTTCGCAACAATGGGCTCTGGACGTGAATTAAGTCCGCGACGGATTTACGAGCTTAGCCGTGGTGATTCTTTTATTTTCGGTAGATGTATCTATCACAGTTTTCGGATTGAACCATTTTTTACGAATTTCCTTTGGTGAACGTTGTGTCACGTGTCCGAATCGTTGTTCACGAACGCAGTAAATACTTACAGCGTGACAAGAAATAACGGAGTTACACATTTCTTATTATAATTCTGTCTGTTAGACACGATCTGCAGTCTTTCCAAGATTCGGCATGTTATGGTTGTTATTATTTGGTCTTTCAAAATTCGTCGATTTGACAGAATTACAATAAGAAATGATCAACTCCGTTATTTCTTGTCACCCTGTAATGCGAGCTGTCTAGCAGATAAAATCCTTTGTTAGTCATCGTTCAGTTACGAGCCCCATCCAGCCCGGTCCATTTGTTAATTTATCGTTGCCCGTTACTCTTCCCGGTCGCGACACTTACTTTTCCCCCGCTTTCGCGCCACACCCCCCTCGCTTTCTTACGATTCACTGTAAGTTCCCTCCCCACCGAGCATGAACTTTATCGAAGAGGGGAGTTTCTCTTAAGGGACGATTTCGAACGCCCACACCCCCCCCCCCCCCGGCCAGGCAATTAAGTGAAATAATGTCGCTTGACGCGCGCGGTATCATTGAAAAGAAAGCAGGAACACTATTTTCTCTCTCGAGGGGCTGTAACGCTCCTAAAACGGAATTGTTGAGGAATTAACTTTAAATCGATTGCCATGGAAACGCGTCCCGCTGCTCCCTTTTATTTAGGAACGAATCGACGCACTCAATTTTTATTCCTGTTTTATCCTCCCTGAGAGATGCCCGGTTTTCCAAGCGTTTTACTTTTTTTCCTCGTTCACCGAACCCTGTGAGCTTAATGTCTACATCGTTCACGCTGAAACTTCAGCTTCGCGCAATTTAGAATCGTAATATTATTTATTTAACGGTTTGTTCCCCGATATGCGATTTTTATGAGCCGTATACAATTTCTTGCCAGATGTTTGAAAAGAATTTTCACTTAAAAAGTAACTGTCTCTTCCTAGCCAGAATACATTCTGTCAAGAAAGTACCGGAAATCGATCATTTAAAAAGCCCGCTTAAACGGATTGTTGAAATTCTTTTTGTCGCTTCTGTTGCGGAGTTTGAGCGTCACTTGTCATTTAGTTTGTTTACAGTGCACCATTTTGTCAGTTCATCTCAAGTGTGTTTTGCAATTTTCGCGATAGATAGATCGTCGATAGATGACATAAAAGAGAATTCGCGGCGAGTACTGAAGTCGATTCCAAAAAATGCGTTTAAAAAATGTTTCGATGATTGGGTTATTCGTTGGCAGAAGTGTATTATTTCGAAAGGGGCCTACTCTGAAGGCGATACAATAAATTTGGATGGATAATACATATTTTATGTTTCATTGTCCAATTCCCGGTACTTTTTTGACGGAATGTATTTCCATTCCCTATGATTTTCTAAATTTGATGATGAAATTGGTATAATAGCTCATACAATACCGAAATGTTTTGGATAATGGTACAGCAATTGTTAGTGGCGACTCTAAATGCTTTTGCATCTCGGCATTGTTAATTTCACAGTTTTGCACTCGAAACGCTGTATCTGCTCGGAAAGCTGTCCGAAAGATCTAATATTTCGAATTTCGAGGTTCTTAACGAGATTCTCATTTGAGAGAAACAAAATTGTTACAGTTTCAAGGCGAAAAAATGGAATTTTGGCCAGAGAAAAAAGCGGACTGCTGGCTCGTAGTGGGGCAACGCGATAATTCTTCGTGTATCGATTCTTTCGGCAGCGCAGTTGGAAAAACGGGACACAAAATCGCGGTGAATCGTTTCGTTCTCGGCCGAAGAATCAGTCAACGCCGGTCCGTCATGAAGCCAATAAAACACTGGCAGTATCGCAGTCCGGCCAGCTGCCGAGCTATCGATTTCTCGCGGAACGTTCTGTATCGTTTATTACGGGATAAGGTAGTCGAAAGGTATTCGCTGCCGATAACTCAAACGCTGCTCCCCGTCGTCGGAGCCATCGTTTCGCGGACATTTTGTTCACGGCTAACAGGCCGCACGGAACGGAAGAACGATCGGCGAACACGAAGAAAACGGCCGAAGAAAATAGCACATGCGATGCCGGCTACGTCTCGGCGACGTCGGAAAATGCTGATTGAAAGCTACGCTGTGCGACGACCGAAGACAAATAAAGGTTCTTCTCCGCTAAACACCGTTCATTTAACGTCCCCGTTCGCAATAAACGCGGGAACGAGTGGGGCCGTTCGCTTTTTACCTCCGTTCCACCGTCAAGGAGAGGATTCTTATTCAATCACGCGGACGCGCCGGAGAAATGAGAAAATTTCAAGAAAAGAACAATTATCGAACGTAAGGATTTATTCGTCGTTTTCTTCGTACTTCGCCGACGCCGCCACTCCCGTTTCCCCGTAATTGCGAGCTGCCTTTAATTATTATCGTCGATAATGCGACGATGCCCGCGTAGTGATTATATTTCGCATGATTTTTCGAGCGGTCGGCCCGCAAATTATTGTTCGATTAATTATGTGTTCGGCGACTGCTTTTCCGCATAATTATTGCTGCGGTAAATAGTCGAGGAAATCGGTGAACGTGTGTACAACCAGGCAGGTATTAAATTTCCATTAATTATAAAACTCGGAACGTGGCTCGTGATGCGTGGAAATCATTTCAATGTGAAATCAGTTGCGTAAAGTATGGAAGCTTTTAAAGATATTTTCGGGTAAGCAACTATTGCACTATGCCGCTGCAATGGATCTTGATTATCGCATGCAGATGAAACCTTGCTCAACGTGGATACACGGAGCATGATACACACACAGCTGTTTCCTTGTAACTACATACATAGGTATTGTAGCTGACGGCGGATAACATCTGGCTAATTTAAATCCTTGTGTAACTTGGCAAACGTTCGGCAATTAAGAATATTTCACAGAGAACATTTTCAATGATATCCCGGTCCGGAAGTTCGGCAATGTATCGAGGCGTTACCGTGGTAGCTGTTGATAGCCGATTACGGAAATCCCATTGCCGACCCAATAACGCTGATTTTCCGGCGAATTACGCAACAAAACATAATTAGATATTTCTAGCGATCCCTCGGTTCGGGGATATCGTGCTAAAGGAGACCATTAATAACGTACATCCGGCGGGGGATAATCTCCAAGCGGAATTGGAGGATTGCAAGAGGGATGAAACGCGCGCCGACTAGTCACCCTTCAGAGATTGAACATACGCCGGTGTTAGGTGGCCTACCCCATTACAGACAAATGGCTGTTCACGCGACTCGAGATCCGGACAGATTTCGTAAATACGTACAGCGATGATCGAGTTGCGGAAATGGGTTCTTCGAGATCTTGCTGTTTACTGGCAACGATTGTCCAAGCTGTGTATCGCGCGCCGTCATCATAACTCCGCCACAATTTGAATTGCCATAGAGAATTAGGATTCGTTGATTTATACAGCATGAGTCTGGGAACTGGGACGAGATGCTGCTCTTTTTTAAGTGAAAATCATACGTAATAATTAGACTGCGGATCTGTATGCAAAATAAAAATGTTCTGCGTTGATTGTGGGAAGCAGAAGTAAAACGAAAATTGATTTTACCCCCTAACGACTGCGTTACTGTGGTATTTTTATGTGGATGCGATCGATTGGTTTATCCAAAAAATTCGGTTTAGTCCAGTCAATGAATGCTCATAAGGAGGATGTAGAGGGAAATGGAAGGAACACAATTTTTAACTTTGGGATTTTGTTTGTTTGGGTCTTCCGCTTATATCTCAGAAACTATTGTTCCTAGCGATGAGACCATTCTATAGAAAATTAAAGCTGACAAAATGTCCCATGAGATTGATTCCATTCAGTTTTTCGCTATCTCGCATAGTTTCCGAGATAGCGAAAAACTTAATCGAATCAATCTTGTGGCACATTTTATCAGCTTTAATTTTGTATAGAGTGGTCTTATCGCTAGGAACCATAGTTTCTGAGATATAAGCGGAAAACCTAAACAAACAAAGACCCAAAGTTAAAAATTGTGTTCCTTCCATTTCCCTCTACAACTTCTCGTTGACTGGACTGGTTGCATTAAAGAAGAAAGTGCAATTGCACATGGACAGGTGCATCGGTGCATCCACATAAAAGATAAATAAAAATTATGAAACAAATACATAATACACATTGGAGAGAGGATTAAATGTCAGAGTTACTTGAACATTTTGATCACAGCGAACAGAAATAATTCATTGTATTTATATGTATTGTGTTTTGTTTGTTGGGGGTTTCGCGAACTTTTTAATTAATTGGGAACGGGGGAGAATGGTTTAGTTGCGTTAATTATTCCGTCACCGTTAGACTGTTTGGTATGCATTATTCGATTCGCGTTCCACTATTACTTCCACAGTATTGAACCACAGTTCTGAACTGTCTTTGAGAAGTTTAGTACCCTGTATGTATGTATTAGTTGCATTTACATGCGTACGGCATTATCTCGACGTAATGCTGTATAGTCCGTGGCATATGGCGCGTTATTAGTACAAGATATGCTTACCGCTATCTCGACTGATTTGCATAGTTAAGATTATGCCGTTTGTTGCGCGTTGCGTCACCAACGGATTCTTAGAAATTTCCCAACATTTCGAGACGCTACGGTATTACGATTCTTGAGCTCGTAGGGAATTCGTTTGTCTCGTAAACTCCTTATCTCTACCGTGCAATTAGATAAGCTTGATAATCTCGATTCCCGTCAAACTTACACAACCGAAAAAATTGCAATTCTATTCAGTTATTCACACTCTACTTTATAAATTTCATAAACTTTATATGACCCCAACATAAATAAACTTCTCTTTTCCATAAAATAATAACCACTTTAATACAAAATACATATTTGATAGTGTCGTCGACACCTTTGTTTAAATTTAAAGTCTTCAGATTTTAAATACTATGTGCGAGTAGTTAAAAGCTAACCCAAATTTGCACTCTATGCAATCATATCAATTTTATTCAATATTATTTCAATATTAGGGGTAATTTAATATTATTTTAAAATAGCATTAAATTAATATAAGATTTTATATATCCGATATTGTTTGAGGGGGTAATATTATATAAAATTTCCATAAATAATATTGAATTTATAAAATTTCATATTAATTTATAATGCTGTTTTAAATTCTATTCAATATTATTTCAGGGGTATTTATAAAAATTTATATAGAATTTAATATTGTTTTAAAGTAGCATTAAATTAATATGAGATTTTATTGTATATCCGATATTATTTGAGGGGGTAATATTATATAAAATTTCCATAAATAATATTACTCCCTCAAATAATATGGAATATATAAAATTTCATATTAATTTAATGCTGTTTTAAATTCTATTCAATATGTTTGGGTTAAATCGTGAACTTGATCTAGAAGCAATTTTTCAGTAAACGTTTCTGCAATTCAGTACGATCTTCGCCGTTAACCACTTCAGTGCTATTCCATTTCCCAATGTCCCGAGCGTACCAATGTCTCTGTTTCATTTGCCTTCGGGACACGATATTATGATAGCGATAATCGTAATAATATTGACTCTGAAACTGTAAACTAGTTGGTCTGTTGATCACGGCATCTTGAATATGCATCAATAAATTATACAAACTACGTTAAGTACAGGTTCCTTGAGCTCCGGTTGCGTTCATCAATCTCTCAATCAATGGAAATGCTGTCACGCCAAAGAAGGAACTGTTTACCTCGATTTGCTTAAGAACCTGAACAGCTAATAAATTACTGACTGCCACACTGAATCAACCGTGCTACATTTTACAGAATTCTACGCAAAGCCTGTGTAAATCATTTTCGATATTCCTGTTGTAATATTTCACAGCATATTTGTTACTGGATAGTCGACCGATATCGTATTACCTTTTATTTTATAACAAACCTTTCGTTATTTTTACCTGTTTTGTTAAAAATAATCACATTCACAAAAACAAAAATTGTCTGCAGCTCTTCTGGTAACAAATATTACATTTCACCTGTGAAAAATAGATTAAGGGGTATCTACAGAAAAAAAATCGCTCGACCAATTCGAGCGGACGGAAAACCCTAAAACAAAGTTTCCATAAGCGGTCGCGTAAAAGCAACCATAAAGGCTCCGGCGAAACGACGCAATAACATCGCAGAAAATTTCGTTCGCGTGTCGGCCATCGGCAGGCGGATCGAGAGAATAGTTTCGACGACTAAAACCGGTGGCAATTACGATCGAAATTTGAACGTCGGATTGGAAGTCGACCCGCGGCGGCGAATGCCAAGGGATTCAGCTCACGGTCGTCCTTCCGGCTAACTTTTCTCGGTCTCGAAACTTTCCTTGCGGTTTCCACGGATACAGCTTTATTAGCGGGAAACAAATATCGGGAACGTGACAGCGGGCTGCTGGAATCTAGCGTGGATTATTACGGCGACGTGTGCGACACGTTAGGCTGCAATTCCACCGAATGCGTTCGCTGAGAAACTAACTCGTCGGAAACATGATTCTTTCTTTTTGCAGAAATATGCAGACGAACATTTGGCTATTATCTAGGTGCACGATAGTGCACCAGCCAAGTTCTCGCACTACCTCTTTTTACGCGAAACAACTTAGCCGTTTTTTACCACGTTTTTATTAGCTCGCTTTCTTGTTTGTCTGTCTGTCTGTTTGTCTGTCTGTTTGTCTGTCCTGTTTGTCTGTCTACCTCTCCCCACCCTCCCCAGGCGACCTTGGCACATGGCGCTTCCAGTAGCTGCCTGTTTTGACGTGCTTTAAGGATCCTTTCCACTTAGTTTGTCTTTGACCGTCAATACGGAAAATTATTCAAGTTTTGTTCAGATGAGCTACATATTTCTTTGCATCGACCCATTGCCATTTCTTTAATATTTAATTTAATGTCGGTTTGCAGCCAACATGTGGCACATTTTAGCACAATTAGAAGGTTTCTCAACCAATGCATTCAACCTTAGCCTCCCAGGTCCAATAGACCGTATCGTAAAGTCGCAGTGCCGAAGGTTCAGGTAGCAAGTAAGTATCTTGGAAACACAAGCGATTCGGTCACTCCACCCTTGGGGAGAGCCCAAAAGGGCAGCCCTACGAGTATAGACGGCACCCAAGTGCACTATTTCCCTAACAGCAGTTGTATAAATGAACTTAATTAGGTGTTTATCAGGTTTTTTTAATGTTAAGCTAATTTTTACAAACGCTTCTTTCCAGTGTTGCAAGAGGTATTTCTAAGCTAACGAACTTGGCCGTATTATGCTTGATCTCACAACTTTTTATGGCCATAGGAACTTGTCTTCTGTTTACAGGATGTCTTTGTTGGGTACACTAATCGCTAACAAACTGACGTTCTCGAGAATTCGTCGGAATCCACGAAATCGCATAAAATCGTCGAGAACATATTTCTCTCTTTTTACAGGAATATGTTATGCAGACAAACATTTAGCTATTAATCACTCAATTGTATAATTTATCTCGAAGTGTCCCCAGTACGTTGTACTGATGTACAATTCTGTCATATTCGTGAGAAAACGTGTCCACTGTTAACCGCAGCCTTATCCGGTCTCCTAGTCGGAGAGCAGAGCCGTGCTAATACACTTAATAAACCCGTGGCACGGGAATGATACGCTGCATCACCGAATAATATATCTGCCAACGTGGTTGTACATTATTCCACCTGGTATTCTTGGCGGATTGTGAATTATTGGCGGCTAGCAGGACGGCACGGTCACCTGGAGCCAGCCAGCGCGAGCGTGATTTAGAGTGCAGTCGCGGTGTACTTAGGCGATTAGCCTACACCATTTGCCGAAAGCGAAACCGCGAAGTCGTAAGGATTTGTCAAATCCGGAAATTCCCGCTGTCCGAAAAATAACGCGCCACTTAACGCTACTAATTATTAGGTTGGAGAGAAAGTACAACGAGAATTCAGAGAAAAGTTTTCAATTATGTAATTTGTAACTTGTTGCCATGTCTTCCAGTCGACTTAGACTTTTCATCGTAATTCGCAATCTGCGAATAAAATTAGCGAACGCCGCGAATTTGTTCCCGCGTCGAATAATGTTTAAAATTGCATTCGCGCTGTTGATATTTGAATTTTTCGTGTTTCGGGAACCGCGCGGTGATTATCGGCTGAAAAAGACGATTATCGCGCGAAACGGAATGCTCTCTCGACAAAGGATCAATTAGAATTAATGCTTGCCGCGTTAGAGCCGAACGGAAGGGAATTATTGATCGCATCATCATCGGCGTTATTCGAAATGAAATATTTTCTGTATAAACGTTCGCGGCAACGAATTCATTAACGGAGTGAAACGTTTCGATAATAGCACCGACGATCAACGTGTCCGCCATGACTTTTTTTTTTGTGACAAATAGTGTGTTTAATACTGAACGGCGTCTATTAATTCGTCCGGCGCCGAGTGGGAATGTTTTGTTAACAGTGATTTTCGCTATTTGAATAACTCTGTCGGACGGGCAATAACGCGTTTCAAACAATTGTTTCCTATCGATGTCGCGCAGCTTCTGTTTATCGTTCGCAAAGACAGATGGAACATAAATACCGGACATCGTTGCACTATTAATGCCGGATATAGTGGTATCGATAAAATAATAGATAGCCGCGATATGCGCACGCGAAATTCAAGTTTCCGAGTCGATGTAATTGCATTGTGATAAAATCTATTTTACCGCGAGTTTCTCAGAATGCTGTTAGCCTAGGCTCTAGGCGATCGATGGCAATCTATGTATATTGTTTTATCAAAGGGGTTAACAAACATTTCTTGCACACATTTCCAACGGACCTGTTACCTCTAGATTTTTCGGCCGAATTTTTTCCTGCAATTTCGCAATCCAGAAATGTAAACCAAACACAGATAAAATGTACACGGCGGTTTCTCGTTCGTTATCGTACCGACACATATTTCTATTTCGGAAAGATTTATCCGATACATTCTGCTGGAACTCGATACTCCGAACACACTTTTTTCAAAACGAAAACAGCTACGAAAGTATTTCGTTCTAGACTATTATCGTAATCGTTTTAATTTCTCAGCGAAAAACAATTTTTTGAATGCTTTTTTCGATCATTCCTGCTGACGTCTGTCAGAGGAAGAGTTTTTATTATAAAGTATTAGTGGAAAACCCGTGGGTTTCCATTGAAAGACCGTGTCGCGAGCGTGTCTGATACAAAAAAATTCTGCTTTCCGATATATTGTCAAGGTGTTCCGACACAAATGTGTCGGGGAACCTTTTTCCCATCTGCTTTCTCGAATTCCCAGAGCCCCGACGATGGCGCCGGCTCATCTTAACTCTTCTACGCAGAAATTCTGTCCCGGTTTCCGCGAGCCTTTGGAGTTGTATTCCACTTTATCCTGTAACGATTACTTTGAGGTTTTAGGCTCTCGGAAAGGAAGCCGTTGCGAACGGCAATGTCCTTCATTTGAATCATCTTCTGCGGCATTGGTAATCTCACGCATACTCCAGCTGCCTATCACACGAAAATATATCAGAAATTTTTCCTTTACGGTAGATTTCCATACGTTCCTCGCAACAAACATTTATATCTCTACCGTGAAATACTCGTGGTGAGTGGTGACGTTATTAAATATGTTGCTAAGTATCTAATCAATTGCTAAACATTTCATATCCTCCAAATTTCAAAGGACTGTTTAAAATAGCTCCGAGTGCAAAGGGTTCATAAGATTAATGAAAGGTGCTAGAAAAAAGTTTTAACGTTGCGGCGGTGTTGCGATTTTGTTTCCGTCTCTTCCGTCGACCGAATGGCGGGGCTGAATCGTTGTCAGTCGTCATCGATCGGCGTTTCGCAGACGTCTATCATCGCGTCGTTTTTCGTGTATTGCATTTCGCGTTGACGTCATGTACAATTTTAGAACATGGCTTACCGTTCTTCCGTTCCTGTTTCGCACTAAACTATTGGATTTGTTGAAACCGTCACTGATAACGCGCGGGGGGTCTCTGAGACTGCCATAAATTTTTCACAGCAAACGAACAGTGATCCGCGACACTCGCTAGCAACAAAGTGACAACGCTCCGATATATGCCTCGACACAGTTACACGATTTTATAGGAAAAATGTTTATCCAATCAATTACTAAACATGCAAGTATTCTATGAGGTATTCTACAATATCAATCTCGTATCCTCCAAATCTAACAAATCCGAGAGAATGGAAATATTGTAGGTCAGAGGAAATGTCGAATTTTTGCGTTAAAATTAGCTCCGAGTGCAAAGGGATAATTCCAGGATCTTGCGCGGGGAAGAGCGTACGAGGGTAGAACCGTCAAAGTCTCGAGAACCGTCGACAGATAAAGCATTATACCGTTAACTAGCGTTTTATCGAGTCGTACTCATCAATTCTCATTAGTCTCGCGATCGGTCATTTTTTATTGAGACACGAGATCGATCAAAGCGTTCGCGTCGAGAACTGTCAGTGTCGAAAGTCTCCGGTATCGAACGTATCAAATCCCAGACAATCATTCTTCACTCACCGATGTCGATCGCGAAAATATGAGGCGTAGCGAAACGATTATTATTGGCAATGTCGCGGCGGCGGCATTTAGAATTTCGAACGCGCAAGCATTTCGCGCGCATCTGCGTCCCCTTTTTTCCCCGCTGCGGATCGCCGATCGGGTGTCTTAATACGATGAAATATCGGAATACTGTTCCCGGGGCCCAAGCCTTGTCACGGTTGTCTAGAATAAATCGGCGAATATAAATCGCAAATATTTGTCCCGCGATCGAAAGGCCCGTTTGTGATTAAGTTATTTACGACTGCGAGGGTATTATCGGCCGCGCGCTCGCTCTCGTTGTACGTGCCGCGAATGTATCGCGTTACAATGCCGCCGTAAAAGATAAACACCCGGCGATTTGATAAACCTGTTACGAACGAGTTTAATTGTCCCGGAGAATCGGCCGCGCCCGCGAATTCAGTTCGCCCGACAATTAAAAAATAGAACGCGACGTAACGTTCGTTGCTGCGATTTCTCTTTGACGGACAGCAATCCATTGAGCGATTCCGCCATTGTCGAGAGTGGATAATGTTAACGTAGATCGAATCGATTTATTTATGTCAGATGCATCGGTAGTCCGCCCTTTTTTATATCAGTATCCTAGTAGCTTCGTCTTCGTAATCAAGAATTCTTCCAATTTTACTTATTTGTCGCGGCAAAAACATTTTGGCGCGACGCGTGTCGGCTGTCGAGTATTCTGACCGTTTGACTCTGCGGAGACACTGATCTCGATCGTTCGAGCGCTAAACAAAATCTGCCGGCCGGCCGGTCTCGGGCCATCGAGGGCCTTGCCTCGCATTCTCCCCACTCCGCAGAGTCACTCCGTCCACGTGCACGCATTCTAAAAGGGAGCCGATTTTGTTTGTCGCAGCCGCTCAAACGTTTCGGCTGCGCGTAAGAGAAACCGATCCCGACTCTTGCGGCCGATCAAACGTCTCGGCCGCGCTACAATGTAAATGCACGCGCGAGCACTCAGCAGCCGACTCCTGCAACTTCCAACGGCCAATCCTTAACCAATGCTTATTCTAAAAACGCGCTTAAATCTACGACATATTCATTTATTGGCAGTTTACGGTTTTCACTTGGTTATAATTAGACTGCGGATCTTCATGCATTTATAGAAAAATTGAGTAGATGAAACTCAAAGTTGTTGGAAAGTTTTAAAAATTAAAGATGCCAATGTATGATTTCTCCTCTATTAAAATCATTAAGGGAAGAAATAACTTCCAATATGGTTTCTCTTTCTTGCAATCGATGCAGGCAATTTTTATTTTGCATAAAGATCCGCAGTCTAGTTGTAACATATGTAAAGAAATGGTATTTCTTCAGATTCAAATGTTACCGCGCCTCGCGCGTTGTGGAGATGAGAATACAGAGTGATTGCAGAATGTCTACTGTTAGGGAGAACGAGATAGAAAGAGATAAAACAGAGCACATGTTCAGAAAGTAACAGAGTGATAGAATAAAGAAGTAAATAAAGAAGTGCGATAATAAACTTTAAATGTCGTTTCTTTGTTTACAGGTAAGATTGTACATAGTGTAAATAATTGTCGTAATATAATATAATATAATAAATCAAGAAAAAGAAAACTTTGTTTACAGAGAAATAATTTCTAGTTTATTTTGAAAATCCTTCATGATAAAGATGTGTTTTATATGAATATGTTTCACACGTAATTTGTACAAAGGCCTATAACCTGACAGTGACAGCTGCTCTGTAAAACTCGGCTAACCAGAAATGTTTTATTCCGAAAAAATTTCGTTCCCGATCCGCGGGAATTCATAGTGAAATCGATACTTCGTTTAAAAGGATTAAAAAGGTTTCCACCGGGAACCGCGTATATTCGGATATAACTGTACGATTCTATTTCTGCATTTTTATCTCGTGTTTCGTAATGCGCAAAAGTTTTGTTACAAATTGCTCGCGATTTCGCGGATGCGATACACTTCCGAAGACATTTATGAAAATCTGATGTTCTACTTTAGCTTGCTCTGTACAGGTAGACATTTTTTCCGAGTATACGCGACGCGGAAAGCGGCGAACACGAATGCAGCTTCGGAAATAGCTAGAGAAAACTGCGACTTTGAAGAGGAGACGAATTTCCTAGTACTCGCGAGAAGATTTTATTCGAAGCAACATGTAAAACGCGGAAGGAAGAGACGGGAATGTTGCTGGCAAATATGACACGTGTAAGGGCGTTTCGAAAATTCACTTAGTAGATAATCTCGTTTCGTTTCCTCGCTGATAAACCAATTAACTCTAACTTTCCTTGCCACAGAACAGCGTGATAGCTCCATTTTTAACCCTCTTCTTTTTACTGATACTTTTTATGATAAATCTAGAGTCCTCATCTAATGAATCTACTCATTGTTTGTGAAGATGATTGTCACTTAACACTTTACCTACCGGAAGCCGATTAATAGGATTTTAAATAGTTGTCAATCTTAAATGAAACTGTTAGATGACGTTATTGAGGATGACTTGTTAGTTCACAGGGAAAATTGCTATTGCTATTGAAGGTTCCATTAAAAAGTGTTTAGCCATGTACCACAGATTTTTCAAAATTAATTTTTCCTATTTTCCCTATTTTTGCAACCTAAAATAATTCCATTTTATATCATTTTTTCCATTTTATGGATATGAAATGAATCTATAAATGATTAAACATATTTAATAATGTAAGCGATTGTTTGAATAATGGTACAGCAATGTTTAATGGCGGCGCAACAGGTAATTTTTTTGTTTTTTCCTTCTTTTACCTTCAATTTCTTATTTTTGCTCTATATACCCACCAGAAAAAGTTTCATTAAAATCGACGAACCCGCCCTCCTTGTCGGACAATTTTTATTTTCCGTAAAAATCCGCAGACTATAGAAAACATTGATTTCTGCACTACCTTTACAATTTCGGTTCACCTGATTACAAGGTCGAACGTCGTTGGGATTTTAATTTAGACGTTCGCGGGATGGCCGTGGCGAATTCCGGGAAACTTTGGTCGAGGGAAATTTCACGATGTCGTGTGCCGGGACGAGCCGGATTAGGCGAATCGCGCGTGCAAACGCGCGTACACGCCGGTTAAGTTAGAGTAATTGCTTCCCCCGCGAACTTGCAAGAAGTCTAGTACATAGGAGAGCTCGCTCGCTCGCTCCGAGCACCATGCTGAACTTCCGGCTGTGAATGGGCTAAGATCTCGACGCGGAGTGATGCCCTTTATGCGGAAAATATTAAACCCCGAGGAAAGTTACCGCCGAAAAACGGCAAAACGTGTTCCCCGGCTGGCAGTTTGTCCCGTCTGATTCCGTAATGCCGCTCGGGATTGGGATATTCGCCCGGAATCACCTGCGCGCCCGTGCGAAACCTGAAACAGGACGCCGCGCCGCCTCCGAGAGCTCATTTGATTTCCTTAATTGTTTAAAATCCTCGTTGCGGCCCTGAATTTACGGAAGAAAGCAGCTGCTCCATTTTCATGGAAATCTTATTGTCTCGTGTTCTCTGCAGCGCGATAGCCGAGCAATTGTCGGGCTCGTAAATAAGTAGCGTGCGGAAACTACTGAACTGCTTGCGATCGATCTGTGACCGAAATTCTTTTTTTCATTGAGCTTTCCGTTCGAAAATAACTATGCTATTTCAAGCATTCAAATGTACTCTGTTCTTTGTCACATCATTTCTGAATTGTCCCCAGCTTTAACATACAACGATTAATATACTATATTTAGATTAATATAGTATATTTAATATACAGGCTGCTCCACCCAAATATCTCCTTTATTTTTGATGACGTAACAAATGTTTTGAACGCAATTAAAAATTAGGATACGAAAGGAAAACAATACATTCACAAGAAAATCCGGAATATCATCGCTAAACTGCGGATATTTAGGACACAGGAGCCAAATAAAAATGTTACGCTTCTTTTAATTATCCTATTAATCTGAAACTAATACATTGATGTTCTTAAATATTTTTAACATGTCCACTGCTTGAAATGATCACGAATAAAAGAGGAGATATTTCGTCGGCTACATTTAGGTGGAATGATCGTCATTAACAAACATAATCGAGTGTTATTCATTTAAAGAACGAAGGAAGAAATCTTTCGAAGAATCTAACAAAGATTCCCATAAGAACGTCCCTTGGAAATTGGTTATTCCGGCGGGTCGCGATTTCTGCACGCAGTTTAAACAGCGATTGTATCGAGCTTGCATCGAGGTATTTAAAGGAAAAGATTATCATGTCAGAGACCGTTGGCGAAAGAGCCGAAGCACATTACGAAATCATGAATTTAATCGCGTCTGATATAATACCGTGCTCATAATACGATTCCCGGAGGTTTCTGTCAACAGAGCGTGGCCGGTCGCCGATTTCCAAGCAGATTCGCGAGGAACGGAAACGGCTCGAGCAGTCGTCCTCCTTTTTATTTAATTTCGAGCAGCCGACGAGCTGCGCACTTGGAAACATCAATGGCGAGAGACGAGGCGAGCTTGGGCTGGGAAGCAGTTACGTCGCTTGAAATTCTTTAATTATATTCGCCCGGTGAACAACGGGGCGGGAGCTTTATTCTAATCGGTTACTTTCTCGAGACGTTCATCTCGCCTGTGTATTTCCATAGAATTTCGCGAAACGTTTCACCCTCTCTCTGTCTCTCTCTTTTGAGAAGTTAAAGAGTCGCCGGTACTCTCGCGGTCGGGGAGGCTGTTAACCACTTACGGCCGCGTTCTAAAGGCGGCCTCCCGCCTTTTGCCCCCGTAATAATTGCGGATAATTATGCATAATCCCAGCCGTGCGCGCGCGCGGGGCGAACATGCAAATCGCGTGATAATAAAACGAGCATAGCCGCCACGTGCGCGAACACGTAACCGTAATTGTGTAAACTCGCCGATAATGTTCGGAAGAAATAATAACGACAGGAGCAAGAGGGCCGCCCCGACGATCCGATAGCTAACCCACCAACGTTCGTGCACTATTCTCTCTTCGTGAACCGTAATTTTCTGTTTGCTTTATCGCTCCGAGGGAAACATAACAGCTCGGATAATTATCTTCGCCAAAATGAAGTACGTCGCCGGGGCTCCTATTATTCCGAAAACCCGTTGTATCTTGTCGTGATATTGTTCAATGCTACTTTAGCCGCTTTAATCCCGCTGTTTGATAAATACCACAGTGCCCTCATTGTTTCGAACATGTCGCCAACATGCATGCAACCGTATCTTACCCCTTAATGGTCTCATCTTTGCCTCCAGAGATCAAGAGTCACGCTGCTGTCTAATAGGTTCTGTTTCAAACGCCGAAATCGTTTGAACGAACGATACAGAAAAGTTTTAGTGGAACGTACAATATGTAAGAATGAAAATAATCTTCTATCTCACTCCAGCTTGTCGCAATTAAGGTGGACAATTTTTATATCGCACAAAGATTCGCTGTCTACTAATAAAATATAACTACAACAATTTTCAATAATTATCAGAATATTCTCAATGTCTACTTTACCTTCTCAGCGAGTCCAATGTACCGGATACGAATCTATGTGTGTGTTACAATTTGAATTCTGTCATCGTGCCTGGTGGATACTGTCGAAGAAACTTGGATTAAGTTATCGTCCCGCTAAAAACTTGTAATAATAACCTGCCACGTAGCCCGTCACTCGCGATTCGTCTTCGTCTCTGACACGGATGAATGTACTTCCGGCAGAAGACAGTCGAAGAAGTTGCATCCTCCAATCGCGTTAGCTGTGCCCCTCCCACCGCGAATAATTAGACGTTTACAGTTTTTAATTGACAGTAATTCCGAATACCAATCGAGATCACTTTATTATCCATAATTATAATTACATATATCTCTCGAAGCAAACGCCATATTAACGTCCGTAATTTGAGATCGCGGACTTCTGTGTGAGAAATGAATTTAATTCACGATTCTGACTGAAACTGTCTAAAGATTTCTCTGTAAATATTAACCAAACGGTAGACCCGATAAAAATGAATTCATTTGAATTTTTCCCTGTATCAATCGCGAAAGAGCATGTAATTCAATATCTAATTCCAATAAAACTTTCTGCATTTGCATTACACCAATCCAAGAATTGGCAAAAATTAGTTTCACTGAAAAACTCAATTTATGACGTCAACTACATTGTTTATCATAAAAAATTGATATCGATATCGAACAAAGTTCGAGTCGGACACGCTTTCCATCCTGTATTTCTGCTGTATCTTACGCCAGACGTGTTAGAGTCGCTTTTCTCCGATTTTTCGTCGACTTTCGTTTTCCCGACGCAATTCAGAAGCGTCCCATTCACACAGCCAGCGCCGTAAAGCTTTTTATTCATGGTCCGAGCTGTTTTCAATATCAGAATAGAATATCGAAAGCGCGCCACCCTAAAATATTGTAAATGATTTTCGCGGATCGATGAAAGGTGAGCCGACAAGGTCGTTCGACTGCTAACCTAACGCCGAATCCTTTAAAACAGGTAGTCGGGATAACTTCTACATCCGCGGGGACCGTTTCTTCCCGGTCGTCTGAAAGTGTACAACATTTCCGAGGACAATCCAAAGAGAAGACTATAATATTCATCACCCTGATGAACACGCCCGTCTCGCGAGCGTAGAATTAAAATTGCAGCTCGTTCCTCGCGGTGTCTGCGACTCGGTCGAGAAGCTCAAGTTCTCTCGACAAAAGGATACGAAAAAAAAAAAGGAAAGAAAGGAACGTGAACGATGAAGCAAAAGGAAAAGAGAAGAAGAGAAACGGGGAACGGGGAGAGAAGAAAGGAAAGAGACTAGTAAATAATACGGAATGTCAGGTAGCTTGAAAACGACGTTATTTTTCTGGTGGCCAGTGGGCGCGCACGTGCGCGTGCACATAGAGAGGAACCGGCGCACGAAAGCAGACAAAAGAAATTCATCACGCGATATATTTCCAATGCGACGTTAATGTCGTCGTGTACAGAATAATAGAGATCGTAACAGCGGCCCTAGATCCCCGGTGCCCCGATTTATAGATCTATTTGCCTTTGTCTTTGCCTGGACGTCTATCAAACGCTGACACTGCAACAGCAAACGTGTTTCTGATTACACAGTAGACTGCCGATCAATATGCGTTTATAGGAAAATCGAGTATATGAAATTCCGAATAGCGAAATTTAAAAAATTGAACACGTCAATATACAGGGTGTCCCAAATCATTTGAAGCAATATTTCCCTTTGCAAAAATGTTATCCGCGGCTTTGTTTAGGAGTTATTAACGAAAAACACGGACCAATCAGAGCTCGACCTAGGAATTTCGGCACAGCACAATTATCGAAAATCCTATTAATAGGCTTCCGGTAGGTAAAGTGTTAAAATCGTTAAGGGAAGAAGTAACTAGTTGATCGAATTAGTTGATCGAACCGTTGCGCCGAGAACACTAACATATTATTCATTTAACAACCGATCGATCGATTCATTTAATAACGATCGATATTTCAAACAATATTTAGGAAGAAGTAACGTGCAATTTGGTTTCTACTTCCTGCAATCGACGCAGACAATTTTTATTTTGCATAAAGATTCGCAGTCTACTGATCTAGATATTTTCCGCAGAGGATAACAAAGATATTTCTGCGATCTCCGGAGCAGAAGTTGCCCGAAGTGTCGGGGACGAATAAAGTTCCCCGTCGATTCTTTCTCTGGGTTCGCAGTGGCACGCGTTCCGAACGACGGTGTCCCATTCATGGCAGCCCCTCGTCCCCGAAATAATTTCCCAGGTATGCCCATAGTGAGTTACATAATGGTCCATCGTCGTCTCCCGGTGTCTTTTCTCTTAATCCTAGCAAACGGAGGATGCGTGTCCGACAATCAAGCGGAGTACTCGCCACGAATACAGGATAGGATTGTCTCTCTCGCTCTCTCTTTCTCTCGTTGACTGCGTGCAACTTCTTTTCCGCCGGTTGCGAGGGCGGATAGTCTCCGACGAGGCTTCCCAGCTTGTTCCGGAGAGGATACTATTCAAACTTATTGTGCTCCTCAAAACGGCCATTCAGACGTGCTGTGCATAACAGCAACCCCCCCTTGCCACACGAACTGTCACATCCTACAAGACTTCGTATCGCGAACAGAAAAATTAGGGGTAGTTTGCACCCTTCCGTCCCTTTCATTCGTTGCGCGGCGCTGCTTCGAACGTTTTCTTGTCGGCAATTTATGCGATTTAATGATCGAGAGTTCAATTTCAATTTAGAATTTGAATTTAGATTTTCATCACAATTGCATAACAACAATAATAAATACTACCATGATTGTTTTATTCAGACGATTTATTCCTCATACCTTGCTGTAATCCTAATTCTGAAAAATCATGGAAAACCTGCGGCTCGGTCCAGCATAAGATTCCATTGTGACACGGTCCAGCACGTCTTTTTGCGATCCCATTGTCTCGCGAATATTGAGAAACGCCGTTCGCCAACAACTATTAAGCGACTTCAACAAGTTCCCGCGGAAACGATGAAATTCATTCGAACAAAAATGCACGACGGATGAAACGATTCGCCGGCCGCGAGCGAGCGCCAGGGAGGAAGAATTAATTGGCTTTAAAATATTTAAACAAACGCGCGGAAATATCCGCGAAAGAAACGCCGAGCGATGCAGTTTACTTCTTTTTTCTTGCATTGCTTTTTGAGAAACAAAGGAAAGCATGAGAGTATGCCTGTAGGGCAATTTATGAAAAGACATAGCTTCTCGATGAATCGCTTGAATCTTTATTTAAAATTCCGGGAAAATCGTGTCGAATTATGTGGTTTGCTGTGCTAATTACCTGTGATTTATAAATCAGATCCAACCTATTAGCGTAATAACTAATTTTTGTATACGGGCAAATAATTCTGTCATTCAGTGACACGGCAGTGAACGTGTTAAATATGTATAACGATATCGCGTATTTGCATCAAAATGGCGTGTCGCCGAGATACCGTCGGATTATAAGTGTCAAAAGAAATATTTTGCAAAACAACAGCTAGTTACCGGTTAGTGCGACGGACGTATAAACGGTGGAAGATAACGAGGAACTATTATTTGCTGGACGACGAGAAAGAAGAGGAAAAGGTGGCGGCATTATCTGCGTAACAAACGAGCCGACGTGTGAATTTTAATTCGGTGTGGGACAAGCCGCGACCGCCGCGCCACGCCGCTTGGAAACGGCTTGGTAACACGCGAACGATCAGAATTTTAATTGGGAAAACGGTTTTAAACGTAAACACACGTAACAAGGCCACTCGGCGGTTTTTCACTTCATTGCAACAGCCTCGAAACTGCACTTCAATCTCCTTCTAACGAGCCGGAGCTGTTAAGAAACTTTCGGAACGTTCAGCCGCCGACGAGTTGCGATTCGAGGTACTAGTCGGACAAAACTCTCTTGTTACCTTCATCGCGTCTCCTCATGGTGTCATTTTAAACAATTAGCGTATTTAGTTTCTCACATATACTATATGTTTATCGACTATGTTTATTCTCTTTCAAATATCTTCCAATTTTCAGTCCCTTGTCCTCCGTTCTTGTTCAGGCGATTGGAAATGTTGGAAATCCGTTCTTTCACGAAATAGTAGGCTGGGGAAAAAGAAATCCATCATTTCTCCGCTTGAGATAACGTGAAAATAATGGATTTCTTTTTCCTCAACCTAATATGTGTATTACAAGTGTAATAAAAATTTATATACATGTACAAAAAAGCTTTGGGCATTGCAACATGTAAAAATCTTTGAATTTATATTTCATTTTCAATCAATTATGTCTCTAATGTGTCTCTTACTTTTTCAAAACAATCTTGAAAAAGTTATTCGTTTTTGAAAGCTGCACGAACACTTTGTACACCCACTGTAATTCATTGAATAATAAATTCGCTGAATTAGTTTCCAGCCAACACATCGTTCGAGATTCAAGTGTTCAATGAACTAATAAAATAAAATGAACGAAACTAGTTGCTAGGACAAAATTCCAGATCGGCTGAACCACCTCGGTTTTGAAGTTGAAACAACTCCGAGCGCAAAGTGTTAATATTCAGCGAGCTTCGTTCCCCTGTTTCTCGCCCGACAACGATTCGCGCAATTCCCGCGGACAGCGAGAGCGGAGATTTTCCAAGGGTAAACAACGAATAAAATAAATCTCTTAAAGCACACGGCCGCCGTGAGGAGTAAACAATCCCCGGCTAAAGCTTTCCCGGATGCAGCGTTCAACAAAAAAAAAAGCACCAACAAAAAGAGAGGATCTCCGAGAGCGCGGATTCGCGAATTCGAGCGCTAATTTCGGGAAACGTGGCCGTCCTTTCCGCAGGGATTAACATTTGTCCCGGCAAGCTGCTCGTATTGTTTACGGTTGATTTATTCTCTATTTGCGTACTCTTTAATCTTACCTTGGTAATGATAGATTAGATCGTTTTATACGTGCACACGTTAATAAATCTTCTTATTTCTGAATAAAGTCTGCGCTGAAGCACCTAGCTTTACGTGAGAAAATCTGTGCTCTAACTAATGAGAATATTTAACAAAATATTTTGTAATTCTGTACACTGTCACCACTATAGCGTGATTATAAACGGTCGAAAATATACCAAACCAAAAACAAATCTTAGGGAATAGGAAAGGATGCAATAATTAGGATACGAACAGAGCAGGTCAGGGTAGGAATCAGTGAGACAAAGAAAAAGAGAGAGAGAGAGAGAGAGAGAGAAAGAGAAGGTATGGACCGAATGTGCGAATCAGATAGATCTGTAAAGTTAGTATACTGTAAACCAAGTCACATGTCTTAGCTGTAAGGCTGAAACAGTGATGCCAGATGAGGGGAGTCACGGTTAAATGATGTACCCCCTCTCTGATGACGGGGAATGAGTCGGGCAAATGGGAGACACGTTGCACGTGCGCGATGGGGACCGTGGAGCGCGCCTGTGCACGCTGGAATGGAATAGTGGAAGGGGTAAGGAGGAGAGTACATGAGCGCCGTTTGAAGCTCATTCTGGCATCATTGGGCTGAAATAAAGCAATAATAATAATTAGACTGCGGATGCAAAATAAAAAATGTTTGTATCGATTGCAAGACACAGGAGCCAAATAGAAATTTCCCCCTTTGTTCAATTGTCTTATTAAGCTGAAATTAATACACTTATGTCCTTAAATCTTCTTAATTCGTTCACTGCTTTAAATTGTACTTGTCCATGTTCGTCATAAATGCATAAAATCCGCAGTCTAATAATAATAAAATAATAACTTACAGTAAATGGTCGTTTGTCGATACGTCCACGGCCACGTGGGTCATAATTAGTTGACATAATAACCTCGCTGGCGTCGGAGAAAGCCATTTCCACAGTCTGGAGAGCACTGCCAAACGAAATCCGGCCCCCGGACGGTTAGTTAAATAGAACTATCTCTGCACGCAACTTCTTCTACCTCCTCCTCCTCTTCCTCTTCTTCTTCTCCTTCGGTGACCCTTGCGTCACGTCGGCTTCTGACATTTTCAGTCGAACTCCCGTTGAATGGGAATTAACTTCTCGCTCAGTCGGTAGCCGGCGCAAAATGGGCGACTGTAATTGAGAAGGAGATGATATCGCGCGGAACCTGCATCGATAAGAGAACGTTAAATGTAGCCGAAGTAAAAAGCGGTCCAATTAAACATCTCCGCGAGAGAGAGAGCGGATTATCGTGATCGTCGTGGACATTTTAATTGCGACTAACTCCGTCAATCCATAGGAATATCCGTTTTCGATTGTTCCGGCGAGGCTCGCTGACGCGGACCTTCGCCGTTTTATTATCTTAATCGTAAATAATTATTGTGTGGATCACCGGTACCAATCAATACTGCGACTCCGTTCCCGTTCGTTAAGCAACGGACGTTCATTCGACTCCATTTCAGTGCTATTACTAGACAGCTGATATTTATGCAAAATAAACGCTTTTTACCTGCACTGTAACAAAGTGGAGTGAAATAGAAATTTTTTCGAAATACGTTTACTCTAGTAGCTCACGTTAACAGACTTTTATGCATTTAGAAATCGGCTGGGTGAAATATAAAACGGTAAAAAGTTCGAAAAATCTAGTGGCATCGTTCTGTTGTTTTCAGGTACGAAAAACCATTAAGGGTTAAAATTAATCTGGCAGACTAAGATTGGTCCAGCGCGACCCCACCCACAATTTTTATTGATATTGTGTGGGAAACAATGGTTTTAGGTTGAAAGATAACCCCCTAAAATTTTCAGTCGTTGTTAAATACCCTTAACTGTATCATTTTTTTTCGCGGTTGTTAATTAAGATATTCGGATAAAAAGAAAACGAAAATACTCGAACTTACCTCCTTCATATCATACATTTTTTTCACCATTGTGATCAAATTATTGAGGGTAGAAGAAAATCATTTAATGTTTTAGGAGAGGGGATTGCAAGCAACCCTTCGAGTGACCACTTCCAAAAAATTCAAGAACAATGTTCTGTTACTTATCTAACATATAAACAAGTTTCAAGATGGTCGGATTGGTGGAACACAGTTAAATATTGAAAAACAAATGAAATTTGTTGTCTGCTGAACATTTTTATTTTCCAGAAAGAGCCGCAGTCCAGTAATCGGAGAACAATCATCAGAACTGAAAATACATTTATTTATTATTTATGTATTTACCTGCAAATTGAAGTTGGCGCGAAAGTCGATACAATTTGCAGTTTACGGGCACCGGAAGTTCCGACAAAAAGTGCAACGATCGGCTGCGTAAAGTTCTGTAAAAAGAAATTGGTTCGCGCTCCACCGGGCATGAGCTTCACTTAACTAATAAGTCGACTATAATATTCATAATCCTTCATTGCATTATTTCATTACGCCGTATATCCCGCGGACCCCGAGGTAACACGATAATGTCGGGCGGCGAGAATCTTATTACCATGAAGACGTTGCGGTTTATGTTCTTGGATCGTGGGACCTTTTATCGGGATTAATGTTCATGCTAAGCATTACATTCGAACATTTTACGAGAAGGAAAGTCGGCCCGGTACGAACACGGTGGAGACACATCAAGATAAAACAGACACCTTTACCGTATTTTACAGAATAACTAAAAGTGCCATTTACGATTTCCAGCTTCGCCATCACGTCAGACACTCGCTGCGCACCATATTCGTCCGGTTTTAAAAGCACCCGCGGAAGTTTTCAAAACGCATTCTCATCTCGCCCGCGCATACACTGCGAATTTATTAAGTGCACCGTGACCGGAGATACGCTATTTTATTTGGTTTGAGAAATCCCTTTGACCCTTGAATAAATGGCGGAGCTCGGAGAAACGGACGAATATTAGAGAAAACACACTGTCTTTATCTTCTCCTTCAAGTAGATTCGCAGTCTGGTAAAAATCATAGTGCTTACTCGAAGAAATGCAGCGTTGATTTTTGTGGAGAATGGAATCCTTTACGAAATTTTCATTCGGAGGCGAATCGTCAGTCTGTGGTAAATAATAGACGGCGGATCTTTACGCAAAATATAAATGTTCTGCCTGACTTGCAACAAACTGGAGTGAAAATAACAGTAGTCTTAAATTGTTTCTAATACACTAATATGATAATTAGACTGCGGATCTTTATGCAAAATAAAAAATGTTTGCATTGATTGCAAGACACAGGAGCCAAATAATAATTTCATTCTTCTTTTAATTATCTTATTAAGGCGAAACTAATACACTGGTGGCCTTAAAACTTTTTAATACCTCCACTGTTTTAAATTGTACGTACCCACTTTTGTCATAAATGCATAAAGTGCCCAATGTTTCCGGAAAATATAACAACATGGCCTATGTAGCCTTCGAATGAACCGAACTCGTTCCTTACGAGTCCTGAAGCTGTCACCTTGCGGAAACAACACAGCGACTATCGGGGATGCCATGTTTATTTCAGTATTTTTGTAACTTGGCTTCTCTGTCTCTGCGCTGCATGCGACGCTTTCCTTTTTTCCACGGAGCTTCGTGTTAATGAGGCTGAAGTTCGTTGAATACTTGAATGTTGACGAAGAGCCAGGCCTACAGCTTTATTTCTCTACGTTCTGAAATGTAGGTGAACGTTCAGGATGTTCATTTTCGAGGACGGCTTTCTAAGTTGTTTCTCATTTGACGCTACATTGTCGCGCGGACATATAATAGAACTATTGTGTGTGTGTATCATAAATAATCAAAAAGCACTATCCACTTATACAGAACATTGAAAGATTCCACTAGCATGTGTACTCGACGTAATATCGAACTGCTGCCTCTTCTCCTTTCAAGCACATCGTTTGTTTATCCCTAGCAATTGAACCCTTATCACTCGAGTGGCGACTCTGAAGTCACCACTTCTTCTTCTTTCCTTTCAAAGGCTTCGGCTTTGTAAGATGCGACCTGTATAAATAAGTAAATTAAAACGAGCACACCAGCGCAAGCAACGAACAATCGCAAGTATAAAAATCGTGTCTCACTGCCGACGACGTGATGGGTGAATGCGTTATTTCAGCGTGGCGGAGTAAAACAAAGATGGAGAAGAACGTCGGACGAGGAGAATCGAATCACACGTTTGAACGGGCCGGTTGCTGCTCGAGGTTCCGGTGCCATTCGCGGCCACGTGGCTCCGTAATTAAAGGAAAAAATTCGTTATCCGAGCAGCATCCTGTCGGATTCCGAAACGATGCAGAAAACAATCGTGACAGAAGGTTGTGCGGGCCATTGTCTCGGTCGAAAGGTTCTTGTGTACACATTTAATAAAGAATAATCGTGCCCGTCGTTTTTAAGCCCAAGGAGAGAGAGAAAGAGAGAAAGAGAGAGATTCACGAGTGCCGGCGGCCTGAAAATATTCGAGAGGGGTTGCTGCCCGGGATGATTCGCTCTAGAAATTCCCGGTATTATCCTCCATTGTCGGCCAAAAGGATTTGTCTGGAGGCTCATTCAAGGAAAAGCCATTGTCTCGACAACCGTGTCGGCGTTTACTGTAAATTGCCGTGCGTCAGTTAATAAATATCGCAACGAAGCCAGCCGCCACTCCCGACAGGAAAAGAGAGACCTCGGTCCAATCTCTGCGACATTGATCCGATTTCAAGCAGTTCGAGATTCTAATTTACAATTTCGCCAGGCTCTCGTGGTGCTGCAAATAGCTGCAGGATACTCCGAGCACCGAGAAACAATAGCTGCCGCTTTAAATATTTCACAAACCGGAATCCTTGCAGTTCTTCCGCGAATATTCATACATTATAGAGTCCGCGGAAGAATCTCGCGCGGTTTATCGGAGATAAATTAAAATCGCGTTTTCCACAGCTTTTCCCCGAAAATGGGGCAACGATCTTGCCACCGTGGAAATGTCCTTCGAACGATATGTTTTTACAGTCTGTTTCTACGGAGTTTGTTGATTTACACAGTTTTTCTTAGGGAAAGTATAACTTTCGGATCATTGTCGAATGAAATTGACCCGAATCGTGCATATGAGGGTTAATCGTATTCATCATTGTTCCTGATACCCAATTTCGTCGAGCACCAGGATGGGAATATATGCCGCATTTAAATATATTACCATCTTCTTGAGAAAATCCTGGACCGCTAATTGGTACGAATTACTTGATGCTCGCGCCCCTGTGTCTCCGACGAAAGGTCTTTCTCGTCGGAGAAATACTTCGACAGAAGTATAACGTCGTTCAATCGGTTAAATAACTCGTGTTATTTGTTGTACGCGAAAAAATGGTTCGAATAAAAGCTGCATGGTTTTTTCCTGAGGGCCAAACCGACGAAATCTGTGTAAAAATCAAAGAACTTTCGATAGAAATGAGATAGAGCGATGAAATTTTTTTAAAATGAAAGCTGAAACTTTGCAGAATATGGGATAATTATGGAGATTGTGGTACGAACGTTTTTTAACCTTGAAAGGATTCGTTAAATTTGCACAATTTCAAGAAAATTGTGATTTTTCCAAAGCGGAAGGACAGGCTCGACCAAGTCGGCGTCGATCGCTGAATATTTCAAAGAAGTTTCACGGCGGTAAGAAGCACAGTGTTCGCCGGATGCACGCCATATCCAGGGCCCCAGAAGCAAAGAAACATGGCCGGACCTCGGGAGGGTACCTGAAAACGTGAAAACCGAGAAAGTTGCCGCGGCCTAGTTTCCGCGGAAAGCGTTTTGCCCTGTTCTCTACACGGTTTTATGTCCGACCGCGTGCGGCCTGCACTTCTAACGCCGCTTGTTAATGCGTTACTTGTACCGCTCGCGTGTCCCTGAGTGCACGGGGCCGCCATGCATTATTCAGAAATACTTTGCATCATTTAGAAGCTCGTTCTCCCGTGCCGATTACATGGGCGGGGTACGGAGAAATCGTAACGCGAAACTGGGCAAATTCATTTCCATTGGGTTTTCCATCGCATCACACTCGGAGAAATTCTGCTGGATCGAACAATTGCCGCAACTGAGAACTCTCCTGAAACAAAATGTACCTAACGGTCCAACTTTTTGCCGAAAATTAACGTGCAAGGTAATTGGTGGTTGATTAGTCGAACAGCTTCTTTGTTTTGGTCAGTACGTTCGGCGTAGAGATCGTGGTTCTCTTTACCAAACGCCCGAACTTTTGGTCCGAAATTAACGCACCAAGTAATTGATGGTTGATTAGTCGAACAGCTTCTTTGTTTTGGTAAGCACGTTCGAACGTGTATTATGATAATAACACGCGCGTATTTACATACACGTACTTTGGTGAATGTCATTTTCATTTGTGTAATTTCTAGAACATTTTGTAGTATCCTAAAAATTAATACGAATTAAAACGCAGATATACGTGAAATAGTACACGTGTACCGCGTTGTACTCAAAATGAAACACACGCGAAACAGGGATCTCTAGTTCGAAGTATATTACACGGAATGAAAATGAATAGCCGCCTTGTGACGCGTACGAAAGTTATCCAGTCGTAATATGTGCTATAATCCCGAACGACTTCCATCATTTCGCTCGCACGATCTTAACAGGGTGGCTGAT
This sequence comes from Lasioglossum baleicum, assembly GCF_051020765.1. Classification (NCBI taxonomy): domain Eukaryota; kingdom Metazoa; phylum Arthropoda; class Insecta; order Hymenoptera; family Halictidae; genus Lasioglossum; species Lasioglossum baleicum. The sequence goes on along the minus strand of NC_134940.1, from coordinate 3,252,164 downwards.
TCGCGTATCATTGTGCGCCAACTTTTTCCCGGACGAATTGAATCCCGTCACCGGCGGCGCGCGTCGCGGCGGAGACTAGCATTCTATCAATTCTTGTCGAACGGATCGATTGCCTCGACAAACACGCACGGTCGTGTACCGAAAATAAAACGAAGAAAAAACGGAAGGAGACAACCTCTTCCTGCGAGAGAGGGGGAAGGTGGCAGCGTCGGGCGGGGATGGGTTGGGGAGAGGGGTGGAAAACCCCGGTGCCTCTTGACAGAAGGAAAATAATTAGTTTTCTCCCTCCGCCGATGGAAGCTCGCTTCGTAGGATCTCCTTTCTTCTCTCCATGGATTGGTTCTCGCGTGCGTCGGTATGCTTCCGCTCTCTTTCATTCCCCTTTTGCAACCCGGCCCTCTGCACCCCCGCCGACGCACGTTGCTCGCATCAAACAGTCCGAGAACTTTTCAGACGCAGTTTGCGCACTCAATACCGGTTCGTTTCCAAATCCCGTGGCGATACAACGTTCGCTCATTCAATTATCACTAAACCCTGAAACAACTCCTCCCCTCCAGCCCTTCCGCACCCCCGAGCATCCCTTAGTTGCGCGCGTCCGTCGCCGTCTAGTCCATTCTTCGCGCGATTCTACAACCCTCGGAACGCAACGCGTGAATCCGCCGTTATTTCCTCGTCCCTCTGCAACCCCTTGCGCCATCGGACTCACCGAACCAAACTCTCCACCCACCACCCTTACACCACCATTCAACTGTTCCCCATTTTGTCGACATCACTGCAATCCCACGATCCGGCGATATTGCTGAACTTCCAGCTCACTGTTCTAGAAAATGTAAAATAGGCGTTTCTCCGCGCACGAGACACGCGCCGCGAAATCGCGTTCAATTTTGTTGCGTCTCTGGCAGAGGACGAGGGTAGGACAACCCGCGCGGGGAATAACGAGAAACAGGTTTCCGGTACGAAGGAATGCGAATCGCTTTATCCGCGGCGCGTCTACTTCCCGACAATCTGCGACTTATCTTTCGGTCCGCCTCGACAGATGGACGTAACTTTAAGAGATATCGCTGGTTTCCCTGTTGGTTTTTGTAAATCATGCAATTTTTTCGATCCGGCCGAAATTAAACATTTTTGATTGATCGCCGACTCGTTGCGGCTTTAGCGAACTACGGCACGATTGACAAATCGTTTTGTTCTACGTATCGCGGAACGGTTGCACGTTAAAATCGATTGCAAAGTTGAATAACGGGCCAACCCGTTCCGGTTTGCGTTTGATGTTCGACCAGGGACTCGTGCCGCGAAGAATGCAACATTTCCGGTGGAATTTCGCAACCCTGCTTTTTGCTGAAACGCCCCGCGGCAATCCGATACCCCTCATTCGCATAAATTATCCGTAAACGGAATTGCAAAGTTCATTCGCGAGCGGCCCGCGAAACAATGTGGCGAGACGCGCGTCGAGTTTTTCACTCGGCGCGAAGGGAATATTTAAGCTGAAGTGTAATCTCAAATTAACATTGCATCGAACTCTAACTACACGCCCATCTATAGCGACGACTCCAAAGTCACTACCTCCCTGTGGTTGTGCCTTTGATACGGAACATTACATTTTCACTGAAAGATTTCCATCGAAATTGTTCTTATCAGATGTAGCATGCTTTCACGTGATTATAGAAAATTTGTTGCCAACTCTTTTCTTTCGTGATACAGGTTTTGCCGAACTCCGGCGTGCAGGAACGGCCATATACATAGAAAAGGAAAAATGTAGTCACGTATGAGACTGGCATAAGTCTGGGAGTACAAGTACCGCCCTATACTAAGTCGGAAGAGGAAATAGAGGCGAAATTAGGAAAGGAAAAAGATGTTCTCGTTTAAGTGGCGAAAGCGAGGCGCGCGGACACCGGGGAATGGAAAACACGGTTTAGTGATGCTGTTATCGCGGTGGACAGCCTCAGGGAAAATATGGCACCTATTATTCCCTGAATACCTTTGCCTAGCGTAATTCTCATGGAGAGAAGACGCTACAGTCCGTTTCGCCAGGGGTTCTTACCCGGAATGGAAACCGGAACATCCGTCTATGTTCGTTTTTATCTGGCGAAATTGTCGGTGTGTCCCCGAGAGCGTGCAGATTAGGGGAATCGAGGAGGGAAAAACCGACGCGGCCAGAAAGGAATCTTTATTTTTCCTCGCGGTTTCCTTAGGAGGACCGCTGCACACGGTTTTTCCCGGCGGTATATATCGTCCGGCGCTGTTATCAATACCATCCTCCCCTCGGAATTAGGACTGCGATGCTATAAATTCTCTCGGCCGAGTGGACCGTGAATGGAAAAACCGTAATGTTGTTTGTTAAGGGGCAAAAACGGCGTCGATGTCGCGTTTCATCGAATTCCGGGGCCGATCATGGAGCCGCTGCCCTAACGAAGGGGACGCCACGAATACCGAAATTCATTCTTACGGATGACAGACAAACAGACTGACAAACAGACTGACAAACAGACAGACAAACAGAAAGACAAACAGACAGACAAACAGACAGACAAACAGACAGACAAACAGACAGACAAACAGACAGACAAACAGACAGACAGACAGACAGACAGACAGACAGATAAACAAACAGACAAGAAAGCGAGCTAATAAAAACGTGGTAAAATAGCCATAAACTTTCCCGAAACTCTTCCTTTACATCTCTGTTTTTAATAAAGAGCGAGCGGATCTTGCAGAATGAACATTTATCATCTGAATGGCGACAAACTGGAGGGAAGTGAAAATGTATTTTCTTTGTTAATATGTTAAATAGGTTGGAAATAATAAACGAGCTAGAAAATTGCTAGCAATTACCATCTAACCAGCGATCGCATCAATCCCAGCAGTAAAAAAGCCGGCTGCGATCTAAACCAGCAGAAACCATCAGGTCTATCTAGATCACGAGAAATCCTGGTAATTCCGCGTCGTAATGCGGAAGCAGAGCAGGCAGGTGCGAATTTATCCGGGATTATATCAGCAGCTATGCTTAATTTTCTCTTCCCTCTCTAATACTCTGCAGGTATCATCTCGCGAAGAATACCGTGGAAGATGAATCGTGAATCAAAAGCTGTTGGTAACGGTGCTGCTGTATCGGTTGGCAGCGGCGCGGCGCGGCGCGGTGGTAGCTGTTGGTCGAAAACGTGTTTACCAATATCGATAGCGAGCTTCCTAGATGGAAGCTCTTCCTGAACGATGCGCCGATCGACAGCGCGTTGCATCAGGCCAAATGAAGTGGCAAATAACCGTTACTACGGAGTTTCCTGGTCAATGCGTTTGTGTTTTCCCTCCGTTTCTTCGGGATTCTGCGAGGATCGTTCCTGCGGCCGAAACGCTGACGGGAAAACCGAACCGACATTTTTGCCAACTGCATTGTCTTCCTCGGTCGTTGCCAAGTATTACGGGGGTGGGAAATACCACCCCTGTGAGCTGTTTCGGAAATTTCTATCGCCGAAGAAAGGCTCTCCGGAGATAATAAACATTTGCTCCTTCGATTTCAGTCGACCATTCAATTGTATTTTCTGTACTTGAAATTCTTTCGGCATCGATTAATTGCTAGAGAAATACAAGATTCAAGTATTAGTTGCTGTTAGAAAATAAATTCGAGACATGTGTCTTCAGAATAAAACTGCAGCGACGATTTTAAACTGGGTTGAAGACCATAATACTCGACCAACTATATTTAATCTGAATGAACATTTAGTGCAGATATTAATAATGCGCGGCTATTAGAAAAGCGGACTAGGTTTCGCTGTATCGATGTATCGACTAATGTGAATATCGACGACGGAATCCAGAATAGTATCCCGGAAGTGTTCTTTTCTGTTCACAAGAAACATGACGATGCGGAAAAGTTTATGCGCAATTACCTTGTTAACTCGACCTAAGATGTTCAAAGAAGTGTTAATCAATTTCAGCGTCTAAATATACACGCAAATAAAGGAACATTCTATTTTCTGCTCTTCTCTCTCTCTCTCCTGATGTTACAATATTTATATTTTTAAGCGTTGCATAAGCTTGAACATTTTATGGAAACATTTCTTGAAGCATCGATTCTGCTCGATAAAAATCGGGCAGCTCGTTCAGGTTTCAATTTCGACTACGATAACCGGAATTGTTTGATGTTTGTTGCAGCACCGCCGCAAAAAGTGGAGATCAGCAACCACCCGAACAAGAAGACGATCGAGGTGAAAGTCGGCGAGTCGCGACGTCTCGAGTGCATCGTCAGATCCGCGAAACCAGCTGCGACGATCGTCTGGTATCGTGGAAACGTGCAAATCAAAGGGGGCGACACCAGCATCACGCCGATCTCGATCGAGGGTGGTAAGTTCCCGTCCCCTATCCCATCAAATTGCCAAAGTATCATTACGCGTCTCCCAGTCCTTATCTTTCCGGGTAAGAGTCGACGAGCATCAGGGTCCTTTAAGAGGACAATTTATATCGAGCTTTATCCTGAGAGACTTCTTTGCATAAGAAGATGTATCTAGGGCTTTGTCCGGGAATCTTATTTACAGACCCTTTCGGGCATACTGCATACAGAACTTTCGTGGATACTTCATATTACTCCGTGCATCCGAGTTCCTCGAACGAATCGATCGAATTACACACAAACCGAATAGCCGGCATCAAGTATTCGCGAATGGATTCGTTTAAAACTTGCACGAAAATTGTTTAAATTATGTTGTACATCTGTTTTTCATAAACTTTCGAACGAATTACACTTGATAAGAGAAAAATAAACATACAGTAAGGAGCATAACTGGTTCCACACACTTTAAATCAGAACAACTTTTTTATGAAACGACTTCAATTTTAACTGGGCCAATAACGAAAATTTAAAAGATGTGTCTGGTCAACTGGTATAAATTATACACGCTCTGAAAATTTCATTGAAATTAGTTAATTGGTTTGCGAATTATAAACGATCAAAAGTGGTAATTTGTGGTGTACCATAAAGTGGCGAGTTTTACCATTATTGATCGTTTATAATTCGTAAACCGATTGATCAATTGCAATGAAATTTTCAGAGCGTATATAATTTATACCAGTTGACAAACCACATTTTTTACAATTCCGACGAAATGCATTTTTCAACTTATTTATTAGACGTCATTTACTAAACTAATTCTTCTGGCCTTACAGAGAAATTGAAGTCGTTTGGTCCATTCATATAAAAGTTATTCTGATTTAAAGTGCGTGGAGTCGGTTATGCTTCTTACTGTATGAGAACATTAAATTGAATATTATCAACTTTTGCATTGTAATTGATTAATATTATACATTCATACATTCATCGTGGAATTTGTTATTCCACGCGAGGCTGACGAACCGAATACTCGGAAAAAGTTGTATTTGTTAAATGAGACTCCATCGAAAATTGTTTAAATTATATTGCACATCTGTCTTCCTGGACTTCGTTCTAAAGATAGCACCACAGTGGCTCCGTTACGAAACAACAAAAAGCCAAGCTACAGTTCAGCTTTGTACGGCTTAACACAGAAAAGTAACGACAGTTCCAGGGGAAATAACAAAACGAGGCAAGACTCGAGACTCGACAAGATAGATCGAGCAGAAATAATTGACACAGACTGACGGTAGAAGAAAGGGGACGAGACGAATGAGTTTTCTTGCCGAAATTAAGTCCTTCCTTCCCTGGCGCAATCTTCCCGCGCTAGCTATGATTAATCTTTGTTTACTTGATCACGGATTACGAAGTGAATTTTATTTTCGCCAGGCCTCCATTAATCAAATTTAAATAAATAGGAGTCGGAAGTCCTCGATTCGAGGAGCCTTTTATCCTTTCAATTTCAAAGAAACGAGCCTGCGAATGTCCGTTCAATCTGCTGCTTGCTCTGCGAGATAGAACAATTACCGAATAGAAATATCTCGTTCGAAACATCCACCCTTCTGTAACTGTTAAATAACCATTTCACGTTTTCGACTTTATGAAATTTAAATGAGCGTGTTTAGCTTAAATCTTGAATTAGCTTTTTCTTCTATTAATTCTCTGGATAGAAACTAGATGTTAGGGTACGTGATGAGTAGACTCATACAATGAATGGGACAAATACAAAACTGGGAAGACATTAGAAGAATTTAAGATTATTGTTGTACTGTGTTTGACTTTTCAAGCCGATTAAAAAAGAAATTATATACAAATTTATCTAGGGCTTCTTGCAATCGACATAGACAAATTTTACTTTGCACAAGACCATTTTCCAGTGTATGTTCAAGTCAGTAACGAATAAAATTTTCTGGAGGGTTCGTCCGATCATCACCTTTGTCCAGAATTTAAATAATTTTCTCCTACAAAATGTGATTGGGCCACGAAGCAGGAGAGCGTCCCATAAAATCGCAGGAGTTCGAAAACCGAGCAATAAACTAGATATTCTTGAGGACTAAATAGAAAATCCCACGGAGCAATCCGGACGTAAACATAAACTTTGATAGTTGAGAGAGAGAGAGAGAGAGAGAGAGAGAGAGAGAGAGAGAGAGAGAGCTCCGAGACAGACGCTATTTCAGCGGATCCCTAAGACCGGCGGCTGGGTCCGGAGATGCTGCCACGTTAATCCCGATGAACATCAGTCAATCGATCGGGCAGAAAAGCAACGGTTAAAGTGGATTCCCCGCGTCGATTCAAGCAGACCTTTCCGAACCTAATTCTCCTTAATCCATTTTTACTGACAATTAAAGTCTCGGAGGTCCCGGGTGTCGGAACAACAATTCCTAGAGAGAACGAACACGGCTGGGGAAGCAAGATGGAGGGTTTCAGACGGATAGCAGTTGTGCAGGTTTTTTCTCCCTCGACCATGGCGGAAATGAAGGAGCAATTTTCAGAAGTAAAATCGGTTCTACCGAAGCACTATCGATCCGGCCGAACTGTGCTTTGCTTCAAGATAAAAGAAAACATGGGCCGGAGTGAAGAGAAATGTTATAAAAGATGAGTGTGCCACGGAAGCAGAAGTAATAGGCAGAGAACCGTGGTAGGGAAAGGAAAGAAGAAGAAAAAAATATAAAAAGGCCATAATGGTTCGACGAGCAAAGACTCGGGCCATTCGCGTTTTCCTCCGCCGGATTCTGTGCAATAATTAATGAATATGAAAGCGAACCTGACAGCCGGCCGTCTAACGGCGGTCGTTATCTTTATTTAAATCCCATGGACGACGCCGCGCAGCGCCGTTGCGGTTCTCGCGGTTTAATCAACCCGAAGAATCTGTTTATCCCTTCGTTTGTTCGATCCTTCAGACACCGAACCGCATAAATGCGCCGGAGCCGGAAGGAATAAATATTGAAAGGCGGATTTGTTGCGACGACGCTGGCAATTATCGGCCGAGGAGTTGTCAGTTGCTTCGCTGTCAAATCGATAGTCCGAAAAATTAAAAGTCTTTCGACCCTTTACACTCGAACGGCGACTCTGAATTCGAAACAGTTCTACTATTATTCAATTCGTCTCTGTATTCTACAAATTGTAAAAACCTCGACTGTTGCATGAAATTAGATTAAAATGATCTGGGCTGAAAGAAACATCCTGATTTTGGAGTACAATTCGATGAACACCTCTTCGAAAATCCTCATCGAGGACAATGCGGCCGGTTTCTTTCGTTCTCCAAGCTCCAAATCATTTTTCCGGCCGGGTTAATATATAAACGCGGTCCATTCTGCTCGGCGATGTTGCTTTTTTCGAAAAGCACACTGGAGAATAACTTAATAGAGTGTCTTAGTTGCTCCATTATATCCTCTCCAACAATGCACTTCCCTCTGTGTTCGCCCCATATTCCGTTCTTTTCGTGCACCTCTAACATAGTTAACGTTTCATGATCTCCAGGGTCGTAACTATGGTTTGCAGTACTTGTTCCAGCTGCTTGAAACTTTTATCTATCGGCGTACAGGCTGCGCGAAGATTTCCACCGTCTGTAATTCCGGTACACTCGACTCAGGATCGCCAGGAAAATTGCTGCACCGTTACTCAAAATATTCTGTACATTATCGAATGAGTTGGAAAATAAAGAAGAATCTAGTTCGGAAGAAACGTTTAATTTTCTAGTTAAAATAGCTCCGAGTTGTCCAACACATGTTTCGCGGTATGCCAGCGAGGATCCCCACTTCAGAAGCGCCCCTCTGTACAATCATCATTTATAACAAGTAATCTAACGCATTATTTGTAACTAACGCCAACACGATAACTTGAAACTACAAAGTACACAGAAAAGGCCATTCTGTCCGCAACATCTATGGATTACCGGTTAGAAACGAGTGTTTTGAGAAAGGACGAAGGGAATTTTCTCGCTGCTGAAAAGCGGAGGACGCGGAAGTACTTGAAAAAATAGGACAGATCGTGTCTGTCAGTTCGGTGGCAGGGAATTCTTGAAAAATTCATCCAGCGGCGCGGATAGAAGAGGCAGAAGGAATGCAAGAACTATCGGGCGCGCGGTAAAGCGTGCGGGGCGAGTGAGATGATAAAAGTTTTGGAATAGACGCGCGGATCCAAGTGGTCCTGACATTCTGCAAAAGCAACTATCCCGCTCAAAGACGTAACAAGTGGGAAAGGAGCGATGACACGGATCTTTTGGTCCGCAGGACATGCTCGTATTCTTTGATAAACCTGGCAAAGCAAGTGGCCACTTTGATAAAAAACCGACTGTGGCAGTCTCGAATGGATGTTTAAGCGCTTGCGACCTCGATTCCATTCAGACCTCGGTGTTCTAATGAACCGGCAGCTATTTGTTGTACCACATAAAATCCGCCGAGGAAAGATAGCCCCCGAAACTCCCAGCCGTTCGTATAATCAAAGAGATTTTAAGCAAACGCTAATACGAATGATATATTCGACTCGACGAATTAATTTAACGAAACGAAGTAAGAGTTAAATGAATTTTCACCGATCGAATAATACTTTCCGAGAAGTATCGTTGTCTATTTAAATTATTATGCTAATTACAGGAAAAGTGAACTTACCATGCTCATCCTGGCTAGTTACAATGCAGCAAATATTAGCTCGCGCGGTAATTACGAGGTAACAATATTTTTGCGCTTCGCTGTAGCGCTGCGAGGAAACCGGCTAATTTATTAACAAGAGGAACGGAATGAAGAGGGATGTGCAAAAAATGTTGTTACACGTGTAGCCGGGGAAATTGTTCCTTCCCCACCGAAATGGAAAATAATTTCTGCCGGGAGAGAATTGCCCTCGAAAATGTTTGCCCGAGAAACGAAACGCGCTGCTGAAAATCCCATCGTGAAAACAGGATATTCATTTCCGACGACGAAATCGAAGTTTCTTAATGTGATTTATCAGACTGCGGATCTTTATGCATTTATGGCTTCGGGACATTTTTAAAAAATGCCAGAAGACTTACTTATCTTCAAGAAAATGGTCATTAAAGAATACAAGCTCCCAGCTTGATTTTATTATTTTATTTTGATTAGATGTAGCTATTATACGATGATACTTGAATGCAGAATTAAATGTTTACGTATACTGTTTGAGTAAATGTTGGAAAAAAGAGATTGAGAATTTATGGGATGATTGTGGACAGCTCTACTGATAGAATAGCGAATGAAACGCGTAGGAAATGATTGTTTTGCACCGGTTCGTGAGTCCTAGAGGGTGTTTCATCCGATTCGATCGTCTTGACGAAGTTACACTCGCGTTGACGCTGATGGAATTCGCCGTAGAAAATTCAGCGCAGCATGAACTCGTTCGTTAATTTTGCGGAACTCCGGATACGTCGGCGTGCGGCGGAATGGTAAAATTGTTTAAAACCTGGATGAACTAGTTTCGGTCTTGCCTGGCGTGCGCGTGAAACGAGGGAAGGGGAGGGGTAACTTCTTGGGCGGTGTCCTGGAAATGAAAGACGAATTCGAACGGCACGTTCCCGCACACTAGCTATCCGCCAATCGGATTTCATACTTCGAGGCAAAATTTCAGTGGTTTACTACTAGTTTACAACTAAGTCCCCGCTCCGAGTTAGTTTACTTCTAACTGTACGCACGCAACTTCGCCTCCTGTCGTTCTCACGTGTTCCCCTGCGCTCGCGCACGCCGAAAACTTATCATTTTCTAAGATAATTCGAGCTTCCAGTCGACTGTATCCATGCTGTCTACGATGATCCGCAATTAGTAGAGCAATCTGAATTATCCGGCCGCAGTGCCGATTAACTGCAGTCGTTCGCGAACGGTCGCGAAATAATTTGCAAATATTAACCTTCGGTTACGCGCACGCCATTTTCCACGCAACTGTTCACGTGAAACTTTATACGACTCCAACGTAAATATATTTTTATTGAATAAAATGACCACACCTCAATGCGAAATAAATTTTTCCTAGCGTAGTCGGACAGCTTTGTTTATTCTCGAAAAGTTTCGATCGGAAAATTTCAATTTCTGATGGGTAATAATGTTCTACCTGCGTTGTAACAAAGTGGAGTGAACTAGAAACGTATTCTCTTTCAAAATATGTTTTTCACGAGTTGAGTACAATATAACCAGCAGTTTTAAATTCTTTCATACGCTGTCCAATGATCAGATTCTGAATTTCAAATCTCGATCTTGATAATGCTCGGCAAAGAAATGAAAGATACATACGACGAAAACGGAAGAGACGTTCGTCTTCCATCAAAAGACTCTCCCTCAGTGGCGTATTAAGAGATTCTACTTCTTCCGAGTCTTCGAACCTAGACTTCGTAATCTTCAAAGAATGAGGGAAATGCATTCCAAACCCCTTTGCTTGATCGAATGATCCTGATTCGTACGGAGAAACGTTCCCCGAGGAGCGCATTGCTTCTCATTGCCGCATTTTCAGTGATACAGAGAACGCTTTCCGCGTCGAATAAAACAACAACGTTGCCGGCCATCGAAATGATCGTCGTGAATTTTTCAATTGAATTTTCTGGAACCTGTACATTGCTTTCGGGCCTGTCATTTTCAATGATATATAGCGGCAGCCATTTTAACCGCACACAATAATCCCGTGACACATGTCAGATCTACTGAACGGCGCCATTAACCAGCACACATTAATATCGCTATCGGTTACCATTTTTTTCGGGGGCATCGTGCTCACGTTCACGGATCGCGAGCATTAACATCGGACGGTACACGAGCCTGTAATTAAAATCCGCGCCGCATAATTAAATTTCAGATTACGAGCGGTATAACTTCGCAGCGGTCAGCTGGCCCGACAGATTGTTAATATGATATCAAGCCTGCGGATCTTTATGGAAAATCAAGATTTTCTACATTTGTTAGATGATGTAAGAGCCACTTAAGAACGTTTCCTTTTCTTTCTCGAAACGTAATTCACCATTAGCACTCGAGTGGTGACTCAAAGAGAGAGAGAGTCACCACTAAAAATTGCTGTACCATTATTCAGAATATTGTTTACAGCATTAGATACAGTGGGTGTACAAAGTATTCGTACACCTTTTAAACACTAATAACTTTTTTGTAATTGTACCAAACGACCTGATTTGTTATAATCAATTAGAAGCATTGGTTCACGGAATGATATGAAAAAGAGATTGTCCAAAAATTATATTAATTTACAAGGTCACATGCAAAAATAAAAAAGGCGTTCTTTAAAACTTCTTTATTTGGGTCCTCAATGAAAATTTAAGATATTTGTTTTGTAGATCTGTTAATTATACACATGCTGAAAATTTCATTGCGATCGATTAACATACACACGAGGTACAAGCGGTTAAAAATGGTGAAAATCGTAGTTTTACACGACTTTTGATCAATTTCTGCAAATTTTCAGCATTTGTATAACTAACATAGTTCTACAAAAAATATATTTTAGATTTTCATTGAGGGCCCAAATAAAGAAGTTTTAGAAAATACCTTTTTTATTCTTGCATGTAACCTTGTAGGTTATAATTTTTGGAAAATCTTTTTTTCATACTATTTTGTAAACCAATGCTTCTGATTGATTATAAAAAATCAGGTCGTTTGGTACAATTATAAAGAAGTTATTAGTTTTTAAAAGTTGTACGAATACTTTGTACACTCACTGTAATCGATTACTAAATATTTAGGTATTGTGTGAGGTATTAAATCAATTTAATATCTATAAAACGAAAAAGATCGTACAGAATGGGATTATTCTAGGTCGGAAGAAATGTTTAATGTTCAAGTAAAAATAGCTCCGAGTGCAAAGGGTTAATAACAAAGTCGTTACATCGATTCGTGATCGATATATTTGAGAAATAGAATAGTGCAACGAGAAGAGAAAAAAGATCGAACGAGCTCTCTGCTTCCACTAACAAAATCGAAAACGATGTGCAGACGGACGGATGTCGCGCGGATTCGATGACCTCTCTCGGTTTTTGCGAGCGGGGCACGACCGCATTCGCGTTTTCCGCTTAATGGCGACGGTAACTGACATCGTTGCGGAAGTCGCGACTTCTGAAATGAAATAAAGAGGCATCGCTACTTTGGGTAAAAGCCTGTCCGGCCTTGTTTGACGACGATTTAACGGTTTCACAACCCCGTCGCGCCGGTGCCAACACTTTGTCCCGTGGACGATCGAGAGCGAACAACCTAAATAAATACATATCACCGAAACAATGTGTCGAACTCCTTTCGAAATGCTGCCTCAAAACTCTGATCGCATTAGAAGAATTACATCTTTAATTTCAAACATGTTTGTTTCGTTGTATACATTTTCGTCTATCTGTAATGATTCAAAATTGTAAAGGAGAATTAAAGAATGTCGAAAAAATACATTTCTATCTCCCATAACAATCCGCAGTCTAGCTATAATGGTTCAAAACTGTGAAGGAGAATTAAAGAATGTCGAAATACATTTTTATCTCCCATAACAATCCGCAGTCCAGCTATAATGATTCAAAATTGTAAAGAAGAATTAAAGAATGTCGAAATACATTTTTATCTCCCACAACAATCCGCAGTCTAGCTATAATGATTAAATTAATTGGTCCGAGCGAACACGTTCCACGTAACAGGAAATGCGCACGTTCGCGTGAAACTGCATTGCGCATCGTCTCCGCGCAACCATTGCCTGAACAATTGTCTTCCACGGTTATTAATAGCGTTTAATTCTGAAGATAGGGATTCTGTGGATGTCCTTATCGAAAGGGTATCTCCGTCTCCATAATTTAATATCAGCTCTATCCGAAGAGGGGTTAAATGACTGTATTATATCAAGGGGTAGGGTAATCAATAGTCTGTTAATTAAGTCGAGTCTAGTCTTTATTATGCATGAAGGGAACTTCAATTTTGAGTAGCGGTGCCCAACTAAGCACGGAAAGGATAATCTTACAGGGAATACGTTGCCGGTAATGGATTCCGTCTACGAAATGGATAATTCATTTGTGCATATTTGTCGTTACGTTCTCGCCACATGCATAATTACCAGACAGCGGCATCTTTATGCAAAATAAAAATGTTCTACTTGAATAGCAACGATCTGGAGCGACATAGAAATTGATTTTCTTTCTTAATTTATTTAATATTCGAACGTTTCACTGTTTTATAAATTAAACCCACATTATACTTATGCGTTATATTTATTCAATTCCGAGGAATATAACCTTGCAAAGGAGTCTCTCACGAGCCGAACGAAATTTCCAATATCTGACCCAATCTGCCCCTGTATTTTCGATTTATCGCAACACGTCTAAAACACATTGTCCGTTGTTATTTCAGACAAGGAAGTGCAGAAGCCCGGCGAAAGCAAGAAGAAATTGCTCAAATACGACACTCACGGTTCCATTACTATTGTTCCCACGGCGGACGACAACGACATGGACTACACCTGCGAGGCCAACCATCCTGCCATACCCCTCGACATGCCCCTCAGGGCCGCTATTAAACTTTCCGTTTTTTGTAAGCGAAACATATGAAAACACTTTTTACCCGAGCGCGACGAGTCTAGTCAATGGGACCGTTTTATTTTTCTTTTTCTTTTTTTTCTCCGGGAACCATTTCACACAAAAGTTTGTTCACAGAATCAATAAACCGAACCTGCCGGATCTATGACGTACTAAATAACCTGCTGTTTCGTTCATCTTCATTGATTCGGACGCGTTTCAATGGACCATACTTCCGTCAAAGAATAATTTAACACACCGACGCGTAGGCAAGCTTTATTAAAAACCTTTGATATCCGCCGGTGAAAGGATATCAAAACTTCCACTCGAAACTGTCGAGTACTCTACAGCTATTTCACAACCGCTTTTATTATATTATTCTTTCCGGAAAGGAGCCTCGATTTGTATTTATAACAACAACCGATCGGATTTTTGAATCCGAAGTTCTTTTTTTTTTGTCAGTGGAAACAACATTTTCATTCACTCGATAGAAAATTATTTCATCAATGTGTCGTTCATAGATTAGCTTATAAATTTAGACGAATCTTTTCATCTCGTGTTAATTGCCGGTCACGTTAATATTCGCGCGAGCACATATATTAATCTTATCCTGTTTCTCATTCATCGGCCCCGCCGGAACTTTTATTAAGAAAGTTTTTCCATTAGCAGAAGAATAACTGCGCGCAAGGTTACAGTGTTCAGTGTACTCGCACGATTCAATCATTTCCAGATCCACCCGGCAAACCGTATATCGAAGGATACACGGAAGGCGAGACGGTGAAGCGTGGACAACAGCTGGAGCTAACTTGCAAGTCGCGAGGTGGAAATCCACCGGCGCAGATCATCTGGTATAGAAATAACGAGCAGGTCAACACGGTGCATCGCGCCGAAGCCAGCTTCTCCGAGAGTGTATTGTCCATCACCGCGAAAGCCCAGGATAACAACGCCAGATACAGATGCGAGGTCTCGAACATCATGAGCGTCGAGCCGATCAAGGAACACGTCGATCTCACCGTGCTCTGTAAGTACCTCTCGATTATCTCGTAATCAGACAGCGGATTTTATGCATTTATGAGAAAAACGAGTAGTTGTAACTAAATTTTAAAACACTGTTATATGATCATAAACTTATTAACCTTCCGTCGGGCGCAATATCTGGACCGCCGAGTTCGGGCGCAATGTGTTTGACGGGCCCACATTCAAAATCCATGATAAACCCCTAATTAAATTCATTTATACAACTGCTGTTAGGGAAACAGAATTCGGGTAGAAAATGTTGATTTCTCCATGAAGATCCGCTGTTTCGTAACTACAAATGGAAGCAATGCCACCCCTGCACGAAAAACTAACTTGCTTCTCCGATCGACCTAATATTTTACGAAGATTATCGAGACTGACGGTTAACCGGATCGTGATTGTTTCCAGTTGCGCCATCCGGAGTGACGATCGTGGGGCCCACGGAGGCGAAAGCTGACGAGCAAGTGGTGATCACCTGCACGACAGAGAACTCGAACCCACCCGCGGACATAAAATGGACGGTGGACGGCCACAATTTCGAGAGTAACGCCTCGATGACCGAGCCAGCTCCCCAAGGGGGCTGGATAACCACGTCGAACGTGACGTTCAACATCAACAGGACTAGTCGGAGCATCGTCGTGATCTGCGACGCGTCGAACGTCAAACTAACGGAGAACGTCGTACGGACGCACACAATAAACGTGATTTGTGAGTACACTGCTAGCAATTAGCCGAATGAACAGGAATGTAAACCTAATCCAGGATAGAATCTGTACGCGGCCAACGCCACGGATTAATATGAAACTAATCCCAGGGGGAACCTCAGACTTTACACTGTTCTGTATCTTGTCCGTTTATCCTGGATTCTGTGAATTCAGTTCCTAGCCCGGTTCCCGAATACCCTGCCAGTCTCGATGTAATTCGAACTTGCGTGAAAATTAATTCCGTCGCGGTCGGCGGCCTGCTCAATGGGTAATTGGGCATTGTGCTCTCTGTGCTCGAGTTCGAGGATTCGAGGACCGATACGGACGAAAACCGTACTCCTTCGAACTTGTTTCATCCGATTCCGTACCGGTCCGATCGCTCGAAATGATCTACCTTTGATTCGATACTCACAATAGGCGATCAAATTATTGCAGTGGCTGTACAGGCTGTATAAAAAGTAATAACTCAGCTGCTTGAGTTCTTTTGAGACGTTAGAAGGATTAGCTTACTAGCTAATATATGTAAATCTTTTCTTTTTTTCATCGTTATTGATCGCAATTGCAAAGGGAAATGTAAAGGTAGCGAGTTTTTAATTTTTTAACTGTGCTTGTAATGAAAATTCGGGCATGTATTTTGTAAATCTAATTGTAAGTAGACAGCCGAACTCGATAAAGCACCGAGGGAGTTTGAAATTCATTTTTGTCCTACCTTTCTAAAAATGGTATCAATGGTCCTTTGTAATCTTTATTCGCAGATCCACCTTCCAAACTCACTATCACTGGCTACGACGAAGGTACGACGATAGTTGCAGGCACTGTGCTAAAATTGATGTGCACTGCCATCTCCGGCAACCCGTTGGCCACCTTGAGCTGGTTCAAAAATGACAAACAGGTGAATAAACGAGAACACTATATCGTTATAGAAAAATCGCAGGCTCTGCGCCATTCTTCGGAAACTTTTAAACAAAGTTTTTAGTAGATAATGTTTTGGAAACAATATATCGAGGTAGATACAAATGAAGCTTTACTTTGCTGTTGATTAATGTTTTTACGCGTTGTATTTCAGATACATGGAACGACAAGAGCACGAGACCATGCAGTATCCAGCGAGCTGAATATGGTCGTAAACGCGTCCGACAATAACGCGCGTATACGATGCGAAGGATCAAATTCTGCGACAGAGATCCCCTTAAGGAAGGTTCTCGCCCTGAAAGTTAACTGTAAGTTATAACAAAACCGCGTGATACCCTCGAAAGCCCAGTCTTAATTATTGCGCAGACGATTTTCCCAGAATATTGCACGAAAATCAAGGACAGCGTTTACTAATAAAAGATTGGCAAAATAAGAAACCGGGAGATATCCTGTTGATAGAGAAATTTCTGATGAAAATATTTTCATAATTTCCAGAATATAAAAACAGTTACGTTTACTAATAAAATATTGACAAAATAAAATTGAAAATTGAAAATATTTTCATGATTTCGGTAATTGCGAATTGGCAATTCTAATATTAATTTAGTTGTTTAAGCGAGAGTGGGGGGTACAGCGTCACAAGGTTAATTTTTCATGATCTTTAATGAATCAGCCGAAGCAATTTTCGTGTTCGATAACGGAATCGCGATTCGCCATTATTTTTTGCAGTCCCGCCGGATAAAGTTAAGATCACTCGCGAGCCCCCGGATTTACACGCCGGTGAAGAGAGTCGTATCATTTGCGAATCAAGCAGTAGTAATCCAGCGGCGGAGATGTCATGGTGGAAGAGTGGCATTCCCGTGCAGGGTACCAAAAATGGTACTAAACCCGGCTTACACGGAGGATTTCTGTCGTTCGTCGAGCTCGCGTTGGACGTCACGGAAGAAATGAACGGAGAAGTGTACATGTGTCAGGCGAGGAACAATCAAATAGATAGATCCATTCACGACGCTACGACTCTCGATGTTCTGTGTAAGTACTGTCATTTATTATAGGATCAATGAAATCTAGACGATCTCATTTCGCTACGAAAAAGAGAAGCCTCGTAAAGGTATATTGCGCAATTAGAACGGGTTTATTCCCTCGCGAACGAATTTTACACGATTCCGCGTCCAGTAAACGCGCTCTTCAAGCGAGAAGCTCAACTATTTCGCAAAATACTTCCGTATACACTTCCATACATTATCCGATCGTAGAACAGTTTCCGACCAGAGCTTTATCTTCAATTTGATTAATAATAATATAGATTGTCCCGCACTCCTGAGGAAAATCAATTTCTACGTACCTGAACGTGTTTTGAGAACGAGAGCAGGATTTCAAACAATGAAATCCAAATCCTCATATGGAGTAGCAAATCCATTAAATCGCATTATTGCTAGCTCTAACATATTTTACAACAATATTGATTTTTTTAATGTCACGTTGCAGGCATTCAAAACAAAATTGCGCAATACTATTTGTTAATCATACCTGTATTTGTTTAGTTTCGCGCGGTCCATTTTTATGTAAATTTTAGTCATAGACATATAGAGATAGACTGCGCCGTCTTATGGGCGAGTTGAAGCCCACAATGGCGGCGCGCGGTACAAAGAGTGAGAGAGAGAGCATTAGCCGGGGTCCATAGCGCTCTCTTTCCAATTGATGTATTTATTGATGTTTTATTTTTGTTTTTTGCCGCCATTGTGGGCTTCAGCGCTTCGTACAGGCCGCGCAGTCTATCTCTATATGTCTATGATTTTAGTTAAGACTTAGGTTAAGATTTTAGGTTGAGACTTTTCTTTTTTGTTGTGTCTTCTTTTTGTTTTTATCAGTTATACTGTAAAAACTGTGTACATTTGTATAAAAGGACCTCGGTCCGTATATAATAATAATAATAATAAAATAATTGCTGACAATTGTTACTTCCATCCGCAGACAAGCCGATATTTACATTGATAGAGCCGCACGAGTTGATCGGCTTGGAGGGCGAGTCATTTGTGATCTCTGTCTCCGCAACGGCGAATCCGAACAAAATAAGCTACACATGGACCAGAGACGGTTTGCCATTGGTCAGTGGCAACAGGAGGATATCCGTTCGTGGATCCATGCTGAACATCACGAAACTAGATCGTCACGACGCTGGTACTTACATATGCGAAGCGAACAACGACGAAGGAACGACGTTCTACCAATTAAATTTAACGGTGCAATGTAAGTAAAACTACAATCTTGAAACCGATACCCTCATCGATACTTAGTTAAGCACCCCGAGAACTTCACCGAGAAGAAAACTAAATAGATCCTCTTACCTCACAGGGTTAATCCTATTTTCTTTGTAAAGATATTACGCGCCCTGATTAAACAGCACCTTCTTATTTTCCATTAAAATATTCCTGGACGTTGTTTTTTCCGGTGTCGTTTATAAACTTTTTAATCCGCTAAGAAATGCTATACATCTCCGAGTAGTTGGTATTCCGACGAAGAGGCTTTCTTTTTCCAGCCAAGAAGAAAACTTCCTCGGGAGTTTGTAACAGTTTGCTACTCCCTGTAATTACTAGACTGCGGATGTTTATGCAATTTTACAATTTTTAAGGAAGTGTCGCGAGACGAAAATAGGTCCAAAACAAATCAAAATCTGCCGAGTAATACTATTATTATGTAGCCGTGATAATGGGATGCGAAATTCACTCTGCCGAAGAATGTTTAATTTCGTTCAACTATTCCCTTTGAATCCGTCGCCGCGTAAAATCGAGTCAGACTTCTGATAAAAATTTCAAACAAATATTCTTGCAGACGCTGCGAAAATTAAGCGGATCTCGACGTCGGGGATAGTGTATCAGCCAGGGGTCGAGGCGAAATTGTTCTGCGAGGTGGATGGCAGCCCCATAGGAGACGAGTACGTCACATGGCAGAAAGTCGGTTCGAGTTCGGAGCTGTCCGGCCGCTATTCCACCTCTTTTATCAATAAAACTTCTTATCTACACATCGAACATCCTGATCAAGAGGACGTCGGCGAATACCAGTGCAAAGTGAATAACGGGATCGGGAACGTTACTTCCGAGCCCATTCTCTTCATCACGAACTGTACGTACATTGTTTGAAATGAAAATTTTTGCCATCAGCGTACAAAAGCATTTTGCACAGTAGTTTCAATGAACATATAATAAATTTTATGATTTCGGCGCAGGGTTCGATCATTAATAGGAACCAGCAGATGTGCAGTTAATTAAACATGTTTCTCGACGTTTCGATCCTTATGTGGATCATTCTCAAAGAGACATTTTTTGCGTCTGAAAAATAATATATGTATCATATATTTTGAACAAAATTGTAACACAGCCGTGTAAATCCAATCGGGAAAAAAGAAAAATATATAACCACATACTTGCTGTGACAACAAAGAACATTTAGACAGATATTTGCAAGTTACAAATAACTGGACTTTGTTCACTGTGACAAATGTGTAACTGAACCATGTGTTGTCTTATAAAAGTGTGGTGCAAATACCATGAACACAAACGTTGTTTCATAAAATCATAAAATTTATTATATATTCATTTTTCGATCGAGAAGAATTCACCAGTTTCAATGAACGTTAGAAATCGACGAATGAGAAATGGACAAATGACCGACGGGACGCTAGAAGTTCAAACAGTAACGGAGGGCAAACCGCTAATAAATAGTACTTTGTTACAGTTAAACCGCAAATGATGAACACGCCGTTGACAAGGAAGGCTGCCGCTAACAAAGGGATAAACGTGCAACTGTTTTGCAAAGCGCAGGGCTCCCTATTGCCGCGGTTCTCATGGTCGTTCAATGGGAAGACCTTGTTACCGAATGTAACCGAGCATAAATACAGCATCACGCACACAGACGTGAGTGAACACCGCATGTTTTCAAAAATTTGCCAATTAATTAGCAAGGCTAAATGTCAGACGGAATATGATTTTACCACGCTTATATTAGCTTGCCGAGTTGTCGTTGTCGTTGTTGTATGCATCAAATCTTGTAATCGAATTTTAAATCACTTCCCGATGAGCTAGAGACTCGAAACTTTAAACATAGCTCAGCACTGGATGACAATGCAATATTAGAAAAGAAATTTAAAAAAAAACTGTGCGTTTTCAGGAGAAAAAAAATTTTAATTCGATAGTACGTCATCGCGTTCAGCGTTCCCCACTCCGCGCGCTAGCGCTCTCCACTCCAGTACGCGTTCCCGACTCATCCCCACTCCACTGACCCATTTCGCACCGAAGGAGCTCAGTCAGTGTGGTGTTCCGTTCATTCGGTTCCATTTCAGACAATTTCGTAGTCCATCAAGAGACGTCGTCTCATTCTATCTCGCGTATTTCCATATCTTGCGTTTCTATATCTTAATATTTCATACCAGTATTACTATATCTTGCGTTGCATTTAAAAAAGACTAAAAAGTAGAAATAAGTAACTATAAATAAAAGCGTGGAGCGCCCGCAAAGATTATGTCAATATAGTTTAGCGCTCCACGCTTTTATTTATAGTCACTAATGTGTAAAAAAAATTATTTCCTCCTTTTCAGTGCATTTTAATATAAGCGTGGTTTTTAAAAAGTTCTTTTTTTATATATTTTTCTCGGTTAAACTTGTCAAAACGTTGCTTACGATTTCGAGATGTTTAAACTACGGACAACTTGTCCCCCGTTAATCTGCAGGTTCGTTATATTATTTAATTAATTGTTGCCAGTTGAGCAAATTGGTGTCGGAATCGACGCTGACGATTTTCCGCGTGACGTCGCACGACTACGGGAAATACGAATGCCGGGCGACGAACATGATGGGACAGTCGACGGACATCATACACCTGGATGTCACCTCGCCGCCGGATAAACCGAGCGATCTTGAGGCTTACAACATCACTCACGACTCCGTCACTCTAACGTGGAAAAGAGGATTCGACGGGGGTTTACCGACGTCCTACCAAATACGGTGGCGGGAGGCCCTCGACTACGAGGATCGATACCACTACCTAGACGTTTCCCCGGGAGAATATAAAACCACGATAACCGGTCTGTCTCTAGGGACTTACTATGTGTTCAGCGTGAAAGCCATTAACGAGAAAGGAGACAGCGGTTTCCTGCCCGACCTAGTCAAAGTCCAGACGCTACGTAAGTCTCCGCAAAATTCAATTCCCCTACTGCAACAGCTGTGTGCCCGTAACGATTGCTTTTAGAGCGAACGAGTAGCTACGCCATTTAATATTACCATTCTTTACAAGTTTAACCATTTGTTCCTCGGAGTTGCGACGGTCCCTCGAACACCTGAAACAAAATCATGCTACAGTTGTAACAGAAACATTCCTGGGTCATTCCATGCCAACTCGATCACTTTTTGAAGTCGATTGTTCGTCGATTTTGTTCTAAATGAAATATGTTGTAGTCCATGTGAAATTAGGGGGGGTTTAAGTCATCATTTAGCCGGTTTCGACATTTTCTAGAAATGGCAGGCCGTCAAAGTTTTCAATTTTTGCCGATTTTCACGAAAACGTGCCTCACTTACGAATTTTTATCTCGGTAACTGTTCGTCCGATTGAGCTACATTTTTTTTTGTTTTATTCGGAGAGGATTGAGCTATCACAAAATAATTTTTTCACTAATTTCACATGCACTACAATATCGACGATGGTGCCTGCAAAAAGTGATCGAGTTTGTATGGAATGACCCTCCTTTCATTCTGTTCGATAATGTAACATCATTTCTTTTCACAGTTACGGATAAGACATGTTCGGGATCGTTTCAACCCTTATCATTGTCCGAGCGAATTCGTTGTTGCGACAACAGGACTCGCTCGACTAACAATTATAGTTGGATTCATTAGTATCCTTGCAATCGCATCACCATGCATATTTAATCACGTCGCAGTGACAACGTGATCGATATCCAATATCTCCCGATTGTAGCGCCACTTAATTCATAAACTGCCAATTAAAAGAATTTGTCGCAATGTTTCATTCGTTCCAATTGTATTCGTTTAGAATAGCCGGTCGCCTGATTGGTTAGATTTTTGGAAAGTGGTGTAACGAACGATTTCATTTTTGGTGGAAAATAATCTGGCAGATTGTGGGTTCGAGGGCGATAGTAATGTCATAGTTCTAGCAATTAATCCTGCGTGCTTTTGTGGTGAAATATAAAACATTGAGTAATTGGATCGCGGAGCGAGGCGCGTGGATTGTTGCAAAACAATGTCTCGGTAACTGGTGTCGGTTCCGTAAAAATTCTGATTGGTGGCTTGCCGGTGAAAGAGATTCCATTGAAAAATGCCTGCTTTGTTTCCGGTAGACAAAGTTTCATAAAAAATACGCTTTTTCCACGTTTATACGAAAATAAAAAATGTCGAAGTCAAAGTAAAGAACGAACGAACGTGCACGTGCAAATTGGACGTAACTTTGAAAAACGTTGTAAATTATTTTCTTGCGTGATTTCCGTTGGTTATCAAACATTATAAATTGTCACCGATCGCCGTGGCTCGCTCTGTGCAATAGCGTGAAGTAATTAGTATGTTTCGAGTATCGTAGACCAGCAATCGTAGCTTAACTGACATATGTAACATCAACCATTTAACATTTCGATGACGTTGTGCCGTGGTAAGCTTTAAACCATCGCATCTTGATACTCTTTTTGGTGAAAATCGGTGTTCAGAATAGCCACGGCAGCAAACAACCGTTCAATCGTATGTGTACACTCTTCCCTCGCATAGTGTTACTGTACGTACTGGTACTACGTTCTTTGACGTTTGCCGAATATAGAGAAGGTTTTTTATTTTTCACAGAACTTTTACGAATGTATAAATTTGTGAGATTTCCCTAATTAATAGGAGTCCAAATACGGCATAACTTGGACCATATTTACTGATTTAAAGTGTGATCATAACTCGCTACGACATAGGTAAATCCCAAGAAAAAGATCCTGTAAACAGGAGCCAAGTTCCCATGGCCGTAAACAGTTGTGAGATAGCATTTGACAAGTGTACGAAATTACATCTCTCCATCTGCCTCCAGTGCCGAGTTATAAGCCTCTAAAAAACGGCTAGGTTGTTTCGTGTAAAAGGAGGTAAATAGTGCGAGGAACTTGGCTGAAACTCTGTCGAGTGTGGTCTTTTTTAACCAAGCAATCTTACAAATATGTTGGCAAAAGTTCTGGAAATGAAAAGTCAAAAATAAAAAAGTTTTGTATTCGGTTATTAAACAAGTAAATAGAATCGCAATTCCATCGTGTTTCGTCAATCCGTTGGGTAAAGGAAATAACTAAAAATTTTTAAGTTTCATAATTAAAAAAATAGAGACGAAAGTGACACTACGTGAGGGAAGATCGTTACAGTGGTAATGCGACGGAGCGAAACGAAAGATTACCATTGCTGATGGCCTTAGACGCGGTAACGAAACGTGTGGTCGCGCGGAATCGTTTAATAATCGATCGGCGTGCTGCTAAATGTAACTAACAATAACGCGGAACATCGTTGCATGAATAACAATCCGGTGATGGGTGCGTTGGCTTGGCTTACAGGGGAGGCACCACCTACCGACGTGACATCCAGCGAGATTAATTCTTCCTACATCATCGTCATTATCATCACTGTTTCCGCCTCTGTTTGCCTACTCATTGCTGCGCCCATAGTCTTTGCTACATTAAAATCGAAAAAGAAGGCTCAACGTTCCGGTAAATATAATCACTGTCACGTACCCTTTTTCTTTCTGATTTACCTATAGGACCGAATAACGCCGAGAATCTGCCGGACGTTCTCTTGGAAAAAGGGGATTTTGCAATGAATTATATGTATACGTTTGCAGCAACCTCCCTCATCTTTTTTATCATTAATGTACTGATCATCGTGTTGTGGTACATTATGAGAAAACGAAATAAAGATCGTAAGTGAAACACTTCTATCGAAAAAAACGTGGCAAATCGCGATCCGCATCGCGATTTCGATCAAACGAACTAACTAAATGAAATTATTATAACTAGACTGAGGATGTTTATGCATTCTTGCAATTTTTGTAGACAAATTTTATTTGTAGATCCAAAACAAATATAAATTGTACAAAATTCTGTCGAATTTTATGTTCTGGCCTTTTTCGAAAATGTTCGTAATCCATAAATGCATAAAGATCCGCAGTCTGATGTATTAATAACGAACTAGGCGATTGACCGGGATGAGCATCGTTTCTAATATTTTTCTCTCTGTGATTTCTGCCAGGGATCAACAAGTCGCAGACAGCGGATATGTACGCACCGTCTACCGTCAACGGGGACACCATGACCGGTGAATTAAGTTCAGTTTCGGACGAGAAGAGCGACGTTAACTTCGACACTAACGATTACGTGGTCAGTGCGATCAGTCAGTATGTTCTTAGTAACAAGTAATGCCGGAGGGTAGGTTTGAGTTCTATTAACACATTTCTGTTTCGTTCTACTTTCATTTGTATCCCCTTGCACCCTCTCAAAGTTATCATTAGAAACATCCGTTTTGTTTTATCGTCTATTCTATCGCAGTATATCACTTTCCACCGCCTCACTTCCATTAACACCACCCACACATTAGATACTAACCGATAGTATACATCTCCTATATACATCCGATCCTCGACCAACAGCTCTGCTAGTTTCGTTTTTATTTTTCGGGTATCTTCACGGTTAGGCAACTCTTTGGGGTGAACGATTATCCATGCACGTAGAGACATTATCGTGACGTATCAGATATACATATAATATGTTTTACACGCAGGGCCGGCCATCTGGCGGGTGCGGCGCATGCTATGCACCGGGGCCCCGCGATTGAGAGGGCCCCAACACGATCGAGAACTAAAATAATGTAACTTTTCTGAAGTAATTAATGTATTAACAAAAACAAAATCACGCATTAAATAAACATGCATTAGTAATATACAGGGTGAGTCCGAAGAAACAGAACACTTAAATATCTACGTTACTTTTCGTTGTACAAAAAAACTTCTTACGGCAAAGTTACACTGTCATTCGTTATAAAAAAGTACTAACCTATAACCGAGTCCAGCTGCATCGATTGATGTATTAAAAAATACCTCATTCCAATTTAAAAAAATATCGATGACCTTGAAATCTCGTTAAAAATGACCTCGAAAATTTTTTCCGTTACATCGTTACATGTGGCCCTTCAAACAGTGTAACTTTGCCCTAAGAAGTTATTTTGTACAACGAAAACTAACGGAGATATTTAGGTGTTCTGTTTCTTCGGACTCGCCCTGTATGTTCGCGTTTGTAAATTTTGTTTTACTTTACAAATAATATGGGGCCCCAAATGGTTTCTTGCACCCAGGGCCCTTTATAGAGAAGGCCGGCCCTGTTTACACGTGGAACACTGAGAATCGTTCGATTTGGTAGCGCTAATGGTTTTCGATAGAGTCGTTACAGGTTTCTCTCACGCCAATGCGCGTCGGTTTAACTGAATCGTTTTTTCTATCTGTGACGCGATTAGGACGAGGGACGTAAGACCGCCGCCAGCACGTATTTAATCGATCAGACAATGCAAGATTTCGGGAAAGCGAACTTGGAAATGCAAGTGCATCATCAAGGAACTCTTGGTCGTCGTGGCAACCACATCCAACCGCCGATGATGGATTCGCCGCCGCAGCGGACGACAGCCAGTGGGACTCTTTCTGGTGCGTTTCGATTGGCAGTCTTTTCTCGATAAATGTCCGAAATGTCTGGCCATTAACCGCTTCGGACTCGAAGCAATTTTCATTCGGAAATCAAACATTTTCTTCAAGCCAGATCGTTTTTATTCTATTGTATTGGGTTGTCGGAAAAGTCATGACGTATTTTTAGGCAATTTTCTTGCTTGATGAATTTTATGAAACAAAAGCAATGATCGGCTTTGAACGCCTGACAGAACTAGCTGTATTACTTGCAGTTTCAAAATCGAGTTACATCGGTAATCCGAGCCCAGCGCCTCCGAACGACGTCAACTTCTACAGCGTGGAGATCGACAACGGCCGTTACATGGGATACGAGACGAACCACAGCCCGATCCCAGTGGTGGGTGAGCCAGGATCAGGGACGTACTATCCTTCGATGAGCCCGACAGGTCACTTAGCAGGTCACATGAGCCAGAACACGGGGACGTTGACGCGGAGTAGAACCTTGCCGCGTCCAGTTCCTCCTCCGGATGTCACCGTGATGACTGCGGGTTCAAAATCGCCGATACCACCGTCGGTGCCACCTCCGCCGACAACATTTGCTCGGTCTGTGCCTGGAAACGCGCACATCCACGGCCATTCTTTGTCGACCTTCACCCCCACGCCTGCGTATTCAGATATCGACGGGCATCTTGTCTGAGGATCACCGATCTTCGGCCCCAGTTCGGTGCGCGGCAAGTACCGTGCCGTTCCGCGGGACGAGACAGCAATCACCGTGACAGAAAGAACCACTCGGCTTTAATCGGTCTCTGACTCTGGTGAAAAAAAAGCGAACTAGCCGAGGCGGATCGTTCGTTCGTGAAACCCTATGAAGACTATGAAGACTGTCGGCTGCGTGAAAAGAACCGCGCGGTGCAGTTTCGTGTGGGTGCGCCGACGACCACGATCACACACTATTCCTCTTTGAACATGAAAGAAAGTAAGAAGCATGTAAATAACCACACAGAGAATATATAGGCCGCTGCGCTTCCGGCAGGCGCGCGGTTTATTAACGTAATTTTAATAAGCACGCGGTGTGTACTCATCGTTGCGACGCGCGGACACAAAAGTAAATGGCCGCCAGTGCGCACGCTCTTCGTTCATCGCGCTCGTTCTCGTTCGTTTCTTCGCGGGCAAACGTGTTTTTACGGCCTCGACAAAAATATTAAGCGCGCTTCAACTTCAAGCTGTTTTACGTTCACGCACATCGCTCGCGGACCTGCAGTGATATACGATGATCGAGGATCTACCCCCGAGGATCTTCGAGGACACACAGGATTCGCCGCTCTGGCACCGTCGTCGCTCGCTGCAGCATTTTTCTCTTCGTTGCGCTCTCGCTAGAGACGGTTACGTTTAATTTTTTTACTTTTGTGCATCCGATTGTAAGAATAGAGAGAAAGAAAGAATGTTCAACTCTGTATGTGAGTGTTCCACGTGAACGAATCGGATTGGCGATATCGCGGGGGCGAATACCTCGCTCGCCCCTCCGCAACCCCTTTGAGAGAAAGAGAGAGAGAGAGAGAGAGAGAGAAAGAGAGAAAGAGAGAGAGAGAGAAAGCACAAAGGTATAGTATGGATTTTACGATCACGTTATGCCTTACTATCCTCGTCTTGGAATAAGTTAATCGTAGTTCATACCATCGACTGACATACTCATGCGATCCAACGGTGAAACCACTGGCAGGCAGAACGAACAGAACATCAATGATCCATAGTAATCTTCTATTATACATTCCGTGTTTGAACCACCGACATTCGCACGACTGTTTCGTTGCCCTTTCCGTTTTATACTACTCGTTAGTGCTCACGGTCTACCGGACGTCCCAGCACGCCTTGGGACGTCGAGAGGCACCTCGCGCTGCTAAGAAGATGGCTACTGTTCTCCAGGCTCGTCTGTGACGCGGGATAAAAATCCCGCTGCGTCTTCGTCGCAGATCGAAATTAACTCAAGAAATCCCTTAGGGCAGGGATGGACATTTTTGTCTCGATTGGGACAAGACCGGCCCAGTGCCGGATTAAGCCAGCGCGTGGCCCGTAGCAAATGTTATCACGAGGCCCTAGGCTTTGTATCAGGGCACCTTCTTAAACAGGCACAATGAATGACCTTTTTTTTAGCAAAAATATCGTTCATGTTTCGGCGCCTCTTCGATGAAGCGCCCGCGTGCGGGGCCCGTAGCATTTGCTACTTCTGCTACGGGGCTTAATCCGGCCCTGGACCGGCCCCACCATAGGGCCCGGTGTCCCCTGCCAGCATCCGTCATTACCATAGTGACACAATGATCAAGTCTAAGAGTGGGGGAAGAACCTAAGAGGAAGGACGTTTTCGTCCTTCGCAAGTAGTGCACTGAAAGGGAGATTGGTGGGGGAAGAGGAGTTTGAGAGGCCCAGCCTGCCCTAAGGGATTTGCAAAGAAATCCCCTAGCAAAGGAAATCCTCTCGCCCCAAACAATCAGCCAGCTTCGCAGCCGTGCGCGGTCCAGACACTTTGAAAGTAATCCCGACTAACTCGGTGACACGAGCCGCAACAGAAATCAGCAGTACGTCTTCGTCGATGACTCGATCGAGGTCGCCGATCATTCGGTATCGTTGTGAAGTCGTGTACTCGCGTTTCTCCTGGTTTCGTCAGCACGTACGACCGTCCACGATTTCGTTTTGCAATTAGTTGAGAGAGACAGAACGTAGAGAGGTCTGACCGGCTTCTTGGTTGGAAAATTCGAAGAAAGGCGAGACAATCGTTTTACACAGGGAAACAGTTGACGACGTTTGTAATATCCGGTAGTTGGACCCAACTGATTTCCTTCTATTGCTCATCGAACCCGCGGCGCGTTCTCTGTTTAGATCGTACGTATCTTCGTTGTTACATTTAGGAGAGAGAGAGAGAGAGATGCTGAGGAGACGGAAAGACAGCACGCGTCGGGAATAATACGCTAGGCAGTGTTTTAGGTAACGCGATGTTACGACACTGTTCCGACTGTGTCGATGTTCGAACACCGAAATGGCGGTTCGCGGTTGAACATTTTATAAATTCACAGAAGCGACGAATCGAACTCCCCGCGTTCTTTCGTGGATCATCGAAGTCGCGAAAATTCGGAGAACGTAGACTTGACTCGAAATTTATAAACGTTACTTCTCTTATAGAATTATTATTAGACAGCGGATCTTTATGGAAAATGGAAACTTTCTACTCGAACTACAACGAACTGGAATGAAATAGAAATTGATTTTCTTCCATAATATGTTCATTAGGCTCCCAAGTAGCACCGTACGTCCATAAAACGTACGTTTTACATTTCTGTACACGTCCTGTACATTCGAAGAATGTCCCTAGGACTTAAATTTTACACGTTCTAGGAATCTTTGCACTCGGAGCTATTTTAACTCGAACATTAAACATTTCTTCCAACCTAAAATAATTCCGTTTTATATGATTTTTTAATTGATGTTTAGTAATCGATTAGACACCGACATATTTAACAATGTAAACAATATTTTGAACAATGGTACAGCTATGCTGTTAAATGCAACACATCCGCTGTCTAATTATTATTATTATTATTGTTCTTTACGAGCACTGCTCTGTAAACATGTCTAGAAGACATTCGGCCGATTGTTATCCAACGTCTTCTCATAAATGAGATGAGAAAAATCTAATGTGAAATTAAGTTTTGATATTTTATGGTGATAAGTCTCGCGATTTACTAATACGATACGATTAGTTGTTAATTGCACTTTCTCGACATTCTTGTATTCTATTTGACGTAGGAATTCTTTTCGAAAGTGAATTTCGAAAGTCAATGCTACGGCTAATCAATCGATAGATAATTACATCGCAGTTCCGGAAACCACGCGCGAAACAAAATGGCGAACGCCCGCCCTCGACGTCGTTCTACTTCGTATGTTCGATAAGATTAACGTGTTTTGTTCGATAACGGTGTGATCGTTGATACATTGCATTCTTTTGGTTATCGATATGGTAATTATTATACATGTGTTACAATAATCGTATAGCACAAAGACGAAACCATTACTCTAGAATTAGGAAAATATCTATAGGGTGAACTGTTTTCACGTGATCTAGCGCGCGTGCTAGTTTTCGTTCACTTTTCCTTTAATTGATTATAGTTTAAGTCCGGTTGATCGATCACGGTGATGATTAAGTTATTAATTACAACTACGAGATCGGCACTTCTTTTTAGGATAGACATTGTTTTTTGATATTTTATCACGAGACACAGTCAAACGATATTTTATAATTAAACTTACGGGAAAGCTGCCAAATATTCGCAAATATTGTCAATTAACGATGAACGATTTCTATTTGTAACATAGTTAATAAGCGGTTCTTTTCTTCCTTTATTGAATAGAATTATGTGTATCGACTGATATAGCCGGCATTTTGTACATACTATTATAATATTATACGTGTAACGGAAGTTCGACTACTTTCACTGCCTAATTTCTATTCGTCTAACTGCCGAAATTGATGATCCGCAATCGGTCGACAAGTAAGATAATCATTGTCACGTGAAAGCGGTTGACTTATCGTAGAAAAATCTGCTATAAGTATTTTCCTAAGGAGGGGCGAATAACCTTCGAGCCACTTATTCGAATATCCTATATCGGAGAACGTGAAGAAAGAAAAAACACACGCGTACAAGCACACGGGAAAGAATAACGAGATCAACGTGAATCAGCTAGAAACGATAAAAGAAAGACTAGTTAAACAGAATCGAGAGGACAGAGAAAAGTTCAGTAAAAAAAAGAAGCGAGTGTCTTGGAGTAGTGATATCTTCAAAAAAAGAAAAAGACAATAGTACATAAGTTTAATTGTACGAGTATGAGTTTAGTTAAGAGTAAACTATTTCCCTGGCACAGCCAAGTTAGAAGAGTTGCATTTGCATAAAGGGTGTCTCTGTGCAAACGGTACGGACAGACAAACAAACAAACAAAAAAAAGAGAAGACGTAGATCAACTAAATGTTCACACATACATATATATTTTTGCATTTATTTCCATTCGAAGATTGATTATCCTTGTAAATAGGCGCGGATATGTCTCAGCGTTTCACACACTCCGGAGAAGAAAAACTAATTAACGAAAAGAAAAAAAATAAATGGATCATATGAGGGTCTCACTTTACCTAAGCTATAATGAAATATTGTATAGAATTATTACGATAGGCCAGAAATTATATCTGAGAGAGGGAGAGCGAGAGAGAGAAAAAGAGAGAATGTGTGTACATGTGAGAGAGAGAGAGAAAAGAGCAAAAGAGAAGAGTTATTCCAGTTATCGGACGAGACGACGCGACGTCTTTCCGTTTATCGAAAGCCTAAGTAGTCGACACACATATATTTTTCAAGAAAAGAAAACATTTAAAAAATCAAGAGAAACGAGATGACCGCGCACGTTCGGCCTACTGTCACAAGTTGGGGAAGAACCGTGATATCGGTGGTGTGAAAAAAAACAAGTCGACGAGCATAAGTTTCGGTTTCATGCGTTCAGGAATGATAGAACGAGAGAGAGAGAGTGAGAGAGAGAGAGAGAGAGAGAGAGAGAGAGAGAGAGAGAAACCATCTCGCGTTTGATATTTCTCTGTGTACGATCATCGAATAACCGCCGCTTCTAATTTGATCGCGTATCGCACGAACGTGAGAATAAGCAAGCAAGATTGTTCGAGAGACGTGCATATAAGAAAATATAAGGGTGGCTCTGATCTGTATTAAAAGTCGAGTCAGCTGCGAGCAAACGCATTTTCGAGCAGCTAGATGGGGCTACGGGATTCAGAAGGTACTCTGATGCTTCGTTAAACCGCACTGGCTCGTCCTGTACGACAGATTTTCGCGTCTACCTCTTTTGCGTCCTGCTAAGCGCCACGCCCGTTCGTTTGACTCCGAACCAGTGATGCCAAATGCGGGGAGTCACGGTGAAATTATGTACCCCCTCTCTGATGACGGGAAATGAGTGGGACGAATGGGAGACACGTTGCACGTGCGCGATGGGGACCGTAGAGTGTGCGCCTGCGCACGGTGCTGGAATGGAATAGTGGAATGGGTATGTAGGGGAGTACGGTAGCTCCGTTTGGAGCTCATTATGGCATCACTGCTCCGAACCCTGTCGGGTTAAATCTTCGAAAGATCTAACGCGATTGCCTGAGTGTTAGGAATTTCGATTGAGCACCTTGACGAATGGGCGGGGCTTAAGCGTGTCCGACAACGGAGCTCCTCCCACAAACTGCTCCGTTCCTCCGGAGAGGAGAACGGAGTACTCTAAACTGCTCGGTAGATCTCTGCGAAGTATTAAATGTATTGAAGAACAGGTTTATTGTCTTTTGAGCAATCGGGCTTGCGCCGGTGTGTCGCTCGAGTGCGTCCGCCGTCAGATCCATCGACGATCGATCGCATCCTAAGCTATTTTTCACTTCTTCGTTCTCCCGCGATCCTCGATCATTGATCCACGGTTGGAACGATCGGTGGCGACGTGGAGGGGGGAAACGTAAATCGGAAAGTGGTGTGTCGTTCACCGGAAAATCGATAATGTGTGTGTGTGTATAATTTTTCCGCGCCGTTGTCATGTGTGTTTTATGCTTGGGGGGAAAAAGAAAATGAAAACTGTTTGAAAGTTTTACGAGTAACGTTTTTTCGGTAGCACACGCGCTATTGTTATTTCATTGGACGCCCCTCCCCAACTCAACAGGGGGAGAAGAGGACATGCATACACGCACACATACACACACATATACACAGATAAAATGATTTGTTGAAAGGTAGACTCTACGAAGCTTAATGAAGAAGAATAAAAGGATTAAAAAAAAAAAACGTGTATTGTTAACCGCTGCTGTTGTGTACGGAGCCGCACCGTTCGGCTTAGACTGATGATGAAAAAAAAAAGAAATTCACGTATGCTCAATTAGAGAACATGTTTGCGCATAATTAAGAATTCTATTTACATATACATGTTTTATATTTGTAATTAATAACGAACAAAAAAAAATCATCTATACCTTATAATATTACCTGATATTATATTAGATTATGTAATCTCCAAAGTATTTGCTCATCAAAGTGCTAGGCATGTTAGACGGACCGATATTCGTCCAAAATGGTACCTTGGAGATGGACATACCATCTAACAGTACGATATTTCATATTTTACACGATAATTAATAAATTCCGTTGATTATTCTAAGACATAGTCAATCCTAATTATACAATCATTAAAAGTACGAAGGATAAATTAAACGTTTTACAATATATGTATATAATTGTACATAATACGACTTAGATAGACACGAAGAAAATGAAATGCATAACGAATTATATCAAATTAAGAGAGAGGGAGAGAGAGGGAAGAGGGAAATACACAAGAAAACGATCGAGAACTTTCGTAAACAACAAAAGAAAAAGAAGAAAAGATAGCTCGTAAACAAAATGTATTCGTATCACGACTTTTGATGTTTCATTTTTCTCTTCGTATTCGATTTTTTCCGAATTACTTGGCCCGTTTTTTCAAAGGACAAAACGAGAGAAACCGAACAAAAATATCATCGATACTCGCCGATGCCGGACGCGTCGCCGCGCCAGATCTATGAATGTATAGATCGCGCGAGTCTCGAAAATCGCCGAAAGTGACGTCACGAATTTTATCGTACTAAACTTATCCGTTCCAAAATTACCATTTCCACAAGAGGCGAAGACTGGATTTAACACTGAGCCGTTCAATCGTTTTTTTGATGATGTTCAAACGACTCGATTTTCTATTCGATTCGATTCCTCGCGCTCGCAGAACGTAAACACGGACGCGACGCGTGTATACTTTGATAATCTCGACGACCGATCGATTCTCGAAGAGACGCGTTCATTTTTCGAAACGCTAAAACCACTGTTCGTCGCTTCGACAAACCTCTCGGAACGCGTGCAAACAACAAACAAAAGAAACAAAACACTTTTTTGGAAAATTGTATTCGACGCAGCATATACATAAAAAAAAAAACGAAAAATATCGAGCAAGAAACCGTTGAAAGTGTACATTCGGGAACCGACCAGCAGCGTGACTTTTCATTTGACAAAGTAAACATATATTCGCGTAAAAATCAACGATCATGCGAGAGAGAGAGACACATTCACGAGAAAAGAAAAACGATCTTAACGTACTATCGTAAATCGTTAAGCGTATCATCGGATATATATTGCTTCCGTTTGTGTGCCAACAATTTAAGCAAAAAGAAAAAAAAACAATGTCGATCATTCTCGATGTATAAAGTAAATAATGATTAACAAAAAAAAATAACGAGAACGATGTACCGTTGCGCTGAAATTTTGAGATCGGAATTTACAAAATGCAGTGTAAAATTCTTTAATCATCGCTGTTCTTTAAGTACAACCGATAATACCGAAAGAGAGAGAGAGAGAGAGAGAGAGAGAGAGAGAGAGAGAGAGAGAGAGAGAAAATAAAATACAAACTGTGAAGAAGCTCTCCGACGATAAGTACATATAAAAGACAATGGGAGAGATAAAGAGAGAAGGGGCGAGAGAAAGAGAAAGAGAGAGAGTGTGTGTGGGAGAGAGGAAGAAACCGTGTAATATAAGGGTGCCAGCGATTGGTACATTAATTACTTGTATATATACATAGTATTTTTACATTCTAATTCTAAATTACATTTCCAATTCTAAATGGTATACATTACTCTGTGAGCTTCGCTTGTCGTCTGTGTAAATCATCGATAACGTTCCGGCGTTCGTTCACTTTGGAAAATCAGTCGGGGGTAGAAGCGTTCGCGAACGATGCCTCGGCGAATATTCGATCCCTGCCCCCCGTCCCTTCTTGTGCCCGTTTCACTGCACCCTCTGCACAAGATTCAATAACCGGAGGTGTGCGAGAACCCGAAAAGACGCGGCGAGATCATCGGTCGGGTTCTCAAAAATTTCTGGATTCCCGGGAATGGATCCCAGCCTCGAGAGTCCCGAATATTCTCGGGTTCTCAAAAATTTTCTGCAACCCAGAGATTCTCGAGTAACATTTTCGGTCTCCCGTCCGCCTCTATCAATAACGGGTCCCATGGAAATCACCGACAACATTTCATTAATTTCTTATTTATTAATTAATGTGGATTGAATGAAAATCAGTGGAAAAACGAAATATGAAACCGAGTGTTCTTGAATTAATTAATTAATAAATAAAACATTAATGAAGTGTTGTCGGTGAAAACCGCGTCGGAGAAATCTGTGTCGATGACTTCCATGGGACCCATCAATAACACATGCCTCGTGCCTTCATCGCAGTTACATTTAATTAGATACGCGCAAGATCGCGACCGTGATCGGTGTCCCCGCGCCATTCATCTCTGGAAAGACAGTTTCCACTGTAAAAAGCAATTGTAACCCTAATAATGACAACTAATTCAACGTTGGTAAACACTGAACCATGCGAATTATGTACATACATATATCTGAAAGCCGTTTGTTCTCAGTCGCCGTTTATCGGAATCGGAAAAAAATGTTTTCATTGTATTTCGGCATTGTCTTTTTTCGGGGATGAACGGGTGCGGACGCACCGGACGCGAGCGTGACCCATTCAAGGGAAGAAAAGAGGGATACTTCGTTATTATGTCCGTTCGTCGTGTCACCGTGTATTCAGTGTATACGCGTAACATTAACTCATACTGTGCTCATAGCGGATGTGATCGTGTTGTCCGAATAATGTTTGCCACGTGTAGAGAGCGAGGAATGACGCTCGCTGATGTATTCGATGATTTCGTTTTTTTATTCCTTTTTATAGTTGTTAACGAATGCGACACGTGTATCGCTCTCCGCGTACCGTTTCGCGTGCCGCGAGGTTCATTTTCATGACTACGCACTCTTTTATCTTTTTTATTTTATTTCGCTTCGTTCGATGAAGATGAACCGACGTGTTTGAGTTTTGTCTTTTTCTTTTTTGCGTTTCTTTAGGTTCTTACACATAGAGACAGAGCGAAGCTCAACATACTAGTCCTTACTTTAAAACCAAAGTAAAGAGAAAAAACATTGTGTAGCTTTTAAGAATCTCCATTACGTATTCACACCTGTGTGTCTATACAGAAAGACATAATTATAATTAATAATTCAATCATTGTAATTAGGTAAAGGACTAACCGATAAGCGAATAGATAACAAAAAAGGAATAAGCCGCTCGTTAAGTGTATCGTTTTACTTTTTCATTAATTTTTTTACGATTAATATTTTATCTAGCAACTTTTGTCGGCTAGGAGTGTAAATTCTGTATCTGTACATTGTTTTCCTATTTCGAAACTATTAAAAGTGATCGTCAACTAAGCGCTCTCCTTGTTCATTTGTTCCCCGTCACGTGATCCTTCCGCCGCGTACAAATTGTGAAAAAAAAACAAGAGCGAAGACCAAGTTACTTTCTCCTCCAGCTGTTTATTTTTCAAAACACTATAGAATACAACGTTAAAATCTTGCGGAACTTCGAATGGTCTATATGTGAAACCTGAATTTCCAGCAATTTGTTTATTAACCCCTTGCCCTACGACCTACGACCTACGATATCGTGTCAGACTCGTGACGAAGATTCTGAACAGCGTCCAATAAATTTATGTATGTTATTAATTTCCTTTAAACCGAAATAAAATTCCTTTTTGGTTTTGATAATCGGCAGCTATCGGAGAACATACGGGCATACATACAGGCAATAGATATCAATTTTCTCCTGTTTTAGGAAATTACGATCTACAAAAAAGTTCGAAGCATTGAATCCGTAAAATAAATCGTAGGGTAAGGGGTTGAACGTAGACAAATTAACGCCTTGTGTACATCGTTGCTTAAGCTAGTTAAATATACGTTGAAAATTGTAATAAAATTGTAGATTTACACGGAACAGAACCTTGGAAAAGTGTGTTTTATTATTAAAAATACGATCGACGAAGATCAACTTGCAGGTCGGTGCTTTCCCGGGGTTCTTCGACGTTGTTCTTCTTGATTTGCTAATGACTCCTCTCCTGATCGATTTGTTAATGTAATAGTATCTTTATCGACGTTATCGCGTTACTAGTGTACTCACCTCGTGAGATTCGGAATCACGTCATCAACACTTGTTCTCAATGGGGATCAGCTTCGTTCGAACCGGATGCGCTGGACGGATGACCAAATCGGTGGTGATAAGCATGTCCTTCAGATAGTCAACGGGCTCGAATTCGAAGTTGTACAGCAAGGATCCTACCACCGCCTTCAGTTCGAACATGGCGAATCGTTGTCCTGGAAGTCAGACGAGTCCACTTTCTCATTTTGAATCATTTAAACGCTAACATGTTCGTTTTGTTCAGAAAAATTAGGGCTATCCCGAAGTTTCGACTCTTCGAAGAATTCGAAGGAACGAAGGAAACTTCGAAGCCTCTTTCTTATAAACCTGTCAATAAACGTGTCGATCTAATCATAGAACTGCATTAATGCGTGTGACGTGCGTCCGCCTATCAAACTTTAAATCATGCGACCCCGATGTCGACGAAACGGTAAGTGATATTCCAATACTCTTTTTCTGTCCCGAAATTTACATGTTTTCCGAGCTCGAGTGCTCCGTAGAAAAAGTTAATAGCAAACGGGCAATGAAAAGTGCCGGAAAGGTTAACAAATAATACTCCAGAAGATAGTCCCCGGTCACGTGTCGACTTATTAAAAATTCTGCACGTGTCTCCCTCGAGAGGCGAACGTTTTTACCGTTTCGAATGAAATCTACACATTTTAGCAGTCCGGTAAAATAATGTAACATGAATTCTTCATGGTTCGCATACCTATACAATTACGCGGGCCAGCGCTGAAAGGTATGTAACAATATGGATGACGTCCTTGGCAATTCTCCGGTAAAAATCTGTCCGGATTGTACACTTCCGGTTCCGGCCAGAACTGTGGATCTCTGTGAACGTCTACTATGTGCACGTGGGTCGTCGTGTTAGCTGGTATTGTGTAGTTGCCTGAGAACAGAAATATCACGAGCGTATAAAAATGTATGAACTACCTGAAACTAAATAGTTGAAGATATTCCACGGTGATAATTACTTAGTTTCAGGTCCTTTTCCGGTTTACGCGATATGAACGGTACACTCGGGTAGAGTCGGAGGGACTCCTTGATGCATCGCTCGAGGTATGGCAGATTTTGAAGGCCGGACATAGTCATTTTCCCATCATTAGCGTCCATCATTTCCTTCACTTCGACTCTGGCTCGGTTCTACAAACAGTAGCTGGCTAAATCATTCTAAATCAACCTAGCCGTTGCTAGCTAATGACCCTCCGGGATAGCTTAAAACCAGCATCTTAGCAACGTTATCAAATGCTTCTCCACTTGCAGATTTTTACTATTCTGAAGAAAAAATAGCAAGTGGCTCATTTAAAAGCTCAGGAATGATTGTAGCACCATGCTCTATGAAGACAATGTCTCTCATTACTTCGAGTTTAACAATATCTCAGACTTGGAACGTAGGGACATTTGTGGGTGAAGAGATTAAATCACCTGTATCTCTTTGTGCTCGGCCAGAAGCATGATCGTGAAGATGATGGACATGGCTGTGGTGTCGTGACCCTGTTCGAAAATATAATGGCATGATTTTTAGACGATATCCTCTTTCTAAACGATATCAATATTAGTTGAAGAACGTACTTCGAACATGAAGGTGTCCACTTCTTCTCGAATACCATGTATGTCGATCTGATCTTTTCGGTGAGCTGCTATCAAGAGGTCCAGCATGGCGAGCCTCCTCTTGCGAACTGCAAATAAATTGGCAATGATTCATTCTGTTTGGCATAAAACATGATTCATGTTTGGTGGTACACAAAAGTCATAGAGAATTGAAATATTCTGGGTCGAACGAATGTTTAATTTTCCAGTTAAAATGGACGCACAAACTCACTTCCAAGATCGACGTCATCCTTCTTCTGTTTCTGCTCGTCGGTGAAGCCTGTTAAGTATTTGTCATTTGTCTTCTCGTGGTACGAAAACCGTTCTTTGATAATCTGCGAAACACATAAAGCGAAGCATTAAATGGAAAGCTTGTTTCTCGAATAAATTCGAGCTTTACCCCCATGGTGAATCCGTGCAATGTTCGAAGCAACTTGCTTTGACGCCATCCTGAGGGTGACGCGAAGAAGACCCAGTCATTGTAAAGCCATGGACGGATCATTCTACAAAAGTAATACGAGTTTTGCGTACTGTGGTTCTTAGACAAATGCATATTTATCAAGAGCACGCTCGCACATCGCTAGATAGTAAATAGTATAACAATTGTGAAGTCAGTATTAATTTCTCGTCAGTTCCTTATCTGTAGACACGCAGTCTTTACGCAAAGCGAAATTATTCGAGTGAATTTTCAGAAACAGAAGTGAAATAAACATGCAATTTTTACAGTCCTCCTATCTCCGTCTTCGTGTACACACTTTCTACAGATAGTAACATTAATATACTACCTCTGTACGATGCTATGGCCCATCTCGTACACAGCTTTCCGATATTTCTCTTGATGTGGCCCCTTATCTTTCAACGACGTTCCCATCGCGGTGTCTGAAAATCATCGAACATTTTATTCACGTAACCAACAATTTTCCTAAACACTTTACCTACCGGAAGTCTATTAATAGGATTTTCAATAATTGTGCTGTACCAAAAGAAAGCATAGAAATTTTCTTCTACGTTGCAATCTCAAATGAAACTATTAGATGACTTTATTGAGGGTGTCTTGTTAGTTTATAATAAAGATTGATGTTGTCACTGAAGGTTCCATCAAAAAGTGTTTACTGTTTAGCCGTGTACCATAGATTTGTTCAAAATTATGCAATAATCACCGGTCGGTAATGTGTTAATAAACTTTGCGATGCAACGATGTGAAATACTCCAATTCACGAAGATTACCGCATATCACGTTCAACGTGTGCTCGCTAATTAGGGACAACAGGTCCTTAACGATCGGGCCGCTTTCGTTCTTCAGCGTTACGTTCATCCGTTCAGACTCCTCGATGAAAACATCGACGAATTGTTGTAACACGTTGAAATGGAAAGCCGGCGTCAATATCTTCCTACGCGTTTGCCACTTGCGACCTACGACAAACCGTAGACGCGATAAATAAACGATAAACGAAAATACGTTTCATGTATCGGTAAAAGTTTCGGTCTATTTATATCTCGTTTCTTCTTGCGCTTATTTGTATCATTCTCGTACAGTGTCATGCTGTACTCGATTCGATATCAGTAAGATAAAGTCAGTAAATAAAGAACGATAGAAGATTCATTTGAAAAATGGAACCTGGATTCTTTGATTTACGAACATCGGAGAGGTGAATCTTTCGAACCGGTTTTGCATGAAAATGAAAAAAAGAAAAAGGAGTACGCTACCTGTACTGGTGAGTAGCCCAGTGTTGAACCAAGGCATCAGAAGATCGTAGAACTCGCTTTTCTGAATGGATTTTGGATTTCCGAGGATCACCTAAACGTGGATAATTTCACAGTCGTGAGATACATGTTTCGAGCGAGGCGATTTACAGCGACGAATCAAGATTTTTCAACAATAATTGTGCAGAAGCAGCAAAAAGGGTCATACAGTCCGATCTTTCGGGATCAAGGTCAACGCGACATAGTTCCTTCTAGACCCCCCGTGTGGGTATTCGTTTAAGAGGGTTTCTAATAAGCTTTAAAGCCACATAAAAAAAAGGGGGGGGTAAATTAGGCTTTTAAGCGAAAAAAAGCATAAAGTTAGGACATTTAGGGTCGAAACCTAGATAAAACTTAGCGAGCGGTAATGCGAAGGCTAAAAGCCTACCGAATCTTAGACTAGGACGATTAGGGAAATTTTAAAATACTTGAAATATTGTAAAAACATGAGAGAGCAAAGGTGGAGATGCTGTGCTAGATATTATAGAATAAAGGTATACTATTTTGCCCGGAGGTCAACGCGACATACAAGGCCCAGTAATCGGGTTAACTGGAAATCTGAGAAGTCTGCGTATCAAGGTAAACACGGTAATATCGGTATCGATATCGAATATGAACAATTTAATGCCGAACATATTCGAGATCGCAATGCTGCGTGGTGAGTTTTCTAAAACACGATTTTTAATCAATTTCGTATGTAACGAGAGATCGTGTTCGATTACCTCAATGTCTTTCGGATGACGGATGTTAAGGAATGGCACCGTGAACCCCCACAATTTGTAAATCGGATAATACTGATCGCTCAAATTCCGTAAAAGCGTCCAAAGATCCGCTGCAATAATAGAACCAATGGAACGATTTAGTTCGGGACCATTCTTATCGACGCAGACTAAATTATTTAAGACGAAGGCATGTTAATATTGCTGTTGATTGAAAGTTGAATTTGAATTTCGATGTAAATATAATGATAGAAAGTTGAATTTCGATTTAAATTGGGTTGCTGAGAGTTGAATTCGAATTTAGATTTAAACATACAGTAGCGGACAAAAGTTTAACACCGCTCTAAAGAAGACGATAACTTTTTTAATGTTGTACTATACGATTTGAACGATTTTTGGGAAAGCTAGTAGAGCAATTAGTTTACGAAAGGATGTGAAAAGAAATTTTTTCAAAAATTGCAATTGATCGGAATCGTTGATAAAATACTAAAAGTTGCATCTTCAACTATTTTATGTGCGCCTATATTGAAAATTTAAAAAATACGTTTTGTAGATCTGTGTCGATTTATAATAAATCGTGAAAATCTGCAACAATTTTTAGCAGCTTCAAACGTTTGTAGCTCATTGCAACGTTGACCGATTTTGACGAAATTTTGAGAATATATTAATCGAAAAAGTTAAAAAATCAACTTTTAGTATTTTGTTCAACAATTCCGATCAATTGCAATATTTGAAAAAATTTCTTTTCACATCCTTTAGTAAACTAATTGCTCTAGCTTCTCAGAAAAGTTCAAATCGCATAGTATTGGGTTGGCAAATAAGTTCGTTCGGTTTTTTAGGCTGGAATAAATCACAAAAACCGAACGAACTTATTTGCCCACCCACAATACAATATTAAAAAAGTTATCGTCTACTTTAAAGCGGTGTTAAACTTTTGTCCGCTACTGTATGTAATAATTTACCGTGGAACAGAGACACATACGGATTTCGTTTGATCCGCGGTCTGGTTATTACACATTAATAATTGATATCGAACGAGATGTGTCTTACTTGAGGAAACTTGGACGTTGTACAGGTTCCCGAACACCGGTAGCGCCTGCGGTCCTGGTATGGCATTGATCAACCTGCCCACTCTGCCGAAGTGCACGATGGCGAAGTGCACAACAATTGCGAGGAAGAAGAAAGCGAGTATCCCGAAAATCATTTTGGCGGCACGTATTAATGTCAATTGTTCTTCAATAAATTCCTCTAGTAAACTTGGTACGCGTTCACGCGACTCGTAAAGCTTCCACCATCGATGCACTTAAACCTGAAATAAACTTGCTGGAAATAAAACAATAACACAGTTCGCGAACTGTCAAACCGGAAGAGATAAGAAGAATCTAATCTCTGTTATGACTGAATTCATCTGCGGCGCGGCGCGCAGAAAGCTCGACAAAACTTGCCGATTAGACGAGCATACTCAGCAATTTATAAAAATGCTTCGTAGAGAATCTCTATATTAGAAATTACGTGATTCCAGAAGAAAAAGCGCAACGTATATTTGAACATTTATGTCATATCAACGATTGCCATTAAGAATCCGCTTTTCATTGTACATATGTACTTGGAAACGTCTCCGAAAGAAAATGGTTCCCGCGAAGCAGCGCTCGGTATGTTGACATTATCAATAAATACTGTACACATTATAATTTAAATAATCATATTCAATCCGTCGTTAAACGCGTGTATAACTGTGTATTCTTGTTTAAACACTATATTTCCAACTACTGATGACTGATCACATTTTGCAATGTACTCTGACGAGGTGTGACCAAGTCTATCCATAATTCGATTTGTTGACATTGTCACTTTAACCAATAGTAAAATTATGTGTGCGCCTAGCAACCAGTCAAACCGGAATTCCTTTCAGATCTGTGTAGCGTGCGTAATCCGTTTATTCAAATGCAGCATGCGACTGATAGACGCGACAAATCGTAAACACAACGACAACGATGGCCGCCGCCATTATTTCTATTTTTTTATTTCATTTATAAATAGTTCGTTTCATTCCATACGGTCTCAGATTTTAATTACGCGCGTTTCCGAACGTGGATAACAAAATTGACCCGGCTTATCGAATGGCGACGGCGAGGAATTCGCGGTGCTCCATTGCGATAACTATAGACTGCGGCCTTCACGCGTTTATGGCAAAAATGGATAAGCAAAATTTAAAGCAGTGGATATATTATATTAAAAAGATTTAAGCACGTCAGCGTATTGGTTTCAGCTTAATCAGATAATTAAGAGAAGAAAGAAATATTTATTTCGCTCCTGTGTCTTGCAATTAATATAGACATTCATTATTTTGCACAGAGATCCGCAGTCTATTGATAAGATTCGATGCAAAGTGAAATTTGAAGCACAATGCTCTTCCGAGCAATGTTGGAACACAGAGGAATTAAGGCTGCGTTAAAACACAGGTGAAATCGACGAAAGAGTGGGAAAATCGAACAAAGAACACCGCATACGCTTTTCACCTAACTGCCGACGACAATGATCGATCACTCACCCTATTAAGCAACGCAAATCGTGAAACACAATCGGTTGGA
The DNA here is from genome assembly GCF_051020765.1 of Lasioglossum baleicum. Classification (NCBI taxonomy): domain Eukaryota; kingdom Metazoa; phylum Arthropoda; class Insecta; order Hymenoptera; family Halictidae; genus Lasioglossum; species Lasioglossum baleicum. Next base: position 3,208,254 of record NC_134940.1, on the reverse strand, counting down.
ATCCTATGTTCCTCAAATGCACTTTCGCGAACGAGACCCGGACATTTGACTTGAAACGGTGGAGAGTGCCGGAGAGATAATAACGCATGACTGCCATACCGTGGATGATAAATACTCGATGCGGGCTACCTAGGTATCCCCACTACGATCCAACCGAAAAAAAGAAATCAATCGGAAATGGTACGACGCCAAAATGCACGATTACCATTCGCAATTGATCCCGAGGAGAATCATGAAATCGACCTCCCACTTTTTCCACCGAGTTCTTTTTGCGTAATCGCGTAATCACGTCGAGGACAATCAAAAATAATTGTTGTTTATTGCACGGACCCCATCGCGACAAGATCGTTAAACGATAAAGAGAATTGTTTTTTATCCGATACTTTAAATCGCCACTTTGAACATGTGCACTGTGTTTTATCTGTTTTCACTTAGATAAGCGTGTATTTTCAGGTGTTAATTGATTAAAATTGTGGAATGCATCTTAAATAAAATATATATGTATACAACATTTCACAGAGTTTCGTCTTACACATTAATTTAACCAAGAAAGATCATTTTATTGAACCCCTGTAATGCATAATCCGAGATCGATAAGAAACCTTATCAAAATTAGATAAGAGTATACTTACGTATACATATGTTACATCAGATCTAACAAATTGCATGCTTCGCTTCTCTTCCATTATAAACATTGCCGAAGACTAAGTAATTTTATCGTTATTTACAAACAAATTTGTAATATTCGTAAAAACACATTTATGGGAAAAGATGAAGAAGAAACTGCGCGAACATGCTTTTATCGATCTTCAATCAAAATATCGATATGAACGATGGATTGATTGTTGATGTAAATAAATTTATAAAATCGACTGCTGGATAAGATAATGTTAATCCGAAGTTCGATCAAGATATGCAACGGTAACACATTTTTCAGTTGAATAATATTGTATGTAAAGGTATTTTCGTCGACCAAGTAATATTTCTCAAGCTAAATTTCAAAAATTGAAGATTGACGATCCTTCTAACAAATCTTTTAATCATTCAATTCGTAATAGTCTGATGGTCTGCTCATCTTTCTCTTCAAATTTGTACCGGGAATGTAGTCGCGCGTTATCAAAGAATTGTAAGATGACACTGTTTTTGTATGTTTTTGCATCTGTGACCCGCGTCGACACATGTTTATTTACAATAAGTGTATCTCGTGTGATGTTATCTTTGTAACCAAATAATGTATATGTACACATTCGGAAAAGATACGAGTCTGCTCTTCTACTTTGTGGTGTCGTGCGTGTACTAAAGAAGAAAACGATGAGACGAGAAGACAAAACTATAAGATATAGTGTATGGTACATACCCAGATATGATTTTAATGTAATTTCGAAGAAATAATTTTTAAAAGAGATGGTCTTATCGCCTACCGCACTCTCGAAGCGTTACTCTGCTTCTGATGCTCATATCGTTATTTACGCAGTTGTCAAGGCGATTGAAAATAAAAACCGTTCCAGAAAAAAAGCATCGTTTAGTTCGGGAATTTCGAAGCTTATCTACTCTGTTCCGTGCTGCTAATGCATACGCAACATTGTTCGGTGACCACGATCACCTTTAGGCAACAAGAAGCGGTCACCAATGGATGAGTATAGTCACCTCAGCGAATGGTTTGACGTTTGACGACCATGGTCACGTTTAATAACGAAAGGGTTAAATATTAGGTCGATGTATATCAAGTGTCGGAGTTTTTAGTGGCAATTGATATTCTCCTGAACCTTGCACGGACATCATTCGGTGAAACAACATTATCTTCGTTCACTTTGCAAGTCGACTTTTCTATTTGAATCTATTAGAGATCGGTATCGATCAAGGGGTTTCCCTAGTTTAATGCTGCGATTGCAACGCAATCTTTCAAAAGAAAGTATTGAACACTGGAATTTCAAACTTGATGTGCGTATCACAACTAACGTTTAAAGAATGGAACTAAATTTTTTTAAACTATCAATCTATATAATCTGTTTGACAAATATGCTTTTACCACTGTAAGTCTGAAGAAAATTAATGTAACCAGAGAATGCAAGACATTGTTTAATTTATACTGAAAAGAATACAGGACGTTGAAAAAAATGGCATCACATTGCAGAAGAATATTTTTTATTGATATAAATGTCTATAGACACCTAATAATTCCTCGTGCTTCGTTAGGAATGAAATCTGCGTAACAGTGAAGCAGCTACAGTGATTCCCGAAATCTTCGCTTAATTTTATTAAGAAATACTCTATCTTTCATTCTCTCTTCTAATTTGAGTAATAGCCAGTTAACGGTCAGTCAGTGGTCACTGACCAGTCACGCCGACGAGATACCACCGACGAGATCTCGTCGGTGGAGATACTATTAAAGACTGCCAGCTATTCAACGGGACCAGTAAGCGGGCGCGACCGGGCGCGGGGATAACGTGGAACTTACAGTGCTCTGAAATACCACATCGCTAAAAGTTTTATCACCGACGAGATACTCGCCAAGTAGAAGAAGAATGATATAGCATAGAATGCTCGCGCATTACCCATTCTGTAATTGTCTTATAATACTATCACCGACGAGATACTATCTCGTCTCTTTACCTAAATAGAACCAGACGATATATGACATTGTTCACGCCCGGGGCGAACCAGCTAGAATGGTACATATATTTTGTTCTGAAGGAAGGTGAAATTGCAAAATGTTATGGAAGACACACACAATAGGTATAGGAATAGAATTTATTGAAAATCAACATATTTATTAAATGTGCAGCTATTAGCTCGGTATTATCCTTTACTCATAAGACACTAGAAGTTCTTACAAATAAAGGATAATACCGATTGCCCAGGTCTCACCACGAGGAGGTTGGTGCACAAGAGACCCGAAAGGGAGTCAGAACGAATGCAATATTCCTTCTGGCTCCCTTTCTTACAATGACGCACTTATACTAAATTACGCACGCAAGTCGAGCAATTATCGCGGAGCAAAAGGTGTGAATCGGAGAAGAAGTCTCCGATCCAGGGGGGATCGAAGGCGAATCAGGCAGAAGGCTCTGATTCTTTCAAAGTAAAAAATAAGAGCGAACCAGAGCAGAAGGCTCTGGTTCGAAGGTGACGCGGCGCGTACAATGCTTGCAATGCAGCTCCGGTCAGAGCCGATACCCGACGTGTCCTCACCAAGAGGAATGGACAGTGAGAAGTGTTCAAACGTAACACCATCTCGCTGCCAACTACCTGCCACCAGGCAACGCAATGCATTGAGGTAACGTGGGTAGGATGACGAACAGAGAATTTCTCTGCCAACTACCTGCCACCAGGCAACGCAATGCATTGAGGTAACGTGGGTAGGATTACGAACAGAGAGAATGGCAATACGAGTGAACAGGTCTCAATGAACCACCCCTCTCAATGTATCGACGCCGACTACCGGCTCCAACCGGTCTGGTACATACAAGCAAGGTCCGACACAGCAGAAAGCTGTGTCGGAATCAAGAAAACGAGTAACGTGAATTTAAGACAATAATTACTCGACTTGCTCGGGTGCGGCCTATAGGCGATTCGGGTAACCCCCGGGGACGCGACTCCCCGTACTCACTCACGGCCGCATCCGTGAGTGAGCCCCTGAGGGACCTCCCTCGGTTCTCCTGGCGCTCCTGGTCCCACAGCACGTCCTGGTCCCCCCGCCCCGACTGACTGACTGACGGAGAGCTCTCGCCGAGCCGCCGAGCTCGAGCGGCGCCCCCCACTCCGCCGAATATCGATCGATGTCGATCGCCGTGACAATTATTGATAAATTTATTATTTCCAGCTGGTTAATGTTTATAACAATTCTATTTTACAGCGATGTCCACAAGCAATCCCTTGGCTATCTGACCACCTAATTTTTTAGTCAAAGTGGCTAATAGTTTTCGTGATACGGAATAACTTTTAAACCATAACATTCGCACGCATTCATTTATTCGATACAATTCACAGATAAATTTATTATTTCTGGCTGTTTAATATTTATAACAATTCCTTTTACTAACGATGTTAACGAGCACTCCCTTGACCACCTTGCCATCTAAATTTTTCGTAAAAATAGACAATAAAACTCGAAATATAGAATAACTTTTAAACCATGAACATTCGCACGCATTAATTTATTCAAAAAAGTAAAGTCTTTTCAAAATATTTCTGTCCAGATCGATTCTTGGAACATTTATGTATAAAAAAGTGAAAGGTAATAATTCTCGTTTATGAAATGTTTTGAAATTACAAACTGAGGTGTCTCGTATAAAATTTGAAATAGGAATTGTTGATTTTCCTAAAATTATGCTTCAATAATATATTTCTAGGAATTCTTTGTCCTTGAGTTTTGCTTTTAATATTGAAACCAACATCGTCTGAAATATCTGCTCGGCACAGAATGTAACAATTCATGATGATCAATATGGTTCCGTGACGATTTGCCTTCTCACCGACGAGAATCTCCTCAGTAGCCTTCTGCACCGACGAGATCATGTCGATGGCCTTCTGTTTCTCACTCCAGTCAGAATATATCTTAGAGGGCGTAAGAGAACACCGAAATAGTCGGGTGACACGAACTCCCATAAAGTACCTCGTCGGTGCTATAGGGCAGCACTGTACCGGGAACAACAATTTCAAATATTCGCACAAGATCTAAATTTATCGGTTTTTTTCATCTTTTGATCACAATGCACATAAATAAACTGCGGATCTTTATCTAATTACAGCTTTTGAAAATTTTCAGAAAATGTTAGTATATAAAATATGACAGAATTTAGTACGATTTTAATTTATTTCAGATCTAAAAAGGCTACTCTACCACCGAAAATAAGATTCTATTTTATTCCACTTTCTTGAAGTTCGTCTACAAAAATTGATAATTGCATAAACATCCTTAGTCTACACATAAATTATAATTACAATTTTTAGTTCCGAGTTATACGATGCAACATTCAAATACCGCGCCCGAATGCACGTAAAGTGCATTGGCTGCTACGCTGTATCACATGAAAACCACTTTGCTCATTTTCCCAGTGTTTTCCATCTCATAAGTTTTAACCAGTTTTAACGATAAATTAATATCAAGAATAATTTCAAAGGATACTCGTTCGTTGTTCTATATTTCCGAACTTCTATCCCGATACGATCAGTTCTCGGTATTTTTATATAAATAAAAGTTGGCGTGCGTGGTCAATTTTGCCAACTATTTCCGGAACAATAATCTGCCGTGAGATGACGTTTGCGCTACTATTGTCTGTAAGGTGTGTTTTAACGACATTGTCAGAAACGTCGACAGAGCGTTAAAATCCTACAAAACACAAGTATTGGATTCTGATGCGATACATTATCCTATCGACGGAACGCAGTAGTGAGTGCCGTAAGAAAAATTGATATCAAACGAGAAGATAAATAATCTGAACGGTACGAACATTTGGTATCAGATCAAACAAAAATGGGCCTAACGATCAGCAGTGTATTCACCCGGCTCTTTGGTAAAAAGCAAATGAGAATATTAATGGTTGGCTTGGATGCTGCTGGAAAAACAACCATACTATATAAGTTGAAACTCGGTGAAATTGTCACAACAATACCTACTATTGGTTTCAACGTCGAGACCGTTGAATACAGGAATATATGTTTCACGGTTTGGGATGTTGGTGGTCAGGATAAAATCAGACCGTTGTGGAGACACTATTTCCAAAATACAGAAGGTCTGATTTACGTAGTTGATAGCAACGACCGTGAGCGTATCGGAGAGGCAGAACGTGAATTAGCTAATATGTTAAAAGAAGACGAACTGCGGGACGCTGTTCTTCTGGTCTTCGCGAATAAACAAGATCTACCAAACGCTATGTCGGCAGCAGAGCTCACAGATAAACTAGGACTTAACTCATTACGTGGACGTCATTGGTACATCCAAAGCACTTGCGCTACGCAAGGCCACGGACTATACGAAGGGCTCGACTGGTTGAGTAATGAATTAGCTAAAAAGTGATAAACCACCGTCGTTAACAATTATCTTCACGAACAATTTACTCATTGAACATGGATGTAGAAGACAGGATGCATTCTCCGTTTTTGTCAGATTACGCACTACGTGTACGATTCAACACCGCTGTGATTCTAATTTCTAAGGAGGAACTATTATGAGCAATAGAGTAACTTGACTGACTCGACGATCGTACAGTTTACACATGAAATTCTTAATCGAGACCAGTATGGTAGAGTTCCATAAGTTTACTTAACAAAACAGTGTACTATTTAGTTGGAAATAAACAAGAAGTGTTTCTACATTGATTTCAGTACACTAGTCGTTTTTATTTGACAAAGTATACGAGTATTATTTTCAGTTCAATATTACTAACGATGTCTGCTATATTATGGGAGAAGGTATTAGTGGACTTCTATATTTTTGAATGTTGTTTACATTTTATACCTATGTAGCAAGGTGAAAATAATTAACGTAATGTTTCTACAGTCCTGTCTTTCGAGTAAATAATCGATTTATAGAGTTAACGATACACAGTAAGTTCTAAGAATAAATATTAAAAGAATCTTTTATCTTTAACTACGTTCCATGAAGAATATATTAAGTCGTTCGTTTTTCGTAAAGATAATGATTTGTATTGTAAAGTATCACATGTTTAGACGATAAAAGAAAAGTTAGAAATAAATGTGTAAAATAAACGATAAATTTCATATTTATCTTCTACCATCGCTACCTACTATGTTTCTAATCGAATCGGTTCGAAAAAACGGGTAACAAAAATTCCATTTCTAGTCTTATCGTGTAACTCAATGTATAACTTTATTATAGTACAAAACAGTACATTATCACTGCATGAACTGTATATTATATAATGTATCAAATAATTTGTTAATATGCGGTGTTATATCTTTGACGCACCATAGAGTTTCTATTTTACTTCTATTCCGTAAAGCACAATGAATAAATTACAGAAACGTATTTTGTCCACTTACGAGTAATATATACAGTGTAAGTTGAATGCGTGGCGAAATAGGGCATCAATTACAATATCTCGGTACAAGATTCGTGTACGAATATATCTTACTTATCACGCGTTTTGCGCACGTTAAATTAAATATACGCAAAGTTTTGTTATCGTACAGAGAAATATTGACTTCTTTTTTGTTATACGCGTAGTTTGTAAAATTATTAGTACAATCGTTTCGTAACAAAGTTATTTTTATTTCAGGCAGCAATCAGATAAGTCATTGAACAAATACCAAATATGATATGGCAATCGATCAAAGTCTGTTTTTCGAATTAAACGAGAAAACTTAAAGTGCATCAGTGGTCACAGTCTATAAAATTACAATCATCTTGGATACATAAAATGTTAGACATTGAACGATTTTAATGTCAAAGAAACAAGTATTACAACCGACTGAGTACTTCAGGTTTCTTACAAAAGAAAAAAAAACAAAAAAAAACGAACTTTTTCTACTAAGAACTGATCGTTGGAATTATGTACCATATATTGTAACTTCGAGTTAATAATTATATTACACTGATACACCGTTCACAAAAATAATTCGTTCGGCATAGTTTCTTTATTCACATCTTATAGTATCTTGGCAGAGATTGTAAGTTAACTAAAGAAGGAACACATATACTCATTTACGTACCCAAGAATTCTTTTGAAGCTGCACACTGGATTTACCGAGTGCTGGAAAATGATTCTCTAATGTGTGACTAGTCATGTGTGTTCGAAAATCAAAACCACTTTTCAAAACTTGATTGCAAGTTGCACAAATCTCTAGACCTTTGATCTTGTTACCGCTTTCCTTTTCATGGACAGTGTACAATTCCTGTTGTTTCTCGATATCGGGCAGAAGAACCAAAAGTTCTGGGAACACGCTCTCGAAAGCACTGTGACCCATTACCTCGCGACAATGTCTATAATAATCTTGTGCGTTGCACATTCCTTGGCGAAACAATCCACTTATGTATCGAAACTCTTGTTGCATCTCCTCTTGTTCCATTAAAACTTCGTTGACCTTTGCCACAAGGCATTTGTTCCGTTTTTGAAAATCAGGAGAACGTACGTAACTGTAGGCACCGTTGTTCTTATTATCGTTTGGTAAAATAGAATAACTCTCCCCGGAACTGTTCGTAAAAGTTAATCCGTTACTACTATTTATTTTATCCATGCTATTGTAATTTATACAGAAACCAGGAGGTGGAGGAGTCGTTGTTCCAAATCCAGGCGGTGGATTTGTGAAACCCGGTGGCTTGGCACCACTGGTACCTAAAGCTGGAAAATCTTCTGAATGATGAACGTTTCTGTTGGTAGAATTTAAACTATCTATCTTCAATTCGGTACGCTTTCTTTGAACTCCGTTTGAGGTATTGTTATCGGTATTGGTATTTACAATCGTCTGGTTATCCGAGCTTTTATGCTTTTTCTTTTCTTTCTTGGCAGTTTGCTCTGCCTCTTTCGGTTGTTGTACGTTTATATTCTTCGACGAGTTTTCACTATTATCTGTACTTTGTGCAGATCGGGAACTTGACTGCGTAGCATCTACGGTACTCGCGCTAGATGAATTTTTATCTTTCTTTACAACAACAGTATTTACATTTGTCCTCGAGCTACTGGTATCGTTGCTATTAGTGCTAGGATTTTGTTTGACTTTTTTCTTCTTTGTTTTCCCTTTCGTTAGATCGGTAGTTGTTTTCACGTTATTACTATTATTAGAACTCTGTGGTTGACCCCAGGAAGGTACTACTGTAATTGTCGATTGCTTCTTCGATTTGGATGACTTTGACAACGTAGGAAAGTCTTCTCCGGATCGAATAGGTGGTGGGGACGGTACTAACGGCGGTGATGCAACCTTCTTAGGTTTCGGTGCAGATGTTGACGCTGACTTCGAACATGTCCATTGCAAAACTTCCTTCCACTGAGCTGAATTATTATTACTAGTTGATGGCTCCGCGTTACATAACGCAGGGAAGTCGGACTCCATTGAAAGTTTTCCGGGTCGAATTCTAATGTTAGGACCTGAAACTTTGGTAGTAACGGTCCCATTGGCATCGTGATTTACTTGGATAGATACATTGGAAGTTGTACCCTTTTGAGATTGATTGCTCGGTCCCAAAGCATTACCACTGGATACGCTAAAGTTAACAGTTTTCGAAATGCTTGCTGCTTCTAATCCCAACGCTGGGAAATTCTCATCGGTAACAGCTAAAGGCTGAGGTCGTATAGTGCTACGAATCGTTACGTTGCCCCTACCTTTACTTTGATTTATGGTAGGCACAACCGGTGTAGCATTGCCCAGCGTTGGAAATTCTTCGGTGCTCTGCACGTCTACCGATGGCTGCCTTACAAAAGTAGGTTCGTTGTTCGTTACAAAAACATTTGAACTGCTTGGCATTACAGTTTGTTGATACTCTCTGAGATTATAGTCTCTACTGTTATAGTCTCTACTATTATAGTCTCTACTATTGTAGTCCCTACTATTGTAGTCTCTACTATTATAGTCTCTACTACTATAATCTCTACTACTATAATCTCTCGAATTCCTGGAAGTCGACGGACCTAGCATTCCTCTTCTGTTCATTCGATTATCACCTCGCGGAGCTAGAGTAAATTCTAACTCCAACGTTCGTGCCTGCTTCGCAGCAGCTTTGCTCAACTGTTTACTATGTACATTCGCTTTATGCGCTTTAAGATCTATATCAGTTCTAAACACACTCGTAAATTTCTCCTCGGCGCACATTCCCTCCTCGCATAAGTAATGCTCCTGTCTGAAATGCTCTCTGAGATAGTCATAGGAGCTGTAATACTGATGCAAACCATCTGTATCGCAAAAGTGACAGTACAAATGATCGCGTCTTAAATGTCTAAATAGTTCGTCGTTATCCATGTAACGTTGATCACAAAATTCACATAACGGATGTCCTTTGTGGCTTTTGTCGTCGATATCTCCTTTCCTTCTATGCTGCGCAAGATCAGGCCTCGTATAACAACGCCTCTCTTGGGAAAATATCTGTTGCACAGAAAGTATATTAAGCTCTGCGATATATTGAATAGTTTTCGAACGCAGCTAAGTTCTGTATGGTCATCAGGAAGAATGCCGTATGTCACGTACTTTCACTTTTGAGATATCGCCGTTTAAAGTTTTGATCGCTAATGAATTCTATACTAGAAAGTTCAATTAATGCGTGAACTCAAGTTTTTCGAAATTGTGACATGCGGCGTTTTTCCTTGCAACCACAGGATTAACGTAAATATACCTTTAAGTTATCTACACAGAGATCACAGTAATGTAGCTCGTGTCGTTGTCTCATGTGATCTTTCAAGTGATTAAAATCATTGAACGCAGGTCTCTCTTTACAAATGTTACAGCTATTAGCCAACAGATCGTTGAATTTACTTTGAATATTCGGCGAGTCGAAGTAAATGTTGTACCGTGTGTCCATCAAATTGCCTTTTCGTAAATTGCAAAACGGTTTGATCTCTTTGGTGAATACCACCTTCGGTAGATCTTGACGACAAATCGGACACTCGTTTTGACAGCAGAGTACCCTCATTCGAGTGCTGCATTCATAACATACAGGATGTTCGCACATACCGATGCTATAAATATCAACATTTTTGTAACACACAACACAGGTGTTGGTATTCGTACTATCATTGCTGGCAGACATCCTTCTTATCAATGTTTCCTGTCAAAAATAAATTTCTGCTTATCAATACTCTACCCGAACAATGTTGCAAAATTTACGATTTCACAAAAATATAATTATAACTATTAGTAGCGAGCGTAGATCGCTGTTAAACGTTACACAGTTTTCGAGAATGTATTTTTATTGAAATATGCAGAACATAATACGATCGCGTACAAGAGTCTATTTAACGTAATCTTTTTTTACTGATAAAGACGTGCAAGTTCATACAATTCTTCACACTAAACCGAAACAACCCGAACAGAACGAATTTTTGTGTGGAAACGAACTGTTTGTATTTTAGAAAATAATAAATGTGCAAATACTATTTTATTATGTCTCGAGGGAATCGTCTTTGTGAAAACAATCTGACAAAGAAGTAATAATACCGTCTGGAATATCTTCTAGTAAGCAGATGGTTAAATTTCACAGGATGTCCCTGAAAGAAAAAGGTTATCACGATTTATATACTAGACTATGGTGTGTATAGTTGGTTTGATGAATTCAGCTCAATTCAGCTCGATGAGCAAGCAGGTTCCGGTTTCGCGTGTTGCATACAGTCATTGCTAAATCAAAGAATAACTAGACGGACTAGTGATATGAACTGATATGAACCTATATATAGTAGCTACCAATTTCATTTCCGCGAACGGCGAATTTCCGTCCTGTTCCGTCCGTAAATTTTCGGGAAGAACCGACATTGTCGGTAGAAAAAATAACTATCATTTTGTCGAGAAATCACGAGAAATTTTTACTATGAGCAATGAGCAACTATGAGCAAAATTAAAAACAGACTAGTAACAGAAATAAGTAATCGTAATCTGCCAATTTTTTATGTTACGCAAAATATAGTATAATCTAATACTAGAGAATCTTAAGGAACATTTTCCGATTATTGACAAAGTTCGTTTATATTTCAAATGAATAAAACCTATGTACAGTTAGAATATCACACAAAAATTACAAATGTCAAAAACTATTCTATTTGCTGCTACTATACCAATTATTTTTTAATGTTAACATTACCTTATACAGACTTAAAGCTATACATTGCAAGAAGAACACATAATTTATACTTTCTATTTCTTTTTACGTATATCTGCAACATGTTTAAGAATCATTTCTGGCGATCGAAGAATTGGAAACTGATTTCAAGGATGAGAATTGCTGGGTTTTTATTAGTTACTTATGGGAATCTTCGGAAACTGGTTCATATATTGGTGACACATGTCATCAGAAGTAAAATGTATATGTTAGTAAACTGTACAGGAAGACTAATACTTTTTGATTGATTTTCGAATCAGAGCTAATCTCTGTTTGTGTGCCTCTGTGACGGTTGCTCGTTTATACGGACGTACTTCATCTGTGCCAAAACCTGGAATCCACATATTCCAGTTCCTTTCTAAAAGTTAATAAAAATGATATAGTCTAGATTTTCATTCAATTCATATATTAAAGTATAACTTACCTAAATGTAATTGAACATCTTTTACTTCTACGGTATTAGCATGTCTGTGTTTAGCTAATAAACATGCAGCGTTCACAGTTGTCTCGACAAAATCATCTGCTAACTGTAGAAGCATTTCCTCAACTTCTTCGTCCAGCTGTTCCGTTGGATCTACTTCTTTCACAAGATCTTGTAATCTTGTTTTAGTTAAGAACTGAAATCAAATTAAATTGACAATTCGATCGAAGCAAATTCTATCCAATGTGCAGCTAAATCCAAACCTGTGGAAAATCATTGAAGGAGCTTTGTTGCTGTTGTTGTTGCGTCGACGGTTGCTGCGCAGCCTGTTGTTTCGGTGATTGCGTTACGAACGGAGATTGTTGAGATTGTGTTTGAGGTTGTAAGACCTGCACTACTGTGTTACCACTTTGGATATTAGGCACTGTAGTTGTTGTTTGAGTATTAGGTCCAATTGATTGTATGCTGCCAAGTACTGGTGTCATGTCAGATCCTGCGTTGGTAGTTTGTATAAGAGCTGTTTGTTGTGACATCGTTTATTCCCATCAATGACTAGGTTCTCTTTACTATCGTTCAATGAATTTGCATTTTTGTAACCTGCAAAATACAGCCATTTATTATGGAGACCGCGACTCCACTGTAATTACTAAATACTAAATACGTAGTCCGCAATATGAAGTAAGCATCAGGTAGGCATGTTCGATGTTCGATTCCAATTCGATTCTTTATGATCGATTTTTTCAATCGATCCTTCATACCTCGATTATCCATTCTTCCAATCGATTGGAGGGAAAGTTAAATTTGAAATAAGCAGGTGATTTTGCTTGTGAACGAAAAACACATGTTGCTAGTGAATGATTGAGAAACAGGAATTGAAGTTGTTACAAATAATGGAAACTATATCATTGAATTTTTATAAATTAATTTAAATGTTTTCTTTCAAATATTACAGAACTTTCCTTCCGACCTAATAAAAGAATTTGACCATTTGAATTGAAAAATTCACTGATGTATGTTCAATATTTACGAAAGATACGAATAAAGCAATTCAGATGAACAATGTATCAATTGAATGAAAATTCAGACCATATATATTTTAAAAAAACTGCGTTCGAGAATATGCAAACATTGAAATCGATCACAGCCCTCTGACGATGAATCACAGTGAATATTTGAGAAACAATTACATGTATTTTGAACTTTGCGCGAAAAATTGTCCATCCCGTGACTGCCAGTACAAGTACAACTCATCATTGGTATGGTAAATCCCGATTCCTATTCGTGGGCGCTGTCATCGACAGATTCAAGATGGCTATGGTGCATTACAGAAGAGAAAATTCGAAACGTTTGAATGGAAATTTTTAATATTATACAATTGTAAATCTATTGCAACGAATTGGTTTTAGTTTTTGGTGGTTAAAAGGCCTAATCGTTTCGCTGAGGAACGTTGCGAACGCCACGCAAACAAGTCGACAAACAAAAATGACATTTTTCAAAGCAAGCTGATTAAGCGAAGAATCTCCGATGTCAGCGGGGATGATGATTTCCTTAGTTTTGTGGCGATTTCGCCAGTGATCAAGCGAATTAACCGGCTGTAACTTTCTCTGTCAAAAGAATCAACGTATGTAGCTGCATATATACATATATATTTTATAACAGTATCATCCGCTGTAAATTAAGTTAAGAAACACGCTGTCATTTGAAATAAATATTCTATAACTACCTTGATCGTAATTGGATCAGCCTAATATCCACTATACTGCTAAATTATCTTTAAAATGGAAACACCAATTTCAATTATATTATGAATAATTAAATGTCTTGAATTCGAATTCGGTGAAGTAACAATTCTTTAAAATCAGTTTTGCAATATATAGATTTTCGCGTACCTCGTTCTTATTATACATTAATTTCCCATTTCACAATTAAGTTGTAAAACCGTCTGTTCTTCCAGTAAACAATACAAATTAAAATAACATTTGTTTCTAGTATTATTTGAATGTCGAATATGACTCCTCCTTTAAATCGAAAGCGTAGCTCGTCTGTTAGTTTCACGAGAGCTAAAGACGATAGCGAAGGTGCTGCAGATGAAATTCATATATCCTTAGCGCCGTATATACAAACGTTTTTGGCGCATAGCAGTGAAGGTGTCGGATGTTGTGGAATTAGCCTTCCGGTACCATTCGAGCGTGCAGCACCAAGGTCTTGGTGGAATCCGAAATTCGATTCAGAAATACTTGAAGAACAATTTAAAAGAAGTGCCTTTCCGCAAATTAGATTAAGATTCCGGTATGTAGCACAATAATTGCACAATTTCTTTTAGAGAGAGAGAGAGAGACTTTTAATGTATTACATATTTTCTGTATATCTTTCAGATATGCCCTAACATATATTTTATTGGTTTCTTTATCGTGGTTGGCATACTTTGTTATAATCGGAACAGAATATAATACTACAACATGGCAAGCCATAGCAGTAGTATTCACGATTATTGGAACTATGGTATCGGCAGTCTTTTATCTAACGCATACGGATCACTATAAAGCCTACTTTCTACAAATTTCATTAGGAGTTGCGTTTATGCTTTGCATCTTATCATTAGTGTTTCTTGCGATAGTACCGCCGTACATAGATGGCTTAACTCTAGTCGGACATTTCGCATTGTGCTCGGAGATTCTGTTACTGATTTACACTGTATTGCCAATGCCATTGTATGTTTGCGTCGGTATATCGACAGTTTATTCCTTTCTATTCGAATTCTTGACTGCCTACCTATATGGTACAAAAACCGCAAGACAAAGGTTCTTTAGCAAATATAATTTAACGATTAACTCTGCAGGAAACAATACTGCGCTAGATTATATCACGAATGTGATGCACAACGAATACACAATGGCTAGTACGAAAGCTGTACCATTATCCGAAGGTTCGAAACTGTTATCAGAAACAGAACTGAAGTTGCCTATTATTAAAGAGACTATAATCGGAAGATTGTCCGAAGCTTTAAACAATACGAACGTTTTGAGAAACTTTAATTCCAGCATAATATCAACATTAGCGAATGTTAATGCTTCTACCAACGACTTGATTCCCAAAGGAGCGAACAGTACAATCTCAGTATTGGGAGAGAATATATTGCCTCGTAAAACCGACGAAATGTCCAGTTATTTTTTAAGTAGCAACATATCCAGTCGTTCGTTCACAGACGATCATTATTTTTCTACCAGTCTTGGAATAAGAATCCTAATGCAAGTCTGCATTCATTTGATAGGTATACATATTTTAATAATGACTTTTGTAAGAATGCGCGGTACATTTATGAAGGTTGGCCAATCACTGTTAGTCTGGCGTCAACTAGAAATGGAAAAGCAACTTAAAGAGAAAATGATACATTCGGTGATGCCGCCGAAAGTCGCGGCCTGGTTAATGGAAGAAAGCGAGCGTGAAAGGGACCGTGAGGACTCTTTGAAGAAAGGCTCTATACCGTCGAATAATACGGATATACGTTCGCTGTTCCGCCCTTTCAATATGCATTCGATGGAAAATGTTAGTATTTTATTCGCTGACATTGTGGGATTCACCCGAATGAGTTCTAACAAGAGCGCAGAAGAATTGGTAGGCATTTTAAACGATTTATTCGAGAGATTCGATGATTTGTGCGAAGACCACGGTTGCGAGAAAATTTCTACGTTGGGAGACTGTTATTATTGCGTAAGCGGATGTCCAGAGCCGAGACTCGATCATGCAAAATGTTGCATCGAAATGGGATTGGGTAATTTATCTTCTTTTCAAATGTTTCCAAAAGATGATGTACGTAGCTACCAAATAATTTATGCATATTCTTTAACAGCTATGATAGAAGCTATAAAACAGTTCGATGTAGAGAGAAGAGAGGGAGTTAATATGAGAGTCGGAGTACACACTGGGACTGTGCTCTGCGGAATTGTTGGTACCAAAAGATTTAAATTCGATGTTTGGTCTAACGATGTGACGTTGGCGAATAAGTTGGAAAGCACAGGAAAACCAGGAAGAGTTCATTTAAGCGAAAACACGTTGAGTTTTCTGAATGATCAATACATTACGGAAGAAGGAGATCTGATAAACGGTATATAATTTGTTTAAGATGAAGAATATATATATAGGGTGAAGAGAACCTAAGACTTACACCAAAAGTATCTCCGTTGTTTTTAGTAATACAAGAAAATCTTTCAGAGTACGGTAAGCATGAACATGGTCTTTGTACGTTAAGTTATGCTCTTTCTGAAGAATAATTCCTTCGAAGGTGATATTACACTAAGCAAAATACGTCGTTCCATTAAAAAAGAACGACGATGACCTTGAAATATCGGAAAATATCACCTAGAGAAAAAAATTTCTCCGTCACATTTCAACATTTCCGTCACAAACATTTTCTTGTATTACTAAAAACAACGGTGTATGTAGTTTCTGATGATAGGATAAAGAGTAAATGTTCTTGTTCTAGGTATAAAGACATACTTCATCAAAAGTCGAAAGTCAGATTTCACCAGTCAATTCATAAGTAGTATTATTCCTCCGAAAAGTATATCTCCTTTGATGCAGACACGGCATCGCTTGGCCTCTTGCAATAATCCTTATAGATCGAAAAATCACTATCTTCATATGGTTACGAACACGAGTAATTATAGAATGAAAGCGAACTCTTTGCCGAGTATTCTAGATTCTGAGAACGGTGATACCGATATCGGCGATGAGAAGGAGAACGTGAATAAAAGTCCAATATCTGTGGCTAGTTACGGCAAGAAAAAGTCACGAACCAAACCGTGGAAATACTTGCAGAGACAACGAACTACGGAAGAGATGACACCGTTAGAAATGGAAGAAGCCAAAGCAATCATTGTCGATCGATCGAAAACCGAATCTCAATCGTACGAAGATCGTAACGGATTTAGGCAGGTCGATCACGTCGATAGAAAGTTTTCTCTACAATATTAGATCGTCTTGTCTCATTCGTATATATAAGTTCTATTTCTTTACAGAATACGTCTCAGAATGACATTGAAATGGATCCGAACCCTGTACCTTCTAGTCCTTTATTATCTGGTCAAGAGCCACTCAGTCGTGCCTCTTCGATGTGTAGTAGAAAAGATTCTGGAATCAGAAGTAACAGTAGACGTAGCAGTATACAGCAGCAGGTATTGTTATCTTAGAAACGCAACGACTAGACAGCGGATGTTTGTGCAATTTTTAATTTTTCTAGACGAACTCTTTCACGTTTTAACTTTAAATTTAATGTTAAAAGAAGTTTATTTATGTCGGAGTCGCATAAAGTTCCATGTGACCAGTTACATGGATCACGGAGGGCAAGTAACCGAAAGTTAAGAAAACGGAATAACATAGAATCTTATTTCGAACAGTAGTAGCCTTCGCAGATCTGAAATAAATAAAAATCCTACTCAATTCTGTCGAACTTTGTATTCTACCTATTTTCTGAGCACAAAGATCCGCATTCTAGTAACAACGCAGATGAGCTACAAGTTAACTCTCATGTTCTAGTTATTTTTGATGAACGGTATGGCTCAGGGAGACTTACTGGCGCACAGAGTGAGTGGCTATTATACTTCTAGTTCGACGTTGAACTCTGTTCAGGAGCCATCGTCTTCGGTACCACCGTATCCGTTTCCTCCGGCAGTGACAGATACTTTCGGTGCGTGTTTTCATAAGCTGAGAAAACAGTCGGATCTACAATTAATCAGGTGACTTACGTTAAAATCTCGTTTTGCATGTTGTAAGAAACAGCGATATGACCTTGTATCGTTTTTATTTTTCATGGTAAAGGTGCGTTCAAGATAATGTAACTTCCCAACGATCGTACTTCGTGAAGCCGCCGTTGTCTAGCGTGACACTATTCTTCAAGAACAAGGAGATGGAGAAGGAATACAGGGAGAACGCTCACAAGGTGAACGAATGTATCAGTGGTAATCCGCCCACACTGGCTACCTCAAGGTTTAACACGTATTTTGATATTTTGATATCGGCGTTGGTGTTCACTGCCGTGTCGGCCTCGCTGTTGTTGCTTTGCGAGCCGACGCTATACTATCTGATCTTTCTAGTATGCGCGACCACGATCCAAATAATCGCGGTGTCGCTCTGCGTCCGTCAGCTTTTGTACCCGGACATGGTTCACGCGACGTTCATGCAAAAGATATTTCAATTCTTCTCGCAATGGTATCCTTGGCATATTTGTGGTGCGATTCTCGTTGGTTTACCAATTACTTCGATTCTGCTCAACTACACGTGCAGCGATTTGCATAACTTGAACAACTTCGAGTACTATTACGGATACCTGATCTTCGTCGGTCTGGTACACTTTTGCAACTTCACGCAGCTGAACTGTTGGATGAAGAACTTCTTGGTAACGTTCATGGGCATGTTGTTCTTCTGTCTGGTTATAACTCACGTATCGTACGATCAACATCACGGCAATCAATCCGTCAACGAATCGCTGCGTTATCTACAGTCTTTAGAGGATCAACGTATTGGTGGAACGGTTGCGAAAGAAGTGTTCGACAATACTCTAACTCTGATTCACGAGTATAGAACTATATTAATGAGACAACGAGAGGTGGAAACGAGATACAACGAACGACTGTACAATTCGGAAATTTTTTTAGACATGATACTATTGCTGTTGTTAGTTTGGTTTTTAAATCGGGAATTCGAGATCAGCTACCGGTTAAGCTTCCACGGGAACGCGGTGGCGGCGCGGGATAAGAGTCGCGTACAATCGATGAAGAACCAGGCCGATTGGCTGTTGCACAATATCATACCGAAATACGTAGCCGATCAGTTGAAAACCACCGCGAAATATTCGCAGAATCCGAAGACCGTGGGAATCATTTTTGCGAGTATAGTGAACTTCAACGAGCTCTACGACGAGTCTTATCTGGGCGGTAAAGAATATCTGCGGGTGCTGAACGAGCTTATCGGTGATTTCGACGAGCTTTTGGAGAAGCCGGAGTTCTCGAACGTGGAGAAGATCAAAACCATCGGTAGCACGTTTATGGCAGCGAGCGGATTGAATCCGCAAGTTAGGCAGCAAAGCGAGCATGAGCAAACGCATCTTTTCCAATTGATCGACTTTGCTATGGCGATGCATAAAGTGATAAACGACTTCAATAAAGATTTGCTAGGCTTCAAATTGATCTTGAGGATCGGTTTTAATTATGGCGACGTTACCGCCGGCGTGATCGGTGCTACAAAATTGTATTATGATATTTGGGGCGACGCTGTAAATATTGCATCTAGAATGGACTCCACAGGAGTCGCCGGAAGGATACAGGTAGCCAAGAACTCGCTCGATGTTCTGTCGGAACGATACGAGTTCGAACCGCGCGGCCAAGTTTATGTTAAGGGGAAAGATAATATGGATGTGTTTTTATTAATAAGGAAAAAGGATGATATTAATAACGCATCGACGAGCGCTTAAGGGGCTAGACTCGTCTCCAGGATTGCGAGGGATGCGTTCTTATTTCTCAATCATTCAAAGATGGGGCATTTTAGTAGTCAAAACCGCTAATTTGCATTACTCGGAAGCATAAACAAATTAATTACGTTTGAGGGCGATCACGGCCTAGATTGATCTTTTATCTAGCGCTTTTCACTACTGAAAACCCCCATCTTTGCATTATTCAGAAATCAGAAGGCATATCCCGGACCCTTGCAATCCTGGAAAATTGAATCTACTTCCTTAAAAAAGCAGTGACGGCTCAAGTCAAGTGGAGGCCCCAAGCGGTGAAAATTTTGGTCTTTTACATAAAAAAAAAAACAAATTTTAGTCTTTAACATATAGTAGCCTATTATAACGTTCATGGTATTGAAAATAAGCATAATTCAGAAGTGAAAATGGAGAAAGTTGTTTTTAATCTTTTGTAAATAAATTGAATTTTCTTGTAAAAACAATGAATGCTGCGAAATTCGGGGCCCTACGATATCCCGGGGCCCCTGCGGCCGCTTAGCGTTAAAACCCGCCACTGTTAAAAAGCTATACGTCTCGAACGCCTAACGATGACTTATTGTCTACCCGCATTTCGCAATTTTACGTTACACTTCGCGTACACCAAGCGTACGATCTTTTTCCCGATTTACTAATGAATAGACAGCGGATTGGATGTATTTATGACGAAAATGGTGGTAATTTAAATGGTAGGTGTAATTTAAAAAACTAAAACCATTAGAAAAATTTACAAATGTTACATTATTTTCACTCTATTAAATATATATCAAAAAAGAAAATAAATTTCCACTTCACTCCTGTTCGTTGCAATTCAGATAGCAAGTTTTTATTTTGCATAAAGATCCGCTGTTTACTGATAATGAATTTGTATAAATTCGCGATGAATCCAACGTTACAAGCGAAAAAACAAAAACATACGACCTCGCTCTACAATTTTGCTCGCTTATTAAACATATATTTATTCCTAACGAGAAATGTTCACTGTATTTTTTTAATGTAATTTAAGAGCATCAAATGCGAGAGATCTACCAAAATCTACCTTTACAAAGTACAAAATCAGATTCGTCTTAAAATTACGAGAAATTTCCTTTATACAGTGCTATATATATATACACATTTATCGAGATAAATAGTACGCATAATTGTTGGTTGTGTGCTTTCTGTATGAACGAAACGAGCGAATGAACGAATGCATGACCAGGATTATGGTCATCGTCGACAGTTCCTACTAAATGTGTGACTTATTCGATAACTGCTTTTGTTATCTCGTGTACGAAGTTTATTCCTCCGGTTTTCAATAAGATATTGTACAGTTTGGTTGTTTTCATCGACGCGAATAATTAATCGGAATAATTTATACTGTAAACTATATAGGATTTGGAAAAAGAGTCAAGTCGCTTTCGAAGTGTCGACAAAGTGTCATAACGAAGTACCTCGAGTTTCACAGAATGATTTTAGTGAGATCAACAAATTTTTATTTAACTTCACGGCGTATTTTTTAATCGAGTATTTTAATAAGAACAGGGCCATTAAGAATTTAAGCGATTAAAAACACAATACACATCGGGCTAAAATCTCAGCTAATTTGATGTCTTATTTTCTTCAATAATTGCATCGAACCGATAACATCTGGGACTTTGATAATTTGATGATATTGTTACACTATAATTGAGTGGACACAATTCTGGATTATTTTTTTATTGAATTTTTACGTGCTTGAGATTAGAACGCGAAAAGAAAACCTGTTTTAGGGTTGCTATAATTCTCAAAAATATATAGTACTCATTGTCAGTGATTCCACAATATTCTCTGTTCCAGTTGAACTATACATGATAGAAGCAAATTATGTTTGTGATGCAAATAATGATTATCGTGTCAAAAGAATAAAGGCGTGTTTCATAAATTAGCATTCCATCAGATTTTTTTTTACCTAATATTTATTTTTTCTAAGGTATTGATAAAGAAATGTGTATAAAATGATATTTTTTGTTTTTTTCTTAAATTGAAATTTCTTTTGGTATTTTAACTGCAATCATATTCTAAAAGCTGTCTATATAGGGGTACAGAAAATCCCTTCCATGTTTTTTGATTCCATTTGTACTTATACCAAAACGAGTATGAATCTCAACTTTTATATACATTTACATTGGACATGAGAAAAGATTTAATTATATATAAAATTCTGTTTAAAAAATTTTCTAGTATTTTAAGACGAGATATAATTCTTCGAGCATTTTAATGAAAAGTAAATAGAATTTTCGATACGACAGGCAGCATGGCCACGTATAACGTACTTTAATATCGAGCGTATCGATACTTGAAACTTTTCAAATACATCAATAACATATCTAGAAAAAGATATCGTAATTTTTCAATCTCTGTATATCTATTATTGTATAATTCCTTTTTTTTTTAAAACAACACAGTCTCTATTGTGATAATCTTTTGTAATATCTTTCGACGCTTGAATACCACTTGTGATGATTGTCGCATATATAAAGTGACTATAATTATAGTAATATTCATGATTTCGTGTACAATGTCACTATAGTGTCGTAGTCAATATATGATGGCAATCGTATTACAAAGTGCTAATCCAAGTTTCTCGCGATAGTTCGAGTGCTAATTCTCACGAATAATACAACTAATTAAAAAGTAACTCTAAAATTAGTGATGATAAAATACGAAAATATTACATTTTCAATCGATAACTAAACGTTTAAAAAAATGCCAGCAAATGTGGAATGCCACATTCTCACGAACTTGAAATAAAATCTGCATTTAATATAAAAATAATGATTGAATACGCGTAATGAATGGTGTTTGTATATTTTCTTCTTTGTTTTAAGTAGCATAATCTCCTAAAAACATCGACATACGATTTAGAACACAAATATTGATTCAAAATGTTGTATTGTAACAGCGCTTTTAAAAAGTGCCAAAAAATTGTACACGTTTCGCTTGTTCCGAGAACGATATTATAAATGATCTTTTGCATACATATCTTTTTATATGAAATTGTAAAAAATTGTTTTGTATGAATCAGCATATCTCTGTATTATATATTAATCATAGCGAACTATTGTTTTACAAAACGATGCTGTTGTTTCACGTTGTTGTAAGAGATTTTAATTGTAAATGAGAAAAAAAGAATAGAAATAAATGCGTGCAACGTAATATATATATATATATAATTGCTCAATTCATTTCGGCTCCGGTACCGTTTTGTTTTATCATTTCTTCGATCGGAATTTGTTGCATATTGTTCTTTATCGACGAACGTCTTTTCTTATGTTACAAGATGTGTACATCAGCACACCACGCATACACACACAGACACATACACACTCTCGCACGCTTGCACCTCTAGATACCCATCGAACAAAATGTAGTTTGTATACCTGTAGTTCAAATCCCGAAACCAAAAATAAGATCATTCTCATAAATAGTAGCGTTAGATTTTTTTTTTACGAACTATTCACAATTGAAGTTGAACGCGTGCGTAAGCGTAATCATTTCAATTTTATTTTCTATCCGCGACACGTATACATACATTTGTGTAGCTTCGCTGTATGTAACCGCCGAGTTATTTCCAGACTGTATGCACACGTTCAACCTCACGAATAATTAAACAAAAAAAAAAGAACGTCTCGAAGGAAACTTATTTCTATGACATCTTATTTTCGGTACAGGATTCTCTTATTTATATAATTCAATCTCTTCGCTTTGTAGGAAGTCGCTTTCACGATGGCTTATTGTTATTTATTAATTCTGACCAGGTGTTCGTGATATGGTCACCTAAATGTAGTTTTTGCTACGTAGGTCCTGCGAATAAAGCTGTAATGCCAGTATCGGTCGCATTGTTCGAGATATCGTCGACGCGTATTTGTTGCGATTTCCCAAAAACTTCTATCCGCGGTAAATTGTCTATCTTAACTTCCTTGCGGAATAACTGACCGACGCTTCGACCGATTAGCTGTAACACACACACAGAGAAATATGTAATATAGAATATTTATACTCTGAGAAATTGTTTCGTGCAATTTTACCTGGTTCGTAATCTTTTTGAAAAGATCCTTCTTCCCTTTCTCAACTTTATTTCCTTTAGTACTAACTACGGCCATCTTCTCGTCGAAACGTTGCAAGTCTGTAGGATTCACTCCCGGAATCTTTTGCATTACCTCGATAATATTCGGGAATTTCGGTCGCAAACATTCATAAACTTGTGTACCCAAAGTCACGAGCGATCCCTGATTAGCCTCGTGTTGACCATGAAGCTGTAAGCCTTGAAGTATAGCTACCATAATGTGCGCGGCCATAGCAGGTGTCAGACTACCATCGACCGCTAATGCTCGAACAACTGGCCCCGTTAACATTGTAGCTTTCAAACTGGCATTCGAGTCGTTCCAAGTCAAAGCTCTGAAAACAATAGGAATTATTAGGACGAGAATTCGTACTCGCAAGGAAGGTTGCAGGTAAAAATTAGTACGCTAGAAGTGTTGGTTACCCTAAAACGCATAAGACAACGCTATGACACGTTGACGGATGTCGAAGAACAACGGTACCCAATTCACTGACGACTTCCGCGACTATACTATTGCCACGAGATGTTGGAGGATCTATAGCCATTCCTCCCATCTCTTGGTCCATTGTATCCGGAGGTGTCGCATCGCTAGCTGCACCTCCGACAAGAGCCACCTTCAATACATCTACAAAATCTCTGGTTAAGTTTCGGTTTAACATGTCAGCGATAACTTCTTGGGTGTCGGTATTCTCTTCATCCAAACCGCCGGATTCGTAAAGATGTGCAATATATTGCCACTTGGCACTTAATCTTTGGCACACTGTAAACACACAGTTAAAATTTTAAAAAATGTTTAAATCGTACCTGAGAACAGAAAGATAAAAGAAGATGATAGATTACTATGCGTAGAAACGTGAGCCAGTACAGGTACCAGAACACTTTCGTAGAATGCAGGAGGGCAGGAATATATAAATGGCTTCATGAAGACACGTATGATAGGTCGTAATCTGTAGTCTGGAATCATCTGAAATCGACCAATAAAATTATGCGAATATACTTTCCCCGACATTTTACAAACGAAACCAATAAAAGATTACCTCCATATTCGAAAAGACTGAGTTGATAAGCGCTGGTGCTAAACCGGGCAATTGATAAAAGTCTCTCCCGATCATATGGCAACCGCTACCCAACATGTGATAGCACTGATCGTGAATAGTACTAAGAAACGATTGCATCCGAACCAACGCGTTGCTCGAAGATTGATCAGGTTCAGAGGCGTTGTCATTTGTTACGTTCAAACCTAATAAACTCGCTTTCTCCGATTCTAGTAATTCGTGAGCGCTTTTGTATCCCTAAAAGTAAGATTTATTATACCGTCTTGTATTTAAGTGACACGAAAAGTTTATCAATCGTGTCTTTACCTCGGACAAAGCTGCCAATGCTGCAGGGGTGAACAAAGCATTCATTACCCTGAGCATCGCGAAGAGCGTAGGCAAAAGTGGAATTACATGAGGCGTGGCAGGATTTCTATATACCGGATTTCCGCTCTCGCTGAGCGCAGCGACAAAACTACCTCTCGCAGCGCGATCCGGATCGTCCGGGATCGAACACCGTTTTACAACGCTCAGTATCGTAAAAATGCAAATCATTAAGTCACTTCGATTTTGACCAGCCGGATCTTCAGACATGTTCTCGACCGGCGGTCTGTCTAATCCTATGAATCTCATTAGTTCCAGCGGACCTTTGAACGCTTCGGCTCCGAGAGCAATAAACTTTGTCGATGCTTCGCTAATTACCTCTGCGACGAATCTAGTTTGCCTTTCGTAATCGCAGAAGTGATTGGAGATCAGTAGCAACGCTGCGTACAATGTGATTGTCTCCATCTTGGACAAGGAACTAGGTTCTCTAGCCAAGCCGCGAACCATCGTATGTATCTGTTCGAAAACTGGAAGTAGCAACAATGGATATTTTAAACTGATCTTGACCATGAGACTAGCTGCATGTCGTCTAACGTTCTTCGCTGCTCTAGATCGAGTACCCTTCGTTTCACCGGGTGCTTCAAATACCAGAGCTGCGAAGATCTTCTCTAGTACTCTCGGCAGGATAGCTACTCCAGGCATAGCCATCGAACCACTCGACATAGATAGGAACACGAAAAGGGCGCTAATGCAAGAGAGCAAGGCTGACAGCAACCAAGGATCTTGCGGAGAGTAGCCAAGACATAATTCCAATAGTTGTAAGCCAGTTTGCACGCTTGGACGTTCGTTGATCAGAAGTATTTTAGATACAACAGAATCCAAAGCTTGTGCGAGAGCTTCCCATTCCAGATACTGCGGATCATTTTGGTCGCTTTTGTATCGAAGATCTGCCATGCCTTTCGTTATCTTAGCCGTTAACCACTGTTGCACATAGGTAAACGTTACTAACGGCGCTACCATTGTCGCCTGTCGAAATACTTCCAATAAATCAGTCCTGAATCGATGAAGGAACACATTAAATTCTTCTTCGGAGTCGTAATCGGCCAGACAATAAGAACTCATTCCATTGCTCTGTCCACCATGCGGATATGCAACCTTTATCAACTTCGGAGCTGTACTTTCTACATATTTCGGTATGTATGTCAGCAACAATGGATCCTGCTTTATTTGTTCGTGTTTGAAGAGCATTATCCAGATTGCGTTGGCCATGTGTATCAGTGTCAGACTCGAAGACATAGTAAAAGTCATCACCGTGTCCAAGAATATGTTAAGGTGTGCCGGTCTAATGCTCGAACCGTCGTCTTTACCCCACAGCGCACAAAGTTGAGTTGCCATTCCGGTTAACACCTGAATTTATTGTATAATCAGTTTCTTAATAATGTGTAGAATCATTTATAATATTTACCTGAGTGAGCTTCTTCAAAAACAAATAATGATTATTCGAAGAGTTAATAAACTCGTTTGACCCAGTCACAGGTGGTACAGCAGTCGCAGCTGCATAAATATATCTCAGAGCATCTTCGGAAAACAGTATCATTAGCTGTTTCCTATCTTCGGCTTTCCCCTTACGATTCACAATTTGTAACAAGCATTCGCCAGCCGAACATTGAAATATCGGATCTCCCAACAGGAGACACAATATCTGCAATAATCTACCATCTTCTGCCATGACATGATTTATCGAAATCCACTCTACAAATCCAGTCAGAGTAGACAACACTACCTATCAAATAAAGATAATTGAATATAGCTCTACTTTAATTGAATATGTTTACGTCGAACACACCTGTACAACTTTGCTATGCGCAGCCGCCTCAGAGGTACAACCTAAACTACTCTTCTTCTGAATCTCTGAGAAATGTTGTTCCATCAATCTTAAAAAAAAGCTAAAAATCTCAGCCATATTCGTGTTAAGCGCTTGATAGATGTCCTTCCTCCTCTGATTAGACTCTAAGGTTTGCAAAAGCGCAACATCTTCCACCAGCCTTAGAAACACAAGAAGAACTAGTTCGGTTTGACTTTCCCCTCTCGTACATGCTTGGCTAAGTTCGGCGAGCAGAGTAGGCCATTGTTGTGGCCATTCCCGTTTGATCATTTCCACCACGACCCGAGACAATGCATCCTTAATATGAGCCTCCTCTTGCAACAACGGCTCTGTACCTTCCTGAAGCAGTTTCATCGCATTTTCCTTTATAAAGATCTTTTCTGATTGAGATATTTGAGTCCATCGATATTTAATACAGTGCTCCATCAGCTGCAGACCAAAATGACGAACTACAGAACTTCTGTTCAGGGATTTTTGTGCTAGATACAGTCCGCATTGTGCGCATAAAGGAGAAGATTCTTTGAAACGTTCGCAAGCGTTATACATTTCCAAACGTTGTTGCTGCGGTACGTTTGGTGACATCATCACTTCGACCACTTGAGCAAGCTCTCCTGATATTTGGGCGACATCGCCTACACCAAACTCCATCCCTACCTAGTACACTGTAACAGATTAACGTGTAACGGTGCATTACAATCTTTTATCAGACAGTTCCAATTACCAATATATTCGTAAGTTTTATTTCTGCTGGTTATAATTACATGACGCATAAATTATAAGTAGACTGGGGATCTTTATGCAAAATAAAAATTGATTTCATCCCTTAACGACTTTGTTACGTTAAAAAAAACATTACAATATTCTCGAATCTTCCTGATCTATTAGTGTTTTATATTTCATCCAACTAATTTCTTCATAAATGCACAAAGATCCGCAATCTGATAAGTTTGTAGCATCTAAATGTTTCTTCTTCTAACTTGAACGAAAAAGAATATCGATAATAAACATAACGAGATGTGTGACTACAATATAGATTCACAGCCTTGTGCACAAATGTTGATAATTATACTATACGCTGAGATGTATGACCACAACATTTTAAATACACAAATGTTGACTGACCTATGTCTCTGCAGTGCTATGGTTAAATGACAAAACGATAGTCAAATATTTAGTTTGTGTAACATGCGTATAAGAGATATCATTGATTTATCAATTTCCACTGCAAACGATAAAACCTCTTCCCTTTTCCGAGGCCGAGCACTTTTGTAAATATTATATATCTCAATTAAATAAAGTTTTCTGTTGTTTGTCAAAGTGTAATATTTATAAATGGTACGTTTGGAGTTGTTGAACGACAGAAAACATTGCAGAGAGTACAAAGAACTCGAGAAATTCACGAAATAACGCTGGTTTCTTTAAAAAATTCAAAACTGGAGACAAGCTTACGAGGGTAAACGTATTTCGGTAAAAAGTATCGGTGTATCGTGCGTGTTATGTTAAGCTTACGTGAAACAGTGGAAATTTGTGTAACACGTAGATGATATGAAATCATGTAATTAAAAAGGCAAACACGAGGTGAAGCAGCTTGCGAAGTGTGCACAGCATGTCCTGGTCAGCATGCCTTGGCATGCCTTGACAGAAGGTAACTCACCTTGTAACGCGATCGTGGATCGAGGCAGATCGAGGATACAGCTTGGCAAGATTTCTGCCAATACGATCTGTCAATTCATATCTGATTGTTGATCCAGGAATCAAAAATTTGCAGCGTGCATAAATGCTGGTCTTGTACTTAGTAGAAGAAATATCGTTCCCGAGAGATACGCGGCACGTTGAACGATTACATATACCATACGTAAAATACCTACTGCCCTCTACATAGATCATTTGAATTCAACCTAACCTCACCTCGCGATGCTTGCATGTTCTTTTATGTTTATACGAAATTACGATTACCGATTGCAGCATTACGATGTACGAAATCATTCTATTACAAACGAATTGGTAAATGGAAGTTGATATTATTGATTGTTCATTTACCGTTCATAGAAAAATTGCCTAGACTTCTATCGAGAGAATCGCTATTTATTTATGTAGAGTGAGCTCTCTTCGTGCAATTTTGGAGGTTATGCCGGCAATCCTTCGTATTTGAACACTGAATAATAAATAGTGTACTACTTGTATTGCGAGAACGAGAATACAAATAAAAGGATGGACGAGGGTCTGACCGCACCGTCTACGTTTGAATTGAAATTTTCGAAGCAAATATATTGCGTCGCTTTGTCGCCGTACGAATGGTCGCAAAATTTGATCTGCATCGCTCTTGCCGAGGAAATTGTCATCGGTACTATTAAGTTTCAGGTAAAGATTTCTTGCGCGTTTATTGACCGTCTGAAACAGAGATAACTCAGTTCAGAATTGTGCACAATTGAATATATTTTTCATTCAGAGAATCGAACGGATGATAATTATTATGTACACGTATTTAGGAGGAGGATGAGACAGTGGATGATTTTACGTACAGTCGTTATAGAACATTCAGTCACAATACCAGGCCTCACGCCATCGCTTGGAGTCCAGAAACTTGTTTAAGCGTGGTATCGAAGGTGTTGACATTCAGCGTTGCTGGGTCTGATTTTAAAATAAGATTATATTGTAGTAACACATCTGATAGTACAATATGGGAGGTAAAAAAGTAAACGATTATCGACGAATACATAATATAAAATGATTATATTTATTTTGAATAATAATTTTTCTTTCATAATGCAAGATGGAAGGACATAAAGATTACGTAAACTCAATTTGTTATGATACCGAAGGAAAAATATTGGCTTCCGTGTCCGACGACTACACGTGTAAGCTTTGGGCAGTAAACGAGGAAGGAAGGTGTATTTCTACAATGTATTTAACATCACCTGGAATGACTATACAGTTTCACAGTGAAAAACCTGGCAAACTCCTTGTGGGAGAAAAGAATGGTCTGATTCACATGTACGATATACGAAGTCAACAAGCAATTATGTCTCTAGACGCAGATGTTGTACCTTTAATGTCAGTTGATTGGGGATCTAATCCATTTAAAATAGCTGGTATGGCTGCTGGAAAGTTGCTTCTATGGGACATCAAAGTATCAAAATTCAGGTAATGCAAATTAATCTAACTGAATTAATATTAACAATTAATGTATATTCTTCTTTTTCTAGTTTACCTCATGAATCGAGTCCCCCTCATATCGAAGGTGGATTAATAGTGAAATTTTCTCCAGCTTACGATCATTTAGTAGCAACCATTGGCAAGCCAGACAATTTATTAAAAGTAAGGAATCTAAAGTCCGATCAAGAAATACTCTGCGGTCAAGTTAAGTTAATAGGCGGAATAACGTGGCATTATAAGTTGCCATACATTTGTGCTGCAAGCGATAGAGAAATTCGTTTTTGGAGAGTAAGCGCGAGCTGAAGATGGTAAAGTCATATTTTATCGGGAACTATATTATCTCTTAACAGTTGAAAACAAAATGATATTTTGTAAAACTTACAATAATTAATATAAATAAAAATCGTATTTTTCTGATCGCTGTAGAGAATGAAATATATTGTCGAGACAAGATACATTATCTCTAAATTATGTAAATACAGTGAGGAACATGTGCCTTAATCTCTATTTATGTAGCTTAGATAGTATGTATGAGGAAATGCAGAAAAATCTACTATTGTCTGATTCTCTTAGAAAAATTAAATAGATTTAACATTTTATTTTATTCCTCCGAGGTAGCTTTCGTCCATGCTGTAGAAACCATTTCTAGAAACCTAGTTTTAATACTTTCATCTAATAGTTTGCTCCCTAATTCTTGCGCTTTGCTATAAACCACAATTGGATTAGGAGTACAAACCAGTGTATCGTCGAGTTGTTTCTTTTCAGCTTTTAACGTGTTCAGTTCTTGTACGACAACTTCTTCTAGAACAATTTGTGCACTAGAATATCCTTCTTGTATTTTACCTAACGAAACAATTAACGTCTTCATTAATTGAATTAAAAGCTTTATGAGAAATAAATCAGGTAATACTTGCTCAACTTACATAAGACAGATTGTGCTTGATTTTGTAGTTTCCGAATATCATTTTCCAGTAACCATTGCCTGACTATTTGCTTATTCAGAATGTCCTCGATCAAATCTTCTATCAAAGAGACGTAAATCTGAATGTCGAGATTCACAGTTTCGTCATCTATGTTATTTACACACCAATTCAACAAAGCATGGCACAAGTATGCTCGTAAACTGACCGATACAGGATAATCAGTTTTCGCAAATATGCTTTCGGCATCCTTTGGATTTTTAGCATCCAACATTAGAATAACTTTCAACAACAAGCTACATTCATTTTCAACATTTTGCGGATGCAACGTTTCGAATCGAGTAATCACACCTAATGTGGCAACAATATGTCTCAATTGTTGTTGTTTATCGGAACAAATCAACGCCGATGCAACTTCATAGCTAACGATCAACCACGGCTGAAATAAAAATTAAATTTAACTTCCCTTGGACGATTTACTTCGAATACATTCTTACCGTGTGTTCATTTTCAAAGGTATAACTAATTTTGCTCTGCCGTAGGTCACTGTAATAACAATAATAATCTTTACAAGTTGTCTCCAAAACGTGAAACAGATCATCGTTTAGTTCTCCGTTTAACCACATTCGTATTGTTTCGAGCTTCACATTCTTTTTATTCAATTTCCGAATCTCTTCTAAAACTATTAAATGTATCTCTCGATACTAAAGAAACGTGCAAGTATCAATCTTTATTAATGGTATTCATAAATATTTTATGATAATATAAAATACATATAATGATAACATACCTTAAGGTACGGAAACTTAGCGATTATATCCCGTACCGAATTGTATTCTGATTTTTTCAAAGCTAACACCATTGCCTCCTCGGCTAAAGATTTACTAAGAATATCGTTGTTACATAAATCTGCGATTACAGCTGCGGTTATTAAACTACTTACATCTGGACGCAATGCAAGATATTTGATCGTGTCGGTAAAATTTCCCAATTTAGCGTAACTAGAAATATAGTTCGACAATTATCTATGATTTCCATTACGTTTTTTTTAACAGCATAACAACTTACATGTACGCAGCTTCTTCGAAACGTCCAGTGTCCACACTGTATTTCGCCCATTTTTCTAATACATTAGTCAGGATCGGATCGTCGGGTTCAACCTTACATCTTGCAAGAGCGTATGCTTCTTTATGCAAATTCGCAGTCAGAAGTGCTTCTATGGCTTCATAGGTTTTATGTATGGAAAGCAAATATGTTACAGCTTTGTAAGGATTACCGTCGCTTATTAATTGATACGCGTACAATTCGCACATCTCTTTCCATGTTCTGAAAGATGCTGCAGTTGTTGGATTGATTTCACAGTGATTCTAAGTTATTACTAGACTGCGGATCTTCGTGCAAAATAAAAATACAGAATGTTACATCAACATGTTCAATTTTTAAAATTTTGCAACAAGTTTGCTATAAATGCATAAAGATCCGCAGTCTAGTTATTACTTTATACTTTATGCAATTAATACGTTAGTCGCGCATACTTCACAGATAAGCTAGCCGAAAGCGAAACGAGAAAGTCATTGAGACGATTCTCTTTGGCAGCGTCATCTAAGTTTTGTTTCAGATTATCGCACCATACATCCATCTCTGTCACTACGTCATGTTTACCTTTTTCAGCATGAGCAGATTCTGTGAATATAACCATTCGCAATATAAATATGTGCAATTCGCTATAATATGTTTTATTAACTACTTACTATCGTCGGTGAAGAACGACATAAAACTGTCTTTTGGCGAGAACAATACTGTCGTCATCTGATGGGACGCGTCTTCATAATCTTCTTCAGAGTTCACATCCTCCCGTTTCACACTTTTTACAATGTCCACGAGAGAATTAAGCAAACTAGTTTTATCATTCATTCTTTTAGCGCTTTTCGCGAAGTACGATGTCCTCTCGGCTTTCTTCTTTCTTTCTTCTTTCACCACTAACATTTTCGATTCTAAAATGAAAAATACACGTTCGATATTACAAAATAACTTAGCTGTAATGAAAAATATTATTTTCATACTTTGCGCGAATTGCGAAACATTCGATATTGAGCACTCCGATACGGAGCTAGTTAACTCCGATACACCATTTGTAACCGAAGCATTAGCGGTTTCGTTCGCTTTGGTTTGTTTCTTTTTATGTTTCTTGACTGGGTTCTTTTGTACTGCTTCTTGCGGTGTGATGGCCTTATTGTCTTTAACTTTCCATACTCGGAGAGTAAAATCGATCGATCCTGTTATGATATAATCAGGACTTAGTGGACTCCACATACAGCACAATACTGGCCCAGAATGATTTACGTAGGTAGCGATTAATTCTTGTGTTTCAACATTCCATACCTAAGAAACGATAAAACCTTTATATAAAGGAAATAAGAAGTTATTGTCGGATAGTACTATCGTGTTTATGTTCTTACCTGCGCAGTAGAATCGTAACTACCGGATATCAACTGTCCGGTGATGTAAGGATTCCATGCTAAACAAACAACGCTGTGAACATGTCCTGTTAAGCTGGCTACGACTTCGTTTACTTTGTACAAATCACATTTCTGTTCATTGTCATTTTCAGTTGAATCTTCTGTTGTTAAATGTTCCATTAAATTGGATACGTTCAAGATCATTATCGTGCATGATTTACAAGCAACAGCCAAGTAATTTCTCATCGGAGAATACGTTAAGTCTGTCGCTGTGCTTTCTGGATGCCACACTAAGCAATGCACCATGGCGGAGCCGAATTTAGCGTAGCCCCGCTGTTCTAATTTACGATTAAGAAACGAGATTGATCTGAAAGATTACGAAAACGTGTTGACTTCTTATCTTCTCTTAAAAATCTATTGTATACTTCGTAAACATACCCATTCTCAAATCCTATCGACAAGCATGAAAAATCCGGCTTCCAACTGAATTCTGAGCAGTCTTCCTTGAACACCGATTTAGGTTCTAATTTAAAACGTATAATTACGATTATAATCACCAGTACATCTTTCAAGGTGCAATATATAAGATGTTACCTTGATTTGGTTTTACCGGATCATAGTACACGCATTCTCCTTCGGCACAGGAGTATAAGACGTGATGTTCGCTTTCCGGATTAGGACCCCAATGAATAACATACACCACATTTCTATGATATTGTCTACATAAAGTGGGCGGTTTGTTACCATTCGTATCGAAAACACCAATTCGACCTTCCTCGGTTGCATATGCTAATAAGTTTTCTTTCTCAGGATGCCATGATATCTGGATGCAAAGTTGTGCGATTTACTCCTCATTCTCACGATTTTACAGGTAACATTACAATTGTGGTCTTACCGCACGAATCTTTCCCTTAATCTTTTGCCATAAAAGCGTAATATCGAAAGTATTGGTATGCGCCTCCGATAAATTCCACAACCGTATTCCTGAATCTCCAACTCCGAATGCAATGCGCGAAGTCTCTAACGGGCAAGCTGCGATGCAATAGACGTATCCACCTTGCGTATGCACATCGTATTCTATCTCAACATTATTTTCGTGTATCGTGCTGCAAATAAGTCTGCGATCTTGTGCCACGGTCCAGATTTTATGCCTGTAATTCGTTCAACAACATTCCTGTTTCGTAAGTCGCACTTTAGAAACATTAGAATTAGCTTTCCAGCTGCGATTACAATTAGAGCGTCACCTTTTCCTGATTCTCCAATCGTCTACCACATTCTCTTGCTTCTCCGGTACATGTGCGATACAAAACAGACCTCTAATGTGATGCGCGTGTACCAGCTTGCAAGCGGGTTTGCCTTTGGTTATTGTCGAGAAATCCCATGAAATTAATTCTCCGTAGGAAGAACTTGTAAACAATAATTTAGGTTCTGTCCAATGCACAGTGATCCAGTTACCTACGTTTAATTTACTTCTGTGCTGACAAGTGACAATCGGAACTGGAGGCAATGAAATTGTCGTTTCGTAACGTCCATCCTTACCGGCTCTCCAAATATAAATTGCTCTACGATACAAATTTAAAACAATTTGCCAGATAATCGTTGTATTTGTGGTAATTTACGGACACCTCTAATTACCTGTCTTTCCCGCCGGAAGCTAAAAGTAAATCTGCACTTTGATTTCCGCTTATAACGTTCTGTTCCGAAGGGCACCAAGACAGACTAACTATCTCTGTATCGTGTCCTCTCAATTTATACATCACTGATCCTTTCCCTTCGAAATTAACTATAGAAACCAAACCGCTCTTCGAACCTATTGCCACAAGGTGTGGACGATGAGGGCAAGAGGATATACATGTAGGTGCCACTTTTCCCAGTGAGATAGATGAGGTAACGTTGAAATAAACGTTCCACGACAATACGCAACCATCGGAACTTGCAGCGTACAATAAGTAAGGTGTTTTATACGACCAGTCTGTTGCCACAGCTACTTTGTCCTAAAAGGAAATAGCAGATAAGAAGTAATTATGCCAGTTCCGTAAAGTGTACAATTTCTATCTACTTACTATTCCGAATGAATGACTATAAACCATGGACAATGTGTCTGTATCCCATACTTTGACTATATTGTCGTCTCCGGTAGAAGCCAGTAAGTTGCTGTTCACGTCTACAAACTCGGGAGTAAAGGCGACACATGTCACCCTGTACTTGTGAACATTTCGTATTATAAAATGGCTCGCTGTTTTCTCGTTTTGGTTAAACTTTAGAATGGCCAGCACATTTCTAGCTCCCCATGCAACGGTTCCATTGTAAGAGCAAGCGAGGATGTTGCTTAAATACCAATTCGGCGAGGGCGGCAAGGTAATCTCATTCATCTTTCTATGTTGAAATCTAAATGGAAGTTGTTATAAAATATCATAGTCGACGAGCATTTATAATGTTTTATGGAATGTTGAATATTCATGTAGAATATCAATACAGAATATAGAATAAAATATATAGCATATTCAACAAGCATTTTTAATGTTTTATAGAATATAGAATATTAATAAAGAATATATAGCATGTAGAATATGTATTTAAAAAGTAGAAACACACAGAATAGAATATGTATTTAAAAAATAGCAACACATAGAATAGAATATATAGCGTATAGAATGTGTATTTAAAAAATAGAAACACATAAAATAGAATATGTATTTAAAAATTTTTAATAAACGTGCAACAGCTTAGAGATACGCGATTAAACCGGCGAAAGAATATGCATTTTTGATTGAAAGAGCTTTTGAATGTGATTTTTCTTTAAAACGTTTGCTTCGTTATTACAAGATACGCGATTTCACAGAATGTTTTACATTGAAATTATTCGTATCAATATAGATATATCTATAACAGTACAAGGTACAATTGCATCGTAAATATGTACATTGCACAGAACCGTCAGAATCTTCCGGCAGCATGACAATGTTATCGTTTACTTATGTATATTACGTGACAGTACGAGGTTTTCAACGTTTGGATACTTCAATTGTAATTAGACAATTAATATCGAACGCTTAAAGTATTTGTTTACCACGTGTTTTATTAATCCTGATTTACGAAAGAACACGGAAAACATTCCTACTTTGTATTACAATGTGTGTTTGAAAATTTGTAAAACATAACCCTACATACATTCATAACGATCGTGTTACTAAAATGAAGTAGTCTGCGACAAAGTGAACAATCGGATTTGTAATAATTAAATTATTTTTGTTTTCTTTCTAAAACAATCGTATTGTTTGACAGTTACTTGTTATCGCAGCAAGCTTACGCTCTGTTTACCTTCTCAAATTTAACGACACTATGGCGCCAAAATTCGAACTATGTATTTTCTATCCAATTGCGGAGTACGTGTTGTAGAAATTAAAATGAATATTTTAAGTAAAATATTAGGAAACATTTAATTGAATATAAAAAATAATTTAATATAATAAATATATAAACATAATTTGTTACAACATATTCTTTGTTTCAGTGTCTTCTTATTATTCAGTCGAGGTTGCGAAGTGCAAGTATTAATGAATCATATTAATGAATAGAGATATATGTACGTAGTATACAAGTTGAGTTTATAAAAGCTGTGTACGAGAACGGGACATCAGAAACATCCTGCGTGTCGTTGTGTTTTCTTCGTTGAAAATATGTGGAATAATATTATTGAATATTAATGATAATAATCTCATAAAATAGCTCGTCGATTTGTCAACTGAACAATTTTCAAAATGGCACCGCTAATCGTCTTTTTATCCTTGTTCGTTTTTTGTAACAACGCCGAAAAGTTTAACGAATCTTATGGAATTAATGAGAACTTAATTTCGCTCGATTCTGACCCAAGCGACGATCTCAACACGGTAAGCTATCTAATTATTTTAAAGTTAATTCAATTAGAATTCTATAAACTATGAAGTGTTAAGGGATGGGGAATAATTAGGTTGTTATTTTGCCGGTTTCGACTTTGTTTATAAAGTATGCAGGCTTTAGATCAATTAAATCTTTAAATCAATTGTATTTTGCAGCTGCAATTGATAAGAAGAGAAGGGTATCCTGCGGAAGGTCACGTCGTGCAAACAGAAGATGGCTACCTTTTAACAATGCATCGAATTCCGGGAAAACCTGGATCACCCGCGATCTTTTTGCAACATGGTGTGCTCGGTAGTTCGGCCGATTGGGTTATTCTTGGAAAAGGAAAAGCACTTGGTAAAACATCTTATCTATTATAAATATTTCTACCTTAAAACGCTGCGTTGCTTTCTTTAAGTGTAAATGGTGCAGTCATTAAAAAATCTATTAATAGATCTCCGGTTGACCGAGTGTTTAACACATTCAGGATGAGACTGACATTCGCAGTCACCGGCGAGATAAACAATTTTAATTTTGTCGCTCATCGATGTCGCCCGCGTAATCTGTGTCGGTGACGCATACTAACGTTCTCCATTCATAATGATTTATCCGCGAGCATTTCTCGTAATAATTTATAAAGAATGGAAAATAGAAATTTTCTACTTGATTTTTAACAAACTGCGAAATAGAAATTGATTTTTCCGCTGTCTATTAATAACATATCTAAAGTGATCTATTTTTTCAAGCTTTCTCGTCTATTATTTTATTTTGCAGCTTACTTATTAGCCGACGCGGGTTACGATGTCTGGTTCGGCAACTTTCGAGGAAACACTTATTCGAGGGCGCACGTTAGGATGAGCACTTGGGACCCTGAGTTTTGGGACTTCAGGTACCTCTAATGAGGTTTTATAGAACCTTAATTTCTCATAATATTAATAGAATATTGCTAATTGAAAAATGCTACACTTCAATAATACGAATAATTACATCGTGATTGTCTTTGCAGTTTTCACGAATCAGGCATCCACGATCTACCAGCAATGATCAGTTATGTGGTGAGACAGAAACATCGCTATTTAAGAGCGTATATCGGTTTCTCGATGGGTACAACTGCTTTCTATGTAATGGCCAGCGAGAGGCCGTACATGACAAGATATTTGCAATCGGTATACAGTTTGGCCCCGGTGGTCTACATGAAACACGTGGAAAGCCCATTGAAATATTTCTCTCCGATCGCGACCAATTTTAAGGTATTTAATACATTTCACAAACGATTTTAGAGCGCGCAATTTTAACGCGTCTTCCCTTTCGAAAATCTAGAAAATCTTCTTCTTGCTCGGGGAAACCGAATTCTTGCCGCAAAGCTTCGTTATCAAATATTTAGCGAAAACTATGTGCGATATTTTTCCCTGGCAGGAGAAAATTTGTGCAAATCTGATGTTTATCTTTACTGGATTCGACGAGGCTGAGTTTAGCTATGTAGGTATTTTGGAAAATCAATTTGACCCTTGTTCGAACTATTTTATTAGTTAGAACAGATTTAATTGTGCTCTCATTGCAGCCGTTGCTGCCTTTGATTTTGAGCCATACGCCTGCTGGCACCTCGACGAAAACAATGGTCCATTACGCGCAAGAAATTAGGTCTGGATACTTTAGACAATACGACTATGGCCTAGTGGGGAATATGATGAAATACAAGAGCTTTCATCCACCTGCGTACAATTTGTCGCGGATTACCGTACCGATAACATTGTTTTGCGGCAGAAACGACTGGTTATCTAGTACTCAGGTACATGCTTCGAGAAATTGTTGAAAATAGAGTAAGTCCTCGACTTACGCGGTTAATTCGTTCCAGCGTTTTGGTAAGTCGAGGACTTGCTGTAACTTATTCTGATACAAGATTGCTCCATGGAAGTTCGTCTACTAAATATTTCGTATTTTTCTTCCAGGATGTGAAGCGCTTAACAAACGAGCTACCTCATCAACCAACAGTCTACGACGTGCCATACGATAAATTCAATCACATAGACTTTTTATGGGCTACCGATGCTCCGAAATTAGTTTATAAAGAGCTATTGAGCATGCTTAACATCGGTATGCGATAGATAGCTATTGAACCAATTATTTTATAGTTTCAATGGTTTTTTAGTCTAATTTTTAATCATTACAGATACGTAACGCATACGGGATCTCAAAACGTCAATGACCTATTAATAGACATTTCGCATAATGCATGTAGGATCTCAAACGCCGATTTAAGTGATTTCGAGAACAATTTACTTGACCATACCGATGTTATCATTAGTAATATTGATTAGATTAATTGTAGTACGTAATTCGTTCATGTTGCCATAATACGAAGAATAATTGCTCTCTAAGTTGTCGAGTTATTTCATGTATATGTGTATTGACTGATATACAAGTAAGTAGGAAATCGTGAGGTGACGAATTTCAAAATGTTCCTCTTTTGTTGGCTGGCGAATAAAGTATTTGCAAAAATGAATAATAAATCATGTTATCGTTGTTTCAGCCTCTTTGCATGAAATCACTTCCAGTCAAGGATTCCGTAATTTACGATTGCTCGTCTTTCTTCTGCGGTTTCGTCGCTTGACACAATATCGCGAGGCTGTAAATGTCTGAATCAAACGAAGAGTTAGAGCCCGTTCAGACACGGCGGAAACCGCGCGTTTTCGATAACGATTTACTTTGTGAATACTCTATTTAAAAAGCGATTGTGATACTAAATCGCTGTTTTTATTAGTAGACTGCGGATTTTATGCAGTGGACGAATTAAGAAGATTTAAAGACATTAGCGTATTAATTATCAGCTAAATAATACAATTGAAAGAAGAAAGGAATTTCTATTTGGCTTCTGTGTCTTGCAATCAATGCAAACATTGTTTATTTTGCATAAAGATCCGCAGTCTATTCATTAATTACAATATCAGAAGAGTTAAGCAGGTTCTTGCTGTTTCTAGTTGTTGTCGATATATCCTCCGCAGAAAATTCAAGAAAAAGACACTTTAGATGGACATCGGCCACTCGATGTGCGCAACGTGTTCGTCCATAATGATTTAGTGAACGACCGGAAGCAGCGAAATTGCGATCGATGTAGAGCCTTGCTCTAAAAGCGTATATGAAGAATACTAAACGTCGCGCTTGGTCTTCGCGTTTGTACAGAGCCTCTATGAACATGTACACACATAATGATCGTTTTCGTGCGTTTAGAAAATAATGGGTTCCTTAAACCCAGTGTTAAAGAAGAAACAGCGTTCTCTATTTTCGGCAAGGTTTGGAAATCAGGTGTTATTGCCAACGTTTACCCTGTGTTAGCGTCGATCACTCTCTATTCTTCGAGCAGGATATCTCGGAACGTGTGAACGACGGCGGTCGTGAATAATCTGTCCAGCTGATCGATTCGGTGGTGCATCCTGAATATTAACCCAACTTAGGCATTTGTCGTTCAGCAGGTGTTACGCAAAATGTATTGATGTCATAATCCCATACGGATCGGCCTACAAAGCCATGGCCTACTTGGTGAAATTTCAGGTACAAATTTCTATTCCGGACGACAAAATATCGATGTATCGAATAATAAAGTAATTTTGCAATGTTTTCGGCTTGCCTGCTGGTTACCACTTTATTTTAAACGTCCCAGCGGGCACTGTCGAAATCAAATGGAAAGATATACATATAACATCGGTTGGTATTCCAGATAGAGAGAGGACCCTTTAAAAAAAAAGAAAAATATCCGGAGATCGAGGTGTGGTCATCTTTTCAAGGTATCCCTAGAATTTGTCTATTAAAGAAGCGTCGCCAGGCGACGATGGGCTCCGTCGACGATTGTGCAATGGAAAAATACTGATGGGCGAAGCGAGGCTCCCTCGGGGATACTTCAAGGATCAACTTTACATACGAGCTTTGGATTTTATCATGCGCGCCTGTACGATATCCTTATTCCGTCATCGTTAAGTTGAGGAAAAAAGGAAGATCGTTTACCGATCAAATGTGCGACCAACTGTAACTGTAAGTGTGATTTCAATTCCGTGATGCAATTACAATGTATTTAAATTAACACAATCATGAAAAATGTCCACAGTTGACATTTTCAGTTTTAAGCAGTTGGGATTGCGAATGTCAACGCGTCTACGGATTTTCTGACGAAACGAGAAGACAATTTTCATCGTATAGGAAAAAGACAAGGTCACGCGGTCGAGAAAGTTGCCCGGTAACAGGATTTCCCAGGTCAGAAACCATAAAAATCACCGAACGATTAGGGATGGGGATTAGGGACCTAGGGATGGAGAATTCGAAATGACTGGAGACGATCGTGTGGAACTGACACACTGTGAACGAAGAGGCTCACCGATCACGTACCAATCCACTACACAACAATGGAAGCATAATAACGCGTACGTACCACTATCGACCACCTTTCGCGCACTTTAATTTGGTTATCATACCGGAGTACCGTTCGTAATTATTCAAACTGTGGTGAATATTAATTCCACTCGCGTGATTATTATTTGAGTCAGCGGCTGTATGATTAATACAGTCGCGATGAATTGTAGAGTATTTGTTTTAATATAGTTATAAGTAGACAAAGCGGATCTTTTTACGCAAAATTGTCTACCTGAATTGCAGCAAACTGCAAATCAATTTTTGCTTTATTCCTGCTTCCGACAATCAATGAAGAATATTTTTATTCTGCATAAAGATCCGCAGTCTAATTATATCGCAGTCGAATTTTAGAA
This sequence comes from Lasioglossum baleicum, assembly GCF_051020765.1. Taxonomy (NCBI): domain Eukaryota; kingdom Metazoa; phylum Arthropoda; class Insecta; order Hymenoptera; family Halictidae; genus Lasioglossum; species Lasioglossum baleicum. Next base: position 3,166,085 of record NC_134940.1, on the reverse strand, counting down.
AACGAAGGGATCTTCCACAAGTTGTATTTAATAAAATGACGAAATATTTAACTCCAGTTTCGGAATTAAAGTTTTTCAGTAAGTAATACATTTTGCAGGGTTTAATGAATAATGTTAACTGCGATCGTAAACGAAATCGTATAATTATTATCGAAGCGAGCCACTGAAAGTGCACGCCAGTTAGTAGGACACGATGAAGAATGTATTCAGCGTTCATCTCAATATTTATAAGATGTAATAACCAGAAGAAAGAATCGGAATTAAATTACGATTATAGTCGACGGCCGAGGTATAATTAAATGAAGCTACTCGTGCGTTGAATAACAATCGATCGAGGAAGGATACACATTAGTAAATGAGAAAACAGTGACGACGAACGATAATAATGACAGAAGGAAGTAACGAACAGCTACAAGAATATGAGGGTGAAAATAGTGCAGCACACTAGAACTTAGAACGGAACTGAGTGCGTATACAGTATAATCATTTATTTCCGACGGTTCTTCTCAGAAAAATAACATATTTATCAGAATAAAAATGGTTCTTCGATGTTTACCTCGCGACGACGTAAACGCGATGATATAATCGTTTGAAATATTGGGTTGTAAACGCAATCTTTACGTTTACGACTCCAATTTATCGACGATTACTTGATAGGGGAATTACAACCAAGGTACACTCCCGTCCATAAGTCGCCGGACGCTTATTCAAATCTGGATGCAGACTAAGCTCTCGGTTTTAAACGTCATTACAATGTCGCCCGATTTCGATGAAACTTTCAAAACATCGTTACAGGCTCAGATAGAAAGGTTGATGAAACATCATTTTTAAAATTTTCCTATGATTCCTACCAATTGCAATCTAAACAAACCTTTGTTTATTCATTCTTCAGCAAACTGGTTAGCATCTTAGTTAGAAATATACAAATGCTTCGGACCAATTTTGAAAAAGTTATGCTACATCTGATCGAAATGAAACAATGAAATCAAGCTGGAAGCTTGTATTCTTTAATTGCCATTTTGTGATTTATTGACGGGAGTGTAGATAGACGAACTAAAAGTGGAAATACAAAATTGTGAAGTACCAGTTCGACTGTCCTTTGAAAACACAGCGTGAGATCGAGCCTGAGACACGCAGGACCGAAAAAGTATCCAATAACATAGCCAAGAGTGTCGGGTAGCTTGGCTCGTGACGAAGGGTGGTTTTCCCCGGAGGGGGTGCGATCCTGATTTTGGTTGGACCCGGTGCGACGGGGGGTGAACAACAAAGTCACGAGACACGCACGTGCGTGCATGCGTGGCCGGTTTGGGTCTTCGGGTATCTGCCGCGTGCTGCTCGACCCGAAGTGTACAGTGCAAGGCGAGACGAGACGAGACGAGTCAAGGCGAGGCGAGGCGAGAGAGACGAGGCGAGAGGCTAGTAATACAGAAAAGCCACGGGGTAGAAGGAACAAAAGGAGCAGAAGGAGAACAGGAGGAACAGAAGCGAGCTCGTCGCGAAGGTAGAACGCGCCGCGTGTACCGTGCACTTGGTGTGTACCGTGTATTGAGAGACAGAGAAAACAACGATCACGACGGGCTCGAACCCGAGAAGTTGAGTCGGCGAACCGAACCGCTCACCGATTCCAAAGTCCGCCGGTAGGCTCAGTTGTCTCCGAACCCCCGAACAGTTCGGATGTAGCTGAACCACGTCTTTTTCCATCGCACACGAACTCGGTTCTACCGCACCAACCCTCCTGGTGACTTGGAAGTCTCACGTTTTGTGACAATCGTTACGGTTCGCTCGTGTGCATCTTCGTCGAGCCGAATCATCGATCGAGAGAGAGAGCAGGACGATTCAGAGTGTTGTTCGCCGAGCCCGGAATAAAAATCACGATCCATCATCGGGACCGTTCGCGATCCGTTGACATCGGAGAGTTGACTGAAGGAATTAGAGGACCCGGCGAGAGTACCGTTAAAACGTAAGTGACCGTTTCTATCTATCTTGTCCAAGATTTCGTTGAACTTCGTCCAAGATCTCGGCCGATTTGTCAGAGGTATCGGTTACATCCCCGCGAGCTGGACCTAGAAGGCCCTTTTTGCGCGCGTTTTTCCGATCGTTCTACAAACAGATCGGCGCGGCGCGGCGCGGCGCGGCGGCGAGAGGATCGCACCATTAAAACTTAAGGGGGTAGCTTCGTTTTTCCAGAATTGGAAAACTCATTTCTCGATAAATACAAAAGATGGGGTTTTTCAGTAATCAAAACCGCTAGATAAAAGATCGATCTAGGCCGCGATCGCTCTCAAAAGTCCTCTTTTTTCATTTACGAGGCGTAATTTTCATTATTCGGAAGCATCAGCAAATTACGCCTCTCAAACGTAAAAATAGGACTTTTGAGGGCGATCGCTGCCTAGATAGATCTTTTATCTAGCGCTTTTCAGAGAAATGAGAAGGCGCATCCCGCACCCTTGCAATCCTGGAAAAACGTTCGTCTGCCCCCTTAACCTTTGTCTAGTCAACCAGGTACATACCCATTTACTGCATTTCTTTCAACAATTTGTTAATGTCTACTCTTTACTCGCTAATATATCAATTTATAGTCTTATTGAATAAGAATTTCTGCAAACACGTTAAATACAGAAAGGTTTTAAACAATCTATACATTTCGGTTGACTACATGAATCATTCCTATCTATCTCGTCCAAGATTTCACCGAGCTTCGTCGAAGATCTCGGCCGATTTATCAGAGGATCACGCGGCTCCTGGACCCCCACGAGGCGTACTGGACCTAGAAGGCCCTTTGGGTGCGCGTTTTTCCGATCGTTTGCCAAACAGATCGGCAGCCCACGTAAGGCAGCCGCGTATGCACAGTTACTTAATATTTATCACTGTCGACCTCATTCGTTTTGAGCCGTCGCGTCGTCGGCTATCGACGTGGAAAACGTCGCCGTGAAATCGGGGATACGCGCGTTGCGCGAAACAGCAACAGGTGGAGAGAAGGTGTCGCGCACCCGATGGAAACTGAGCCGAACGTGTCGGAAACGGTTCGCCGTTTAGCCAAAGTAGTGTGACAAAATGGTACCGGGTTTCGGCACTGGATCCTCGATCGAGGATTACCGAATTCGACGCGGGTAACGGTAACCCGATCGGAATCGCGGCTCGGTGTCCCACTGCTGGACAACCGGACGACTTCTCACTGAATTTTACGAGCGACTACGCGAGAGCCGATAGCGAGAACAGGTCGCCGCGAATATTCGAGAATCGACAGATAACGTCGCGGGGGCTAGTTCGTGCGAGTTCGAAAGATTCGGAAGATCGTCCGAGGTTCTGCGGGTTTTGGGATCGAGGAATTTCGTTGACTCGGTTGTTGAACCGATTGTGAACTCGATTGTTCAGGCTACCCTGAAGACGGGAACCATATGGAGAAGAATTTGGTATTCGTCGGGTACTCGCGACTTTCGATCGAATATCCGGTTCGGTGACACGCGTCGTCGGCTGATCGAGACGGACGTTCCTTAGGAATCCCGGGAATCTGTGAATAGCAATGTGAAGGCGCCGTTGCTATCATAGTAATACTGTTGGAGACGGAATGGGAGGGTCGTGGGGGTGCGAGATTCTATCGTGGACGGCTATGTTTATTTTTCTGCGCGTCTGGTGCAGCGTAAGAGTTGCAAGATTGATGTAATTATTAAACGTTATTATATAGCAAAGACAAAAAAGAAACACGGAATTACGAAACTGCCGCAAGAACCACAAATACAGAAGACCAAGCAACCAAATCGAAGTCACGTCGTGAAAATAGGCGAACGAGAGACATCGAGAAAAAGCTAGCTCTGGTAATTAATCGCGAAAAGGAAAGTGAAACAGCTATTAAAAAAAAAAGCCAGATTCGCTGTGTTCTCGATACTTTGCACTTTGAGTTCCTCGCCGGACGGCCTGTAACGAGACCGCGAAGCGCGCACGTGTGCACTTAACAAAACGATTTTCTTTTCGAACTGATTGGTATTTCGCCTATTATGCGCAAATGCTGCACTATGATCGATGATTGTTCGCGTTTCGATCACGGGAAACTCCCCCGCCGCGATCCTGTTATGATGTATAATTGCTCCGAAATGACACAGAGCGCAGGAATGTAAACGCACCGCGCGTTATGGTCGCCGTTTCGCGTGCACAGCTGCGGTGAATTGTTGCTACGGGGACAAAAGATTTTCGTTTTTATCCGGATCACGAGGAGGTTGAGAATCGGCCTATATCGGCCGTCTTTATCGGAGGCCCTCTATTTTCCGATCCGATAGAGAGGCGACGACCGATAAAGAACAATCGAAACACGCTCGATCGGATCGGGCTCGATTCGGACTAATTAGTCGCGCGCGCTAGCCGATTTCACGGCATTGTTTATTGACGTTTTCGTCGAACGCGCTCTGCAAGGAGTGCACATTCCTTCGAAATATGCGAAATTGTATGTTAGACCTTCTCTCCGCGTTAAATTGCATTTAGAATTGATATGAAATTATATTGGCTTGACAAGAAAGTAATTTCGGTAATTTAAGGTGAAATAGAGCCCAATTATTTTATTAAAGTAATGAACTTTAATAAATAAGATATTTTCCGTTTTGTTCGATGATCTGTTGCCAAAAAGAAGAAATAAGAAAATATTTTATTGATTAAAGTTCATCGCTTGAATAATGAAATTCGGTTTTATTTCACCTTAATAATACCGAAATTACTTTTTTGCCAACCCAATACATATATGTGCCCATAATTATAAAAATGAGAGAAAAGTTGAGAGCTAAATTTGAATGTAGATTTAAATATTCTGATTGAAAGTGGAATTGGAATTTAGATTTAAACATAACGCGATTGAAAGTTAAATTTTAATGTTTTCACAAGCCCGTTTTATTCGTTTCAATTTTCCGTGTCTCGTGAGACTCGTTAGCCTTATTGGATTGTTTGCATTTATTAATTGTTCCTCGTGCTTTTCATTGGTTCAACGTTTCCGCTGTATATTACATTGTCTAATACGCTATTAGCGTCCGACGTAGGGTGGCTGCGTTCGCAGAAAACTCCGCGCGATTCGTTGTTTGCAAAAATAACGAAGCTCTAACAACAGCGACAACAATGACACGATGTTTGATCCTCGGTAAAATATTTTTCCATAAAACGGCTTTCCTATTTATTCAGATTACTCACGCATCGCCGCGCCGCGCGCCGTGAGCGACACGCGTTTGCCAAACGGTCGTCAAACACGGCCTCTTGCTTCGGAAAAGTTTCCATCTTCGTACGGGACGATGTTACTCAATGAGATCGTGATCTGCTACTAAAACTGGTGATCTTGTACGGATTCTGATGTTACTGGGGTAACCTTTGGAGGACGAAGTGGGTGACAGATTGAACGCAAGACTTGTTTGATCGAGCTGCACATGCAGTTCGCCATTCGATGCATCCTTTAAAGCGGAGTAACTTTGTTAAAAGGTGGACTGGATTTAATGAATTTAAGGGGACTGCTGCACTATCTTCGACTTTCAGATGAACGAAAGAGATATGTAGATTTTTATTTAACGTCAGTTCCTTAAAATTTTGACTTCGACAATTTTCATTTTGCATGCAGATCCGCAACAAAGACGATCATAAAATTGAATGAAGTAAATGAATGAGATATTCGAGTTTACTACGCAATATTTTTGCACCACAATGGCGTGATATAGTGCTTCGTAAAACATTATTTCCTTCAAACGTACCAGGTGCTTAGTACTCACGAACGGAAGTGTATTGTATACCAGCGAAGTATAATGACGCGGTATTTGCGTGAATTAATTGAATTTTCACATGATTACCAGCCTTTGTAACAGTGCGATTCATTCATGGGCACGATCGCTTGCGATTTGAATTCGCGTTGACAGGATAACGGAGTTGTTTTGCCGAGGAACACTCGAGAAGCTCCGAGAAATTCTCGATAAACTGGAAATCTCTATGCTTGGCAATTCGGCAGCGTAATTTGCATTACTCGGAGGCATAAAGCAGCGCGTGTAGCTATTCTCATAAAGCTGCGACAGCTACATGTTGCCGAATAATAAAAATTACGGTTCGTAAACGTAAAAACAGGACTTTTGTCTATAAAATTAAAAAAAAAATTGCATAAACATCCGCCGTCTAGTAACGAGTTAACGAAAGCATTAAGTTGTCGATTTCTTTCGCGGGCGATGGTTTATATTTAGCACGGTTTCTTCTGCCGTGCCCTGATTAATGCAACGAGACGACGTGGAACCAGGAAAACACTGGCCGACTTGTTATCTCTGTCACGTATCTGACAAACTCCGCGCGCGACGCACAGGTTCTCCTCTCCCATTCGCTCCTCGTTCGAAATGACTTTTTGCTCGAGCAACCGGCCACACGGTTTTCGATCGGCTCTCGAAAGCCGAGCTCTAATCGGTGTTTACATCGGTACCTTCACCTCGCGCGCCTCGTTGCACGATCGAAGACCTCGACGAAATCATCGCCACGCTGCGCCGCGCGCCGGTAGTATGCAGTCGGTAAAAATAAATCGCAGCGTGGATCGTTTAAGCAGATTTATGAGCGGCAATATAAAAACTCGTTTTACATACATACGTTGCCCGAGAACATCGAGCGTAGTCGTTGAACCTATTGTGCCTCATCGGCGATAGATTTTCAGAGTCGGCGCTCGTTGCCGACCTAGAAATAACTCGGAAGAGTATCTGACTCGCTCTGTATTTTCATCATGGAACGATGAATATTATTTTACAAGTTTCAACAAACGTGCAGAGAAATGCTAAAACGTTTTTTAATTACCATTTTCTTATTTCTGACCGTGCTGAATACGAATGCCATGTCTTTCTTTGAAGACGAAATAGAATTCAGTTATTTTGCAGTCAATATTTTAGCGTTCATGTAAATGTAGGAAATTATTCTAGACGAGAAGAGGTTGTAATTATTGTAATCACGAAGAAAATCGCACGACAAGGGATTAGTTTGTAAAAGCTTATGCGAAGAAGAACTGCGACGCTATTAGCCAGAATGAAATGGTCCCCGTGTCACCGTGCTAAATATAAATTGTTATGTCTTTCTTCTAAACTATTCAAGATAAAAGAGTTGCAATTATTTAGTTGTAATCAAAGAAGGTGTAACCACGAAGAAAATCGCACGACAACGGGTCAGTTTGTAAAAGTAAAAGAATAGAATGGTCCCGCGAGTCGCAGAATGGCGCCCATTCATCGAACCATATTGCACGGATCCAGATTGTCAACGAGCAGCTGTTAACGCTGAAATCTGTTGTGGTCTGTGGGAGATTTTGCAAGCATGCTTTCGTCGAAAGATGATCGCGACATTACGAGACCGTAACTCCAAGGCTGGACACGGTAAAGGCTGCATAGTAGACGGCACGCTTGCGCCTTGGAGCATTTCGTTGTGAAACGATTGAAGCATTTACGAGTCGATCGTTCCCGAGGACTTTCTAATCCGTCGCATATACATACAGGGTGTCTTGCAAGGTGTGCCGCGTGCTACAAGTGACAGATTCCTGAAACGAAAATTATTAACTATGCCGAGAGACAACTATTTCTTCTTTTATTCTTCCCCGAAATCGCAACCGCCATGTAAATTCGATCGGGAAAAATGCACTTGTACATCCGTAATTGGAATGAATAATAGATTGTATGTTGTTAATATTCTGGGAAGGTAATATGTGCTTCTTAGAGGGTACGCCTTAACATAGGAAGCGCATAGCAATCTCGAATCATTGTCACGTCCACCATAAACTCCCCATTTAGACTTCGCGCTGTGTTTGTGCGACAAGTGCCGTGGAAATTAAATAACGCTATTAAGAAATTATTAATATACTACCAACCGGTGGGTATTTAATTTAATGATTTGTAGAAGTCTGTGATCCACATATAAGGATCTTTTATTTGATCATGTACTTAAAAAGGACTATTGAAGTCGCTGAAACTCTGAACTTGTTAATCGAAAAACACGTTCTCTAAATCGCGTGTGCAACAAATGCATAAAATTCGCGTCGCGATGGCGGATGTGTCTCGGTTCGAATACTTTCATGTTTCCGTGCATTATCTCGACCTTGTGCCTGATAAAAAATGACGTCCGACGCCGTTGAACAATAGTGAATGTTATTAAAAGATCGTGTGCGCCTGCGATCCTTCGTGGAACCTGGCATCGAATATTGCAGATAATGGTGGAATAAGTTAATGACGCGTTTTATCGTTGGCGCAATAATTCGCGGGACGTTCGACGATCTCTCGCGTTTCCATCGGTTTCGATTGAATTTATTTTTGGCTCGCGGACCTGACGCGCCTACAAGGAAAACGGAAAACGGCACAGCTCGACGCGTTTGAATTTTCGCTACGCGCGATAATATTCGCGATATATCCTGCGTGCGCGCACATTTAATCCGATGGGCCGATAAAGGCGTTCAACGTGAAACCGATTTGCGCGTAGGTATGTACCTGCAGGAATGCGGCAAGCGGAATGCCATTCAGATAACACGATTTTCGCCGGGGACGTTCGTTTAGGCGTTTTACCATAAAGGGCTCAGCCTACGGTTCGCCGAATTCCTCTTCGCCAGGAGACATCTTTACACAAATTTACGTAGAAAAATTGTACGCTATCTTCGCACTATTACGTGCAAATAATTAACACCAATTTGGAAATTCTCTTTGCATATTGTACCGCGAAAGTTCCGGAAACGTTCAGGTTCAAATACAAGTTCAATCGATCACTAAAAACGATAATCAATAGACACAGAGGATTCAATTTTATTAACATAAATTATTCGCGTAAAGATGAGTTTAAGTTTCCACACACACACGCTTTTATAAATTCACTTTTTCGCAATAACACGAATCCGACGATTCTTGTTCTACTTACACGTTTTATAAGCTAGTTAAGCTAGTATCTTCCTCGGCACCTGCTCGCACACTGCTCTTATTTCCACTAGTTGATATGAATTACAATTCCACCTTTTTTCCATGAGAAGCTGAACGCTCGCGTCCAACGTTCTCGACTATTTGACTATATTCGACTTTGACGAGTCGGCTTCGGTATTGTTTAAGCGCAACAATAACGTAAACTAACAGCAGCTCTTGCATCATTCGGGTCACCTTTATCCGTATTTACAGAGACGTATATACGGGTGACCACGTACCATTGGGAAACAAACACGAAGATTTTCGAAAACAGTGTGTTACTTGGCAAAAATGATTTGCTTCGGTGATATCAACCGCGGTTCGTGACTCTGAATCCATTTTTCGAGGGAAACGTTTGCAACGTGCATTTATCGCAATTGAATTACGCGAATTATGAGTGCAACTGAAATACAATATAATGTAAATTACTCAATGCGTATACATTACACGCTTAATGTGAAAAATATCTTTCATTTCTATCCGCATTTCTTCAGTTTCGCATTCGCAGACAGTTCAATTTTATGTTTACGTTTATGAGCATGTTTTCTTATGAAACGATGGCCGAGATGGTTGAACAAAGAGTTAAAATTTATCATTAAAATGAATTGAAAACTTGCCGACAATTGATATCAGTGAACTTGACCGCATGAGTGATTAGTTTTCTGCGGATTTTGATGCATTTCTAAAGAAATTGGTTTTGTGAAATATGAAACAGTAAAGGATTAGAAAAATTTCAGAACATTGCGATGTCGTTTTTAACGTAACAAGGTCGTTAAGGGATCAAATCAATTTCTATTTTGTTCCTGCTTCCCACAGTCAATGCAGAACATTTGAATTAATACTTTGTAATTGTGATTCGTGAAGTAATTCGATTGTAATTGAACGCAACTCTGGTTACCGAGGGCAGATGAAGTAAAATTCAAATACTAAGAGAAAAGAAATTGAGGAAACGTGGTAATCTGTGGATAGGAGAAGTTCGACTGGTAATTTCTTTCCCGCGACAGAAGAAATTGAGAGAAAAAGGTGACGTCGCGTCGCGTCGGCGCGTCGTGGCCTTCGCCGAAGGAGGTTGCCAGCTTCGGGCGGGGCAACTTCGAAGTACGAAGTACTAATCTAACTGTACTTCGACCATTACGATCGGCATTTTTTTCTTTCTCTTCTCAGTCTCCTCTTATATCTCTTCTTTCCCGTCGGCCGTGTGCGTCGTGTCATTCCGTTTTTCCTGTATCTCGTTAGTTGTTCGAGATCGTGACTGCCCGGTTCGCCGGAGACTTTTCAGTTTTATTAGCATCGGTGTTCCCTTAATTGCGCGTTAGTCACCGCTTGAAAAAAAAGAGCCAGTCCCGCTAACAATAAAATTGTACGGTAATTACAGGTTGGCTCAAAAATTGACGTTAATTGGTTCTCACGTGCGGATCGAAATTTCCACGAGTTTTTTTTTCTTCTTCTTTGCTAGAACCGCAAGATGTGTCACTCGGTTAGGGCTTCGGCAAGAAACGTCTTGCAATCTGTACCGTTCTTCGAGATTTTTTCTAGGTTTGATGGTCACGTCGTTTTGCCGACAGCTTCTGTCACTGTGTACGTCTCTTCGATAATAATTAGACTGAGGATCTTTATGCAAAACATTTTCTGCAGCGATTGCAAGGAGCACCAGCTAAATATAAGTGTCTCTCTTTCTTGCAGTAATTTATATATCTATTTTAAGTACATTCTCTGTTCCATTATTATTAGACTGTAGATGTCTATGCAATTTGTCATGTTTGTAGACGAATTTTAAGAAAATGGTACCAAATAACATTAGTAATAGCATTTGTATAGATCGAAAATAAATAAAAATCATACTAAATTCTGTTAAACTGAATGCTCCAGCATTTTTTGAAAATGTTTAGAAGCCATAAATATAAAGATCGAATCTGCTAATTATTATATTATCCCTGCGAGAAGGTACGCCCACCGCAGACACTTTTACTTTCACTCTCGAGCACAAACAGCTGTATACATATGTATGTATATGTATAATAATATTTTCAATAGACTGTTTCCATTGAAAATCGCTCGGTTTAGAAATCGTGTTCCAAATGTGCAAGCGGCAGTTTACATAAAAGGAAAATTACAATAAATTACGACAGGCTTTTTGTAAGATAACTATTCCGTTTTTGCACGAGTTAGTCAATATGTTACCACACGAAGAATGTCAGAAATGCTCATTATGCAACGCAACACTCGTATAAATGAATTTACAAACACCGGAATCAAAGAGAGCAATATTTATTTATTTATCGATGCCGTAAACCACGTTTGGCTTATATGTATATGGCTAGTATATATCGTTATATGTACAAAGTGAAATTAATACGAACGGTAGACGCTAAATCCTAATCTTACATTTTTTGAGGAAGTTAAAAATAAATATTAATAGCGTAGGGAGGCTATAGTATGAGAGAGCAATATTTTACAAGGCTCGAAGATTCAACGAAATTGTACGTTGAAAGGAAGAATAGTCGGGGCGTTCAAGATGGCCGACACGATGCCGAAATGATGTAAGAAATGCACAGTGATTTCTCGTTCATGGAAAAAGAAAGCCGCGAAGGATAGGAAACGGTGTGCGCGGCGCGGTGGCGGGGAAATTTTGAATAGCAGCCAAGCCATTTATCGAACCTTGACCCGATCGCGCCGCGAGTTCTCACTCCAATTAATTTCAAGTCTGAGCACGCCTGCGTGCTTACTTCTCTATGTTTATTTCCTGGTTGATAACGTTTTGTTGCATCGGCTTCATACGTAATGCAACTTGATGCTCGCGGAAAATCGTTCCCAGCGCCGTTATTAGCGCCGGCTGGTTTTCCAGACGACCGATAATCGCGAATAACGATTAGCTCCTTTTACTGCATTCTGGGAATGTATCTAAACGCGATTTTTTCGCACATCCGCGGAATGGAAAAAGCCTCTTGGCAGTCGGCACGGCAAACCTGCTTCGAATAACCTGCTGTTTCCCTGAACAGAGTTGGGCAAAAACGATTGACGATTGAAAGTTACGATTGATAGAAAATAAGAAAGGAATCAGAAGTTGTTGTAGTCAATGCTCGTGATTGCTTTATTCATTATTAGACTGCGAATCTTTATGCATTTATTGCGAAATTGAGAGTAAGATGTCCATATATTGACGTCTTGATATTTTTCCTCTATTAAAATCATTCAAATAAATCTGTATAAAAAGTACTGATTAATGATTACAAATTAGTAAGTACATAGAAGGTAATCGTGATTACTGATTTATTTCAACGGTGATCGACTGATTAAATGATCACGTTAAATAATCGAATCTGTTCTCAAATGAAAAATCAGTCTTTCATTCTTGCCCACGAAATTTTAATTCGTATTATAATCAGTTGAATAAAAACCTCTGTGGAAGATGGAGAACGTCTCTTGCTGGTATGCTAAGGGTTGAGTCTGCAAGATGGTGGTCGTGATTGATACTACACTACCTTGTTTCGTTCCCACGCGATCATGTTGTCGAAGCAAAAGGGAAAAATGTGCGAAAGTTGCGTCGGGAATCGGCGTTACGAAATTGTATTATCGACGACACGCTCGGAATCGACGTTCCACGCGTGTCGTCCATTTGTTTTCACGAACAGGAGAAATAGTACAACGAGATTCGCGGTTAAAGCCGAGTTGAAGGTCGTTGGAAACTGGTTAGGGTGGGTATTCTGTCCGCGGTACTATACTTCGGTGGCCGAATCGTATTCAAGTAAGTCAGGGTCATCCGAACCGTGTTTCTGTCCTACTAATATTAAACTGGGAATCCGTTTACGTATATTTAACACGTAGCCTGGCGCTTAATTACGTATACGACAGGTGAACTTGCCAATTTTTACGATCATCCCAAGATTCGAGAAATGACGTACATCTCTCTGATCCGTGCAACATCACTTTCCTCGTTTTTTTCACCGGTTAGATAAGCTTCTTGCAATTTTTGGCAATTTTACTTAGTTATTTTCGTTTTCGTTTCCTTATTTTCCATTGATCTCCTCTGCATAATGTTCACTGAACGGACCCTCGCCCTTAAATCGTTTATACCGTATACATTTTTAAAAAATTATCATTCAATGTTAACCCTTTGCAGTCGGACCTATTTTAACTTGAAAATTAAACATTCCTTTCGACCTGGAATATTTCCATTCTCTATGATCTTTTAAATTCGGTGGATATGAAATTGATAGAATTCCTCATACAATACTTAAATATTTAGTAATTGATTAGATATTTGAAATAATGGTACAGCAACACTCGAGTGTTATTCTCAAAAGCTGACTGTTACGGAATAGCTGGAAATTTGTGTAATCTCAATTTTCGAACGCAATTGTTGCGTCATCAAATTTCACCGAGATCAGCGATTTTGCGATTCCGACGAAAATTGCTGGTCGACGCGAATTTTTCAAATTTTATTTACTCACTCTTCTTGGATCTCGTGTAATCAACAATGAATTTTTTAAATGTTTACTTTATGTTGCATCGACCTTCTGGTCATCAGCACATACTCACTCGTCACGTACAGTCGCGAATAATGAACAGCGCAGAGATAAAGTAGTAGCGATTATTAGATTATTTGATTACGTGCACTAAAGCAATATTGGATAAATAAGATATTTCAAGTGAACTTGAAACGTTACTTATAAACTGACTGTTACTAACATTATCAAAACGTATGCTGGCAACGTAGAAGAGCTTACACAATAAAGACTCTTTAATTGAATTGGCTAGCGAGTTTCATGGGTGTCTGCACTTTCTTACGTAAAAGTGTATTTTCATTTTGGGCGTGTTACAAATAGACTTTATGCAATGTAAACACACTAATTTAATATCTTTTCCACTGAATATGTGGACCTTCATGCAAAATAAAAATTGAACTGAAATAGAAATTGATTTTGAAGATCTCAAACAGACTTCCCATAAATTAAAGTAACGACGCGAATGGTTCGCAAAATTGCTAGATAAAACGAATATTATAAGACCGTTCAGTTGTTAATGTTGTCTAGCAATTCGATATCCGTTTCACAAGAGCCACACGAGTCTCAACGGGGAAATAATTCTCACGTGTTTTCTCTTCGGAACGTGTTTCCTCGCAGAAACGGAACGAAGAATTCTCGTATCGCGGCTTGCATGGTACGGCGATACTCTTGTTATGCAACCGAAAGATTACTATGTTTTTTCGTCTTGGTTTTCCGTGATCTTTCAGCGGTAGAAGAAAGGATGACGAAGAAGTAGGAGTGGAGAATTATTTAAAAAAAAAAAATACCGAAGAGTCTAGAATGGACACGTGGAATCTCGGATATGACGAAAACGAAATCTCTCACAAGTGGCAAAATGTTGTGTGGAAAAATCGGCTGCGTCACTATCTATTGTGTAGACTGTAGACCGGTAGCCTTCCCCGATAATTCGATCTTGATGTACGATCGCAACGGAACCAAGGCTTACATATTTATTCCCCGACAGCTGAGCGATTACCGTGATTCAATCGTTGTAAAATATGATTACGGGTTTCGCATAATTTCTGCATCGGCTGCTCGCGTGTTTCAGCCGCGAACGCGATATAACTGTTTCGACCCGTTGCTCTTGTATTTCAGCGAAAACAAAAGTATATAGGTACTTTACACGCGCGCGCGATGTTCCTCACGTGATCAAGATGATCGAACTTGCCATTTTATTCTGCGAACCGTCTCCCGTCCGAGCAATAAATCCACCTGTTATCGCCCGGCTTACTTAATCGCATATTTTCAGACAGAAGAAATTTCTTGTTTACGAGTGCCTGCGATCCCGCGATACCGCGTTCAAGGATCTTACAAAATTGCAGGTTTTTCTACGGATTTGCGTTGCTCTCTCGTGGACGATCTCGCAGAAACTGCGCTCGTTTGGAATGTCTCGCGGAAGCGTTTGCTTTCATTGAAAATCCATAATTCATAGGGAAATTCTGTGGAGCAATGATGGAGCAATGATTTTTTGCTGCGTTCACCTTTCTTCTGGCGCCATCTTATCTAACGTAGCAGTCTTTCATTTGCAATTAGATCATTTCCAGAAATATAAATTACAACAAAGTTTGAGAGCTATATTTAATATAATTAGTTGACTGCGGATCTTTTTGCGTTTATAGGAAAGTTGAGTAGATGAAACTCAAAGTTGTTGAACAATTTTCAAAATTCAATATGTCAATATACGAATTCCCCTCTATATGTATGTACAAGATTCAGTGTGGATTCTATTTCTTGCAATCGATGCAGACAATTTTAAACAAAAATTTGCAAACAAAATTGTTTAAAATAAGTAGCAGTCAAGAAACTGTCCTATATAAAGTAACTTTCAAATAAAACACTTGAAATAGTGGCAGTAAAATCGAAAAATATAATTCGTAGTGCAAGGGGATAATTTTCGATTTAAAATAGCTCTGTAAGAGTGCAAAGGGTTAACGAAGAATCGAGATAGTGGAAAAATAGAGAAGAGAAGTTTCCAGCGGCGATTTGCAATGTCAACGTTTCCAAGGTGGCGGCACACAGCGGCGACTGGTTTTCAGAACGTTGTCCCATTAACCAGCCAGTGAAATATTCCATGGTCGGGTGAAATTAGTCGTATACACACCTTTTGACAAGACTTCCTACTCCGTGGTAAACACGAGAGAGTCGCGAGGCACGAGGAGAAGAAGAAAGTAGTTTGAGAAACGCTGCCAATGAAATGAAAAGATTTCGGGGCGGGGAGAAAAGAACGAGTCGAAGGAGGTGAAGGTATTGCGAGCGCCGCGCCGCGCCGCGCCGGTTAATTGCGATGCACGCCGTACGACACGTGTCACAGCATTGCGGGGCCCGGTCACGCATTCCCATCGATTACATCGACGACAAACGAATTTACAAGCGCAACTGGAACGTGCTTCGCGAGCGCTCCAATAAGGCCTTTCCAAATAAAAAGAAAGGATTCGCCTTAACGCCCGATCCGTCACGAGGTCTCCGCGCAACCCCTCATACCAATCAACGGCCCGTTACACGGCAGCCGTCTTTCTTCCCCCGCCGAAAATCGTTTGCTCATCCCCTATGTTCCCAGTTTAACCCTTAATCGACACAGTGACCTCAGATACAACAATATAATGATTGAAAGTTGAATTTGAATGTAGATTTTCAGAGAATTTTAATGTTTCGAGTTTTCATAATTATGTACACATACATCTAAAACTAAAATACTATATACTCGCTCTAGTCTCTAGGCTCTAATCTAGTCTCAAAATTTGAAATCAGCGTGAAAAAATCTACGGGAAATGATATATAGCATGTTAAAAAAAAATTTTTCCGCGCGTGGTAACGGAGAAACCAGATTTTCTTGAAATTGTGCAATTTAACGAATTTTCTGAAGGTTAAAAAACGTTCGTACCATAATCTCCCTATTTTTCCCATATTCTGCCAAGTTTTAGCTTTAATTTTTAAAAAATTTCATCGCTCTACCTGATTTCTATCGAAAGTTCTTTGATTTTGAATCGAGTTTGGTCGAAAGTTCCCACTGTGCGGCGCGCCGCACTGCGAGTGAATGCGTGCCAATGTAGGGCGGTATGTTTCTACTTCCGGCGCGCCATGTTTCTTTACGGTAGATTGCTTTTAATTTTCTTGTACACGTTAAGTTAAATATAGCTCCTCTGCTTGGTCTAAACCAGTCGTTACCCCAAGGAGGAAAATATAGAATCCCAACGAAACAAGTTCATCTTTCCTAAAAGAAGATCGGATATTTAAACATATATTTAATATTTAAATATACATATACATAATAGGAATATGTGTATGTATGATCCCATCGATCTGATTGGGTGGGTCTGTCGCAAGTGTCCATCTGTCGGGGTTGAAGTTGTCGGAGCGCGGTGGTTGCAAACAATCGACCGGTTCGGAGCTGATCCGTGCGCGTTTTTTGTACGCTATGACAACCTTTTCAGCTATATACCGCCCGGAAGGACTAGCATATTTCAATAAGATTTAAATTTAAAAAAGAATATCTATATAAATAAGATAAGATATACATATTTCAAGGTAAATATAAAAAGTACCGAACAAACAGACAAACAGACAGACAAGAAAGCGAGCTAATAAAAACGTGGTAAAAAATGGATCTGTTTGTGATGCGTTTCAGGTAGCATCCACGTAGAATGGTAACTTCGCAACCCGACAGTACCAGAAGCGTGGGCGACGGGGGCGGCGGCGATGGCGGAGGCGGTGGCGGCGAGGAAACGGTATACACGGTGACCGTGAGTGGTGTCGGTTACAGAAACGAGGGTTACAAGGACGATGGGACCGACGGTATACCTCCTGAACCTCATAAACCGCCGCAATTGTCGTCGACGGATGATGACACCCAATCCCGGAAGTTCAAGCTCTCGCGCGGCGAGAAATGGCGGATCTTAAAAAACATTAGCACCGTCTCGGTGGCATTTATGGTGCAGTTCACTGCGTTCCAAGGGACGGCGAATCTGCAATCTTCGATAAACGCTAGTGACGGTTTGGGTACTGTGTCTCTGTCAGCGATTTACGCGGCACTGGTGCTCTCATGCATCTTCGTGCCTACCTTCGTAATCAAGAGGCTCACGGTTAAATGGACGCTATGTGTGTCGATGTTGTGTTACGCACCTTACATCGGCTCTCAGTTCTACCCGAAGTTCTACACCCTCGTGCCAGCCGGAGTTCTTCTAGGACTTGGAGCTGCACCGATGTGGGCTGCGAAAGCTACCTACCTAACGCAGGTCGGCGGCGTTTATGCGAAGCTCACCGATCAACCAGTCGACGCCATCGTCGTCAGATTTTTCGGCTTCTTCTTCCTCGCCTGGCAAACCGCTGAGCTTTGGGGCAACCTCATCTCATCCCTCGGTAAGTCCTCCCTTATTTTATCCTCCGTCAGTGATTAGACTGCGGATGTTCGTGCATTTACGAGTTGTGAATTTGAAAAATTGCACATGTCAATCAATATGATTTCTCCTTTATTAAGATTGTTAAGGGAAGAAGTAACATTTTTTTTATTTCGCATACAGATCCGCGATCTAGTAAAATAGCACTTGTATTTCCGAGTTGTAAAAATGTTCCAAAAATGCTGGAGCATTAAATTCAGCAGAATCGCGAGTACGACTTTTATTTATTTTGGATCTGCAAGTGCTATTACTAGATCTTTATGCAAAATAAAAATTGTCTGCATCGATAGCAAGAAGTAGAAACTAAATTGAATGTTACTTCTTCCCTTAACGATCTTAATAAAGGAGAAATCCTATATGGACATCTTCAATCTTGAAAATGTTTCAACAATTTTCATCTACTCAAGTTTGCTATAAATACCAATGAAAGTAGAAGTTTATCTGGTTCCACTTTCTTCAAATTTGCCCGGAAATATTGAAAATTCCAGGAACGTCCGCAGTCTAACAGACTAGATTAGTAATAAATAATTCGACGATATTTTTTTACGTAAGAGAAATAAAGTTCCCCACAACATTTCCTCAGCATTCTGTTCAGCACTGAACAGTTTAGTTTCTACAGCGTGGATAAAAGTGTTGTCCACTCGATACAGCTGTACGATGGTTAAAGAGAAACTTGTTTCCTGTATTAACATCTCCGACTCTGTAATCACGCTAGATATATAGTTGAAATGAAAAACTGTCGATCGAGACACTTTGTTCCGAATCTGAACACTCTCTAATTAATATTCAATGATAATTGAATAACCAGAAGCTGATTAGTTACGTAGTTACATAGACGGACATTGTCTATTTGTCCTGGCGACGGTGAAATTCCAATCTTCCTTGAAGGTTGAACTTCGGAGAGCATAAAACACTTTGTATAAGCTAGACGACCTTATGTATAAATATAGCTGACATATCTATTGTGTGTGCAATTTACATTTGTCGAAATGTTTCGTGGATAATTCTATGAAAAGATCTTCGCACAGATTTTCAATGCTTTCGTTCGCTCGCGGTCCGGTATACAATTTTCCGTGTTTAAATGAAGCGAAACGGTGTCGATCAAGCGAAAGTTTCTCGAACCTATTTCTGGGCACTACAGCCTACTTATAAATATTGCAAATCAACTCTCATTAGACGCGTACCGTTAGATTATACAGACTCTTCCTTCTTGCACCATACACCGACCACGCGCGGCATCGAATCAAATTACTTTTACAGTTCGCTCTAACGATGTACACGTCTTCTTTTCACGCATGAATTCTCGTTAATTTATTTACATCAAGAGTAGTTTCTTCTTACGTAATAATTATACCGAGGATCTTCACGAGATCCCTGGAGAAAAAATCTCTATCAGCGCAGAAATAAATTAAACAATTTATAATCCTGTTACTAAGCAATTACACTGTCCAAATACGAAGCTGACATAATATTCCGAGAACCTCTCAGCCGTCCAGCACAACAACCAGATAAATACGTAGTATCG
Source organism: Lasioglossum baleicum (assembly GCF_051020765.1). Classification (NCBI taxonomy): domain Eukaryota; kingdom Metazoa; phylum Arthropoda; class Insecta; order Hymenoptera; family Halictidae; genus Lasioglossum; species Lasioglossum baleicum. The sequence continues at coordinate 3,146,728 of NC_134940.1, read as the reverse complement.
AATGTGTCCAGTATGATTAATGGAACGGTTCCAACTAAAATTTCAAGGCTGCCTGAAGGAAATCGAAATTTCACCGAATTTCTCTTTTCTTCTCGACGAGATCTACGCAGATGCGGCGGGCGGGGATTCCCGAGGAAGTATCATTTAGCATTTTATATCCCGCCAATATTAGGACAAACATTCTTAAAAAGACGATAACTTTTTAACTTTTCATCCTTTTTACTTTAGTCCAGTCGATGAATGCTCATAAGGGGGGCGTAGAGGGAAATGGAAGACACAATTTTTAACTTTGGGACTTTGTTTGGACTAGTTAAGAGGTAAACACATACTAAAAGTCCCCACTCCTAGGAGGTAAACGAAGTGCAAGGGGGGCACATAGAAGGTCCCCTTTTTCGGTTTTCCGCTTATATCCGCGGATATCTCGGAAACTATGCGAGATAGCGAAAAACTGAATCCAATCAATCTTGTAGCACATTTTATCAGCTTTAATTTTGTATAGAATGGTTTTATCGGTAGGACGCATAGTTTCCGAGATATACGCGGAAAACCGAGAAAGGGGACTTTTAGTATGTTTACCTCCTAACTAGTCCAAACGAAGACCCAAAGTTAAAAATTGTGTTCCTTCCATTTCCCTCTACAACTTTTCGTTGACTGGACTAATTGTGTCCGAATATTAATGGGAGTCACTGTCATAGTTCGATCAAGTATTTAGCCGAGTCTGAATTCTCGTTCGGTCGCCGAAAACGTAAATAAGGATCCATTTGTAGAAGATCAGCTGGAGGACGTTCGGATCGGTGTCAATATCATCGCGAGCGTCGTAAATTTGGTCGGTGGTCGCCCGTGATAGTCGACGATGACGATGATGCGGGAGCAAGTGTTGCGACAGAGACCGAGAGCGTGCAAAAGCGGTAATGACGAGTGCGTGGTCAGACAGTCGGGCCAAACATTCGGTCCTTTCCCTGCCGAGATCAGTATGAAACATGCGCCGTTCTACACCGGGTGGGTTCGAAGACTCGATCTAAAATTTATGGACAGGTTCTGAGCTATCGAACCGTTCCTTCTTTTTTTTCGATCCTCGGACAACGAGGCTCGGGTTGTGCGTTCTCGGGTTTACCGCTGCAACCAGCTCCGGGTACTTATGGCGATCATTTGTGGCTGACAGCTGCTTGAGCTAGATCTCGGAACGAGATATTTTGTGACCATGTACGCTCTTTAAACTGTGGGGCTAGGTATATGTACCAGAATACATCGAAATCATTAAATTGTTTATTTAGATTGTTTATTCTACTTTATGCTGGTGCATTCTGGTATATTCTGGTGTATTCTGATATATTCTGGTACATTCTTGTATATTCATGCACCAGAATATACTTGAATATACAAGAATGTACCAGAATATATCAGAATACACCAGAATATACCAGAATGCACCAGCATAAAGTAGAATAAACCATTTAAGCAATTTTGCAATTCAAATTGTTCTCGACGTTTCGATCCAAATTAAATTAATAATTAAATTAACACTTTACCTACCGGTAGCCTATTAGTAAGCTTCTCAATAATTGTACTGCACCAAATGGAAGCTTAAAAACGTTCTTTTACACAATAATACCGAAGGAAATGATTGGATTTTGTTATTGAGAGTGAGTTGTTCGTTTATGATTAAAATTGCTGTTGCTATTGAAGGATTCTTCTAAAAAATCCTCAGCCACGAACAATAGACTTTCAACAATTATGGAATAATCACCGGTAGGTAATGTGTCAAATTAATAATTGACATTCAAAGTATTTGAAGCAAAAATTACATGCAATTACTCTGCCATGTGAGAACACTAGGTGTTTAATTTATGGGTGAAAGACAAATAATGCAATTTGTTATGTGGAAACGTCATCATAAAGTAGAATGTATCAGAAATCACGGAACAAGATATTTCGTGAGCTTTTTAAACTGACAGCTAGGTATTAGGTTTTCCTAGAAATGAATTCAATGAAACAATAACGGAGACAGCTTTCTTGATAATTTCAAAAACGCTTACACCGAAAATACTCGGCGATAAAGTCTATCCTCGCGATCAGAACTTTGCCCCCAGAAGCGAGAATTCGTGAACACCTGTTGAACCATGTCCTTTCCATCTTGACCTTGGAGCGCGACCTTGCGGAGGCTTCGGAAGCTCCCGGATGAACCTCGACGGCCTGAGAAACCGTTCAAAGTTGCATGACACGTGTCCCCGCTGTCCCCCACCAAAAGTGTCGAGCTCAGAAGTTGTGTACGCGGCTTTAGGTTTCGACCGGGTCTGACTGACAACAGCGGCGATCGACTCCACGAGAAAGACAGCCGCCATTGGGTTCGGGTGCGATTGCGACGGAGAACGCTTCGCACGCAGGAAGAAACAAGATTTATCCGGTATAAACCCGTGATAGTCGGTTTCCGTACCACCTCGTACGCATTCTCCGATACCGTGCGCGGTGTTCCAACTGTTCTCCAGCCATTCAGATTCCTCGATCTCTCGATCCGAACACGAACACTTCCTCCGGCCGCTTCCGGAAGACATCAGTCGAGCACGAACTTCGATCCTCGATCGTCCGCTGATCCGCCGCGATCTTGATCGTTACGTAGGACTCCTACACTCTTCTTGGTTCTGTGCTCAAATTATGCTTGAAGGCGATGAACATTATTTATACTTTAAGACAGTTCATCTCAATAGTTACAGTGATTTCTAACATTCCTCTCAAATCGTCGCTCGACACACTCTGCAGTGTTCTGATCAATAAAAGTACGTTTTCCATCATTTAACGACCAGAACACTACAGAGATTAGTTAGAAATCACTGTATCAATTAAGTATAAATATGTTTCGCAAAAAGAGAAAAAAATGGCGACGCATTGAACGAGTGTTCCAGTTCACATTTCCCAACACTTGCGATTCATGTAATTGATTGTTACTTCACAGAGTTCATTGAATAGGAAATTCCGCTTGTAGATTATTCGTACTCGATTCAGTCAGAAATACCGTACTCGGCTTTACGATGGTAACGCGATATTATGGCTGGAATGTTTACACTGTTGAATATTTTAGAAAGCAGTACAACTCGTGTGGTGTTCGGTAACGAATCTTTCAATCGGAAACTAGACTGACCTACAGCGATTTCTTATCGATATTTACAGGATCGCACGAAAATGGTGCAGAAATTCTGTAATTGCATTTTCACAGTAACGTCTCATTTGTTTTAATGGCGGACCGCCGTGCTTTTTAAATGTCTCAACCTCGCGAGGAAAATTGCGGTGTCAGGCAGCAACGGAAGAATCTTTTAATCGGAAGCTAGATTGACCTGCAACGATTTCTTATCGGTATTTACAGGATCGTACGAAAATAATGTTGCAGAAATTGATTCTCGCGAACATTCGCTATGGTAAAACGTCCAGGAAGTTGTCGAACTATTTGAATAGCGGCCGCGGGACCACTGCGTGCGTTTTAAATGTCTCAACTCGCGAAGAAAATTGCGGTGGCAGGTAGAAACGGACACACACGCACTTGTTGGAACGCGCGCGTGTGTCCGCGCGCGCAACAGTGGAATATATTATATGTTGATAAGTAGGACTCGCGCGGACAATCGGAAACGATGGTGGGAGACATTGTAAACATGCTATGATATTATCAACGACGCTCCGGTGAAAGTTCCTGTCGTTCGCTGTCCGATGACCGCGTATACACCGATTGGCCAATGTGTAGATTCCAGAATACGCCGATACGTTTCGTGTTAGGATCTCGGCTGCTTAGGGACCGCGATTTGCATATTTGAGAAATGGGATCTCGTTCGCGAATAATGACGGGGGAAAGAAGAGAGAGCCGGACCTAAAAGTAATTTTTAACGCGATGCTCTTTTTCCCCGTAGGAAACATTTTTCTTTGCTGTCTTTCCTCTTATTTCTCGATTCGACGAGTTTTCCCGTCCTTTTGCATAAAGACCCGAGGTCCGCTAATAACATTCTTTATGCAAAATGAAAATTTTCCAGCTGAATTGCAACAAACTGGAGTGAAATAGAAATTTATTTTCTTTCTTAAACTGCGCACCTATTCATTTTTGTCGTAAATACAGTGTTCACTGCAGTAGTTTGTCTGTTAATTTGATAAACAACATTTATGAATGGAAATATTGCACTCTAGTAAAGGAACACTTTCTCGTGCCGTTTCTACGGGTTTTCCCCCATATGTTATCTAAGACCTCATTTTTGTTACAAGAATTGTTATCGGTAGGCCTTGTACCCGCAACTTATTACTTTTAAACCAACAAAATATTGTAGGGGACGTGGTTGGGTTGTGAGACACCAGTTTTTTGTACTAGAAACGAACTAGAACTGTCAAATATCGTTGTTTGTGTTAGAATTAAGTGTTCATTTGTCATTTAACGTTTGTTGTGGTTTATTTTTTGAATTTATAGTCGTGTCAACTCCAAGAAAATCGTCCGCAAAAAAAGAAATTCATTTTAATGCCGTGCTTAGTGCCGTTAAAGATCATTTGCTGGAGAGGAAAGGCATAAGAAAGGCTGCCAAAGAATATGGCGTTGATAAGAGCACGTTGCTTTTCTTTCAATTTTTTGCCGTTCTTTTTAACTTCTTCGGCCACTAAATATCTTTAAAATAAATAAAAATTCATTTTTGCTTAAAGTTACATGGGTTTTACTGTATATTTTACCACTTTTAGTTGATTTTTTCGAGTGTCTCACAACCCAACCACTTTTTCCAGGAAGCCAATAAACATGTCCTCGGAAAATTGGCCATAAACTTTTACTTGTTGATCAAATCACTAAACATGTTAAATATGTATAAAAGTTGCGTATTTCCTTCACCTTTCCAACGGTATATAAAACTCTTTGATATCTTCATCAAGCAAAAAGTTACAGCCGAAAAACAAAACCCGTCTCACAACCCAACCACCTCCCTTACTATTTACAGTATTGCGTAATGCAAATAGGAATTCGATTTTTGGAGTACACCGACCGACTCTTCGCTGAAGAAAGTCATTTTTTGTTCGAAGATTCGTCTTCTCTCCAGAAAATGCAAATTCTTGTTCAATATTGACAGACCGACACCCATCAAGTTTCGAGAGGGTTGAAATCCTTAAAGAAACCAGAAATTACGTGTGCTCGCAGTCTCTATTCTTAACAATTTTAGTCAGATAGAAACTGATTTACATTCTCGAAGGTTTCACAATTCGATAAACATATTTTTCCAATGTTAAAACATTTGATAAAACTTGTAGATCCTATACGACTCGGATACTTCGCATATTATCAAGTTTGTCGTTCTCGTAAAGAGCTCCATTCAGAAAAACTCCAATGTTAATATTGCCCATACATATATATTAGCCCCGACCAAATTTGCGTCACTTAACATTTGACAAGAAAAATCAATGTACCCCGTTTCCTCGCTGAGAAACATTCCCCCGTTTATACGCGCTTGACATAACAGCCGAATTGTGAGCAGAGAAATGCCTGAACTTCGCGGAACGGAAACGCTGATACAAGCAAATGGACGGCGATTGGCTGGTCTCGCTCGAGCATGCTTGTTTCACGACGGAGTCCTTATTTTGCATTGATCTCGCCGAGGTCGTTTCGTTTCAATCCTAGATCTGCGCGCGGATCCAGCCGTAGAAAGCTGCCGTGTAAATTCCACTTGTTTCTCGGTACTGCGCTCCGTGATTAAAGAATTAAGCAATTACTGGCTCTGACCGATCAAACAAATCGAGTGTCCCACAAAAACATTGTCCGCGTTCTGAATACCGAGACGCGCTGAGAAAGAATTTAAAAGACCCGAACAAACCATTCCATTTCTACGTTTATTGTACATCTAATTCGTCAATTTCAGATATTTATATTTATTGACGAAACACGGCGCGACTCCGCACAGTGGTCTGCTAGCTCGCTTTTTGTGGCCAAAAATATTGTAGCGTTATTTCAAGGTTTAATGTTATATGATTACAGGTCGTTGGATTCGTCTTGATACCAGTTAGAATATTATGAAGTAAAAAATATATGTTAATATTTAAAACATTGAGGTGACCTTCATTTTCCACCATGCTTTCGCTGGAACAGGCTTGGTTAAACAGATTCCGTTTGTTTGATTCAAAGTGCTGAGCGGGGGCGAGTTTGGCAGCGGCGTTGGGAACAGCACTACCAACTCGAACAAGGTGAAGCTGTGCGGCGCTGACTTCTGCGTCCTTGGGAACGGAGGCCACGACAACCTGGAGCGTCCTCCGGAGTACGAGATCTACAAAATCTCCTCGATTTATCTAACTTGCGTGATCGTCGCCGTGATAATTGTCGCTCTGTTCGTCGATCCCCTCTCGAGGTGAGTTTTACAAACACAACGTTTCACGCGTCGCGCACGTGCGCGCGCCGAATCGAATCTCTTTGCTTTCCACTCGGCTCTCGGCAGGTGACCTTTAATTTTTCATTTCGCCGGGACACACAGCGCGCGCGCGCGCGCGGTTGCGAACGTTGTGATTAATACCGGGTGGAAATGTCGGCTGCAACTCGTAATAATCGTATTTATTGGTTTATTTATACATTGTAACATTCACTGTTGCGTTACGAGGCGCAGCACGGCCATGAGAACTGGCATTCCTCCGGCGCGGAGACAGTGTAACATTGAAAAATTACTTTCTAGGTATTAATAGGCATTCATGCTCGTTTTTCTGCACGCGCGCGTCCTCTCGCCTTTCCCCGAAGCGAAAACATTAATCAACTTCTCGGTTCTTTGATTTTTATGAAAACGATTCTCGATCGAAAACGAACGATCCACTCGCTCGTATTTACAAAACAGAAGACCCACAATATTTAGCGGAACGAGCCACAGAATGGTTTGCAATTCGCAAATTAGCTGCTTCCTCCTGCAAATTACTCTAACGATTCGTTTACCATTCGAATCGCTCGGCGAATCAACATTTCCCGCGCATAGATTACACCGAAATGCTATCACCTAATTAGATTCAATTTGCTTGTGCATGGCACGCATCGTTTGGCGAACAACTCTACAAGTTTTCAGTCAATATTTAGACGCGCGGTGTTAAAAACCGAGACTTGTTTTTCCTCTTAGTACGGTCGATGATAATGGTCTCCTTAGAATTTGATGATAGTCCTGCAACCGGACGGTGTAATCATATGTCGTACTTTTTTTCTCCCGCAAGTGCGTTACTGCATGACAAAATAAACTGTGGAAATTTTTGGCGGTCCTTTAACACCGTGTACACGAACTATAATTTGCAAATCGACGAGCGCGTTGCAAGGCCTGGAATTACAGTCGAATCGGAAAGTAAGTTAACGATTAGCGATATGCAGGCAAATGAATATGATGAATAAAATCAAATTGTTGTGTTGTTTTTAGTTAGAGGGTTGAAGGAAACGAACAAATATGTTAGTAAAACATAGTATATTATTATTGTATTATGCGTACACCAATCGTTAACTTACTTTTCGAGTCGACTGTACGACGAAGTGTGCGTGTGCAACTAGAAAAATCTTCTCTCAAAGTCGCATCGGTTTAATGCAAATATTTATTATCGATGAGTCAGCCTCTTATAGGCCTCATAAAGTCGTCTGTATTATTTAAAGTGGACTCGCCAAGACTCTATTTATTATCGCGAAAACACTCGACGCCACGCTAGAAGCTGGAAGGCCAGTATGTACTGAACTGGAGAAGTTCTTTTTTTTCTTCTTCTCTTCTTCTGCTTCAAGTTAAACAAATATCCCGAAGTGAACGATTACTGAAACCGCTCGGTGAAACTCTGTATTTTTCCATTTCCGTTATTAGAAGCCGCCGTCCGTGTTTTCAGCTCATTAACCCCATTACCGAGATCCCCAAACTGTCTTCTACGCGTGTCACAAGTTTTTTCTTATTCGAATACCGCGCAGGAAATTGCAGAAATTGCTGACTTTTATCCCGTCTATAATTTGCACTTGTATCTTGTGATACACGAAGTTACACTCTTTGTGAAACATGTTAAAATTCAGGTTGATTACGGCGGCTATGTCGTTCACCTCTGATTAAGACGTCAATCCACACGAATTCTTTAACTTTCTGTCGTAACGCGTTTACACAAGATAAGACGAATACACATAATTCGGAATGTTCGTAGTTCTCTGTTCGATTCGATGCTCAAATTCGATAAATCGTTGGGCTGCACGTGTGCAAACAGTGTGCGAAAATTGTACACGCGCTGGGCGAAGAAAAATTGTGGACTTGCGGCAGTTTTTCGCGGTGAAGAATTTTTGAAAATTCTATTCCATGGAAATGAAAACGGATACGCTGTATTACATCATTTAAAGTAACACCAAACAGCTCTAAAATTATCTTGCCGGTTGAACATGTTTCTAGTTATGATGTTTACTTTGTTATCAAATAACTGTCGCGTGAAGAAAAATTGTGGGCTTACAGCGCTTTTTCGCGATGAACAGTTCATAACATTCGATTTCATTATTGACTGGCTGAAGTAAAAACAAACGTGCTGTGTTACATGATTGAAAATCAGAAAGACCAGCTATAAAATTATCCTGGCGGTAAAAAATATTTCTAGCTATATGTATATGATGTTTACTTTCTTCTCGAACAACTGTAGCACGATACGCAAACAGAGACGGAATCGATAAAGTTGCCTGACGAACATGAGACGCGATGACGCGAAAAGACAAGCTTAACAAAAAATTAATTCAACCAATCCACTTAGCAAAAATATTTTCATATTGTGGCGTCACGCGTGTTTGCGGAGCACCGGTTACACGAAACTGCGAACGAAATTTATTTCTTCCGTGATTATGTGTTCTCTATCGCCGCGCGCACGAACGTAGATAAATTAGCGGAGACACAGTATAATAAATTTCGTTCGCATTCATTATTTCACACTTGGCTGGTCGGATCGGTATCGCGGCCATTTTGTTCGTATAGCTCCCATAAATTCACGGATAAATGTATTTTTTTCGACGCCGCGCCGCGCCGGACGACCTTCACGATCTAAACAAAGGTCCTTTTTACGCAAACGTCATTTCTCCAGCCGATGGCGGCATTGAAGCGTAATTAATTAATCGGCGGCCTTCGAGGAAAGTAAACGTCGCGTTTCATTTATTCGAACGCAGCTTCTTCGCAATTATCATTCTCAGACAGTCGTGCATTAACACTTTACCGACTGGAGGCCAATTAATTGGGACACGTTCTCGACAATTGCATTCCCAGATCGGATTTTAACACAATATTTCTCAAGCAGCCATATTGGAAATCCTAGAACAACGTCGTAAAACAATTTTCCAAAGAAGATGCTTAGACAATGATTAACGATAATAATTACAAAGATCCAATCTCAAGCGGAATCGAACTGAAATGGAAAATTACTGCGTCTTTATGCAAATTTTCGCGTTTTCGTATCTCATTCCGCAATACCCCCGGCGGAGAAAAAATTTGCTGCATCCATTAGCAAGCTCAGTGTGTATCCAACACGTGTACAACATTGGAAACTATTATAGAATCAGTAAACTTCAATCTAATATACTTATAATCATAGTAACCAGAATTTATCAAGAAAATACAAACAAAATCTAAATCTACATAAACTGAAGTGAATATACGAAACGTGTTTCTAAATTTTCCATATAAAAAAAGTCTCTGCGATTCCGACAACTTGGAATTTTTCTCAGAAATTGTGTTCACGTTGTGCAGCAATCCAGTTACTGTTCTAACTTCTAAAAAAAAGTTTAAATATCAGTGGGTGTCGCTGTAGAATTCGAAACAGAAAACGAGAAGCAACGCGAAACAGAAATGCTTGGAGAATTTCAAGAAACGTAAGCGAATAACTTCGAGTACACGTTGCGGCGCAGGTTTTCGCATGGAAACCGTTCGAGTTCGTCGGTAAAATGCGGTGCGTTCTAGCTGGCAGAACGTTAATTGTTATTTATGAATTTCGATAAGAAGCAACGTGTTGTTCCATCGGGTGAACGCCTGCTCGCGATGGCGCGGCGCATGTACAAAGTATACAGAGTATACGTGTACGAGAGTACGCTCGTTACGGAGACTTCAATGCCGACAACAGCCAGAAATTTATCGAGTTTTAATAAGTACAAATTGCCGCGGCTGGTTGCGTAACAGCGCTGTGCTTGGATGCATCCAGCGTCGGATGTACGCTATTTTGTAATCATGAGCAGAGCAATGTTTATAGCGATTCTGAATGGGAGAAGAGGAGGGGATCTTGCGCGGATCTCGCGCGATACACGATTATTAAGCCGCCGGTTTCGTAATACCCCTGGAAAAAATATTACTGTCTTTTTTCTCGCTCTTTTTTTTCTGCTCTTCCGTTATGTGGGCGAGTTTTCAAGAAGCCGCCACACCGGAAGCTTCTGGAAACCCGATTCCGCCGCGAGATTCCTCCGCTACGCTAATTCCGCTCGCCGGAAGAGATCGCAACCGTAGAACCGATTTTTTCCACGCAATCTGCTGTGGAAATTTGCATTAACCCTTTTTTTTATAACAATAAAATACTTGTACAATACCTCAGGGTTTACTAATTGATTAGTGAGTGAATTGATTAGAGACTGCAGCTCTTTACGCGTTTATGGTTACAATATTAGTGATAACTTATTACCAATGAAAATAGGATCTCATTTGGTAGCGCTTTCTTAAAATTTGCCTTGGTCTGATTCTGTCAATTTACATGCTCTAGTATTTTTTGAAAATTCTCCAGTAGCCATAAATGCATAATAAGATCCGCAGAGTCTGGTTATCGCCCAAAGTGGAATGCTGTTAAATTACTTTGTTTACCGAAATGAAATATTACTCGGGTGATAGGATTGTTATGAGCCTTTTTACCGCGACGTTCGGTTTTATGGTCGACTTTATAAAAGCCACGTCACGGCAAATGCAACGTGGAATTCAAACACGTCGAGCGCATCAATTTAACGAATCTTCTCCGAAGCAATTTAAAAGCAAGAAGCGACTGAAAGCGTGATTATATAGGAAAAGGAGAAACGTTTTTACATTCTTAACGAAGTATGTTGGCACGTCGAGGCTTCTTTTTATTGACACCTGCCCATCGAAATGATATATATATATATATATATATATATATATATATATATATATATATATATATATATATATATATATATATATATGTGTATAAGTTATTTGGCCGTGGGCGAACTTCCATGATGGCGGCGGCCTAGATCATCGCGCTTCAATCATTCGGAACTCAGAACTTGAAATTTTTTGCTCCACTGAATCCGCTGAAATTGATTCTTCTTTTTCTTCGAACATGAATATGTATGTATATTAACTTAAACTGCCGCAGACGAATAATTTTAACTTTTACTCCTTTTTTATTTTCGCGAACTAGAACGAGACGGTTTTGACAGCGATTTCTTGCATGGCGCCATTCGAGTTCGCACATGTTAATCTCAGAATGATTTATGGCATTCTGTTCGCTTGTCCAATTTGTTCATTTTTATACCGGTATAGTTCGACAAATCTCCTCGACAAAGAGACACGCATGAGACTCCTAATTCAGAGTATGTGTACAGTACTCATTGGATGATTGGCTGTTCAAGAATGAACGGAACAATGTTTATGGGGTGTCGTCCTACTACACTTCTATCTCCTATAATTACCATAATATTTGCATTAGCGTAGATAAAGCAAACTTCGTTACGAGTCAGACTTTATCACAATAATGGCGTTACGTGCGCAGAGTGATTCACTAACCCGGTCAGAAGCTTTTCGCGAGCTAGCCATTCATCGTTCGCATAATTCTTAACACGCGCGGTTTTTCGTATTCCGTCGAGTTTCTATATTTTCATTCGGTAGATAGACAATTATAAATCGAGCTATAAATTTCTCTTAAAAACAGTTTTAATATTGTTCAATTCGTCTGTATTCTATAAATTGTAAAACGCTCAACTGTTTATGAGGAAACATACATACATAGATCTAGGTTGAACGAAATGTCTTGGTTTTGGAATTAAAATTGCTGCGCGTCCAAAGAGTTAAAGCTAGAATAATAAAAGAAGGCGTTCCACAGCCGTTCCCAGTGAATTTTAGCGAGCTAGCCATTCATCATTCGCATAATTTCTAACAATTATATGTAAATAGCTAATTTCTCTTAAAGCTATTATAGAATAATAAAAGAGAAGGCATTCCACAGCCGTTTGCAGTGAATTTTAAACAGAGAATAGAGTCAATTTTACGTAGGGTCAGCCGCGAGCCAGAGTAAAAAGTCGAAACGAATCTAGTTTACCATAATTTACAACGCCAGCGGCAAGAGATCAATCTTTCTCGCAGATACAAAAACATTGTTGATTCCTCGGCGAATACCGTTAACGCCGAAAGGAAGTTGCCGTGTTATGGTAAACGTCGCGTCGAGACGAATGTTTTGGCAGTGATCGAGTTGTATAAACGGGCCGGCCAGGCCTGTCAAAGATTTGTCATTCTGACCCTGATAATACCTTCGAACATCTCTTACAAACTGATCAGGCACACGCTCCGTCGCGTCGTCCTTATTTGCATTTGAATGCCGCGATGGTCCGTGCCATTATTTTCTCGCCCCTTTTATAACAGTACATATTACCGTACCAAGGACTTTCTTTTATCCGGACGTCGGCAACGTCTAATCATCCTCTGCGATTTCAAAATATTCGTAGCTTCGCGCGTCCACCACTTCCCATTCTATGTATACAGTAGTATACACAGCTCACCGCTGCTTCGTATCCTTTCCTTTCGAGATAAAACGAGATACCTCGGCGACCTTGCTGCATTGTTACGAGCGCTATCGAGGATAACGTTAATGGCAGTTAATCACGTCGGGTTTTCACTCCCCTTTCATTCCGCGAACGGCGTTACCGGCGCGGCGTCGCGTCGCATGTAACGCGATTCCCTTTACAGATACGGAAATATCGTCTCGATATTCGTTCCTTCGATTACAATCGATTAATCGCTCCTCTTTTACACGATTGATACCGACCATTCTTGTGCGCGCAAGAAAAATTTTTGTCCGTCCGTCCATAATTTTGTTGTCAAAGGACCCATTTTTCTAATGCGGAGAACATGTATATCAAATCTGACCAAAATATCCTATATGAAATTTAAGTGGGGTAATTGTTTTCCAATTTCGCTTTAAGAACTGTGCCCCTACCCCCCCCCCCCCATAATCATTCCAGAATTTCTCAATCTCTTTTTCCAACATTTACTCAAATAGTATACGCTAACGAGCATAACTGATTCAACACGCTTTAAATCAGAATAACTTTTTTACGAATGGACCAAACGATTTCAATTTCTCTGTAAGGCTAGAAGAATTAGTTTAGTAAATGACGTCTAAAAAATATTTTGAAAAAAAGCATTTACAACTTTTTTACGAATATTATTACAACTCGTATAAATTATATACGCTCTGAAAATTTCATTGAAGTTGGTTAATTGGTTTACGAGCTGTAAACGATCAAAAGTGGTAAAAAGGCCGAAAATCTTGAAAAATTACAATTTTTACCACTTTTGATCGTTTATAGCTCGTAAACCAATTTCGATGAAATTTTCAGAGCGCATATCATTTATACGAGCTGACCAAGCACATCTTTGAAATTTTCGTTATTGGCCCAGCTAAAAATGTAGCAAAAATCAATTTTTCCTATTTTAATCAAATTGAAACAAGCAAATCAAGCTGGAAGCTTGTATTCTTTAATTTCCATTTTGTCGAAGATAAGTAAGTGTGTATGTACTAAGGGGAAAGAAACTGTTTAGAACTTTGTTGTATATGTGCATCTTCTGTGGCTGTCCTGATCCAAGAAAAACCTATTCGATGCAATGTTACAATCTTTGAATGTTCCTACTGTTTTGCATGCGATCCATTCATTTCTTAATCTAATCATTATGGCAGCTTTGAACGGGAAATACGCCAAGATCAGATTCCATTGTTAGTGATAAGCGTGGAGATTTTTACAGAAGAAGCATGATGCAACTACGACCGAGTGTTGGCTGTAGATCGAGCAAATTATGTTCATTTTACTGCTACTAGATTATTTTTTAATATAATGTTGAAATTTGACAGCGTGAAAGCATTCTTGTGTTCATCATCACTTTCCGTTTGTACGACAAACTTATCCAATTTAATGCACCATTTAACAACAACGGTTACTTTTCGATTTAATCACAGTATTAAACGATCAACTCTATATCGAATTTCACCATTTCTCAACAAAACCTCTTGGCGCGTCCTGAATACGCAAACATCCGCTGCACAGCGATGCGCGCTATAATTTCATAGAATGATGATGTAAAATGCTAAATGAGACGATGAAGAAAGTTGAATTTGCAAGAGATTTACTCTAGCGGATAGCCTGCACACGCAACTTAATATTTCATCGCACATTAGAGACACGTTACATAATTTTAGTTTCGTTTGCACGTGCGGTTGCAGTTTCGGTTTCAACGCCGAAGAAACGGAAAGTCATTTATACCGCAATGGATTAACTTTTACCCTTCCACGTGGCTTTGATCATGCTCGTATTAGGTTTCTACACGGTGATCGGAGAGCAACGTTGATCCAGGTTAAGTCCACTGTTTCTAGAAATCAGGTTTCTCAAAATCCGTGTGAACAGCTCCGTGCTACGGGTGGTTGCAGAGTTGATGTTCGGGAGAACGTCAACTCTCCGAACCCGGCGTCGATGGAAGCGCGGTGTTGACTTAGCAGTCAGCTGCACGAGCAAACATGCTCGGTGTCGGTTAATCCGTAACTCAATATAAACTATGCGACGACTCAATCGGCCTTGAATTCGACAGAAGTCAAAGGCTTCTGCCAGTCGTCCGCTGGGAGCGGTTTACGCAAGTTTCCCTCGCCTTCGCGCATACATTTACGACCGATTAACGGTCCACGGCTAATAGTTTATTCCAGACTCGCGACATATTTACGATCGGCAAGATGTTGTCCTTTTCTTTTCTTGTTCGTCTCCTCCTCTTTCCCGCGCTGCTGCTCACCGTGTAAAGACCAACCGGTACCGGACTATGAGTCAGGCATTCTTGAATTATGTATCTAGATTAGCCGATGGCTTGTTTAATGTTTACAAGCTGACACATTCTAGGCAGAATACATGCACACGAAGACCGGTGCGTTGACATTCGCCGATGTTCGCGATCGGACCTCGTATCGATAATATTTGTACGACAGCGGGCTTGTTAATCTATTGTCAATAGACATTCTCTGTCGTTCTATGCGATTCGACTATCGCTGGGCTGTCGTCCAACGACCACGTCACACGGCCGATTTTGGGGAACGATTTCGGGATTTGTACGAAATCAGCTCGAGTCGGAATTGGACACAGCGGATCTTTATACCAAATACAAATGTTCTACCCGAGATATTTCAAGGAAAAGGATTGTACTACGTTTTCATCGTGAAATACTAAACTGTGATCTCATGCCACATTCATGATAAAAGAAAACAGTTTCTAGCTTGATGTGTTGCTTGGAATGGCGTTTCGATCAACAACTTTATTTCGAGAAAACAGTTGGCTCGTTCAACGTTCCCGGTAAAAATAAGACGTTTCATATGCAACAACCTAACAGCACTGGTTTTCGCATGACGGTTTCCCGGTCCGATGCATACCGGCGGCACAGCTATTTGCATACATCCACCGCCTTCTATCGGTAATTAATGCGTCTGGCCTTCCGCTTGATTAGATCGAAAGATAGCGGACGTGAAACAGGGACGATACTTTTATCGCCTAATCTATTCGGTGAATTCGACGGTAGCGTCGTGCGAGTTGTGCCGATAATTACGGAAAAATGCTCCAGGTGAACATTTAGAAACATGAATAATGTTGTTCCAACATTAATATCCTTTCCCTTTTTACTATCTCGAAACAAGAAATATATGATTTAAACTACTTTCAAAAATCCGTGATTTACAATCTTTATGGATAGACAGTTTAATGGCCTAGGGTTCGTGTTCGAAGGCCACGAACGTATCGCTTCAGAAATAACAACGATTTTCCATAAAACCTGCGTGGAAAAAAAAGGGCGCGATTAACCAGGAAGCAGATTTCGAACGTAATAATCGCACAGAGGCCATGAAAGCGAGCCGTTTATTACAGCTGTCGAAACGCTGATTGTCCCCCCGCGAAGCGCGAGACGTCCGTAGGTCACATCGAACGTGATAATATTTCAAATCGACCGTTCGGAGATCGCGCGATCGCTGAAAGAACGCGTGAAATCCGCGATCCATTTATCAGCGGATCGTGACAAGTAAAAGTAAATCTACGGTGGCGCGAGGAGACCGGCAACGGTGCTGCGCGCGTCGTTATATACATATAAACAAACACCGATAAGCAATCGGTGGAATAAAAGGAACGGGATGATGCATAGGCCGGTTGAATCACAGAGAGATCGTCGGTCGTCGCTGCGTAAATATTTATGGCCGTGTTTCGCGAATAAAAAGTCCCATTAGAATGCAAATCTGATGATCCTTTATGAATTACGTAAAGGCGAGCTGTTGCATACGGTATTACCACGGCGAGGGAGGGAGAGAGATACAGAGACTTCATTCATAGGATCCGATACGCCGGTAAAACGCGCGTTGATGATTGCAATCGGCTTGACGATTGTAGCGCATAATATCGGAGCGGTTAGAAAAATTGTCGTTTTCCTCCGGCGCGACCAAGACCGTGTTATTTCCGTGTTCGCTCGTACGTTCGTTCTGTGTTGCCTGTTGATCGTCGCGCCTGTTGCACAAACACCGTTCCCGGACCTGTTCTCTGCTCTCTGTTCTCTCCCTCGGCTCTCTTTGTGCGGACAAGTATGTTCGCGGCCACACCATGCTGCCGAACGCATACCTGCCGCCTCCTTTGTCCCGGCTAAAAACAACCGAGAGAAAGGTGTGTATCTCCCGTAGCCGAGAACACTTGACGTACTTTCGATTTCCGGCATTTTGCGCTCCGATGAACATTCAATTCATCGCGGACACCGCCCCTCACCGGCGGCGCGGCGAGATCTGCGTGTTCGCAAGCCCGCCGCGCGCACGCTGTGTCGAATGCCCAATCTATCATAGGTGGAAACAAATATTTGACAAGCTCGGCCCCGGCTTATCTTGAAGCTTCGAGGGTGATGAGAATCGAAATTTCCAAGCTCCTAATTTCGAAGCGTTGTTGGCTTTTGGGAAGCAAGGTAATTTTGTAATAAAGAAAACAGGCAGATATCTTTTAAACGTTATTTATGTAGATGCTCTCTCTTCAGAAGTTAGGTTTAGACTGATGATGCTCCGGAGCTCGCCGGTACATTTTATACCAAAAACGTGAGTCATGTCGGCATGCGGACTCAAAGGGCCGCCGCTCTATCTTTGTTTACGAACCTAAGATATCGCAGAGATTAATGTAACAGGACCGGCAAAGATGGTCCCTGGAATGTTTAAAACAATGGTACATACTCGGAACAGTATTCATTTCTGTATCATGACGTCATATATCGACACCCGAAGATATGGTTCCTCGAATGTATATGTATACAATAGTCCTAGGGACTAGGAACAGATAAATGACGTCATATATCAATAAGCGTCGAAGGTAATGACTAAACCTCTGTTGTAAATTGTTGCAAGATTAAAAGATCTATCTATTCTGTTTAATCTCGTGCTCACTGCCGAAAACCATTCGACTTCCTTGGGGAACTTCCTTTTGGCGGCAGGGAATCAACAATGATTTTGTATCCGATAAAGATTCGTTGATCTCTCGTCGTTGCATCGGGCGCGTTCTCGCATCTCGCGGATGGAGTCGTGCTGGTTACTCCGTTTCATGAAGGTTCGCCGCGTTCATTATACCCACGGGCGAAACCGGTTCCACTGTGTTTTCTTCGTGCTTCATTTTTTCCGTTGGTTTATTTGTCGCAATCGGCGGAAAACATCGAATTCAGATCAGAAAGAGACGCCGGTAGAGACCACTGAGAGATGTTCTCTTCGAGAGCAGCTGCCCCGGGGGCAGAGCTGGTCCCGTCGTCAGTGGGACCGATAATTTTGCAGAAAGATCGCGGAAGTCCCTTGGGCAAAGAGCGTGTGTCCCGGCCCAAGAAAGTGAGGAATCGTAAAAGAGCCGTTCCGCAGAATCCGGTAAATTATCCTGAGCTAAATTTAGCAGGGACTCGAACGCGATCCAGGCCCCTGAAGATTGCTGCCGCTGCCGCGAAGCCGGTCTAAGGATCGAGGGATCCAGGCACGACACGAGCTTTCGGGTTCGTCGGGAGGACCTCGTTGCCAATGGATTCGCGAAATAAATCTGAATGGTAGCGTTAAACTGGCATCCTCCCCGATCCTCGACCCCGGACGGCATTCCAGCGAAACACGTTCGTTGTTTGAGTTTCTGAGCCTAATGCGCGCCTTGAGTCTCCCTCTCTCTCTCTCTCTCTCTGGAAACCGAACGGCCACGTGGTACCGGTCATCAACACTTAAAATGTTAGCGAACCCGGTTAGCGGTTTGCATTCGATTGTCGGGAAGGTTTGAAACCTCTCCGAGTTCTTTAACCGGCCGGCCTGCAAAGAGTACGACAGATTAATGATAAGTACATACTACTCGCTACGTGGCAGAAGCTCGTCCATCAATATGGTGCACGTTTGGTCGGCTTGTATTACCATAGTGATTTAAACGCTCCTACAATAGAGCTAGTGTTCAAAGATAACGTTACGGCAAATGAAATTAAGCCGTGCGCCTCTGTCTACTGTTTGTTCAACGTCTGCAACCCTATACATATTTATTGGCGTTGGTTTTTGTCATGAAAGTGGTGTCCAAGAGTCAGGATTAATTCATCCATTTAGTGTTAATATCCTTTTCCTTGAAATATCTCGGGTAGAACATTTGTATTTGGTATAAAGATCCGCTGTGTCTAATTCCGACTAGAGCTGATTTTGTACAGGGTGACGAGAAATAACGGAGTTAAACATTTCATATTATAATTCTGTCAAATTGACGCCAGAAGAGCTGCGGCCCATTGCCGAAAATTTCAAGACACGTTTGAGCCTCTGTATCGGCGCAAAGGGTGGCCATTTCGAAACTTCTTAAATATATGAATACTAAAGGTCCATGTTATGGTTGTTATCATTTGGTTTTTCAAAATTCGTCGATTTGACAGAATTATAATAGGAAATGATTAACTCCGTTATTTCTTGTCACCCTGTAGTATGGTATAGTTACAGTGAATCGGAAACGCGGCGCGCGTCTCGTCCCGCTAGAAGAGATTCTGTACTGTTCGAGAACAGAGAGAGTGAGGGGACCGTTAGAGTAATTCACCTGCTTGGTGGCAGAATAGTGCTGATTCGGAAACGGTTCGCCATGATCGCTCGACTACCTGGCACTGCTGGGAAAGAAAGAGACAGAGACAACACCATCGTGGATCTAACAATCTAACATGTTCGCGTCTTATGTAATGACGGCTGCTCTCACAGAATACAGGGACGTTATAGAACTGGTCAGTGTTACAAAGATACTGGACGAAGGATTTCTCGATCTGTTATTATGTACCAGGCTTCGACGGGAACAGTTATCTTTCGTCTCGAAAATATATTCTGCTCGGACTCTCTATATTTCAAGACGTAAATTCCTTCTTTGAAAACGTTTATTTTGGGATGATTAATCGGTAGACTTGTGGATCGTTGTGTAAAATCAAATTAATCAGTTTTACGAACGCTAATATGTATCTGGACGGCGGATTTGATGAAAAAATTAAACCGACTTCGAAAAAACGCACTAAAATATATGAAATATTTTGTTCCATTTAATTTATGCGAATACACACGAACTTAAATGCAATACAATCTTTTCGGAGGCGGCGCAAAATTGAAAATTTTCGACACTGGACATTACGAAAATCCTTAAATTCTTCTACATGCTTTCACATATTAATGTATCTTCTCTTCCCACCTACTGATTTCCAAGTTCACCATATCCCAATGAAGTCATAATCAGCAACATCTGTCATTTGGAAAATTTTCAAGATTGCGCCGCCTCCGAGAAGATTGTATTGTATTTAAGTTCGTGTGTGTTCACATAAATTAAATGGAACAAATATTATTTCATACTTTTCAGTGCGTTTTTTCGAAGTCGGTCTAATTTTGTTTATTTCACACTTTTTTAGTGGAACGAGCAGAATTTGTAGAACACCGTGGGATGGTTTTTCGGTCTTATTGGTTATTCGCAATACAAACCGCGAAGAATGAAAAACTGCAAAATTTGTTTTCAAGGGACCAATCGGGAGACATACCCTACAAAATGCAGAAGGTTTCGTCCCGATTGGTCCATCCATCTCGTCGTAATCGGTGAACATACATAGAAAAAAAGCAAAAAAGAAAAGAAAGGCACATACAGATCGAATTGAGTAACCTCCTCCTTTTTCGAAGTCGGTTAAAAATGAGTATATGTGATTTAGAACGATAAAAACATTCGGAGAGTTTAAAAATTCTGTTAAATTATTGTCAACCTATTAAATATACCAATGAAGAAAATAAATGTCTATTCTACTCCAGTTTGTTGCAATTTAGGTAGACAATGTTCATTTTGCATAAAAATCGGATAATTTTTAATTTCTACGTTCATGGAACATCGCGTACGGACACGACAGCGTCTTGGTGTCGAGAAAATAGAGTCAGCAACGATTCTGCAACTGTTACTGGTTTTCTATACCACTTACTATCGAGCGGCTTATATGAAATGTAATTAGATACTGTTGCACGTGCGTGTGGCTGCCACGAAGTGATAGAGTCAGCCTCGTATTATTCAGTCAGCATAATAGGCACAGGGCCTTTCTATTTGCATATAATTCTCCAGCGACTGAGAGAGGCAAGTATCATCGGAACACTGTGTAGACGACGACGTTCGAATGATTCTTGCCGGTCGCGGTCCTCTCGCTGGTACAGCTCCTATCCACCGTTAATCCACTCGTGAATTCAGATCTGGACATAATTCATGAATGCTCAATGGTATTCCAAACGGTAAACAGTTTAGACATGTTGAAATGAGGATTTTACGATCGGATTCTGAAATATCATTTAATTGGACTGTGCATCCAATCGTATCGTTCATTCATTTGTCGCTTATATTCTTCAAATCAGTTGTTTAAGTCACGTGAATTAATTTTTATGTATGTTTTACTTGATAGCTTGTAATTAGACAGCGGATCTTTATGGAAAATAGAAATTGATTCTCTTTTTTGACGTGTGTTTACTTTTACCGTTTTAAATTACAGCTACTCGCGTAAAGTTTACCATTCTCGTAAAATGTTCGAAGCACATTTTCTAAAATCAAAGACGACACCGACCAGCGAGACGGGAAGATGCGCGGAGACACTTGAAGAGCGTAAAAAAGCTAATTTATCCTCGCAGGTGCATAATTTCTAATAAAATCGCTGCCGACAGCGGCCGCGCACGGTAATTTATGTGACAACGTAATTAGCGACGGAAAAAATTCATTCGAGGCAACGAATCAGCAGACAGTTATTTTTATTGACCGGCGGATCGATCATCGGCGGCCGTTTAACTTGATTTAAAGATCGACGTATACGATTATGAATCGATTGTTCCGAGAACACGGAGTCTAGTATGATTACGAGCGCTGCATTCCTCCGCGGTTGAAGGAGAAATGGATCCCACGGAACGGAATCGTGAAACGATTGGCATTATTAATCCGAACGCAAGCGAGAAATTCTTTCGTGCAGTTCTGAAAACAATGTTTGAGCTTAATGCCGCGTTTATACATATGCTAGTTGAATGCACCTTGCAAAATGCATGGAGGCAACAGACATCTAAAATGTAATGAGGAAAGACATTGCCGTCTCTCGGACGCTATTCAATGCTGCGACTCAGGGGCGCCAGACAGGTGCGAAGGGTTACGTTCTACTATAAAATAATGAATCACTTAGCGACACATGTTGCGAGCGCATTTTTAGCAAATTTGAAATGCATTATAATTGCCATACCATATAAGATCCCAACATCTTTCCCAAAAAGCGACTTCACGTTTATAGCTTTCATGTATTCTTCTTTGGGAATGGTTTATCGATAGTTCAGTCAACGAAAAGTTGTAGAGGGCAATGGAAGGAACACAATTATTAACTTTGGGACTTTATTTGGACTAGTTAGGAGGTAAATATACTAAACGTATAGAAGGTCCCCTTTTTCGGTTTTTCGCTTATATTTCGGAAACTATGCATCCTACCGATAAGACCATTCTATACAAAATCAAAGCTGATAAAATGTGCCACAAGATTGATTGGATTCAGTTTTTCGCTATCTCGCATAGTTCCCGAGATATCCGCGCTGAATGTTCATTAATTGTGCTTTACAACGAACTAATTTTTAACATTATTCTCAGCCTACTAAAATGGTTAAGAAATTCTAATTTTGTACGGCAATAACGCTTAATGTCGGAAATCAAAGAACACACTTCAAAACAACAGACAACATTGTTTCCAAGAAGAAGTCCAGAGACATCCAACAATTAATCTGAAGAAGACGGTTCTATAGAGACGAGAAATCTACGAAAGCAACAGCGACAAACCACGAATCATTTTGCAGAAGATGATTGACTACGAACCGCGAGGCTTTACCCTAATTGCAGGCTTAAATGCAATAATAATTACGTTGATGGCTGCGATGCTCGTTCTGTAATACCAGCACGCGAATATGTACCGCAACGTCGTCGTTGCATAGTTTAATTTTTAGAAGGTTTTTCTGGAAATTGAACCGGCCGAATTGCGCCTCGAAATTACGTCGAACGTATCCGATTATTACGAGCGCGTGTGTGGCTCATCTTCAATGATCCAGTCGATATTGTCCTGGGATTTCTATTGTAGAGCTTCGCATACACGCGACGCGCTCGTTTCCTGATGTCACCGGAATTCCGAATTACCGATTTTATGGTTGATGATATAAACACGTCACTCGGTTATCCTCGTTCAGGGAGATCGCTCGACAATCATCGGTGTCGAAGAAAATGTTTCTAGAGGGAATATCCTCTTGAAAACCTACATATTCTGACAATTATATATCACTGTAAATATTGCTTATACGTCGGTAATGTAAAATAATTGTTACATCATTGAATTACTTTATATCAAATGTAATATAAACTACTAAACATTTAAGTGTTGCATGAGTAAAAAGCATCGGTTTAGTATGCACAAAATGAAAAGAATCGTATAGAATGGAAATATTCTAGGTCAGAAGAAATGTGTAGTTTTCCTGTTAGACTCGTTCCGAGTGCAAGGGGTTGAATTTTCCAATTATCGAAACTACAAAGATTCATTTATGGAAAATAATGGAATAAATTTCCTTATCCATTGTACTGAAAATTACGGACAATCTCAATCAATTTAGAGCTCCCATTTTTCTAAGGTGATACTGACCAGATGCCTTCAACGCGCTTGGTAGGTTAGGTGTTCCAGCGGACTGGTGAATGGCAAAAAGTAAATGTAACTTTTCGTGAAACGTTACTCCTATTGTTTCAGGTATGGCGAAAAGCAACGACGAGCCGATAGCCAGGATCTCAGTGGTATACAATTGCTCTCAGCAACCGCTTATCAACTGAAGAAACCGTATCAGCAGCTTCTCATACCGATCACAGTATGGATCGGCATGGAGCAGGCGTTCATCGGCGCAGACTTTACACAAGTGAGTGACTGAAAATTGTTACGTAAGGAAAAAACCTTTCACAACAAAAATACTAATTAAAAGTACATTATACTTGGTCACAGTGGGAGTCGTAACGATAATGCCTGTGCCTAATGTATATTTAACAATGCAGATGTTTGCTAAACTCCTACTGCTATCTGTTTCATGAAAACACAGTCGTTACAAATTATCCTGTACACCCCACAGTGGGTAAATTTGACATTTCAACGAAAACATGATTTCATTAATTTCTTGCCACAAAAATCGATTTCTTGAAAAAACCAGAGGCAGTAGACAAATTTTGAGACCAGATTTGAAATCAGAGTGAAACAATCTACGGGAAATGATATATAGCATGTTAAAAACAAAATTTTTCCGCTCATGGTAACGGAGAAACCACATTTTCTTGAAATTGTGCTAGTTTAACGAATTTTCTGAAGGTTAAAAACCGTTCGTACCGTAATCTCCCCATTTTCCCATATTCTGCAAAGTTTCAGCTTTAATTTAAAGAAAAATTCATCGCTCTACCTCATGTCTATCGAAAGTTCTTTGATTTTGAATCGAGTTAGGTCAAAACCCACTGTGCGCCCCCTGTCGAAGAATCGAGCAGAATGAACGATTCAGGAATGCACGCGCAATTAGTAGATCGTGGATCTTCGCGGAAAATAAATATTTTCATGGTCGATCGGAACGAATGGAGTTGGCTAGAAAGTACGTTCTTTTTTTCAAAAATTTCAATTAATCGGAAGTGTAGAGAAAATACTAAAAGTTGCATTTTTTAACATTTTTATGTGGGCCCTTTAATTATTTATTTAATGATGCCGTAAACCATGTTCGCTTTATAAAGTGAAATTAATATGAACACAAAATAAATATTAGCACTGTATTGTCTCGCTTGCTTAGAAAATAAATTAATAATGTAGGGAGGGTAGTATTTACGATTGAGGAGCAGTTCGAAAGAGTGTCCATTCGAGTGCTAAGGGTTAGAAAAGTTATCATCCTTTTAAGAATATGTCCGAATATTAATGCTCTCGTCGCTGTAGATCGTAAAATTCTTCGAATCTCCCTGCGTGAACTGATAAAATCTGTTCATCTTCGATTATCGAAAAAATTCGGTCGGTACTAAAAAGGGTAGAGAGACGACGTCGTTTTGATCTGGGAAAGGGAATATCGCAGCTAATTCGATCATTTAATTGCAAACGGCGTAGCACACGGATGAAAACCGCGAGTGACTCCTCGGGCGGCGAGCGCAGTATTTAGTATTACAAAGTCAAACGAGTTTCCTGTCGGATTAAAAGTCAAAAGGCAATGAATTCGACGACGAAAAACGTTTACGGATAGAGCTGACGTCCGAAACTGGCATCCTGGAGCCATTAACGATTATCCTGATCGTCGAATAGACCACAACAACCAGCAGCAACAACAACAAAACAAAAAAAAAAAGAAGGAAAAAAGACTGACTAGGATCACCCGGATACCAACCGGATACAGAACGGCAGATTCATGATGCGTAACGGCCATGCGAGGTCGTGCAATTGTTCTCCGGAAATACATGCCGCTGATCACAGATACGCTAAAATATCAGACCGAAGCACGCATCATCCTTCGGCCGTTTAAACCACCGAATCATCTTCGGATTATTAATTGTATAATGCAACGATTGGATTGCGTGGAGGAAAAGAGGGAGAGATAGAGGATAAGAAGTTTGAGGAGAGGAGGAGAAGGAGGAGAGGAAAAGAGTGGGGAAAAAAGGAATGATACAGTTTGGAAGGCAAACTTGTTTGAAACCAGTTCGATGACGAAATATATATACAACAAGATGGCCAAGGAATAAAGTAATTGGAGAAATAAATGCTACTGGAAGGCATCAGGATCCCCGAGACGCCTGGCTCCCATTGAATCAGCTGGTTCCACATGTTATAAATAGCCCAGAATCTTATTCTTGCAGCAATTCCCCGATACCACTTCCATACCTGGAATCCCGTGAACCAGTATTTCTTCTTTTCTTCGTTCCTTTTTTCACAGCTCCGCGTATCGAACGCGCCGCGCAGCGCAGCGCCGCTTTGCTCTCGCACGCACACGCGTGCCAGAATGAAAGCGCATAGACGCATCCCTGCTGTTCTTCCCATTCCATTCCAGTGAAATTTCTTCGGGTTAGTCCGAGACCTTTTCTCGGCTCCACCGACGAGAAATCGATTCTGCAATCGCAAAAATACGAGAATCATTTTAAATTACGATCAAGTTCATCTTTTCCGACAACCCCGAAAATTTTAACGAATCTTATGGAATTGATAAAAAGGTGCAGGTTGTCGGGATCGCTGAGAAAATACTTAAAGTTGTGTTCTGCAGCTTTTTTACATGAGCTTGTATGGAAAATGTAAAACATACTTTTAGTCCAGTCAATAAATGCTTATAAGGGGGGATGTAGAGGGAAATGGAAGGAACACAATTTTTAACTTTGGGACTTTGTTTGGACCAGTTAGGAGGTAAACATACTAAAAGTCTCCTTTCTCGGTTTTCCGCGTATATCTCGGAAACTATGTGTCCTAGCGATAAGACCATTCTATACAAAATTGAAGCTGACAATATGTGCCACAAAATTGATTGGATTCAGTTCTTCGCTATCTCGCATAGTTTCCAAGATATCCGCGCTCAAAGTTCTCTAGTTGTGAAAAAGAAATTTCTGCTTCACTCTTTCTGCCTTCTTTGACTAGCTAACTCTTCAGCACGATTAGTGAACTTTGCGAGTTTGCGAGAAAAATTGAAGTTGAATTTAAGAAATTGATGTTGAAATTCAGAAAAATTAAAGTTGAAATTGAAAAATTAATGTTGAAATTGAGAAATTGAAGATAAAATCGAAAAATTGAGGTTGAAATTGCAATTTTCGAAAAAATTTCTTTTCACATCCTGTGGTAAACCAATTACTCCGGTTTCCCCAAAAAGTTCAAATCGTATCCAGTCCAATATTGAAAAAGTAATCGTTTTCTCGAGATAGGAGTCACTGTACATAGTTCCAAAAACGTTCATTCTAGTTTTCAACAGAGTCCTACTTGCAAAGCAGCTGCAGCAGGTAATCTTGATAGGTCGACTCATACTCCGAACAAAATTAATAAAGAACTCAAGGCTTCTCACTCCGAAGCTATCACCATTACGTTCCTCGGGTCCCACCATCTTATCTCGCGTCATGTCAAGCGAATCTAATAGTCACTTTTTATCAAAGTATTTGCCATCTTGTCCACGTTGCATATTTAGCAGAGTTGTTCCCCGTAACGTCATTTGCAAAAATACCTTCCTGCTTCCATATAGTAACCACTAGAAAAAACATGACTCCGAGGACATTGATAAAGCTCCACAATGAAGCATTCGATCGATCAAGAAACACAGAAAACTGAAATTCGGTACACAGGTAGCAGTTATCCCAAAGGGATTAAAAATAAATTAGTGGCATACCTTCCGAAATAATATTGCTCCCTACGCTCGAACAAATACGACGAGCCGCAACTTCCTCGCAACAAGATGCAGCAAGATTTTCTTTCGCGACTGTACACTGTACATTTTAATGAGAAACGTACTCGGATCCAGACTGCGAGCATCCCCATTTAAAACCGCGACGTAGACCTAATATCTCGATGATCCGGCGTCTGAATGCCGCCTAGCCGAGCCCCTTCGGTAGTCCGTAGAAGTTGGAATAACTCATAACCAGAATATCTCCGTTATCGGCGAATCTTTATTCACGGACACC
The DNA here is from genome assembly GCF_051020765.1 of Lasioglossum baleicum. Lineage (NCBI taxonomy): Eukaryota > Metazoa > Arthropoda > Insecta > Hymenoptera > Halictidae > Lasioglossum > Lasioglossum baleicum. The sequence goes on along the minus strand of NC_134940.1, from coordinate 3,119,319 downwards.
GGGTGTACGCGAGATAAGTTACTTTTATCGAAGCCTTAAAAACCTGGGGCGGAATAAAAATTCATCTGGACACGTATGTGCAAGTGTGTACGCATTTTGTTTTTCTCGATATCGAATACCAAGATGAGACACAGTTTGCTGGCTGATGAGGATGATCTTGAGTATTAGCTCCTGCTATCTTGGCGGAGAACATTATCGAGGCGCCGCACCGCGCCGCGAACCTCGCCGTTGCGTTTAACGTTCCGAACATGTCTTTCTTTTCTGTTTCAAGGCGTACATTTCCTGCGCGTTGGGCGTACACCGTGTGGGCTACGTAATGATCTGCTTCGGTGTGGTGAACGCTGCCTGTTCCCTCGTCTTCGGATCTCTAATGAAATTCGTCGGCAGACAACCGCTGATGGCGCTGGGCGCCATCGTCCACGCTAGTCTTGTCGTCGTGCTACTCCACTGGAAACCGCATCCCGATAACCCCTACGTGTTTTACACTGTTTCCGGGCTGTGGGGAGTCGGAGACGCCGTCTGGCAGACGCAAGTTAATGGTAAGTGTCTACAACTTTATGCAAAATAAAGTTGCAACTAACTGGAGCGAAATAGACATTCATTTTCTTTTTTAATGCTCTTATAATGTTTTTGCCGTCTACTGTCTACACATCAGATGCGGATAATGATCTTCAAGTTTCTGGTATTTTTGATAAAGGAAAAGAATTTTTTATCAAGATAATAAGTATCGTAAATTTGCCACTCGATTGTCAACATAAAGGAATTTTTAAGAAAATTTAACTTCCTCGGAATTAAGTTCTTGTAAAAAACGCGACCGTTAAAATAAAATTTTACATTTATAATTACGTACGTAAGAAACATATTTAATACGGTGTAACAAAATATAGAAACATGGGATTTGCATAAAAGCGAGGGGTTAAGTCACGCTCGGCTGAAATATCAATTTCGGAACATAACGGAAGTGTAATTCATAGTTGCACAGATGCAACAGTAAAGATTAATTTGTAGAGAGATTGAAGTTTATGAAAATTCATTCTGTTACCGTCTACCGGGATTAGCTTGCTGAATTAATGATCGTGATAAATATGGAATGGATCGTAACATTGAGAAGTGAGTACGAATGAGAAGCTAATGAGATACCTCTAGTACTACTCGACGTTAGTAAATAAAACTATCGAGTACACTCGTTTTAGAAAATGATTTTCTATTTGCCTGTAAGTTTATCGTGCGAATGTTAACACTTCGCAATGCTTCGCATGCTTAGTAATTTCGATTCTCTTCTAATCACTATTTAAACAGCAATATATGTCTTATCTGTAATGCTTCCTACCTACTTTAATTCTTTGCATCCTTGTACGTGTATTGCGTTTTCTCTCTCCTGAGTGCGCTTTAATGACTCCCGTCCTATGGTATGGTAGTTTTTTTTTTTGAAAAACGAACTACACTCCTCAAAAGAATTACAGGATCACTGTAATAATCACTGTAAACGACAATTTTTGACGGAGTTATGATCACGTGAAGTGGGAGCAATTTTTCGGGTTCGCACAAGTGATCCCTTAATACTTTTGAGGAGTGTATAATTAATAGACTGCGGATTTTATGCATTTATGACAAAAATGGGTACATGTAATTTAAAGCAGTGGACATGATAAAAATATTTAAAGACATCGATATATTAGTTTCAGCTTCATAGAATAATTAAAACAAAAATACAATTTTGATTTGGCTCCTGTGTCCTGCAATCGATGCAAACATTTTTTATCTTGCATAAAGATCCGCAGTCTAATAATTAAACACAGAAAATTCAATGTTTCACAATCTCTGCCCGCTGTTCACAGGTTTGTACGGGACTCTGTTCAGGCGCAACAAAGAAGCAGCGTTCTCGAACTACAGGCTATGGGAGAGCGCGGGTTTCGTGATAGCATACGCGTACAGCACCCACCTGTGCGCCCGTATGAAGCTGTACGTGATGTTCACGGTGTTGATCATCGGCACCATCGGCTATATAGTGGTGGAATTGTTACACAGGCGTAAACAGAAGAGGTTGAAGGCTATCGCGGATAACCCGAAGATTGCGCAAGCTGAGGCGAACCAGGTGGAGGAGACCGACGACGAGAAGGACGATATCGACGACGATATCATAATCACGCACCTCTGAACGCGTCCCATCGCATTTGAAATCTCATCAGTGCTCGGACACACGATCGACTCTCCCCTTTCTATCTTCCTTGTCGTTCGCCACAAAAACGAGGCCGATAATCCCGACACTAACAAAACAATCAATCGGGAAAGATTGCGCGTGACGCGTTCGCCCCGATAGTTCACCGGCGAATCATAAGGGCGACGCGTCGCCAGGAAGAATAGAGAGCGGAAATTTGATCAGTGATACACGCGCCGCGTATACGGGCCATCTGTGCGTTTTTCCGTGTCACTGAAACAAATTCGCTGATCGTCCATCGCGAAAATCGTCCGCAGACTCGCAGAAGCTGTTGGAATCCCTTTCAAACGCCCGTCAACTTCACTTTATTTACGAATCTCAATCCCATGTTTGATAGTCTCCATTCTCTCCCTCTATATCTGTCTGTCTGTCTCTCTCTCTCTCTCTCTCTCTTTGTTGTACCACACTCTTCTTCTTCTCTCGGTTTGTTTCTTGTTTAATTTATTGGATGCTGTTCTCCTCGCGCGGAGGATGAAAGAAAGACTCGGTGGAAATTGACGAAGAACGAAGGGAACCAGAGGAAACGGGATTAGCAACGAGGATGAATCCCTTCCGAGCTTTTGATAAGATTTTTCGAAACGACTCCGGTTCGAAGAAAGCGAAACACGCATTGCTTGCCCCGACGCGACGGTGCTAGAAGCGCGCGTCCCAATGCCATAAACTCGCCGACACGCGCGAGACACATTAATCCCTGAACTCCTCCTGGATCGTTATTTAATCGTAAGGCTCAAACTAACCGAACAACCAAGGGAATATCCGAGTTTCATCGGCGAGACACCGAGCGAACTCGACTCCGTTCGCAGCGAAAGAAAAGAGTGATCGCGGCGGCGCGCGTGTGTACATAGAAGTAAATACCGGACGGACGTCCACGGGAAACGAAAAGGAAAGACGCGAGGAAACACGAAAGATAATAATTGTTAGTTTATATATAGATTTATATATATATATATATAATATACATACACGTAAGACGTAGGTACCTCGATCGCCACTCTGCGGAAGCGCTTCGTAGCAACTTGCCATTAAGTCTTATCGGAGTTGTGTCCCAATTTGTGATAGGGATCGGATGGTTCTGGTGAGATGGATGTTAACTATGCTTCATGGACACCGATGGCTATCCGATCTGCGTAGAATCCGATTTCAACCGCATTCCAATGACAACGACACGAAATAAAACGGGGCGGTAGGATACCTTCGGATTACGACTAGAAAGGGACTAGAATCTTACTAGATTTTGGGTCGAAACATGCGTTTGCGCGCTTCGGTTGCTTGACCTTATTTGAGCAGATTTTGGGCTGGGTGGGGGCACGGTGCATTATACAGGTGTGCCGACTTCCCTCAAAAATCTGTGATAGATGGGTAGTAATTCTCTGCCCAGCCCAAAATCTGCTCAAATAAGGTCAAACAACCGAAGCGCGCAAACCCATATTTCGACCCAAAATCTAGTAAGATTCTAGTCCCTTTCTAGTTACAATCCAAAGGTATCCTACCGTCGAATTGGTGAAAACTAAAAGTCCTGGACGGACTGGACCAGCAAGAAATTGTACGCGGTAATGCTCGGATAAATTTCGATCCGATTCCGCGGGTTGATCGCTGTACAATTCGAAAGGAAGGATACTGTTTTAATCATTGCATTTCTCGCGCACACCACTGGCATGCTCTCGGAACCGATGACGACGTTGCTAGGTCGCGGACATGCTCGTGCAAATTCACCTTTCCGTCGACTGACTCACGGATCGAACGGAAATTGATTCTCCGCCGCGGCAGTTTCGTTAGTATTAGAGACAATGTAAGCACGTAACGACACTACTAAATAACCATCCGCTAGCTGGTACTTTTCAACACACACATACAAACACATAGACACGGACACACGAACGAAATCGTCGTTTCTTTTTTCTTTTTGTTTAGAGGTAGACGTTAAGCAAGATTTGTAGTCGACAATTCCAACGATAAGTTTGAAATTCCATTTCGATCCCTTTTGTTTCTTGTGATTCAAGATTGATGGTCTTTGTTTCGAAGAATATCGTTGTTGTTAATAGGCGAATTTACGCTTGTTCACTTTGGATGCGCGAAAATCAACACCTTGTCCCTTGTTTCGAACAGGTTTGTCGGACTTGTCACTGCCGCTTCACTGTTTCGTTGTCGGTGAATCATCCAGACAATTCATCGAATATTAGAAGCTGACGAAGACAATATGTATAAATCCAAAACGTGAACAGTTTAAATTGGTCTGTAGAGACGTGTAAGAGGACTCCCGAAAATGAAAAGCGTACGGCAGTCTGTTTGCCGAGTGTCGAATCAGTATTCGTTGAACCACGATCGAATTGTATTACGCGTTTAGTATTTACGAATCTCCGACGATTACGTATGATGAACATACACACCCCCGACGTATTTGTATCGTAAACGGCGTTTTCTCTCAGCAATGTGTTGTATTCCGTCCACCAATCGACAAGATTGCTCAAGGATCTTTAACCGTTAAGAGTAGAGTAACCGAATAAAACGTATGTGCCGCACCTATATATTTTTTATATATATGTATAAAAAGATATATATATATATATACGTATGCTCATGCATGTATGTATACATGTATATGTATACGTTATACATACATAGTAGCCGTTTCGATGGAGCTTCGCATTTTGTAGGACCTCGACGACCATCAACGTCGGCCGAACAAAATTTGATAGTTTGTACTCCCATCAAATGGCTCGACCTATATTGTTAACATTTTCTCTTCTGTCTCTTCTCTCTCTCTCTCTCTCTCTCTCTCTCTCTCTCTCTCTCTTTTTGATAGTTCAATAGACATAGAAAATGAACCAGTGACCACGTAATTTTCTTTGTTCCCTCTACGGCAGGGAGTTCCAACTTGTGGCCCGACAGTCGCACGTGGTAACGGAGAAACCGCATTTTCTTGAAATTGTGAAAGTTTAACGAATTTTCTCAAGGTTAAAAACCGTTCGTATCGTAATCTTCTTATTTTTCACATATTCTGCCAAGCTTCAGCTTTAATTTTAAAAAAATTTCATCGCTGCTCTACCTCATTTCTATCGAAAGTTCTTTGATTTTGACACAGATTTCGTCGGTTTGGCCCATAGTGCGGCGCCTTCCTCTCTTGCGTTCTTCCCCCACTCTAAGACTTCGTCGTTACCGTGGAATAGCGATGGGCACGTTTGCATGCCGCAGGCAAGAAGCTTCCCCCACCACCGTCTCTTTCGTGGTCGGAGAGACGTACGAGGGAGGAGGGAAGGCACGAGGCGCACTATGTATATGTATACGAAAGAGACGTTGCTGGGCGAAGCAGGCAACTGAGGGGCCCCTACTGTCCCCGTTGCTGCCGTAGAATAGTAAAGTCGCGATCTAGCTCCCTGAGGATCCCCACGATCACTGTCCCTTCGCCTACCCCTTCCATTGGGGGGACGTCCCCGCGAGGGGCCATGAAGCTCGAACTGCCTCGGTCGCCGAGCGCTGTCCGTGTTTACATGCTGTCCTTTTCTACGTTCGTTTCCCTACCTACACGATCTCTGTCCCTGCTCGGAACTGCTCAAGTAGATCGCGACTTTACTGTAGTGGGAAGAGGTTTGACTAATGGCGGGGACCTCCATTTGCGTTCCTCGAACGGAAACAAGTTGGAACTGCCTGCTCTACGGAATAAGCAGAATGGATATTCGAAGAAAAGTATTAAGTATAGTACTCTTTACAGCTTTGTAAAGACATCGAACGATTGCCACGTTGTTTCCGACGATCCCGAGGCAATTGTTTATTATAAAGTTTATAACAGAACGTGTGTTAGTCATTATTTGTTACCCACGATATATGGATCTTTCTTGACGAGGAAACCTTGGTAGAAGATATATTTTTAGATGTTTCATACAAACATAAATTTATTTCTGACTCCTGTTCAATGTATTTTGTACAGGATATTCGCTACGGTCGATTAGGTTCTTTGTCCTGCAAGTAGGATACACAATAGCGACGTGTGACTATTAGTGCTGTGTCGAGTGCTTATATTAACTAAAACAGTAATTATGGAACCACATTTGTTTTCGTTAGTATATCATAAATAACATATTCATGAAAACTGATAATAAAATATCGAATAGATAACAAACAGTAAATAACAGAGTGTGAATCGATTGTATATAAATGAATGTTGCTAGTAAATATACATATATAGACATATATTATGCACGGTGTTCTATATATGCCATATAAATTATTATTTGTTTATAGATATCTCAATTAGGCCACTTGAGCAAAGTAACTCAACTACACTCCTAAAAAAAAAATTGGTCCCACTTTACGTGATCATAACTCCGTCAAAAATTGCCGTTTTGAAAGCTTGAAGTTCCCATTTCCCGTAAATATTTTCACGCTGATCTCAAATCTGATCTCAAAATTTAAAATCAGCGTGAAAAAATCTACGGGAAACGATATATACTAGAGAAACCACATTTTCTTGAAATTCTACATGTTTAACGAATTTTCTCAACGTTAAAAAACCTTCGTACCATAATCTCCCTATTTTTCCCATATTCTGCAAAGTTTCAGCTTTAATTTAAAACAAATTTCATCGCTCTACCTCATTTCTATCGAAAGTTCTTTGATTTTGCGTATTCATAGATGTCAGGCAGCCGCTGTACGTGGCGCTCTAATTTCTGCGAAGCACTAACTTTAAACACAGCTGCCATAGGTAAAAAATTGTCGCAGCGAGTTCATGGGGTACTCAATCGAATCGGCAGAATCTCTGCTTCAATCTGATGGTCGGGTCATGGTATTACGATCATTTCTCGCCGAGATACAGCGACTTAAATAAAAAATGGAAATTGTGCATATTTCAAGCATATATTCAGAAACACCTGGTATACCGAAATGGTAATGAAATTGAAAAAACAAACGAAGTGCCTTCAAGAGAAAGAAACGCTCTTTCTATTGCTTTCTTGCACAAGATTCTACGATAATTTGTTCGCTTTCCGGAGCCAGTTAAAGTTAAAAAGCCCATATTTACTTCAATGTTGAATAACTCGAATAAAAAAAATCGCACAATAATCAACAACCACACATTTTATACAGGAAAGATAGCCCTTCCAAATGATATTAACGCGATTTATCAAAAAAATTTGTTGCTCCCCGTGTGATGTTCCAAAGTTGCACAAAATTTTTGTTAACCGTCAATGTTGTCTTCATCTCGCTATAATTTTGTAAAAGGCCAACATAGCAACAATTGGAAACAGAACATCTGAAACTAGAGGTTTCAGGCTTTCAAACCATTGTTTAACGATATCGATACGACAATTTTTGACGGAGTTATGATTACGTAAAATGGGAGCAATTTTTCGGGTTCGCACAAGTGATCCCTTAATTCTTTTGAGGAGTGTATATATTTGTTGACTAGAAATTTCTAATCGTTCCAAGCATGTTTCTCAATGTTGAAAGCCGAAGAACATACGGTCTCTTCGGAATAAACTCTAATAATTAATAACTATCGATGACTAGTACTCAATGGAAATTGATAATACTTAATGCTACGATCGCAGTTCTACATTGTGCGAATGCGCGTGCACCTTTGCAAAATATAAATGGATTTTTTAGTTCGCGGTACATGCAAGCTTGTGCCTACCAGCACATATCGAAATTAATCATTGTTTCTCGTAAATGTAGATTATACAAACTTTTCGATAAGTTTTACCGTTGGAAATGTCTAATTGACGTTATCAATAACTGCATCTGCTAAATCGAAGTATGATCATTGAAATTATGCCTTACATTATACGAAACAATGTCTTCTTAACGTTACAACAAAACGTTAAGCCATTCTAAATGGTATAGATATGTTGTGATTAGACAGCCGATCTCACGCATTCATGAGAAAAATGAGAAGGTGTAATTCTCAATTAATTTTGCATAAAGATCCGCTGTCCAGCTATGATATGAAAAGAGATATGTTTAATTGATGCATACTTCGATTGAATATCCTCGGGGCTACTATTGCTAATATCTAAACTAAACAAACGCATATAAAACATCAGCAATTTGGAAAAATCTAAGATTGTACTTAAAGCATCATTTTTAACATATAACGATCAAACATTGACTGAATCTCAAATAACATATTAAAAGATACATCGAAAACTCTAAAGTCACCTAACTGGAACACTGGAAGATGTACAGTGACTCCTATTAATATTCGGACGCTTTGAATAAAAACGATAACTTTTTAATATTGGACTATACGATTTATTGGAACTTTATTAGAAAAGTTATCGTCTTTATAAGAGCTTCCGAATATTAGTGGTAGTCACTGCAACGGTAATTCCATGCCAAATCGATCACTTTTTGCAGGCACCATCTCGTCGATTTTGTTCTAAATGGAATATGTTGTAGTCCATGCGAAATATTATGAGGGGTTTAAGTCATCATTTTGCCAGTTTCGAATTTTTTTAGAAATGGCAGGCCTTCAAAGTTTTCAATTGTTGCCCATTTCGGCGAGAACGGGCCTCGCTTAGGAATTTTTATCTCGGGAACTGTTTGTCCGATTGAGCTACATTTTCTTTCGTTTTATTCGGAAAGGATTGGACTATTACAAAATAATTTTGTCAACCTCGACAATCAACTTTATAATGTCGAAAAATTGAAACAAATTCTTTTTTTCCCCTTTAAAATCAGTCCTTAAAGAAGATGGTATCATTAAAATTGGCATCACAACGAGCTGGTAAAGTACGGCGTGTACCCTCGTTTCAGGTAGAGGCGAGTTGAGAGTAAAGTTGATTTTCGAGGTTGACAAAATTATTTTGTGATAGCCCAATCCTTTCCGAATAAAACGAAAAAAAATGTAGCTCAATCGGACAAACAGTTCCTGAGATAAAAATTCGTAAGCGAGGCCCGTTTCCGCCGAAATGGGCAACAATTGAAAACTTTGAAGGCCTGCCATTTCTAAAAAAATTCGAAACCGGCAAAATGATGACTTAAACCCCCCCTAATTTCGCATGGACTACAACATATTCCATTTAGAACAAAATCGACGAGATGGTGCCTGCAAAAAGTGATCGATTTGGCATGGAATGACCCGCAATAGAAACCTAGACGCTATTTCTACGAAAAGTAAACGATGCCGTCCGAAACGATCGTTCTGAGTCGCCTTAACAATACCGTATTATATAAAATATAGCATGATATGTGTACCAAAAATTATTCGTACAATTATTAACATTCGCGTGTCTAGCAGTAATATCACGAAGAAGTAACAGGAATCCGTTAGAATATTGTCAACACATGAAAACGAGGACTTTGTATCTGACGCGCGCGAGAACCACGTTCCAAGTCACGCAAGAACAAATGGAAATTAGCGATACACGTTCTTCCCTCGACGATACTTATCTAGCATAAACTACATAATCGCGTTCGCACGCTGGTATATCGAGTTTCCGCGGAAACTTCGCAGATAATGTTGAAAATTTTGGAAATGTAACTCGCGGTAATGAATTGTTTGTGTTCATACCAGTAATAGATTAATAGTTTATCGACAATGTTTCAGCTTGACTGTCCAAGCTGAACATATTATTTCACTCTTTGGTATTGTGCCTAACTGTCTACGTTTCTAAGTTCTCTATTAAAGTAGGTGATGTATTACATTTCCATTTCGCTTATCTCTAGTATTGATTGGTCAATAGGATGTACCAAGTTTCGGACGGTGAGACGGATGTTTTACAGTGGTGGAAGCCATTTCTAAAAATGATAGTTCGTTGACGAACAGACTCGCGTTCTGTTTCATGGAGTACCGAAAATTTTCGCGACATCCGTGCACATGATGCATACAATATGGCGAGGCTAGTCGATTAATAATCCAGTTAGAAGTTAGAACGCACGGTTGTGAGCAAGGTTGACAGATACCTCTTTGTCGGCGTCGTTCTTCCACGGCTACGAGCCGCGACATTGACTATATCTGTTAATTAACTATCTTCGATATGTATTTATACTTATCGCTAGTATCTCACAACCAACCGAAATCCATTCCCGTCAATTGATAGAATCGTTGGTTGAATGGACGATAAAAATCTCTCAATCGTTGTATTGCTACTGGGTCTATGTAGGGGTGGCTACGACCCTTGTTCTTACCTTAAAAATCACAAAGATTCTCGCTGATAACCATGAAAGTTGAAACATTTGCAATGATATATCAAAGTACTCACCAAGGCAATGGGGAGTAGGACGTTCCTCGGACTTGAGCAAACAGGGAAATCCCTTCGTGGCGTTGAAATAAAAATGTTTCTCGCAGATCACCCTCTTTAGGCCTAAGAAATCCTGCACCCTCGTGATCTCGGCGACAGGATCGACGATCAATCGTTCGCCAGATACGAATAAGAATTGCGAGAGTGGAAAGAACTGGAGCCATCTTTCCAGATGCCGCGCGTACACGCCGATTTTCAACGGCACCCACGACGTGTCCACGATCTTCGATCCATTCAGAAACGCTAGATCCTCGAACTTCGGCATGTTGGCTCGTTTACTCTTTACTTGGGTGTAATCGGATATCGCTCGGGTAACAGGGTCCTTCACAACCAGAATTAATTTCATCGATGCGTTCATGCGTTGCACTCTTCGCGGTACTTCGCTGGTCACGAAATACGATGGCGTCTTCTCCATAGTGATTTGCGTGGACAGGGTTGGGGGCATTCGATGTCTGCAAAACGCCACAGGAACTCTGTCACCTCGAAATCTTGTGGATACGTAAACGAATAAACGTGCGCAGTGTAGAGATCGCTAGATCCTCATTTTAATTCGCATAATTTTTAGAACATTGACGTTAATTTATGTCATTGATGTGATTTCTGATTACTAGACAGCGGATCTTTATGCAAACTAAACATTTTCTACCCGAATTGTAACAAACTGGAGTGAAATAGAAATTGATTTTCTCTCTTAATATGGTTAATAGCTTGAAAATAATGTAACAGTATTTTTAAATTCTTCTAATAAATGCATAAAATCCGCTGTCTAGTGGTATACAACTTAACAACAATCTAAATGATAATGGAATCGAATGGTCTTGCCGAATGTTTAAGCAGACATTTGAGATTTAATTACAATTCGAAATCTGTAACTGCGAACGAAAGACGCGGGAACTTGAACATCTGAGAATTGTAGAAGCGGCAAGAAAATATTTAACACGTGTATGTACTCGTATTTACATTTACATGTGTCTAGAGCCGATGCATACCTGTACCAATGAAATCCTTTAACATAATGATGGTCGAAGAAATGCACCTCGGATCCCGCAGCACGAATAGCAGGATGCAATCGTAGAAACTCTAGCAACGCTCTAGTACCACCTTTCTTCACGCCAATAATCAAAGCAGTTGGCAATTGTTTGCTAGGTGTTAAACCTTGCTGTCTCAAGATCTGATATTTTCGTGGCGAAGTCGTATTCCCTTTAACGCTACCGTTGCCTGTCCAAAGCGATACCATTTGCAGTTTCGACAGCCTCGAACTTATCAGCGATGATTCCTTCGTATAGAGATGGTCGAGATTTCCATTGTGCGTTTGCGTGGAAGAGACAGAATTTCTGGATTTTTGTAAGGTCGGTTTACCGGACAGGCCATCGAGAAGTAACGAATTGTCGATTAGAAAGATCCAGATTAGAATTACCAAAAAACAGACCGGAACCAAGAACTTTTTCGACCAGGCCCCTTTTCTCAGTTCCATCCTGAACTTAAGAATCGTCGTATTTCACGGGCAACCTGGGTTCCATTCTATCAAGCTTTCAGTCTTCTACCTCCATATTGATATGTTCGGCCGTGTACCTTTCTGTGGATCATATCTATAAACAATTACAATTATTTACTTAATACGGGCGATCTTAATAATGATCTTGATCAGTTTTTAAGTTCTTATAATGCCAGGATAGTAATAATATTTTATAATTTATGCAATTGTGTGTGTGTATTATACATATGTATACAAGGTGAGTTCAGACTACCGACGCTACAGCTGAGTCATGCGGTTGCAGTGATTAAGGGGCTGGCGCGTCGAGAATCATATAAGTAATTTGCAATGAATACTATTGATCAGAATCTTATTTTATTCTGAAGAAATAGATTAGAAAAGTATTCTAACATTATAGAAGATTTAATTGTATTGATATTAATTGTAGTATAAATACTTGAACAATTCAATGGGGTAACTTTACATCCTATTATGACAATATGTACATGTAGTATGCTGCCAACTTGGATAGCTGCCTAAACCATTCAACATGTTGCAACTGAAGATAACATTACAGCCTGGGTCTAAGTATTTAATCCTGACGTTGCTTATATGAGAAACTTTGAGTGCAAATTGAATTGACATGCGTGTAGAACAAGATTGGAAACATTCTGCAGTAAATAATCAATTTCAATCAGAATTTCTCTATATATTGAATTCCTAATCCATTTTCGAGCAAGAACAGCAATAAACATATTCGTTTATTTATCCAGGGTTACAGTAATAAAATTGTTCTGGCGGTACTAACATATATTAACAAGGCCTACAGATAAAAAGAAACAAAACCTAATTGTTTAATATACATTGCTGCAAAAAAACTGATGTACTTCCCTGTATTAATACGTAACTATAAAGTCACATATATAAACACAAATGATAAATAATAAAAAGAAGCAGTTTAAAACTAATGAGGATGCATTTGCGTGAAATAAAATAAGAAGAGCGAAACCGATCGTTTATTTACATACGGTAAACAATATAGCAAAATTGCAAAATTGCAAAATTAACTGATCGCGTGTTTGTTGTGCCTTGCTTACCTTTATGCCGCACGGAGTACAAGCACACACATTAATTTTGCACGGGGCGCATGATTCTAGTTACGCGACGATTCGATTCTTAAGGCGACGAGGCGAAAACGTTATGGAGGATATGCGATATTTCTTAAAGGAAGTGCAGATTTAACGCATTATCAGACGGCGCGTTTGTAACAATCGATAACGCGGAACTAGTAGAAGGGAGAAAATGGTGTATAACGCAAGAGAGTCGTCGTGGTATTGATGCGATTTCATAGCTACCGAGCCGAATAACGAGGAGTTAAATGGATCCTCGTCCTTGTCAGGTCCTGTCCGATTCGCACGATTGTAAGCGTCGTCTAACGTTTATTAATTGCATCGCGCGGCAGCTATAAACGTTTTCCCTCTCCTTCTGTTATTGCTGTTCTCCAACATTGCTGTCTGTTCTCGAGTAGCAGACAGCCGGCGATAGTGGCGCCTATTCGTTAACGCGGGTCGAACAGGAAGCTTAGCAGAAAGCAGTTTAGATCTTATGATATCGTGGAACCGAGCCCGGCTAGGAACCGAAAGTGTTTTTCGTCGGAAATGCTAACGGACCGGAGAACGCGAAAAAAATTCATTTATGTAAAATGTTCTGGCAGAAAACTCGAAACAGATAGACAGCGGATTTGATGCGTTTATCACGAAAATGAGCGGGTATAATTTATTGGGACAGTAAACGGATTCGACGAATTTAAAAACACTGTTGAACATAATATTTTTATTTCACTTCAGTTTGTTGTAATTCAGCTAGAACATTTTTATTTCACTTCAGTTTGTTGTAATTCAGCTGGAACATTTTTATTTCACTTCAGTTTGGTGTAATTCAGCTAGAACATTTTTATATTTCACTTCAGTTTGTTGTAATTCAGCTAGAACATTTTTATTTCGCATAAAGATCCGCTCATTCATCCATACATCATTCCTTGATTGAAATTGTATAATATATTAGACATCATACATTTTTGTTTCAGACATTTATCAACGATATTTTATTTTAGAAATTGATCGACATGCTCTTGTCGATATATACACGATAATGAATTTATTCGAACAATTTCAGTGCACAGTAATAATTACATAGCGGGTCTTATTCATGCAAAATAAAAATGTTCTACCTGAATTGCAACAAACCGGAGTGACATAGAAATTTATTTTCTCTCTTAATAAGTTCAACAGATTGAAAATTAAATCGCACCTGTACATTCTTGTCATAAATGCATAAAATCCTCCGGTAAAAATAAACAAAAATCGGCAAGGATATTTCCCGGGAAAATGCTGCAGCCACAAAGGTGCTAAACCAATTAGATACGTGACTGGTCGCGTTCGTACAAGCTCGCTCGAGTGTTTGTGCGTGTGTGTGCGCGTACTTCTCGGTAGTAACATTAATTAGTAATATGTGTTGGGTAAGAACCTCGAGGAACGGAAGAATATCGAAGAGAGGGTTCACCGATGACTCGATAGGAAGAAGAAGAAGAACGTATATCGGAGGGGTTGCGATCGATTGTTCTATGGGTAGAAGTAGAAGTATGGAAAAGAAAATTCCAGTGGATGAATGAATGACGGCGCGTCAACTAGATACAGGACTGCTCGCGGCAAGGGCATAGGCCATGCGGCCCGTTGATTGGCCGGCCTTTGAAGGAGCGAGTTCGTGCAGGGGCCGCGAGAGTGCGCGTCCCGCGCGCGCACTCGTGTTAGATCTCGATGGCGACCAAGATGTGCCTGAGAGACGAGCCGCGAAATGCCTAGTTCCGTCGTCGTGTCCGATTTCCCGTGATCTATTCGATCCCGTAATCGTTATTCCCGTTGATTCGATGCGGCCGGGAAACACTTTGCATGCCTTCCGCGTGTCGAGCCGGCTTCGTTGCTCTGCGGGATTCGCACGGTGTCTATTATTCGCCGCGAGTGTGGTGCGTGTGTGCGTTGTGTCCAAGTGTCGAGAGTTCACGCCGAATCATCGTCGTCGCCAGGAGAGAGCGAGAAAATAAGGACGAGAAAGAGAGCTACAACGATGTGTCTGCGTTTCGGCCCGTACCATTTCTCGATCAAGAGTTGACATTTTCGAGCATGGAACGTCGGTCTCGCCGGACAAACGCGTCGTCCACACGGCATTAGCAAATACAGTCTCCGTCGGACATACCGAGTAAGTTCTACCCGTGTATTTTCTCTTTTTCCGACCGCCGATTCCTTTCTTAAAATCCCCGTCCCGTCTTTTTCATTCCTCTCGTATCCCGTCTCCCTTCTTCTCTCTTTCTCTGAACCTCTTCCAGCTCTCCTCCATCCTACCTCCCCACCCCTACTCTCTCTCTCTCTCTCTCTCTCTCTCTCTCTCTCTCTCTCTCTCTCTCTCTCTCTCTCTCTCTCTCTCTCTCTCTCTCTCTCTCTCTCACACACACACACTCTGTCTCTGTCCCTCTTTCTCTCTCTCTCTGCAGTTCGTTCCTTCTCTACACCGCCTTTTATTTCATCTTCCCTCCTTATTCTTCTTCCTCGTCCTCAACCCGCCTTCTATACCTCTTCCTTTCGAGACTATCGCTTCTTCCTGTCGAAGAACCGCGCGGCGGCTACCGGACTCCAAAACATCCACCGCCAAACGATGTTTCTCTCTCGTACACGTCCAGGATACACTCTCGGGAACCGTAACGGACGTCGATCTCTCCCAACAGCCAACCTAAACGAGCAACACTCGCTCCGAAATACTCTATCAATGTTTACCACCTCTCTCTCTCTCTCTTTCCTTCTCTCGCGCGAGTTTGCTTTTATTTGTACCTGTTTTTCCTTCCCCGAGATTTTTATTTCCTTCCTTTCGTTTGCTCTCCCTTCTCCGTCTTTCCCGTGTGTCTCCGTCTCTCTCAATCTCTCTCTCTCTCTCTCTCGTGGCTCTCCTCCACCTTTTTATTTCTATCTTTCTCTCACTTTACCCGCGGCTCGGATCTCTCCCTCTACCTCCAGCCACGAGAGCTTTGCGCGTCTCGGGGAAACGTGTATTCACGAATTGTGTGCTCTCTTTCTTGACGTGCCCGCCGCCGAACGCAACGGTGCGTTTTCTTCTCGAGTCGTTCCCAGCTTTTCTGCCAGTCGCAGTTTCCGTTTCTCCGTGGCCTGTGCTTACTCTCCTTCTTGGTTTTTCTCGTGTGTGTGTGTGTTTTCCTTTTTTGTACATTTCTTCTTTTCCCTGCTCCTCTTTCTGCCGTTGTCGAGCCCATCTCGATCGTTCCGATTCCACGTCTCTCTCCGTGTTCTTTCCTCCATTTTTATCCTGCCGTCGCGTCGTCGTACCCTTCCTGCCCAGTCGTCGCCTACATGTGCTCTCTATCTTTATCAAAACAATATGTATACATGTTACCGCCGCCCGCTGCTCTAGGTCTACGCTCTCTTTCTCTCTCTCTTTCTCTCTCTCTCTCCCCCCGTCAATCGAATATCAATTAGCGGTTTTATAAATTATTCAGCGGACCCCAATACATAGGCCGCGTCGAGACGACGTGGAATCCCTCCCTCCCTCCCTCCCTCTTGGTTATCATGCTTTGCCCACCCGTAATTGACGATTCACGATAAATGCTTACGAATAATTAAGACAGCATTACTCATTGGACCCTTAGCAGCAGAAGGAGAACGCTGTTTATGCAAATACACCGCAACTATGTATGCACGGACGAACATGATCATCCTACGGGGGCGGTTTAGCTTTTCCTTCATGTTTGTATTTTTATTGTTATCGGTGGGTTTGACCTAACCCCGTCGCGAATCAAATGCAATTAAAATAATTGCAACTCCAACTATAATAATAATTACTACTCCACGTGAATAGGCACGGTAACAGGACACTTCGAATACAATTATATTATCTATAGATAACGGCAGAGTTATTTCATTCGACGTAATTAACTCGCGAACGAACACAGCTTTTCATATACATGTATATGTATAGCAAACCAACAGGAAGAGGAGAAGGGTCGAGCTCATTGAATAAACAAATAACAGTTGAATATTCTCGAAAAACTGGAGCTACTTGTTTCCCCATCGTGTAAATGATCAAAAATTCCGGGAACCGGTTCGACCGGGGGCCCAGGTTAGTTTCAAATATCAGAGTTTCGAGTGCGTGAGCAGTTTTGCTAATTAATGCCAAGCCGCTAGACAGGAGGGGGTGGGGCGGAATGGGCGAAAAAAAAGAAAATAATATCACAGAGCCGGGTTTATTCACAGCTGCGTTTCGATCGTACGTCGCAATGCGTCTCGTTTGAGATGGTAATGGATGTTAATAACTACCGGCGTGTGCTGCAGGGAGAGAGAGCGGTGTAGCTCCATAGGTGGTGAACGTTGGTGGGAGAGAGTCCATACATTCGGGGGTGAGTGTCTGGTTGCGTGCACAATCTTGGCAGAGCGAATGGACGCCCGGTGGTAGTTGATAGAAGTGGAGGTGGTGACGAGATGCCGGCGAGGGTTCAAGTAGAAAGGGAATGGAGTTCAGAAGCGGTCGCTTTGATGTAGACACGCTCCACACTCCTTCACGCCAATAAACCTTTACGGCGACGGTTTCTTCAAGCTTTCTTAATATTGTCATCTTTGCCTTTGGTCTTCCCTGTACAATGGAACATCGGTTACTCGAAACGCTCCCGACTCTCCCACTCTTTCGCTCCGACCAAACCCCCACCCTCCATCTCTTTCTTTTTTTTTTAAAGTTTGCTGCCTCGTCGAGGGTTACGTCGGCAGCAAAAATGGCTTTTAGGGGTGAAACCAACCCTCAAAGGACAGAAGCCGCCCCGCCACTAGTATCTTGAATGTTATATGGAGTAGAAAAATCGTTCGGAATCATTCCATGCGTTGTTGGATATCATCGAGTTGATTGGCGAGAACACCCTTCTGTTTGCTGTTCGAGCAGCTGTTACCTCAATGACCGTTCTAGAGCTCCATTGTATTACACATCGCTAACAAATACCGGTCCTTGGCATCTCTCGTACTCCATTATCCTTTGTTTCTCAAATGTTACTCTCGTTCGTTGTTTCAACCCTGCGTTATTCGCATCATAGTCCAGTCAACGAAAAGTTGTAGAGGGAAATGGAAGGAGCATAATTTTTATCTGTGTGTCTTTGTTTGGACTAGTTAGGAGGTAAACATATTAAAAGTCCCCACTCCTAGGAGGTGAGTGGAGTGCAGGAGGGCACATAGAAGGTCCCCTTTTTCGGTTCTCCGCTTATATCTCGGATACTATGTGTCCTACCGATAAGACCATTCTGTACAAAATTAAAGCTGACAAAATGTGCCACGAGATTGATTCGATTCAGTTTTTCGCTATCTCGCATAGTTTCCGAGATATCCGCGCTCAAAGTTCACTAATTGTGAAAAGGAACTCTTCAGCCCAAATCGAATCAATTTTGTGGCACATATTGTCAGCTTTAATTTTGTATAGAATGGTCTTATCGTTAGGACGCATAGTTTCCGAGATATAAGCGGAAAACCGAAAAAGGGGGATCTTCTAAGTATCCACCTGCAACCCGCTCACCTCCGAGGAGTAGTGACTTTTAGTATGTTTACCTCCTAACTAGTCCAAACAAAGTCCCAAAGTTAAAAATTGTGTTCCTTCCATTTCCCTCTACACCCCCCTTATGAGCATTCATTGACTGGACTAATCAGGTATGATTCCCGGTAAATTAAAAATGTAATTCTTATTGATCTGATTACTAGACTGATTAAAAAACGAGTGCACAACATCGCCACCCAAAAATTGCTGTACATACCATTATTAAATATGTCGTTATCTAATCAATAGACTGCGGATTTTATGCGTTTATGGCAAGAATTAGTAGGTGTAGTCTTGAATGTCTTGGCAACAGCCATATTGAATGATTCTAGGTCGGAAGAAACTTAATTTTCACGTCCCAATTGCAAGGGGTGAACATGATTGGCAATATTTGCACCGATGAGACGTAACAGCATAATTTCCCGTAACAGGTCGGGTAGAAGTCCGCGTACGGACAAAAACAGATGGTTAATTGTGTCTAATGAGGTTGCTCGAGCAGCAGCCCTTCCTGTTCCGCAATTATCGCCAATAAAATGCTTATTGCTGTCACTTTCGCGGGTGCGGGGCACGGAAAAATACGAGTTAAGGGTAACAGAGAAGATCGAAGGTAGCCGAGAGAAGGGACATTGTCGGGGCGGGAGAGCTTTGTAAAGTCAAAGAAAATGATCGATTTAGAGATTCTTGTGAGAGAAAGAGGACTCTCTTTGATATCAAACTGAGAGACGAGAACGGTGAAGTCCTCCCCTGTGCTTTAACCACATCGAGCACGTGGTATCAAACGACACGATCACAAATGGTTGCCGCCCACTCTGCCGATCTTCGGCCTCGCGCTAGGGGATTCCCACAAACGTGCGCGCCGCGCGACAACAGAGGGTTGCCCTCTCACATACGCTGCTCCCTTTTATACAAGGTGGTTCACTTAACCCTATGACCTGGAATAACTCTTTAAATCCGCCGATCATAATTTCTGACAAGTGTCGCTACGCTCGCAGACATCAAAGAACAATCGATCCGAACGAATAGTGATGTTCTTTTATAGCGCGGCGTCACCCTTCTGTGCCCCTCCGCCGGGAGGGTGAGTAGGTTGGCTCTCTATAATCTGCGACACATATAGTTTCCGATTCCTTTGATGTATTATAAATGATTCGAGTAGTTCGCTCTTTTATTCGTTCGCGGGCGGTTTGCAACCGCGGTCAAAGGCTTCTTTGAAATCGTGTGTGTTACGTGATTTCAAGGTCGGCCGAGAACTTTGCCCGTACATATTCAGCGAAAGATTGTTTAATCAACTGTAACCACGCGTATTGTGCACCTTTGACGTGTGCCGCTGGTTATCATGCAATTTTATCAACGACAAACAGATTGTTAGTTAACGTGCAATTATGTAGTTTTGGTATTATCGTACAACAGACTTTGTTACGATGTGAGAGAAGTAAATTAATAAACTATAATAAATTAACTGTTGCAAAGCAAAAGACGGACAGTTCGGAAAACCGGTGGCGCGTCGCGATGCATCGCGCAGCGAATACGCGGCTTAAGCCCCCCGTCATATCTACTCTACTTTTTGTATAGCAAACTCGCCAGGTATCCGCGAAAGAGATACGTTATTTCGCGAAATGATAGGTTCATACTACGAAAGCACCGTGTTTGCGTAGTAATTTCCTTGAAACGGATGGCTCGGTGTGCGGTGCACGTGTTGAATCGTGTCTCGCATACCTCTATCAGACGCTTAAACGGGGTAAAACGACCAAGTAAACGCGGAAAATGTTATGATAAGAAAAAAGAACGTTTTGCGGGGGCGGATGCTTGCGTGCGTGCAGTCGCGAGAAGGGTGGGGGCGGGGGGGGGGTGGGTAAGCGGAGTAAAAGATAAGTGAAAGAAGATAAAGAGGGCGCCGAAATGGTACCGCGTTTGATCCATCATCTTCGTGTCTGTGTGCAATAATTGTCTCTATTGTCTGTAGCACTGTTCTCACTGTTCTCACTGTTTGCTCCCCACCATTCTTCTGTTCCCGTTCTACCACCGTTACGCCGCCATCTCCATCGCCCACCCTTTTGTCATTCAGTTTCCCCGGTGTCGTTGCCGTCGCGCGTCGCACGGCTCAATTTGTGTGTCAGTCTGTCTCGTGTGACCGAGGGGCCACCTGGTATCGCCATCGTGTATTGGTACACGCCTCGGATACTCCGAAACTGAATACATCTGCATGCATTTATACGTATGACGCGCCCAGGCGTCGATGAACTGGAACAATTTTAAGGAACAGACACACGTCGGATTCGTCGACTCCATCCCAGACAGACCGAGAGCTCTGGATCTCGCTCTGCAACCCCTCGTGCAACCCCTCGTGCAACCGTTTGACCCAAAACCAACCCTCCCATTCTCTTCCTTTTGTTGCAGGAATATATGAATTAATTCGATATTGTCTTCTCGTGCATTACTATTCTATTTTTCCTGGTTGCAGAATGAATCGTTGTTTCAAGACAACATTATCTATGTGGACGCCACCCTCTTGCAACCGTTTGACTTTGAAAAGCATCCCTTGTTTTCCATTCTGTTCCTTTTGTTGCAGCAATTTTTCTCGTTGCAGAATTAGTGGTTGTTTCCAGACAATATTATCTACTCGCCACCCTCTTCTGGTCCTTTTTGTTGTAGGTTTATGTTCAATTCTCTCCCTTTCAACTTGTAGAGAGTTTTCGAAATTCTAGTTGTTCGTCTTCCACACTGTTCCTTTTGTTGTATACACGAATGGATTTGATGTTGTTTTGTGTACGCGAACAGGAGTTGAACAGAATGATGGAAACATCTCGCACACTAAGAAAATTCTGTATATGTACAGGTACATATTAGTGCACGACACACCTTCGGCATGTAACACCTCCGGGACGGCTTTGACAGTTCGGGCTTGAGCCTCTAGATAAGGAAAGTCGTAAATTAAACTTTAAGAATCGGCATCGATTGATGTCGCGGCGCTTGTTTTGATGTCTTCAGCGCCGAAGCTTGGCCTCGACACGCGGCGGCTTTGATGCCGTCATGCTTGACATTTTTATTACCATTTTGAATCTACCGAGGGAACCGAAAGGATACCTCCGGCTCCAAGGTGTTAATGGTCCTTTAAAAATTGAAGATTCACAATGGTTGAATCCCTAATTAATTTCTCGATGATTGCGACTGTGGTGAGCCTACCAGCTGTCTCGAATAGCGTAGTTCGATCATCCTGGTATTGATGTTCGGCAAAAAATTGTTGAGCCTTTATATACAGCTTTCTCTGATCATCCTTTGGAAGGTTGCTGAACTTTTGTTTCAATGAATAATGAGAAAATGTTGAAATAATGAAAAAATGAATAATCGCAATTTGAATGAAACATTTCTATTAGGTCTAATGTCTCGTGTAGATGAATAAACGGATCTCGAACGTTCAGAAAAGATATTATCCCGACAAATAAGAGCAGATACATACATAATAATCGGCGCCGTGTGTGCGATGTCGTCAAAGACGGTTCCCCCGAGGTCATAAGGGAAGTCGAAGGCGAAAATCGTCGTCGTGATCAAGGTGAAAAGGAACCGGGTGCAGTTAAGTCTAGTTACGCGCGTAAGGAAGGGGTTAGGGAGGGGTTGAACAGAGGGGGAGTATGTCTGTATTGTCGCGAATGAGACGAAGGGGGAAGAGAAGAAAGCGAAAAAGATAAACAGAGTCCATTAGGCCGTGCATGCGACGGGCAAAGAGCGCAGACAATGAGGGTCAAAGGCGCCACTTCTCTTGCCACGTTTTTAGCTGGGCGATCTTCATTCTTTGAGGACTTTGTTCCGCTGCCGTGGACCCACGGGAAATTCTCTCTGTCCGAAGAGGCCGATCAAACAGTCATGAGTATTACCTTCGGGAACCTCTGCCGTTGCCGCCGCGCCGCGTATCGTCTTTATCCTCTTACCGGGAACGATACCGGCGCGCAAACGTTTTGCATAATCGCCGATTCCAATCACGGTAACTGATTTTTCGTGCGGACACGGTTCGATTAACCTTCTGGCTTCGTGCGTGCATCTTCTTCGATCGCATCCTAGAACCGCCGGAGAAACGCGCGCGTTTCAGAATTTTATGCGGATCCTGGATGCTGAACGCGGATTTTAATGGCAATCGTACTGTAACATGCGATCGCGAGAGGTAAGACAAATATGTCCCTTCAAACACTTGGCGAAACGTCTTAAAACAACTATGAAATATTCGAAAGCAGCACGAACGAGCTTCGAAACAAAAGGATGTGGCACAAAAAGGGAATAGACAATGCACATGTGTCGCGTGCAGTGTTTAAAGTGTACTGCGTTCGCGGAACAAGGACGAATGCTCCGAAATTTTTCATGGCTAACATATTTGTGCCCGTAATTATGAATGTGCGAAGAGGATATTAACACTAAACGAATTACATTGAATTTGAATTTAGTTTAAAGTAACGTGATGCGAAATAACTGATAAGACGAAGAAGAGAAGATTTCAAACAGCGAACACATTTCCGTTCAATTCCGAAACTTGGAAGCCCCCGTTGACGCTAATGCGAGGCGAGGCGCAAACCGCAGATCGGTGATTAACATTTCCCGAGTGCTATTATATAACCGACATTGATAATGAGTGGAGATTGTACAGTCCCAACATGTCCCTTGGCACACGGAAGTAAGTTTCCTCGGGGACTTGCGCCCGGCTTACAAATTACAGTAATTACCGGACCTTAGAAAAACTGACCGAACGGTAACAGTTTCTTTGTCGGTGCCGGGGCCGGTCTCGAAGCAGTCGAAACCCGAAGGGGGTGTTGCTTCTGATGAAAAAAAACCGACTTCCAGAAGGAACGGTTATTGAAATATTCCGCTCATTTTACAATAAAACAAAAAAACAGATGAAGAAAAGAGTGGAGGAAGGCAAAAAATGATTTCAAAGCAGGCCGGGACCGCCAGGCAAAGAGGCGAGTTATGTTCGAACATTGTTTTTAAATGCTCTTGCGCGGGCGCATTAAATAAAGTATCAGCCGTAGGGATATTTTCCAAGAATATTTTTTTTTGTTCGTTAGCACACTTTCGCGCGTAGGCACGGCAAGAAGGAGAGAGAGAGAGAGAACGCGCGCGTGTATTCGATAAGAAAATGCAATACAAGAAACTATGACCGGGGTCTGGTTGAATTGACGACTCGCGGCATGCTCGAGCGAATCGAATCGCGGCTCTCTGGCCACAGTTCTATCCCTCGGGCTTGTACAACGATCCCGTTAACGAACGACGCCATTAAGGGCGCATTAACATATAATTTTCCGCGAGAAATTATAGGCGACTCGGCTGAGTTGGCTCGCACGGTGTTTATTATACACATCCAAGAGCAACAGAGTGCCCGGCGTGCACACCGCCGATCGAAGGCACAGAGGACTGACGAGAGAGCCGAAGGTGAGAGAGAGGAGAGATTTTAACTGACGCGATGTGTTAGTGCATTCATGCGAATCCATATTGAGAGGCCAGAGAAACATGCATACATGTGTGTGGGATCGCGTGCGGCGGCAAGATCAAACGGAGATTCTCCTTCTCTTATACCCTCTCATCGTAATTCTCCCCCTTCTTCCCCCTCTTCCACGGCCGACGTCTGTCCCGCTCTCTATCTCCCCCTCTCTTCGTGCTCTTTCTCTAACCCGCTCGTTTTTCCCTCTTTACCTAGCCGTATCTCTCTCCGGTGCATGTCTGGCGCAAGTGGCACCGGTGCATTGCTATATAGTTTCTCACTTTTGCTCGCAAACGGTCTTTTCGCAACTTGTCCTTCTCTAGCCGCTCGACAGACCGTTCCTCACCACTTTCCCCTCCCCTTCTCATAATTTCCTGTTCCGTTCCGCGGCCTCCCGTGCGTTTTCTTTCATTATTATCATAATAATTTCATTTCCATCGACTTCTCGTCCGTCTGCGAACCGAAACTCGCGTTTAGCGCCGGCTAATGGGATTAGCGGGCTCTGGACACGTGTCCGACCGTGATTTTTCCTTTTTTACCAGCGCTCTGAACATCGCCGCTGGACAACCAGCTAGGAAAAAATTGATATTTCCCTGCGTGTCGTTTGTAACCGCGTTTCCTCTGCAACAGACTATAATTATATCAGTGACACTTCGCTAGGAGCACGGTGTTGTAGAAAATATGCATGTAATTGTTGTTCTTTGTCTTCTATCCCAAGCGAAACGCCGTGAATTTGTGGCCGGAACGGCTGGATACGACGAATCAGTGCGCTAGCTTGTAATTTACCTGGAGGCAAACGGTCGTTTGGCAACGACTTCAATCGAGCTTCATCGAACATGGAATTAAAGAGACCGTCTGGATCGGACAAGGGCTGATGACAGACAGATGCTTCCCTTATTCTTTAATCTTCCTTGACGCGGCAGTTTATGCGTTTAGGCGAACACTCAATTTAGTTTTTGCACGGCGAGCGATAGAGCCTGTTATATCCATCGATTTGACGAAAGTGGAGACAAGTGCAAGCACATTCGGGCTATTAATATTTATATTAAGCCGCAAATATAACAAGGACGTCGCTGAAATTTCGTTAAATGCATGAAATCGCCAGAATTTGTTGATAAAAAATTAATTTGTAGGTTTAAAACGTGTCTATATCATCGTATCTATTAAAAAATAAAAAGTAGGGAGTAGCATAAAGGTTGGAAACTACTGGCATAGAGGGAGCTCGATATAAAAATCCAACATAGAACATACATACAGTGGGTGTACAAAGTATTCGTACACCTTTTAAAAACTAATAACTTTTTTATAATCGTGCCAAACGACCTGATATTTTATAATCAATTAGAAGCATCGGTTTCCGAAATGATATGCAAGAGAAATTTTCCGAAAAATTATAATTTACAAGGTTACATACAGAAATAAAAAAGGCAATTTTTAAAACCTTTTTTACTTGGGCCCTTAATGAAAATTTAAAATATATAATTTGTAGATCTATGTTAGTTAATACACATGCTTTAAATTTCATCGAAATCGATCAGCATACAATACGAGCTACAAGCGTTTGAAAAATGGTGAGAATCGAAGTTTTACGCGACTTTTGATCAGTTTCTGCTTCAAATAAACAGAATCGTTCATCTTTCGATGCGTGTCGTCAACCGATTTCGATGGAATTTGAAGCATGTATATTAACTAACATAAACGTACAAAACATATATTTTAAATTTTCATTAAAGGCCCAAGTAAAAAAGTTTTAAAAAATGCCTTCTTTATTTTTGCATTTAGCCTTGTAAATTATAAATTATCTGGAAAATCTTTTTCGCATATCATTTCGTAAACCAATGCTTCTAATTGATTATAAAAAATCAGGTTGTTTGGTACAATTATAAAAAAGTTATTTGTTTTTAAAAGTACGAATATTTCTCGAGTTTGTGTATCTGGGGCAAAATGTTAAAGGCTGGTTGTACACGAAGGAACGTAACGCCACCGACCGTGAAAGGTTTAGACGCGTAAAAATCCGTTTGAAACGTCACGGTTCCGAGAGGATGTATTTCTATTTTCTTTTCTTTTGGAAAAATTGTTTATTCCCGCCGCAAAGGCGAACTGCTTGGTCAAATTTATAAAAATCTCCGTGTTTCCGTAAGAGTTTTAAAGTATGGATACGTACATATTGTATATGTATAGCTGAGAATTTGCCCTTATACCTGGACCCTACCACTTTTTTGTCCCGCCGTCCACCATGGCCAAGGAGCGGAAAGGGAAGGGAGAAAGAAGAAGAAGAAGAAGAAGAGAGTAAGAGGGAGAGAGAGAAGCAGTTGCGGCCGTAAGGGAGGTGTGGCAGAGCAAGAAGAAAAGAAGAAGAAGAAGAAGAAGGACGGTGCAGGAGCGAGGAGGAAAAAGCGAGGGAGAGAGATAATACTCGCTCTCCCTTGGCTGTACGGTCACTGTGTAGTTTCAGTCTTACCGTGTACGTTGTATGGGGCACAGGTCTTCCTCGGCATCCTTTGTCGTATTCAACCGGAGCCGTTCTTCAGCCCTTGTTTTTTCTATTCGTCTATATTCGGTGTACACCGGCGAAAATATTTCACTGAATAAACGTGGCGATCCTATCCGCAGGAACGCCGGCAAATATTTCTAATCGAATTACCTGAAACCGCAAATTTATTCTACCGGAGTTGTCTTCAACGAATGTGTGTACTGTTTGGTATAACGGATATCAATCTCTTCCAAGATGTAAATGAGGATACACTGATCAACAGACGGTAGACATAGAGGATAGTTCGCAATGTGGACTGTGATAATTTTTCCAACGAATTCCTTTCTGCAACTTGAAGATTGATCGGAACTCCTGCACAGGACTGCCATGGACGTAACTGGGTATCGAGCACCGTCGGATCAGCTCTTTGAGGATAATTAATTATTGTCGCATCTTCGAAGAAGCTCTACTACCGCGTTGACGAGATTATCACTCCACAAATTCAGCATGGCAAATGATCCCGAGGAGACGTTCCGTGTTCTGTTTCACCCGACTGATGAAATGCGTGACCGCAAACAAAACGACAAGGAAAACAGAAACGCATTCAGGCGAACCAGCAGAAGCATGCAGGCTACTCGGCAACTCGGATCTTTTTATCTGGAAAAGTTTATTCCCGAGACTTCCCGCGGGCACTGCGACCACTTGAAAACTATAGTTCCTGTACGATTGATAGAAGCCTTCCGCGTGTGAACTGCTATTGTGATATCTCTATTCTAACCGATGCCAGACGTCATTTGCGACAAACGGAACTCCGGATCCTGTTCCTGTTCCTGTTCCTGTTCCGATTTAAGTGTAATCTCGGGACGAATGTTGCTCTCAGAAACAATATGTTCGAATGCCTGAATGGAGAGAGATGTAGGCAATCAATTTTCCATACAGGATAGCTGTACGCGATATCTGTGAACTCATAAAAGCTGCTCGTAAACATATCTGCGCCTTGGAGGCATGTAAACTACATTCTTAAACAAAGCGTGAATATGAAGTTCGGTCAACGGAGAACACCAGTCGTTTCGCAGGATCAAGGTATTATGTAACTAGAAAAAGAATTCAGTTGTACGTTTCTATTGTTGTTTTATGTTTCTCCCGTGAATTAAACATTTTGGACGAATTTGTTTTATTCTTAATTGAAAGATCCGCTACTCGTGTCCCTACCTTAGAAAACATTCAGAAAATAGCTGACTACCAGCCCCGATTGTACTCTGGAACCGAAATCAAAAATATTTTAGTAGTTCCAGTGTTGAATGGCTGACTACTGGAGCAATTATTCTACATTGAAATTCTGTTAGTAAGTTTTCCGTAATGTCGAGTAGCTATTGCAGGATTTTGCAATTTCTAAAAATGGAGATTCTTTGTTTGGGGGTCGGGAGATAGAAATGGGATTGAGTAAATGGAGGTGTACGCATAATCTGGCGAGACGAATGAAGGTCAATCGGGATTGAGGAGAGAAAGGCGGGGCGACGAGGAATCTTGACACGTCAGTGAACATTCTCCTAAGTCGATGGTCGAGAGAGCCGGCGGTCGACGGTCGCGCGGCGGTCGTGACGGTCGTCGACCGACGGTCGGTGTAGCTGCTGGCCGAGCGAGAGCGGTCCCTTAGAAGTTTCTTTGAAAGATTCGCAGCTCGCGAGGCATAATACCACTACATAAAGTCATCTGGCGATAACGGTGACACGCCTTTGACCGTTTCCGCTCGGTCTTTCACCAACAAATCCTTGTCGGCACTTCAAAAGACTTTAGAAGCCGGTGTTTATGGCCTGATCGGGATCATTTCCGTTTCGACCCGATAACGCTCCCCCTTATTATTTAATTGATAATCTCCGTTGTCGTAATGGACGCTCGATATCGATAAAACTCTCCCTCGGCGCCATTCAAAGAAAATACCCTTTGGGAAACGTTATTAATATTGCATAGTCTGGCCTCGGGGCTTACTCCGAACGATCTGAAGTCTACACGCGGCCCGGGCTCTTTCTTTAACCCTTATTTTAAGGGGAGCAAATGCCCCGAGACTAGAAAGGGTAGATCAATGGTCTACTCGTGTCATTGTCGAGAATCTCTAGTGCCAGATACCGGTTGATAAAGATAGTTCTCGTCTTGTCGCGTGCTGATTATCGAGTAGTCCTGACGTACCGATATTTTCGGCTCTATGTTTTTGTATTTATTCACGAACGCGTAGACTTAAGCGGGGTGCTTCTTCATTCCTCGATAATTCAAAGATGGGCTTTTTCCGTAGTCAAAAGCGATAGATGAAAGATGAATCTAGACCGCTCTCTCTCTCTCTCTCTCAAAATTGGACGCAGCAGCTCGAGTTTCTTTTTGAAACTTAGTTTATCAGCTAATGTGTAAATAATTCTTCTTTAAAATTTGTTAT
Organism: Lasioglossum baleicum; assembly: GCF_051020765.1. Classification (NCBI taxonomy): domain Eukaryota; kingdom Metazoa; phylum Arthropoda; class Insecta; order Hymenoptera; family Halictidae; genus Lasioglossum; species Lasioglossum baleicum. The sequence continues at coordinate 3,090,401 of NC_134940.1, read as the reverse complement.
TGGTCGCAACTGCGAAGGAAAAAAGTAAAGTACTTTGAAGATAATTGATTCACAATCCTATTTAAAATACACGCTGACGCGAAACGTCACAGGTCCCAGAACGTGGCAGGACTTCAGAAGGAAGTTTTATTTAGTCGTAATGACGACCACCCAAATTAATTTCAGGTTTCCTTTAACTTACCAAGCAAAAAGTTAACGAATCAGCGCGAGGGTTTAGAGTGGCGACACAGACGCTCCGCTCGCCATGCCGTGTGTACCGCACTTGTTATCTATAACAAAAAATCCTGCTAATGATTTTGGGGGCGTCAAGCAATAAGTTAGCGCTCCTCTTCGTTCAACGAACATCGTAATTTTATCACGCTAGGATACGATTAACTAAATTATTAATTACAACAGATCTTAATGGAAAGTAAAAATGTTTCACCTGAATCATAACAAACTGGAGTGAAATAGACATTTATTTTTAAATTCTTCTGATGTTTTTACTGTTTCAAATTCGCTGCTTGGTTATTACAAATTCATTTGAATGTAACATTTGAGAAATATTTTCACCGAGAAACGAGATCTGCAGCTTGTTCTTGCAGGAGCAAAATAATCATCGATCTACCCGGTTCGAAGGCTCCGTTTATTCGACTAGAGTCTTCCGGGAAGACTTTTCCCTCAAAATTCCCCCAAAACGGAGTGCAGAAATCTCTGCGGTCGTATTAACGAAAAGTTTTGTAACTGTCTGCTACGTTAGCGAGAGGGAGAAAGAGAGAGAGAAATAGAGGAAGGTCGGGGTAAGAGGAACGAGCGGAAAGTCGAGATAGATAAAAATTCGAATTGCGCTCTGTAAAGCCATGTGGAAATTTAAATGGTCGCCGTAAGAAAAGCATAGAGTCGTCGTGTTTGAGACAGAGTTCCTCGGTTGGGCGCGTAAAAGAGATTTTACCGAAGCGGCTCGAGCGACCCCGGAGGTGGAAGAAGGAAAAAGGAGGTGACGCATGAGGAGGATGACTGGGTGGGTTGGTAGGAAACTTACAGGTACCAGGAGGGAAGAGAGAAAGCTGAAAGGGTTAGCTGAATGGGCGCCATGTGTGCTTTTCTCGTTTGAGGAGCTTCGCGGGATTGCCCAGTGCCGTACCAAGAAGTTCTCTCTGCCTCCTTTGACGAATGATCACAATTAACCGGGTGTATATCGTATACGCGAACCCCCTCTGAATACCGGTCTCTGAACTACTTTCAAGCTCTAGCCCGAAAAAAAGAAAGCAATTTAAGAAATTGATCAACAGCCAGGGTTTATCCCGTTACCGTTACCGTTACCGTTACCGACGGAGCAGGAACAATCTCGCCGAAGATACGGCAGAACAATGAGGGTACAGAGAGCTGTACAAATTTCAAACGGCACAGCGCTAGGATCCACTGGTGTACAGGCTGTCACAAAATTATATGTCGCGGACACCATACCGCGTTTCTACACCCTTGATTTAGTCGAAAATGATATAAGGAACTCGAGAAATTAAGGAGGAACTTAATTTGGACGCGGACCGTGGATGTAAACTCTACGATATAAATAAGTAGATGAACTTCTCTAGTTCCCCTGTGGCTGTTTAGTTTGTAAACACTGGGCAACATGCTGTACGATACCAGCGAGAAAGAGGACTCTGCGCCTGCTTTCTCTGTTCCTCGTACTCTGTTTTTCGGGCAATTCTGAGTAGCGAGCCGCGATTGCCGACGCGGCTATCTAAGATGCGAAAAAGAGAGAGAAAGAGTAACGGTAGAGGGAGGTAAACAGAGGGAGACGTCGAAGAAACGGGGAAGAAATAGAAAGAAACCGAGAGTGAGTAAGTAAGTAAAGTAAGAGGGTAAAATAAAAGAGGAATCGGAGAGCCCTTTGGACGTGGACCGTGGAAGGGAGGGAGGGGAAGGGTCAAATAAGGTGGACCGCTGTCGGAGTCGAAGCGGGAGGCCGCTCAAAGTGGACAGAAAGAACGAAAGAAAGACAAAAGAGAAAAGAAAACAGAGAGGAGCGAACGCGAAGCAAACCGTGCGCTCGGTGGCGCGCGCTGGAAAGAGAGAGAGAGAGAGAGAGAAAAACCCCGAGTGGAAAGAAAGCCACGAACGGGACGGTACAGGTAAAGGCAAGAAGGAGGACGAGGAAGGCGATGAAGGAGAGAAGAAGGCAAAAAGAGAGATGGAAGACACAGACCTCGCCGGCTGGTGGCTGGCGGCTGGCGGCACCGCTTGATGTACGTCGGGTCCGTAATTACAGGTTTTCGGAACGCCTCGCTCGGCGAAGCACGCTCTTTGAAAGCTGGGGCCCTTCCCTCGCCTCGTCATCTAACCGGTGACTCCGAAATACTTGTCATTTCTTCGATCGCTTTTTCCGCCGCCAGCAAAAATATCGTCTGCCTTTAGAAAATGTTAATGCATCCCGAGGAATGCGCTCAACGACGGAGCCACCTTTTTCTTCGTGACCTTTTCGTCGCCTTCGCGGCTCCGTCCCCTTCTCGGTTTCTCTGATAAAAACCGATCTTTTTCGAAGCTCCCCGATCCGTCGAATTTACTTTTTTATCGTGCAATTCTGTCCTCGAACCGAGACGACGACGAGACCCGAGTTGATTCAATTTATCGATGAATGGTCTGGTTCAGACGGTTCGAGACACCCGGTAGATGGAAGTTAAAAGTTTGAAGCACTTACGCATCTCGGTAAAATACGCAGAAGAGAGCACCGCGCGCAGCACATACGGATTTCATACGGGCGTATCCAATTTCGATTACTCGTAATTGAAGGAATTTTGTGATCAATAACACTGTCCAACACCAAATTTGATTTCAATATACTGTTGGGTCCTTCTTATAGAGTTTTTTGCGCTGATTCCGAATCTGGTTTTAATTTTTTTCCTATACGTCCAGTTTTTGAGAAAATGGAATTTTAAAAAAAGACATATTTTTCAACTTTAAACAAATATTGCGATGTTATTATAAAAGATATTGAATTGTTGTTTACAGCAAACGATTCTGTAGACTTTCCCGAATACAGTGATATCCAATATTAATACATTATGATTGTTTAAACATGTTTAAACAATGATTAAAGACGGAGATGCACCACTTTTGCACCAATTTTTGCGGATATTTTCGAATTTATCTCAAAAAATAAGGGTCCAGCGAAAAATTGAACTATACCACGCGAAAGAGCAGACTTTTATCTTGAGAAACCCCCCTGTGAAGTTTGCATGGTCGACGTTTTTACCGAACCAGAAAGCAAAATATCTTCGCCCGACATGCGTTGACGCCAGTGGTGCTCTTCCACTAGCGCGGTCGTTCGTCGGGATACGGCGCACAGTGGTGCGAGCAGGGAAAAAAATCAATTTTTCGAATGTTGGGTACATAGATTTTTCATTGCAATTTCGTTTACTATATAGTTGGAGTATGTAAACCAATAAAAATTTTTTATAAGTATCAATTATTTCTAGGAATAATATGACATGAAAGTTTGGAAAAAGGAAACCTGCGATTTTGGCTTATAAATGCGTCTACGTATAAACGCAGCCACAAGAATCTAAAACATTATAACACTTGAACAATATTATAATTTGATTGTGTTTATAATAGATGATTTATTTAACGTAGCTTTAATTAATGTAAGTGTCATTTATTTATCTAAAACACAAATTGAAAAAGAGCTATTTTGAATAGTAGAATTAAAGTTCAATTTGACATAACTTGTTTGCGCCAAAAAGCGCCAAGATAAAACTTGTTGCAAATAATGCAACACACTTTCAAGTATATATCCAACCAGGTTTTGGCTGCGAACTCCTGCGAACCTGGCTCTGCGACCAATTTTTTCTAACTAGAGTCAGACGCATGTATCCGTGTACGCTCTCTAAAACGGAATAACTTTTCTAAACTTTTACCAAACGATCTGATTTTTTGTGATCAATTAAATGCAGTTGTTTACTAAATAACGTGCAAAAATTTTTTTGAAAGAATAGCAATTACGTAAAAAAAGGCAGTTTAAAAATTTTTTTTATTTGTCCCCGTATAGAAAATTTAAAATATACGTTTAGTAGATCTATCTTAGTTATATATATACTGAAAATTTCATCGAAATTGATTAACATACACACGAGGTATACTTATACTTCACCACTTGGTTAAAAGTGGTGAAAATCTTGGTATGTACACATATGTATGTACACAGCTCTTACGGCTCCTGGTCAGTTCCTGCATACGAAAATGCGAGTATCTCGAAAACTAAAAGCGACCCCCCTATATTGGAAAAGGAAAAAGTTGTTCAAAATGTTGAAATCTATAACATATTTAAATTTCATCAAAATCGGAGAACAGTAAAACAAGTAAAAAAAAATTTAATGAAAAAATAAATTAATTAATAAATAAATAAATATTTATTTTCTTGCCACATAACCGTTGTACCTGTGGCATGCTTTCCACAAATTTTCAAGCAAATGTGTTGGATGGATTGGTTTTTATAGATTTTTTTCCGCTTTTTGGCCATTTGGCACCACTGTGCGGCGCGGCGCGCTGCGGTGAAACGGCGCGTTGCTATAAGCGCGCAATTATGTCAGCTTACTTAAATGTAATATTTTATTAAATGTTATATTATTGTTATTTATTATTTATTAGTATATTTATTCTGTATAAATTATTTTATGTATTTTTTAATGTTAGTCTCTCGTTTATAGTATATTTAATGTAATTGGGTTATAATTCCCGCCGCGAGTAATGTTGGGGCCCGCCGTGGCGCGTCGCTTCACTAGCTACATCGCGTAGCGTTCGTTCTCATGTGCTTGCTCGCGCGCTTGCGTCCTTGCTACAACGGTCGAAACATGCGACCGCGTTTTGCCAGTTAACATTATATTATAATTACTTGTGTATACGTTCTACCAAAATATATATCGTGTGTGAATGAACTATAAATATTACTTTGTAATTTACTCTAGCCCTGATGCGCCAACATTTAATACAAAAAATACCTTTTGTAACAAAAAGATAATTTATTCACACACTACACTATTACACTATTTACAATGCTAATATATATGTGTACACTATTCAGATATAATACACTATATCGATTTAATATGGAGCAAACTATTTTAATTATGTATTTAAGTCAATAAAAATAGTCCCGTTTATATTGTGTTTGGACTTATTTTACTCGGAAGAATCTCGAGTGTTCATTGGCACTATAATTACAATACATAGATAAGACGACAATTACTGAAAATAAAATTTTTCAGTCACCGCATTGCAGACTTTCCTTACATTGTATGTATTCCGTTGTCCGTAGACCGTCATTTATTTCAAAATATCGTGTTGGTTCTTAAGAAAACTGATGCCAGAGTTCAGTTTTGGCTTTGTGTTTGTTGAAATCAGTCGTGTCAAGCATTTCAAATCTGCATTGCTACGTATAAAACTTCATAAAAAACATTTATAGTTATTTATAGTATTTTAGTTGTTGTGTATATAATATATCTATTTTAGTAGTGTATTATATCTGAATAGTGTACACATATATATTAGCATTGTAAATAGTGTAATAGTGTAGTGTGTGAATAAATTATTTTTTTGTTACAAAAGGTATTTTTTGTATTAAATATACTATAAACGAGAGACTAACATTAAAAAATACATAAAATAATTTATGCAGAATAAATATACTAATAAATAATAAATCACAATAATATAACATTAAATAAAATATTACATTTAAGTAAGCTGACATAATTGCGCGCTTATAGCCACGCGCCGTTTCACCGCAGCGCGCCGCGCCGTATCCCGACGAACGACCGCGCTAGTGGAAGAGCACCACTGGCGTCAACGCATGTCGGGCGAAGATATTTTGCTTTCTGGTTCGGTAAAAACTTCGACCATGCAAACTTCACAGGGGGGTTTCTCAAGATAAAAGTCTGCTCTTTCGCGTGGTATAGTTCAATTTTTCGCTGGACCCTTATTTTTTGAGATAAATTCGAAAATATCCGCAAAAATTGGTGCAAAAGTGGTGCATCTCCGTCTTTAATCATTGTTTAAACATGTTTAAACAATCATAATGTATTAATATTGGATATCACTGTATTCGGGAAAGTCTACAGAATCGTTTGCTGTAATCAACAATTCAATATCTTTTATAATAACATCACAATATTTGTTTAAAGTTGAAAAATATGTTTTTTTTTCAAAGCCATGATTTTCAAAAACTGGACGTATAGGAAAAAAATTAAAACCAGATTCGGAATCAGCGCAAAAAACTCTATAAGAAGGACCCAACAGTATATTGAAATCACAAAAAAAGTTGAAATTTGTTGGACAGTGTAACTTTATTAATGCAGAATTTCATGCGGCCCGTCGATTAATAATCATTTATTAGGCACTGCGCGAAGGGTTTCTAAGTAATATACGGGGAGAGGGGCCCCCTTTAACACCGGGGCATGTCACGGTGCCGCGCGTTTTAATATTGTATTTCCATATTCGTGTGAAAACCGAAAAATGTTCTCGGACGACTGAAGGTAATGCTCCAGTGGGACGCGAGATTTAAATTCCATACGGTTTGATACATTTCTGCACGGTCGGGAAAATTTCAATATCGTGGGACCTCCTTGTATGGATTCTCAGTATTTCGCTCGTCGATATCAAACAGCTTGGTATGCCGGGTAACGCCGATCCTAGCATTTACCGACCAAGCGAAAGGGGGAATATAGCGTGTCGCTCGGAGATGAATTTTGTACGTATCCTGTCCAGATGGCTTTTCTACACTCCCGGGGTTAGGATACTTTCACCTTCTAGGAATTCGATTATGATTCACGAAATGTCACGAGCTTTGGTCAATTCTGCCGCAATAGGGTAACTTTATCAGAATATACCAGAATATTCTAGAACGTACTAGAATATTTTAGAATGTACTATTCATTTCTGAATTAAAGAAAAATGGATGGCCCTCAAAACATAATATAACATAAGAAAATATGAAATAATAAAATCGATAACATTTTGTACATATTACTGTGATCGAAAAATAGCCATGTACCAATTAAATCAATAATACATTCTTTTAACAAATATTTAAAAAAAGAGTAGAAGAAATTTCCATTTCATTGTATGTACTAGAAGGAACGTATGTATAATTAAGGTATAAGTCTCGAGCACCAAATTTAATATGGGAGGATAATCTTTTGAGTGAACATTACTAAAATGTTCAAATCCATTCAGACGATAGCAATATGTAGCTCGAACACTCGAGAGGTACATATGTATTGAGAAATCAGAGGAGGACATTCAAAAAATATCCGATCTCATTTACACACGAGACGTTTCGAATCGTTATCCGAAATTGAAATTGAACGAAGGGTTTCACCGTATATAAAATTCATCGTCGTGTTATATACAACAGTCCTAATAGTTCTTGACGCGACGCATTCCTTTCGACATACATATAATTATATCTCACGGTACCGTGGTTCGAATAATTATAACGACGGACATCATTAAGCAAGTAGAAAATGAAGAAGACATTAGAGAGAACCGTGCAAGGTGCCCGTTGAAATGATTATTCTCGCACTTTCGTCGTTATTAAAATTGAAGATTCTAATGAAGTATGCTACGTTGAATGGCGGATCACCCTCGGATCCCTATCAGAAACGCTCGGGTAATGATTAAGGCTGAAGTGCAGCTGGTTTAAGAGTAGAATAGATCCCAAGTTCATCAGATTCCGTCATATTGACAATAAATTCTCTCTTCAGTCTGAACGATTCTAAAATCCTCGCGATCATTACTTTAATGACAATATTAATTCCTTTCACAGCTTTCCTGATATCCTGAAATGATTAAATTCTACTTAAAAAATTTCTATTTTCACTCTCTGTTGAAATACAATACATATAATATCAATAAACAGACATGTCGAGTCAATAATTAATTTGTAGAGAAAAATGTTTTCATTATCTTTTATTGATTGATAAATTTTGTAATTTATATAAAAAAAAAGGCACAGTTTCACAGAAAAAAATAACATTTCTATGGTGAAAATGAAAAATTCGTAATGTGTACCAATGTGTACGTAGGAACACCCTCAGGCTCGAAACGACGGTGTACCTAGTGCCATCTATTAGCAAAGACGGAACAAAAAATGTAAATAAAGTCGTAACGGTTTTTCATGTAAACTTGTACGCGCTGTTACAGGTGGTTATAGCTATACGAGTATTCTTTTATGTATGTATAAGCTTATACTAACTTATCGTATATTAATTAATTAAATTATGAATTGAATTTTTCTCTACGTCACAAGACTTCTATTACGATCAACGTATTTATAAAGGAAATAAAATAAGTTACCTTGCCCTTTTCAATTAAAAAGATTTGAACTTCGCTCAGTATGCAAAAATCTTTATTTATCATATATAAACAGTTTTGTTAAAAGTAGTTTATATTTAAGAAATAAATTTAAACTAACTATTTGTGTTAATATTTATTCATTACTTAGGGAGGTCTCTTCGAACCTGTGTTGAATGTAGTCATTTTTTAACAATCCTAAAGTAATTCAAATATCTTATTAGAATAATGTTTTTATTAATTTTTGATATATTATTATATTGGTATAAAAATACTATTATAACAATTAAAATATTATTAGCAGTCAGTATAAGACAAGTATAAGTATGATATAATTTAAAAATGAAGTCGTAATGTTGTGACTAGTTCATTATTATTATTATTCTCCTTAGAATAAATTAATTGAGTGAAGGTGTATAAATATTAGAAGCAGTATGTATTTCTATATTTATTGGAAATACGTATGATATTGTATTTCATCGGAGCTAGGTGGCTTTTTATTTGTAAAGTAGAAGCAATTATTTGTAAGGTAGAGTTATCAGAATCCAACGCCTCACAATCTGACAAGATCAGACATTGTATCCCTACTCCACCCTTGCTGTACCAATGTGGCGTCGGTCCTGGTCAGGACGCAGCCTTCGCTCAGTTTGCCTGGAGACGCGTAGACAGTGGTATCGCATGTTCATTCTGTTCTATAACAATGGAAGTTAAAAGCTGCCAGTGATTCGGGTCCATAAAGTTGTAAAGATCATAACAGATTTCGTTCGGCTAAATAGATTTCAAGGTCAGGTATAGGAAACTCTTAGCAAAATGGTATGTATATTCCTTTTCATCCCCGTAACACAGGGAAATGTGCGCTCGAGTGAGATGATTCATTATGACAGCTTTTCATTTCATATTTCCTCTTTCTCTCTCTCTCTCCCTCTCTCGAGCAGGTAGAGATCAGATTTCTATGGTTGTCTAAAGCTTTTATATACCGTAAACCTACTTATACATTAAGATATCGATGTTGGTGTATGCTTGTGTCGTGTGCGTTTCAGTTTTTCCTATTCAATTCTTTATCTTCTTTTAACGTAGATATGTACTCTTTTAGCTCGACAGTGTTTTTCATACGTTTCACCTACGTAATTACTTGTGTATGTAGATTTATTCATTCCTCTATTAGTAAACCCGTTCTAAGCTCGAGAATTTGGCAATAATTTAAAACACATGTATATAGTACTCACAGAGATATGTTCTATTAACATTTTCATACAATATTAATGTGTTCCGATCGTTTTGATGCTAAATTATGCGGCTAAACGTATTGTTAATGTAATGCTAAAGTTAAATGCTTGTGCAGTAACGTTACGATGTCCTTCTAACTAAAACAGAATATAACAGAGAAATGTTAGGATCCTTATGAAATCATATTTCTATAGACCGCCGTAACAATAGACTGAACCTTCGGGAATATAATAGCCCTTTTCTTTTGTGTAGAATACCTTACCCTATGGATCTATTAATATCTAGCTATCCTGTCAAAATAAAATTTTACTCTGCAGTGAGTTTTATTCTAGAGCCAAGCCCTGTTCGGGGTTGACTGTAGTGTTCAATAGATTGCGTTATAATTTTTCTCGATCAATACCACACAAATGCTCTGCGCGGACCAATAGGGATATATAGAGAGGCATCTTTCAATGCGCAGACTGCCAGGAGCTCTACCCTACAGTTTTTCTGTCAGGCTCCGCCCTTAAAGGTTCTTCCGGATAGGAAAACCATCCTGAGGTGCCTAATTGGTATATGACTCACCACGGAGCTCGATCGATCCAGCACCCGGTGCTTCGGTCTGTTGTTCGAGACCCCTGAATTCAAAATATAGCTCCTCCATAGCACAATACTACGGACCAAACTACATGGCATTGGATATTGACTATATGAACTTAGAAATACAAATCTGCAGTAATAATTCAGAAATATGAAATAAAAATGTCATATTATTTTTTTATTCTCTATACAAGGACAATAGTTCTGTTATAATATGCTTCATAATTATTTATCTGAATAATTCATTGATCGCTGTTACTTACAAAGGAAAAGATACTCATGCAAAAATATTTTATTCTCGTTTTAGGTTTGGATTAACCATGTCCACTAAGAGGCGTCGTGGGCCTAAATTAAATATAGAACGTAAAATAATACGCGAAGGCCATAATAGATAGGATGAGTGGATCTCGACAGAACGAAGCACGTTGCTTCAATGAAAACTCTCCACGGCCACCAGTGCCTGGTAAGTGTCTACATATATTTTAAAATACACTCCATCCGTGTCATAGTAATTACTTTTACAACAAAGAAATATGTGCGCATACATAAATAATTTCTGAGAATTCCTCGTATTAAATTTTCCTGTTACCGTTGTACATGTCAAAATAAATAGATAGGTTAACTTTGCGCACTAAAGCAGACGATTAGCAAAGACCAAGATAATATTATGATATCATTTTGATCGTAGGAGAGGAAACTGGAAACTACGTCAGCAGGTTCCGTCCACAGAGTCCGACTCTGACCCCTAGGCGCTCCTCTCTTGCAACTCCAACAGCTTCAGGTTGCGATGCTTCGGCACCTTTGGGATTTGAACCGGAAGGTTGCTGTAGTACGACAACTATGGAAAGTGATTCACCGCCTGCTTGTCTGCGGTGGGCCAGGAACTTGCACTCCCTGCTGCAGGATCCAGTGGGCTTGGAATTGTTCAGAAAATATCTGGATCAAGAAGGTAGACCACATGCAAATCCCCTTAACTTCTGGTTTGCGTGTGAGGGTCTCAAGGAACAAGATGATCCTGAAAGGATAAATCAATTGGTTAAACTTATCTACAGAAAGTTCTTCCTTAAATCGCAATTAGCCATACCGGAAGATGTACGAAAAGAGGCTAATCGTCGAGTTAAGGAAGGACGGGCGGACGAAAAGGTGTTCGATGCTGTACAGTTGGAAGTCGAACGCCTCATTAATGAGACTACATATCCAAACTTTCTTCGGTCTGATATGTATCTTCAATATGTACAGTCCTGCCAGAATCCAGATTCTGGCGGATGTCCTAGTTCAGGATCCAGTCGAGAGATGTCTGTTTCTTGCGGGCCAAGCTTATTGCCCACTGTCCACGAAGACAGTGAATTTGTTAGTTCCGTACATAGCTCACATTCAGCTAGTGAAACGCCTGGGGAATTGAGGGGTGAGCTGAGATTGACCAAAGATATGCTTATGGCTACTCAACAAACTAGGGCGATGGATCTTCGACCAAAGCCAGAAGCATATGCTGGGTAATAAATCTTTTTTTTTTCTGTTAAGTTAACAAATGTGGTTTTCTATCCACTTAAAACATTCATTACCTAGAATGCTCTCAAGTTAGATTTGCATTGAACTGCTTTCTTTAGCTTGTATTATTTTTAAGCTTGATGTGTGGACTTTTTCTTTCATAACGTTTTCGTAGCGTATAATGGTTTCGTACACATATATATTTGTAGTATTCGGAAAGTCTTTTAATTGCAATCGAAACTCGTCACACACTGCGATATACGAAAAACTATTGTACAATATATGAGTGTTTTAATTTCCCTGTTATATTTGAAAATTTTCGATTATATCTGTCAGAATGTTTTCCAATCTTTCGTTTGTTTTTCTTTTTCCTTTTGGTTTGACATTTTCGTGGCGCTCGTAGCATTTACTTGCAACATGGAGCTAGTCCATATCATATGCTCGTACCCAGACTGCACGCACAATATTCCTCGTACAATCCAGTATCCAGACAGGATTCAGAACTTCAAAGCTTGAGCAGTGATGCACGAACCGAATCAGACAATATGTCTCTCACCGATTCATCAGTGTAAGTTTTTTGATTTTATGTTATACGCAAAGAATGAATTTTTATTCGCTAAATTCGTGTTTAGCACTTTCGCTGTGTTTTACTTTCGTTGCTTTGTAATTTAAAATGTTTGCACATTCTACGAGTTCTATAAATTAAATCCCTCTATTATGCTGGTATTAACGCACTGGTACATTGATAGGAAGATGCCGTAACACGAAGAGTGGAGATTACATTGAAAAATAAATGTTCTGCACCAGTTATAATCATTCCCCTTTAACATGTGAACATAATAAAATTCACTTACCCTAATTGCATCTTTATACGAAGTACTAAATATTGTTATATGTTACATATATGTGCGTAAACTTTTCTACCGCGAGGAAATTCATTGATGTATTAAACTCAACGATTTTTTATGCTTGAATATGTATCCGCCTACATTCTAGATTTCACTTGTACTTCAGTGCACATAGTTTGTTCGAAATACTAAATTTTAGGGTAAATGATTTGGTCAGATATGAATGATTCGATTATTAATAAGAATGTGTTTGCGTTTCCTCTTTACAGTGATGGAATGTCAATGGGTAAACAACGAAGTAAAAAACAGTATATAAGACAAAGTAGAGCTATGAAAGATTCAGCTAGTTTAAATCGTGATCCAATGGCGCATCATACAATCATCCCCCGTACGCAGCGGGTGCCGCGTGATCTAATGCATCCATTGAAACCGGAAGAATTTGCTCAAGTGCTTATTGAGAAGTTAGAGAATGTGAAACGCGAAAGAGAATCTCAGGAAAAGCTTGATAGGCATTTGCAAGAGGGTGACACGGTGAACAAGGACGCCGCTTTGGAGATGCCAAGTGGAGCTCCGAAAGCGCTAGCTGACGCACTGAGGGAGAAATTGTTGATAGAGGATGATAACGATCAAGCAATTCTGGACCAGCATGTGTCAAGAGTTTGGTCGGACCTAACGCCTTCACGATCGCCTGGACTCTCGTCACCAAGACTGCATTCGCCTGAAAGAAGACGTTCTACGCACAATTATCCACGATCGTACAAACAGAGAAAAGAGAAGGATGTGTTCTCTACATTTTCAGCAGATAGTGGTAATATTCACGATTTCCAAGAAGGCAGCGATCTTGTCGGAGCTGGCTCCATGAGTTCATTAGGATCTCACTTGCCTAAATCTAAATCCGTGCCATCTGATTATGCCGATTCCCTCCATAAGCAAGACCTTTATCTTCAAGGTATATTGCGTTCGAGCGTGATCATTAGACAGCGGATCTTTATGCAAATTAAACATTTTCTTCTTCTCTTAATACGTTCAATAGGTTGAAAATGATTGTAATAGTATTTTTAAATTCGTCTAATGTTTTCAATGTTTTAAATTACACCTACCCATTTTTGTTTTAAATCCATCAGATCCGCTGTCTAAACTAAAATGTTGTTTATCAATTGACAGTGACAGGACAAATTTGTGCAAGTGACAGGAGAAATTTCCATTTTTCTTTACATTATTCAATTTTTGCGCAGGTCATGACCAGCAGAGATTCCGTAGGTCGGACATGACTAGGAGATCAGCCACGAAAAAGTCTATGACGGAATTAACAGACAGTGGTGTAAGCGTTGTAAGCGACGCGCCACCATCGACGATTAGTAAAGATATTCGTCTGTTGTCATGGCTTAAAGAAAGTGACAAGAAAGACGTGAAACACAGCCGTCACGGGAAGAAGTATGGATCTCGTAGTGGCTCTTTGGAAAGAACGAACAGGGAAACGTGGGGAGTACCTGCCCAACCTTTTGTCGCCGATCCAGGAATGCCACCATTGCCACAACCTCATACAGTAAATGCAAATTCTTAATCAGAAATGATTTGAAATTATTTCTGCCAATTACTACACAAATTCTTTATTCTTGTTAAACAGGCAACCCAATTAGAAGAAGCGAGGAGAAGATTAATCGAGGAAGGGGCACGTTCAAGTTGCAAGCAACGTCATTCTAATATTTCTAAGCAATCATCGTATGAGCCTACAATGCAGAGTCAATCTTATTCAGTTCAATCAAATCAATCAACGTTAAGGAAAACGAAGCAAGATATCGGAGATTTTACCACCGTTGTGTTCAGTTTCTGTGACGAACAGTTTCCTTATAGGACTAAAATTCCTGGTCATAATGTCACTTTAAAGCAGTTTAAAGAATACCTTCCTAAGAAAGGCAGCTATCGGTCAGTATAATGAATATATCAGGTCAATCGGGAAGTTCCGTTCTTTTTTTTTTTTTTACAAAAAGTAGAGCTTTATTTCAGAAACAAAATGAGAAAGTACATTAATCAAAATATTGTCCATCGTTAGCGATGACTTTTCCCCATCTTTCGGGCAGCAAGCGAATTCCGCGACGACAGAATGAGTCATCTTTGGAGGTTACCTAGTCAGGGATCCATTTTTCGACATTTTCGTAAGAATTAAATCGTTCCTCGGCAAGTGCGTGTGCCATCGACCAAAACCAGTGATAGTCAGAAGGGGCGCAGTCTGGCTAATAAGCCGCATGGGGTAGCACTTCCCAGCGAAGTGGTTCTAACGTTTCTTTGACAACTCTTGTGATGGTTTCGCAAGCAGAATTTCGCAGATGGTTTTTCGCTTCTCAATGTCTCTTGGCTTGAGTTCATATGGGACCCGCTTTCCTTCCTTGTAGACCGTTCCCAAGGCTTTTAAACGATCGGAAATGACAGATTGAGCAGAATTTAACGCTTCTGCAATTTATTTTTGCGTTTGACATGGATCTTCATCCACCAATGCCTGCAATTCTTCTTCTTCGAATACTCGTGGCCGTCCAGAACGCTCTTTGTCCTCCACAGTAAAATCACAATTTTTAAAGCGTCGAAACCATTCTCTACATGTTTGATCGGAAACAGCATTATCGCCATAAACTTCTACAATCATTCGATGAGTTTCAGCTGCAGTTTTCTTCCAATTGAAGCAAAAGATTAACACTTCGCGCAAATGACGCTTATTCGGCTCGAATTCCGACATTTTCAATGTAGAAAAAAACGATGTTATTGATGCAAGCGTATATTGTTATGTATTGAATTTTATTGAAAGATGTCCAAACGAAAAAGTTAACATTACTTTAGACGTTATAGTCAACGACAGTTCGAGCTACAGCTACTCGACGCTAAACGGACGGAACTTTCCGATTGACCTAATATCTCGTCTTAATATTACAACGTGAACAGTTATACTAACGATCTAATTTTCTCTTTTTAGATATTTCTTTAAAACTGAGTGCGAGGATTTGGATACGAAGGTTATTCAAGAAGAAATAACCGACGACTCCGAAATCTTACCGTTATGGGAGGGTAAAGTTATGGCGCAAGTCAAGGCGCTCGAGTGATAGACTGAAACAAGGATATTCTCAATAAAGAACGTGCTAACTTCGATAAAGTGCCGCAACTAATTTTATTTAAGAGGACCAGCATTCTAGAAGAAGAAACCTAATAAGGCGATACTCGGTGTTAGTTTATTCAAGTTGCTAAAGCGGTTTCTTCCGCTTCAGCCAACCGAGCGCAAGTGCTTTTAAAAATTGATGAAACAAAAAAAAAAGAAAACCTGTTAACCGAGCAAAACCATTATATGTTTATTAAGTAAAAAAAAAAAAAAACACACACAAAGAAGAAGAAAAATGAAACCCTGTTTGGATGACAATAGATTTTGATTGGATGTTGATCCTTGATTTATAATGCTTGATTTTTTTACAGAACTTTGTCTCTTCTTCGAAATGTATTTTTTTAATTCTCATCGAAACGGTACACTCTCGACGTTCGATAATATTTCATATCGTACTTGTTTCTTCCCGATTATACGGTGTTGCTGTATTGTACATAATTTAATCTATGATTTTGACGAAGAAGCGTTCCTTTGATGTGGCGGAGGTTTTGCTAGCGAAAGAAAACAGAAGAAATCAAAAAGAAACGAACACGGAAGTGGGCAAGTTGCAGTAACGTGAACGAAGTTAATCGGAATTTTCAACGAGCAAGCAACTTATTCATTTTTGCTAGACAGAGATTCGTGTAAAAAAACGGAGTATCATCGTGATCGCAAACTTGGTTATCGCTGGACTGCGAATCTTTATGCATTTATGGTTCCTGGAAATTTTCAAAAAAATACTAGAATATGAAATTTGATAGAACCGAGTAAGATTTTCATTTATTTCATATCTGTGTGCAAAGACTATTACCGCTGAAGATCAGATTTAGAAAATTGCATAAACATCCGCAGTCCAGTTGTCGCCGATCAAATTCGGACAGGACCGCATCGACGCCGGGAAACAACATTGTATATTAATTGAATGAATAATTTCTTCCTCTTAAAGACTTCCCATAGTTTTCCAAACGACTGTACAAAGGCCCGCGTAGTTCATCGCCTTAGTAAGGCCTGTATAGGCCTTAGATATACATAGGAAAGAACATTATTACAAATTAGTTTGTAAGATGGTATATTACGTGCATTATGAGAAAAAAAATACACGCACGCTCTGCTTTAATGTACGTAATATACCGCCCCCATTCGAGATACTGTGAAAAAAAAAATATTAAGAATACAAATCATGTTTTGTCGTACCACCATTATCACCCATTTGATATTGTAAAATAAGCTCCTGCATCGCATAAACACACAACACGTACATGGGAAATAGAAGCGCGACACGCAACAGAAACGAAAATAAATTGGCATTTTTCGGGGCGGGGAGGGGTGGGAATGGGGTGGGGGTTGAAAACACGAAGTACTTTGGTGGAAATGATAAATAACACACACAAAAAAAAGAAGGAATCGTTAGTGTCTAGACCGTAACACAATGTTTTATCAGGTGCGAAAAATTGTGCCTTTTTAGTGCAGTAAGATCAAAGTAAGCCTAAGAGAAAAAAAAAGGTTAAGAGATACTTATAAATTGGAGACCAGCGGGTCTAATATCGAGAGGATAAATTTGATACACCGAGCGTTTTGTATATATTTTTTTCCAAACTTCATCGTAGTCTTTGCAAGCTTAATCAATTAGCATCGTTAACGCTAACAAAAAAAAAAAACGAGAAAAGAGAAAACGAGAAACAATTATCAGCATCGTTTATAATTTCCACAACACTTTCTTTTCTTTTTCGTTTTTTTTTTAGTATCGAATTCTCAACGACGATGTACTAATCCGTTTCGTTTCACTTTTTCGAATTCAAACGAGAACAAAATGATTCTTGCGACGAGATTGAAATTATGTGCGTATACGTAAATTATAATATACAGAGACGAAGAAAGAGTGGCTAAAGAAACGGAAGAGAAAAGTGAAAAAATAAAATCGAACGTGTGATTGAAATCTTCTCGAATGGCCTTCGCATAATGGTTCGATTCTTATAGTCGTAGGCGCTCGCTTCCTAAAACTGATTTTTGAATTTTTAACAGACACCGAGAAAGAAAGAGAGAGAGAGAGAGAGTGAGAAAGAGCGAGAGAGAGACAGAGAGAGAAAGAGCGCGCGCGAGAGAGAGAGAGAGAGAGAGAGAGAGAGAAAGATAAGAGAAAAGAAAAAAAATGTAGTATCTACATTAAAATGAATTCAATGACGCCGAGGCTGGAGGCGATGCACCGTGGCTGATAACAGTTTATTGTATGTAATTGATTATCTTTAATTATTACCACGAATGATAAAGTGTTCCTGTACCTAATTAATTAATAATGATTATTATTGTATATCAAAAGTATTGAGAATAATAATGCCATTTTCACTGGATTATATGAAATCTATTGTACTCTATTACTTTGGGAAATCACACCTGTGTCTCATATATGTATACTGTTCGATTCATTTTGTGAATGTTGACTGTTTCGTTCTAGGTAGTTAAATAAATTATTGTCTGGGATTCCAGAAGGAGAATACAATAATGGAAATTTGAAATATATACGGAAGAGAAGATTCACGTTGATTATATTTCCTTTCTCATGTCATCTATCCTGTTATTTCATTTTATTATATGTTAAACACAAGTGGTGTAAGCGATTTAAAAGAGCCTAGAGGCTTTTCAACATTTTTTCTGGTCATTATGTTAAAATAAACAATTGTGTCACTTATCGGTTCCAATTACTGTAAGCATATTGTTTCGAAGAGATAATTTTGATGTAGTGTCGACCGAAAGAATATTAGTGCTAAGTATACACACGCGATGACTGTACATTATTTCAAGTAGACTGATTAATTGACGAGCAAGATTATTTTGTTGAAATTATAGATATAGAGGAACTTATTCAAAATATTGTTTACGTTACTAAATATGATTTTATAGATGGTGTTATCTTCTTATATTTATACGTGTGGCAATAATCTGAAGAAGTAATTTATTCAAATTCCGTTGTTTTATCTACGTTTCAGGGTTTTTAATTTCCCTTTTAGATCCCGTGGACATACGCATGTGCAACTTACAACAGCTTACGGCTCTCGCATCTTTCCTGAAATTTTATGTAAATATGTAAATAGGACACGAAGGATCAGTGGGACACGAAACCTTGTTGTTCTCTGAATTCAAGCCTGCGTCCGTCGAAGGACTTTATCGCGGTACGAACTGATAATAATATACACAAGTAACAATAATTTATATTGAAATCCTGTACATGTATTTGTTAATAGTTTTCATTAATTATAGATTCTTTCGCTAACGTCAACGTTGAACACTTTCTACAACTATTTTGTAGCTCTGAAACTGTTATATGTCTGTTTAAATACCATTCAACATTATATTGATCTTTCAGACACGTTTAAATTCTCAGCAAATACCAGTCGTAATCCCAAAAATGACAAGGAAGAACGGACGATAACGATTTTTCAAAGGAAATCACCGAGCGGAGATAAAACTCGAGATAAAAATTGAATCAACATAAAAAATCGTGTTTTCAAACGAGTCCGCATTAGTCTAATCGTTTATCTCGCCCTTGTTACATCTGATCGTGCAATATCTCGACTTAGAAACAATATTTAACTTTTAATTACTCGCATATACAGTATATATACTTATCTCAAAACTTAGTAGTTGCTTTATTGAATAAAAATTGATGTATATTGGAGTCATATAAAGCTCGAGTACGCACGAGCAGAGGTAATCGTCTTAGAAACTTTGAAACATGCTGATAACAAGCAAATTCAATTTTCTTCCGTCCCTCCAGCAACAATGACTGCGACTAAATGTTTTAATCCCATCAATTGTTACATAGATAACCATCGAGGCGCGAAACATCATCCGCGATGTTCCGAAGGGATTAAGAATAGATCAAAGATTCGATCTATTATCACCGCTGCGCACGGGTCGTTTTCAAAAAGATAACAAAACTTATTTTTAGTGGATGAGAAGTCGATTGATCAGGTTTTTTTTATAAACCAGTAAAAAATGTCGATTATCCTAAACAAGTTTGAAATGCGCATTCGATCTTCGCGAGAACCGACGAGATGTATGTGGTATGTACAAGGATTTGCCTTATTTACATGGTGCATGGACTGATCAATCAACGCAGCTCGTCAACAATCAGTAGCGAATATTCTTAGTGAAACAGTTTAAAAATAGAATCTACCAACCCGCGTTTCTTCTAGTTAAAAAATGTTTAACTTCCTTTCGATGAAGAAGAAGAAGAAATGTTTAACTTCTTTTCAATGAAGACGAAGGAACGTTTAACTTTTCCTTTCAATGAAGACGAAGAATCGTTTAACTTCCTTTTAACGAAGAAGAAGAAATAATGTTTAACCTCCTTCAATGAAGAAGAAGAAATAATGTTGAACTTCCTTCAATGAAAACTAGGAGCAAGAAAATAGCAGTGCAAATGTGAGTATTCAACAAACGTCGCGATTGATATATACAATGCATATAAATTTTTACTCAAGAACAATAAACTGGTAGTATAACAGAGTTCGTATAATATTTATTTTCTTCCTGTTGCGCTCGCGAACAGAGTTCACCTTTGGTACATCAGTCGTATTTAGACACAAACATCGACACGATATGTATACGTACGTTCTATTATCGATATAAACCTAATCAGAAAATTAGGAATTTTCAGAGTGATCGTCAAGGAAGAAAAACGAAAAGAAAGGATCGTGTTTCATCGATCCTCGTGAATTTTCTTCGAAAGGGAAAAAAGAATAACCGGTCCGAACAGGCCTGATGCAGAGTCCTTACGGCTCCGATTGGATTGTTCTCCAGTGACGTTATACATTGCCTGAAAGACGCCAGAAGGAGAAGGGGAGAAGAAGTTACGGCACAAACTGTCGAAGAACCACGACACATTTAAATGGTCGGCCGCGTGTTGCCGCGGATTCAGTCGTCAGCCTCACAAAACCGGATTGAATTTCGTGTTTTTCGCTCGCGCACAGCATTTCGCGTTTATCGCGGTTTTCCCTCGGATTTCTTTTTTCACGGAAAAGTGTGACGGAACGATACCGATCGCTCTTCGGCCGCGCGTTGTTCTTCGTCCCGGTGGTCGTCGCACGGAAATCGAGCCGAGCGAGGAAGTTCGTGGTCGAAAAATCACTTGATCACGATCCGTTCGCAACGACTTTAAACGTATCATTCTCGATTTCCACGGGGATAGGATGTGTCGCGGATGCAAGACCAAGTAACTTCCGGTTCCTGTCACTGTAGGGGACTTCGAACGACGATCGACTTGGTCTACCTCGGCCAACTTTCAAGCAGCACCGGTCACTTGCGATTACCTTGAACATTTAGGTGAGTGTCTCGTTCCATTCTTCAGCACTGAACATTTTAGAACAATTTCTCCGAGCGCCGAAAACACTTTTCTCCCTGTAGAAACTTTCTGAACATTTTAGAACAATTTCTCCGAGCGCTGAACACACTTCTCTCCCTGTAGAGACTTCCTGAACATTTTAGAACAACTTCTCCGAGCGCCGAAAACACTTATCTCCCTGTAGAGACTTCCTGAACATTTTAGAACAGTTTCTCCGAGCGCTGAACTCACTTCTCTCCCCTAGAACAATGTGCAGCGACTCGCCGATCTCGTCTCGAAACTTGCCGAACATTTTAGAACAATTTCTCCGAGCGCCGAAAGCACTTATCTCCCTGTAGAGACTTCCTGAACATTTTAGAACAATTTTCGAGAAATGTACGAGACATCATGTCGCGGGTAAATCAACGCTTCTTTGATTGTTTACTCCCTGAATAAAGTAGCGCGTGTCGGATCACGAGTGACGACGGACAAAGCCGATAATTTACTTTGTCAGAAACTTCTGCTCGCATGTAAATTTATGCAGCAGTTGGATCTAATTACCGAATACCAAGAAGCAACGAATTAGCTAATTTCGAATACATATATTTGACTTCGGATAATTTTCGTGTATTTAGAGCGATAATCGAACAATTAGCGTTGTCAGAAGAATTTGCATAACTCGTATGCAGAGCGTCTATCGCATTCAGTACGAGGCTCATTCAACTGTGAAAAGCATGCGACACCGTGAAAAGAATAGACGCGAGGAATAATTTGTTTAATCGAGACGGTTTGTTACCGAGAAATAACGAATTCCTCGAATATGTAGACGCAGATGAAAAAGTTATATCAGCGACGTGGAGAATATATTGTTTTACTGTAATGTTGATCAGACAGCGGTGTATGTTGGCGCTGTTGATGGCTCGTAGAGAAGATCTGATGAATCACATGATGTCTGAGAAGGCAAATATTGAATGTTACCGTATCACGATCAATTCAATTGATTATCTTTAGCGAATGTCGCTTCCTTAACGACGCGGGTTCAACTATTACTTTACTTTGCCCACGGGTAAATACTGTCGGACCGCACGTCTGCCAGTGTGTTTGTTTCACTGAACAATGGTCACTCCCTATTAGCCTTGCTGAAATTGCTCGAAAAGTCTGGGGCCGGGTCTTAATCAGTTAGAGTTAGAGCACGCGCCATTCAATGAATCAGATTACGATAGTTGTGGCACGCAATACAGTCACGTGCCTATAAATTGAGTCTGTAAACACACGGACCCTCGAGAAAGTTAATAGACCCGGCCGATCGGAGAGACTCTTAAAAGTAAACGATTCTTTCGATAACGTCTCCCTTTTCGAGCAGACAAGTAGAATAAACAAATTCGATTAGCACAAATCGGCGAACATTCGGAAACGTCGCCGCTGAAGTTGATCATACAGTAGGTGTACAAAGTATTCTCAAAATTGGACCCGACAACTTTGAGTTTGCTAGCTAATGTGCAAATAATTCCTTTTTTTATTGTTGTTGGTCGCAATTGCGAAGGAAAAAGTTTTCTTGAACTGTACGTGTATAATTTAGTTCAAGTACAATGCGTTTCGCGATTCGTGGCCCTTTCTGTATAATTTACATAGATCGTTACATACATCGTTCCATTAGAACTCTTGGGCAAGATATTCACCCGTATTCTTTATCCAGGATTTTCTTAAGTTGTAGTTTGTAAAGATGAAATTGTAAAGATGAATCTGGTTATCGCAGGATTTTCCGTGCAACGGAACGAGTTCGAGAAGAATTGTTTGAGAAACGGGAGACATTCGATGGTTTTATGCGATTATTTTCTGCCGATAAGAGACATGCCATCGCAGCCATCAAGATGCAAACCAGTAATAGAGAGAACAACTGTATATCCGATAGTGTTCTTTCTATTGCAAATAAGCTACAATTTCATCGCGTGGTTGCCGCGCGCGTCCTTTGAATGATAGAGAGATGCACGCGCTTTACAATAGAAGTTAATATGCCTTGTTCTGCGGCACGTGCGCTTCAACGTCTTACTTAAAGGCTCCGTTCCAAGCGATTAAGAGCTGTTCGAAATATTGCGGTGTACATACACGCGGAGGAATTAAGCAGTCTCTCCTTCAATATTCCAGTCTAGGTTACGTGCTCTAAATTCCTCGATAATGACGCGCAGGTGGAATTCATGCAAACTTTGTTATCTCTTCGTGATCATCGTGTGATTATGAAGAAGAAAGTTTAAGTTATCCGAATTCTGTAACAACGCTCCGCGCAAATCCGCTTTATTTTGTTTCTATACACCCTCGAGCGGTGACTCGGAGTCGCCACTAAAAATTGCTCCCCCATTATTCAAAATATTGTTGACATTATTAAATATGTTCGTATCTAATCAATTACTAAATTTTTCACGGGGTAGACTCGTCTCCAGGATTGCAAGAGTGCGGGATGCGCCTTCTCATTGCTTAATAATACAAAGATGGGGTTTTTCAGTAGTCAAATCCTAGATAAATGATCAATCTAAGCCGCAATCGCTCTCAACAGTCCTATTTTTACGTTTACGAGGCGTAATTTGCATTATTCGGTAGCGTGCAGCTATCGCAGCTTTAAGAAAACAGCTACAATCGCAGCGGAATGCGCCTTCTCATTTCTTAATAATACAAAGATGGGGTTTTTCAGTAGTCGAAAGCGCTAGATAAATGATCAATCTAAGCCGCAATCGCCCTCAACAGTCCTATTTTTATGTTTACGAGGCGTAATTTGCATTATTCGACAGCGTGTAGCTATCGCAGCTTTAAGAAAATAGCTACAATCGCAGCTGTATGCTTCCGAATAATGCAAATTACCACTCGTAAAGGAGTTTACTAGATTGATCGTTTATCTATCACTTTTGGCTACTGAAAAAAACCCATCTTTTAGGTGAGAAAAACGAGTCTACCCTCTTAACCCTTTGCACTCGAGCGGTGACTCAGAGTCGCCACTAAAAAAGTATTGTATCAGGTATTATATCAATTTTATATTCATACAAAGAACAAAATTAATATAGAATGCAGTTATTCTAGGTTGGAAGAAATGTTTAATTTTCCAGCTAAAATTGCTCCGAGTGCAAAGAGTTGATATAAAAGAGATTTTCCCATTTTTGCAAGGTATTCGATCAGAACGTTTGTTGTCGATTCGAAGGGTTGAATCATCGACGAGATTGCATCCGAAGGTTTTATCATGGATCATCTGAAATAGTCTGGGCGCATCATCATTGTCATTTGAACGTCGTGCTTCCACGAGTAGTTAGATGTTAGATGTTCTAAATTCCTCCTTTGATTGTGATGCCTGACACAGTTTCATGTAAATTGGAGTTTAGGATATTGAAAAGCCTCGGTAAGGACGTCTACGAACAATCGAGAAGATTGTGTTATCCTTTCATGGTCAGCTCTAGGCTAGCTCTTGGCCAGGTCTCGGCCACAACTGAGTTAGGAGCTCTAATCCCATGATTAGAGTGCCCGTCGAATTAAAACTCTGTTATCCTTTCATGATTAGCAGAATCCGAATCACGAAATCATTCACTATTTGCTAACATATATCCTGCTCCGCCTGTTCTCGAGTTTTTCACTTCTTTGTGAACATTTCTTGTATCATTGTTCTTTTAATCAAGCTGGATACATAATAAAATTATACCGAGATTAAATCAAAGACACGCATCACTGATCACTCTCTTTCACTCCCTTGTTTCACCTTGCAGCTTGCAACTAAAGGAAATGAATAATAAGTATATGAGGTTGTATCTAGAAATACTACAATTTTCATTTTTATCCTTTATCTTTCATTTTCAATTATGATGGTACAAAAAAGTATGCAATTTGAACAGCATCAAAAGAACGAACACACAGCTGAGAGAATATGTTTGGTTCGAATCCGTGATCGATGAAAAATTTATTCGTACGGAATATGCGATATGTTCGCCGTTTGATGCAATTTTAAACGCGCGTGCGATATATTTTATACGAGCACAACTGGATACTGCCGTCAAAAAACGACACGCGTTGCTCGAACAATGAAGCCGACGACACAATAGACTTCGAATGTATTAAACGATACTAATTACTTTCATGTGATAGCTCTCGACGACGCTTAACTTAATAATTTCGGATTTAAAAGCAATAAGAACTGCATCGAGATAGTAGATCGCGAGCTTAGATAAACGTGATGCTTTCGCAACGAGCGATTCCAATTATATTAGTTAGACAATTGCTGATTTTCTGAGTGATCTACAGTCGCTGTACAAACGTATTCGCACACCTTTTAAAAATCTTTGAACTTTCCTATAAATGCGTAAAGATCGTCTACTTCTGATTGTGAGTTAACGACTTCGTTAGAAGGGACGTCGTTCGCACAAAGTGTTCAGCCGAAATTAATCTGGTTCTCGAACTCCTGAAGAGCGTGACACAGTTTGCAGAACTGTTAGAAAAAAGATGGTTGTCCCGAAGACTGTGTGCGCAGAAGAATTTCCACCTGACAGTCCGCTTCATATCGCGTATCGGCAGGTTTTTCATAATCATCGCAGGTGCCTCTATATTTCTAATTTCAAGGTAATGGTAGCAGTTCCAGTATCGGCAGGCTGATTAGAATACGGCATAATTCGTTGGTTGAGATAATACTGTAGTGTATATACACGTTCGTGAACGATACATCGGACACGGTAGAGTTGTTCGAGTGTGTCGAAGTGGATTTACATAAAAAACAATGTTAATTCGAATAGAATTTATGGGGGGATTGCGATCCGAGAGAAGCCAGTGCCAACACGAGGTCCGATAAAGGGGAACCGCGTGACCGATGAAGGAGGTTGATTCAGAAGCACGTGAGCGGCACGGAATGACCGGTTGCACGAGCGAATCATGTGACACGCCCGCAATAATGCAGCTTTTTTCTTGTTTTCCCCTCTGGTTCTTGTTCCATTCAGCTGATCAATCTCCACAGAAGTTACAAGCAAATGTAATGATGCTGGCGGCCAGCCGGGGATTCCAAGATTGGGATCAACGAGCTTGCATCACGAGATATATATACCTATAATCACAATAATCGTCGAACAATTAAACAATACCCACAACCACTGCGCACAGTTTTACGTGGAGCATGTTAATGATGTTTCGATTCATCGCGTGCTCTTCCCAGACGGGCAGCCATCAACAACCATCGTTTTACAACCTTCTGGAAAATTTTAAAAATACGTTTTGCAGAAAGTTTCATCGAAATCGAATACGATACGAGAAAAATCGTGGAAAAACTGCAATTTTCAACATCTTTAAACGTTCGTAGCTGATCGCAACGTCGACCGATCTTGATGAATAGAATATGTTTAATCGACACAGATCTACGATACGTATTCTTTAAATTTTTAATATAAGCTCACGTAAAAAGGTTGCGAAATACATCTTTCAGTATTTTCTCTGGAACTCCGACAACTTGGAATTTTTCCCAAAAATTTTGTTCGCGTTGTGTAGCACACGAATTGTTCTAACTTCTGAAAAAAGTTAGTTAGACTATTACATAGTGGGAGTCACTGTATGTACTTCCCGGTCGAAAAATATTTCATGGTTTAAAGATAAATTAAAGTGTATCCTTATCAAGATCGTGTATAAAGAAACGAAGAGAAATTATATACAGGGTGTCCCACTGTATCGAGAACGGCAGAATATCTCGGAAGACAGTGTCGTTATCAAAAAAGTGTTCCTACAAAAGTTGTTTGGTATTACGGGCTACGTTACGTGGTATTAATTGTTTTGTTGTGGGTGGAGTGGTGGAGGACATTTCAAGGTCACCTTGATTTTTTTAAATGGAATACTATATTTTTTTCTTTAGAAAATAATTGCGGGTAGTGAGACGAATCCAAAGATGTGCTACACGATATTATTCTGATTTTGATGAAGGTGAAAAAAGCTTGTGTTTACATCCTGGATCGGTCGTCGGCCAACAGCCAGCAGCCGCTGCTAAGTGGCGTCGAATACGTCGGTATTAAATTACTGCGATAGGACTGCGATAGGTTTGTGGGAATCTGCTTGAAAAACAGATTGCAGTCGCGAAAAAGCACAAAAAAATAAAATAAAAAAAATTTTTTTTTTAAATTAGCAAAAAAAATTTTTTTTTTAACTAGCAAAAAAAAAATTAGCACATCTTTGGATTCGTCTCACTACCCGCTATTATTTTATAAAGAAAAAAATATAGTATTCCATTTAAAAAAATCAAGGTGACCTTGAAATGTCCTCCACCACTCCGCCCACAACAAAACAATTAATACCACGTAACGTAGCCCGTAATACCAAACAACTTTTGTAGGAACACTTTTTTGATAACGACACTGTCTTCCGAGATATTCTGCCGTTCTCGATACAGTGGGACACCCTGTATAATATCCTGGAAATTTCCTGATCCGGCAATATAATCGTCGAATTTTTAAGGAAACAGTTGGAAAGATTTCTCTTCGCTTTACTATATATTGACAGTAAATAAAGTTCCAGCTGCTCGTTTACAACACAGATCCTAACAATGTCTCGCAATCTAGCCGCTTCATTTGCGATAAGCTTTGCTTCATTTGCAATTAACTGTTTTGTTGGAATGCTATAAATATTATGCACAAAACAGCCGCAGGCTTCGAAAGATCGGGTTACTCAGCACGTTTCTGCAATTTTCGTTGGAAAACGACAATGTATGCACCTCAACAAACAACGATTATATATATTTTCCACGTTCTCCAATACGCCATCTTTAAAAGCGAAAAGATGGACGCGGGGAGATGCTGCGAACATAAACCATGCTAACTAGCATTGAAAAAGAATACTGATCTACTACGTTGGTAGATGCAACATCTCCGTATCATGATGTAAGATTATGTTATGTATGCAGATGTTATAAAAAATGATTACTGCAACCTCTAACGAACATGGTATATTATCTCGAAGAGAATTATTAATTATTAATTGCAGACATATCCTGAGCACATATAAAGCAGATTCGTTGAAGGATGAAAATCATTATGTAAGTCTCGCGATCACGGGTTTCTATCGGTCAAATATTTGTTACAATTAAGTTATCAACTTCTCAGGAATCCGAGCAAACCGGCTATCAAACCCGACAAACGAGCCACCCACCTAATAAACATAATTTACCATTAGCCAGGCAGTCTGGTCGTGTTTCTTAATTAGTCCAAGACATACCGCAGAGAAAAAAAAGGTTGCGGTGACATAACAGCCTGTGAATATTGTGAATTCTAACTACGTACTCCTATTTTCATTAGGAATACAATTTTACTTGAATTTATCACGATTTCATGGACTAGAAGACTGGGCAGGAAAGCGAGCATGATTATCCTCCGTTTGGAGGTCTCGTTGAATAAAAGTCCTCGTATCCTATGAACTCGTGATCGCTATGAACGTCGCGTACGCTTTTGCAAGGAGGAAATCTGAACTGTTTAACGTCGGATTTCTCAACGATTAATCCAATCGTTGATAATTTATCGTGAAGCCGTATTACGGTACAAATTCCTTTGTATTTCCTTTGTCCTAAGGGGAAAGTTGAAGCCAAGCTGATCGAGGAAAGTCCAAGTTTTTACGATCTCGTGCGTCAGTTTCATAATCCCAGCTCCGTTCATCTATTGGGAACCCCAGGATTACGATGTTTTAACCAGGCGCTTATACAGTATAGTCCAATATTTAACCCTTTGCACTCGAAGCAATTTCAATTCCAATATCAAGATATTTGTTTCAACCCAGATCAGTTTTGTTCTATGTAATCTATTTTACACTGTGCACATCAAATTGAACCTGCTTTTTTATATATGTATAACAGTTGAGCTTTTTACAATTTATAGAATACAGACTTTAATATAATAGTGTTAAAACTGTTTTGAATAATGGCATGGCAAGTTTTAGTGGCGCCTCAGACTCGCCATTCGAGTGCAAAGAGTTAAAAAGTTATCGTTTTTTTAGAGAGAGAGAGAGAGAGAGAGAGAGAGAGAAAGCGTCCGAATATTAATAGAAGTCACTGTGCGTATATGTTTATGTCTTTTATGTATTTATTGCGAATGTCATCATACCGAATTAGGGCAATGCACTATGTGGACATTCATCGATGACGTTCGCTCCACTATATGTCGCTTGCATACGTGCCTCCATACACGATCAACAATTTATGTGTACATACAATATGATCTGTTTAATCGAAATCGTTCGAGAAACGTCTATGCTCCATAAAAACCTAGATAGAAAGAAATGATTCGTCATAAAGTAAATCCCCGGGCGTTGTAAATATCGTTCATGCTTTAACAATAATTAACTTCGGTTACAGAATGGAGTGATGGGTTTTTAAAGTTAGAGTTCAAGCTAACGCACAGAAGTAGTCGATACAATAAATTAACAAATGTTATATTTAAATAATATAGTTATGAAGCAATTTTGCTAATTATCAAACCTAGTTTCGATCCTAGTTTGGATCCTTTTCAAGATTTATTTGAATCGCGTCTGTAAAGTAAATATGTTATAATAATTTCGAAAACTATTAAATGATTTTGTTCGATAATTAGCAAAATTGCTTCATAACTATAGTAATAAACGATCGAACTGTTGCGCCGAAAGCATTTAACATTTATTAACAGCAAATACGATCGATAGAAGAAACATATTTAATAATATTAACATTCTTAGAAGTGTTGAGAAGCTTTTACTTCGGTATTAGGATTCCAGGTTTATTAAAAATGATTTATGCGTTACTGTTTCTTCGTAGGATGAGCAAAGAGAACGGCGCGGGACCTGTAAACGAGCAAAATCGGCACGGGGTATACACGAATCATGGCTTCAACGGATTCAGAGACAGCCTGAATCTCAACAGCTCGAACGACTCGCACATTTTACGTGAATCCTACGACAGTCACCGAGAAATACAGGGTTCCTCGGATTTTATATGTAAATAATCCATTTCTTCGGTACTATATATAGTCATCGAGTAGACTGCGGATCTTTATGCATTTATAGCTTCCGAAAATTTGCAAAAAATACTACAATATACCGGGTATTTCACCTAACTTGACCACATTGAATATCTTTGTTGTTTTTAAAGATACGTCAAATGTCTGAAGGACAAAGTTGAATGGTAAAATGGGGCTCATACGATACCAACAGAATTGTTGTTTTTATGTAATCTTTTTTAAAGATATGAAGGTCACCTTCACTTTTTTTAAATGGAATGAGGTATTTTTTAATACATCAATCGATGCAGCTGGACATTCGTTATAAAAATGTACTAACCTATGTATGTCGAAAAGCTAGTGGTTCACGAGATATTTCAATTTAAATAACTCTAAAACACCATTACTGTCGACAGTAATTCATATCTCTAAAAAAATTACATAAAAACAAAAATCTTTTTTGGTATCGTATGAACCCCACTTTACCATTCAACTTTGTCCTTCAGGCATTTGATGTATCTTTAAAAACAACAAAGATATTCAAGGTGGTCAAGTTAGGTGAAATACCCTGCATAAGATTCGACAGAATTCGGTACGATTTTGATTTATTTCAGTTCTAAGAAGGCCACTACCACTGAAAATCAAATTTTATTCGATTCTACTTTCTTAAAGCTCGTCGACAAAAATTGCAAATTGCATAAACATCCGCAGTAAATCGTGTTGCCGACTGTTGTTCGCATTTCGCGTCTCTTGTTCGTGTTACGTATATGTAGAACTGAACTTTGACGTTAAGTGACAAGACGGTTCTTCATTGAATTAAAAAACGTTTGAGCAATTGGCCTTACTTAATTTATTTACGATCTATATAGAATTCGACGTTACATGGAACAAGCTCTCAATAAAATTGTTTTTTTTTCTTTTATAGTAGTGGGAGAGCCAGGGGATGAAGAAGTGATCGAGAACAAGACCAGCCTATTCAATTCGGCGGTGCAGTGCACCACGCGTCGATTAAAATCGGCTTGTACAAGAAAAACCATTCACAAAAGGCTACCAATTTTAAACTGGTTACCGAGATACAATAGTCAAGATATAATCGGTGATCTTGTCGCTGGCATCACCGTCGGACTGACTGTGATCCCACAATCTCTAGCTTATGCTAACGTGGCGAACCTACCCCCACAGGTTTGTCAATTTCACGAAATACACTCCTCAAAAGAATTAAGGGATCACTTGTGCGAACCCGAAAAATTGCTCCCACTTTACCTGATCATAACTCCATCAAAATTATGGGAGCAATTTTTCGGGTTCGCACAAGTGATCCCTTAATTCTTTTGAGGAGTGTAAAACATTTCAGAACAATTATTCGATTACACAGAAGAATTTGTTTCAGTATGGACTATACGGTAGCTTCTTAGGCTGTTTTATATATATTATATTTGGATCCTGTAAAGACACACCCTTCGGGCCAACTGCAATTATTTCATTGCTTACTTACCAAACTGTGTCTCACCTTGATACGCCGTTACCACATGCGATATTACTCTGCTTCTTAGCCGGTGTGATAGAGTTAATAATGGGGATATTTGGTCTTGGTGAGTACGTGTAATTAATCTCACTGGTATGCCTTGAATTTAAGGCTTGCAGTTCCGTATTTCTTGAGGAGGTACAGTCTCGTTTCCATTAACGTTCCACGTTCTCGTACTAAAGTTTATAAAACGCATCTACCTCGCGGGATTGCAGACCCTACTAGAATTCGTTTAATTAATTCGAATTGTCATGCTGATTCTAGGATTTTTAATTGATTTTGTGTCTGGGCCAGTGAGCTCAGGCTTCACATCCGCTGTAGCACTGATCATTGTTACTTCGCAAATCAAAGACATTCTCGGCATCCCCGCGAAAGGAGCTCAGTTTGTTGAAATGTGGAAAAGTATTGGTGGACAGCTGCACAAAACATCTGTTTGGGATGCTGCACTTGGAGCAACCTGCATAGTACTTCTCCTCCTCCTTAGAGTAAGCGTATAATCATTTCATATGTTATCAAAAGACAGCGCATTTTATGAAATGAACTTTATATTTTGCCTTGTACTATTCTATCGCAGCTTTTAGCCTCATATAAAATAGGACCCAAAGATGAAGAACCGCAAACGTCGAAGTATCGTATTCTGAATAAAATTATCTGGCTGATTGGTACATCGCGGAACGCGCTTCTGGTGATAATTTGCGGCGTTTTGGGATACAGTTTCAGCGATGAGTCTCCCTTCAGAGTGGTTGGTAAGAGAATAGCCGGTAGCATTAATTCTCTAAAAAGAAAAAAAAAGTTAATTTAATTTCACGTGAATATGTTTTGATAGGACACATACCGGGGGGTATGCCCACTGTACAATTACCACCATTCTCGTATACCAACAGTAACAATACAACGGTGACCTTTGTCGAGATGATTTCCAATTTGGGAAGCGGTATTCTAGTTTTACCTCTGATTTCGTTAATGGAGGACATTGCTATTTGCAAAGCATTCTGTAAGTTTCTCTTCTAGAAGAAGAACATACATACGCGCTTATCATTAACACATGTTATCATATAATCGTATCATTTATTCTAGCAACTGGAAAATCAGTTGATGCAACGCAGGAGCTAATTGCCATTGGAATCGCAAACATTAGCAACTCGTTTGTTCAAGCTTTTCCTGGTTCAGGATCTCTTAGCAGAAGCGCAGTGAACAATGCTTCTGGAGTTAGGACTCCGATGGGCGGCCTTTACACGGGTAATTCAATAATTCATCGATCTAGACTGGAATTCCAAGAAGAAATGCGTTCTCCTCTTCATAAAAGCAGCTTTCTAACGTGTTCCTTCCATTGTAGGTACTCTAGTAATATTAGCCCTCCTATTCCTCACACCATACTTCAGCTACATACCGAAAGCCACGTTAGCTGCCATCATCATAGCTGCTGTAATATTTATGGTGGAAGTGAAAGTTGTGAAGCCCATGTGGAGAACGAAGAGTATGTTCCGAAACACAGATTTCTTACGAATGAAACTCCGATGAAACTTTCTTCTCATATCGTTATTGCCTTCGCAGAGTCGGATTTAATCCCAGGCGTAGCAACGTTCGTCGCATGTTTATTATTGCAACTGGAGATTGGGATTCTATGCGGCATTGGAATCAATATAATGTTCATTCTCTATCATGCAGCTCGACCGAAGATATCAGTGGAGAAACTTATAGTACGTGTCACGAACGTTTCTGTCAAATTTCAATGTACAGGGTGGTCCCGATCTCCTTTATTTTTCATGGCGTAACGAATGCTTTTGAATACATTTGTCATGTCATCGCAAATAAAGGAGACATCAGATGATTGCAACAGTTTTATTAATCAATAGATCTTTATGCGTTTATAGCAAAGTTGAGTAGATGAAATTCAAGATCATTGAACAATTTTCAAAATTCACGATGTCGATATATGATTTCTCCTCTATTAAAGTCATCAAGGAAAGAAATAACATTCGATTTGACTTCTATTCCTTGCAATCGATGCAGACCATTTTTATTTTGCATAAAGATACGCAGTCTATTAATCAATTTTAGTCGCCACTATTTTCCACAATTGTATCCGAACATTTTACAACCTGATTTCCTTTATCGTAAAAGTTACATGTCCAATTTCAAAAAAGGTGGCGAGATAAATCGAGTACGAACTTTTGCAATCATCCAATATTGACGTACCTACATTTATGCTGTCTCACGTGTTACAGACCCGACATGGCATCCAGTATCTCATGTTAACGCCCGATCGGTGTCTAATTTTCCCATCGGTGGATTACGTACGGAATCTAGTAACGAAATATAGTCAGCGCAGCGGAGACATTTCTACGCCAGTCGTGATCGACTGTACACACATTTACGGAGCAGATTTTACTGCAGCCACAGTAATCGAAACATTGACAAGAGATTTTGCGTTAAGGGGTCAGCCCCTCTTCTTTTACAATTTGAAGCCTTCCGTTTACGCGGTATTCGAGGGTGTTGCGTCGAGCGACTTTGTTGTGTATTATACTCAAGAGGCGCTGGACGGTCTCCTGAAAGATAGAGGATACTTAAAGCAAGCTAAATAGAATAAGCTATTTATACAAGTACGTTATACTTGCTTCGAACTGAACTTACCACAGTATCGTGTATCGGTGGTAAACCGCCACTTCGTCGAAAGTTGTTAAACAACGTCTTTCTTATTTACTGGACTGCGGATCTTTATGCATTCACAAAGAAATTGATTGGCTAAGAAATTTAAGAACGTTGTAACGTTGTTTTTAATGTAATTTTTCTTCCTGCTTCCCGCGATCAATGCAGAATACTTTTATATTGCGTAAAGATCCACGGTCTACTTATTACCTTTGATTCTAGAGGTATCCGAAGACAAACACTTCTAGATTCTCAATTCGCATAGCCATTGAGTTTCGCAGAAGTAGGTCCAGCATCGTTGTATTTTATATTTAAAAAAAGAAACAAAGAACATTGCAATCAATGCAATGGATATTCATGTAATATGTATTATAAACATCGCGTTGTCAATCGATTTTGTTATACATTTATCATTCATCGTAGAAGATCGTCAGTAACAAGATGTACTACTTATTGTTAGTAAAACTTTCCAACAATTGTAATTCTCAATTCAATTTTATTAATGTTACGTTGTTCTTTGTATACTGTGATGCGCGTGAAATAAATTATATAATGAATTATTTTAAATACTAAAATAAAAACTATCGATTAGAAGTAGGTTTATGTTAAACCATTGTACTTTGTGTGATAAGCTTAACGATTAAAAGTATTACTCGAGATATAAGGGAATAGAAAGAAACAATTTCAGACTCACAAACATACTGTAAATAGTTTATTAATAAAGCAAACAAGAATGAGATCTTATTCGTTTTCTTGAGAACGTAATCTTGCGCTGGCATTGGTTACTCGAATGGAAAGTTGCTGAGCACGTTCAACGATAGTTTTGCGTTTTTTACTGCTCACTCCGTGAGCGATCTCGGCACAGAATTTCCTATTTTGCATCATTAGAACCTCTAATTCCTGTAAACGCGCAAGACGATCTCATTGTAGTTACGTGACACTAGAAGCAACCACGCTTTACTAATTACTAGATTATTATATATGTATATTGCGAAAAAAGCTTTCGAAACAGTATCAGGATTTATTTCATTGTTATTCAGCTTTCTGTATGCATATAAACGATGAATATGAAACTCGTATTTAAACGAGATTATATTAAATTCAGCACAAGATATTAGAAGTTTTCCAAGAATGCTGAACAAAGATATTAGAAGTTTTCCAAGAATGTTGAATTTGTTATTCTTACCTTAACATTGTGTACCAGAACTTTCCTGAAACCAGTCGGCAGCATATGACGTGTTTTCTTGTTACTTCCGTAACCAATATTGGGCATCAAATATTGACCCTTGAAACGTCTGCGAACTCTGTTGTCGATTCCTTTCGGTTTACGCCAGTTTCTCTGAAAAATTGTTTTGTTACTTTGTTATTGAATTGAATGCTATCCAAGGATACAAAACGATAATTACAATATTTAGAAATATGATTATGAAAAATCTACAGTAAATATTGTCGCGTGGGCGACCACGTAGCTTGGGCAAATAACTTCTACAATAAAAGTAGACTATTATAAGAAAACCGTAATCAATTTATTAGGCGAGGAGAAGCAGTTATCTGTCGACACATCCAGTCCAATGTATCGATAACATAATATATGTGGTTGTCAGGAAGAACGCCGCATTATTTTATTATTATTATTTTGGAGCCTCTCGAATTTGTTTTTATAACTTTTTTTCTGGTAAATACGTAAATCATATACGATAAAGCTCAATTAATACGTGAACTTGAATTTTTGGAAATTGTGACATGCGGCGTTTTTCCTGGCAACCAGAGATATCGACACTCGTAACAATATATTATAGAAAATCTTATTAAATATTATATAAAGTACCTTTAGTTTACTGTATCGATCACTTTGATGGCGAATGAACTTTTTAGTTCTCTTCTTAATAATTGTGGGCCTGTACACCGGTCGGATAGCCATTTTGACTTTTGTTGGATGGTACAAATCTGAAATATAAAAGTCATAAATACAATGTACACCGGTCAAACACACAAGCCTGAAAGACACACAGTGTATGACAACATTGCACGTCCGTATCGCATGTTGTTTTATCAACGTTACGCTCTGCAATATTACATTATTTTCAAAAATATTGTATCACTCAGTCTCTTTCATTCCCCTAAAGCAAGATGTTACATATATATTTTTCGCTTTTCACACGATTTTACGGAAAATTACGGATTTTCAAAAACATCACGTACCGTTCCTCGTTATGCACCAGGCAGAAAAGGTTAGGTCGAACCAGAAGTAACAATACGCTGTGGATTTAAAACGATCAGATCGCCATCTAGAGACTAATTCGTGTTATTATTGGTGGTTGAACCGGAATTGGCGCGCTCTGATTGGTCCGTGGTTTTCGTTGATAACTCCTTAGACCATAGACCATATATACTTGTAGACCCGATTCATGATCTCTCATAGCCTCTCTGGTGACATGTGGTCCACCAATTGAAAGTTAAAGCATGACTAGTGTCTTTCTTGCATTTTCAGTAGCATGGACAAGTTTTTGCAACAAGAATATATACACGTATGCATGTGTGCATATGGCATATGTAAATATTTCAATGTTTATGGAACCAAAATTTAATTAAATCGTAAGAACGATTTAAACGAGAATGTCAATGAGAAACAACAGATGTATAATTTTGAACGAGTGATGAAACTACGAAAGACTGTGTCGAATATTAAACGTAAGTTCAACATAAATAGAACAAATTTTTCATAATGAAAAGAAAATGTTCAACATTTATATAGTTAGAACTTCTGTAGAATGATAAAAATAGTCAATAAATTTGATAATAAATTCAGAAAAGATCGTTCTTGGTAATTAAGTTTTGCCCGAAAACAAAATTTCATTGTAATTAATTTCTATTGCATGTGTTTACTGAAATAAGTGGATGTCCATTATTATGTATTTTTTAAAGTTTAATCGATACATCTTACAAATTGATGAAGTATAATTGTTGGTAATTTCGTAGCAAAATGCCAAAAAAGCTTTGAACAAACATGTAGTTTTCAATAACTTTTTTCTTCGATTATTGTTACGATACATTTCATATTTACAATGCATTGATTTGTGCTATACATAATTTCTTCAAATTATCTCCTTCCTTCTGTAATACAGCGTATACGTGGATCTATTAATTATTTTGTACACAATAATTATATTTACGCTTCTTTATAATCAACATTTTGTGATTCCAGAGAATATTTAAGTTTTTCAATATCGTAAAACGTTATATAAAATAAGTATAGAAATGCTTAATGCATACGACAAAGATTATAGAGTTCTGGATTTGGTACGGCAACGTGAAATACAGGTAAGTTCCCTTGCATTAGATGAATATTGATTCGTTAATATTTCATTTGAATTCTTTCGATACTTTTTTAGGATTCAGCAGCGTATACAGTCTCTCAGAATTTACATGTTACAGAAAATTTGATTTCTCGATTAGGATTAGAGAAAGAATTAGTCGGGCATACGGGATGTGTAAATTGTTTAGAATGGAATGAAAGTGGACAGTAAGTATTTCTAAATAAGTCAAATAAAAAACTATTGTTCACGATATAAATAAAGAAAGAACGAAAAGAATTAATTAACTGTTGCTTTCAGAATTCTTGCCTCGGCATCTGATGATATGGACATCATCTTATGGGATCCATTTCGGTATGAAAAGAAATTAGTACTTCACACGGGTCATTATGGAAACATATTTTCCGTTAAGGTAATGCGAGAAATAGATGTAAAGCTTAATTTCCTTTAGAATAGTCATAATATTTTCAATTGTACGCATATTTTAGTTTATGCCAAAATCAAACGACAGCATACTGGTATCGGGTGCTGGAGATAGTAAGGTACGAGTTCGTGATTTAACACTTACCGAACCTATGCTTATATGCAATTGTCATACGGGCCGTGTGAAACGTATTGCTACCGCGTCTACTGTCCCTTTCTTGTTTTGGAGTGCCGCGGAAGATGGTCTTATTCTACAATATGATATTCGTGCTCCGCATACTTGCAAAAGTAACGGATCTAATACTGTATTAATAAATCTTTACAATCATGTGGGTCGATTCGCCGAAGCTAAATGTGTCACTGTGAATCCAAAACGACCAGAATTAATAGCCGTCGGAGCTAGCGATGCGTACGTACGAATGTACGATCGCAGGATGATCAAGCTTGCTCAGGTAATTACATATATCTGTGGTTGTCAGGAAGACCGCCGTGTGTCACATACTTTGCCTTAGTCACGCTAGTGCTTCAACATAGGACATTGGTTAAATTACATTATTTTTTTTAGCCTTTCGAATTTATTTTCATGACTTTTACTCTATACTATACTATTACTATAATTTACTATACTTTTACTATATTATACTTTACTATACTACAATTTTGAAATTGTGACATACAGCATTTTTCCACAGATATAATATACCACAAATCGTGATCAGTAGAGATTAGGTATAGCAAATTTTTCACCTTCACTTTTTTGCAAGTATGTACACCTATCATTTTTTTATGCCTATTACAGGATTTCGAAGCGAACTCGGTAAGTATCATAACATAAAAATAATTGCAAAAAATTTGCTATAATCACTTGAAAGATCTCTTGGAACCATGCTATACCCGATGAAAACATTTCGATCGGACTGCTAATAACAGAGTAATCTCTACAAGGTCACGATTCGTAGTTCACCCTGTACAATAAAAGCTATATGTACAATAACATAAAATAAGCTATATATTATATTTTGGACATTTCCGTAGGTGCCTATTGTCTCTACTCCACGCAGCGACTGGGAAAGAGGACACGCTTCCTTACGTCGTGCTGCTGGCGAAGGAGATCCAGATGAGAATATACCATTGGGTTGCGCTCAGTATTTTATCGCGGGTTCGTTCGTACGATCGGAGATAGCATACGCAACTCCTTTTTACTTTAATCTTCCTCTTTTATTATATGTAGCATGATTGCTTTAACAAAGACTGTTAATGTTTGATATTGAGCAGGCCATCTACAGTCTCGACAGCGTGACAATAATAGGAGTATTACTACTACATACTTAACCTTCAGCGCTGATGGAAACGAACTTCTCATTAACATGGGCGGAGAACAAATTTATTTATTTGATATCAACAATCCAAAAAATGTAAAGACATGCTTCGGTTATACTATGCATACTTATACGGGTGACTATTTCAAGCATTACTTTTCACGAACTATTAATAATGACACGAGTGAACAGTATAATTATTGAATGATATTAATTATAGGGGACTTTGGAAAGTCGTGTTACACAAGCAAAAATAATGAGGACAGTATAGCGTATGCTAAGGGAAATGTAAAAGTTCTGCCGGCTCATGTTGAAAAATTAAAATACGAAGTAAGTTGACTAATTGAATTTTTGTTAAACTAAATATGAAACAGAAAGGATCGGAATGAATATGATTTTCTTATTAGGCTAATAAGTGTTTTGAGCAACAGAACTATGTATTGGCAATTACTTTATATAATAAGGCAATTAGTTACTGTCCTACAGCAGCTGTGCTTTATGCTAATAGAGCTGCAGCGTATATGAAACGAACTTGGTACGGACTTTTCAATTATTGTATCTCTTATTCGAATAATAGATAAAAGTGTCGCGTTGCATATGGACTTATCGGAGAAGAAAAAGTAAAAGACCTACCTGACATTTTTAATATGATTTGTAGGGATGGTGATATTTACGCAGCACTTAAAGACTGTCAAACAACATTACTCCTCGATCCAGGACATGTTAAAGCACGTTTTAGGTATCAATAAATATATTAATACTATAATATCTCATTTACTGAGTAAAGTATAGAGTATTAGATGTGTGTTTCTAGACTGGCGCGTTGTCTATTTGACTTAGATCAGGCAGCAGAAGCTGATAAAGTACTTAAAGAGTTTCAACAAAAATTTCCTGAATATGCGTCCAATTCGGCGTGTAAAGCATTGAGAATGGATATAAAGGAAGCTATAGATTCTGGTATGCTTTAAGTTAACATTTTATGTCGTTATATTAGCGAGATCTTTTATTATTGTTATTATTATTATGAAATCAGGTAGAGATATTACGAATCTGCCGCTGTTTCAAATATCAGAATATGAAAAAGAATGGCGACATAATACGATCGATTACAAAATGAGATTTTGTGGACATTGTAACACCACAACCGATATAAAAGAAGCTAATTTCTTTGGAAAGTAGGCATACACATTTAACCGATAATTAATTAATCATGTTTATAATGTACAATATATTGATGATTATCAATTTTTCCTTTAAGCAATGGTCAATATATTGTAGCAGGATCAGACGATGGATCATTTTTTATTTGGGATCGTAATACTACGAATATTATTCGCGTATTAAGAGGAGACGAACGAATTGTAAATTGTCTCCAACCTCATCCGTCAACATGTTTGTTAGCTACTAGCGGTATCGATCCAGTAATCAGATTATGGAGCCCATTGCCCGAGGTAATTGCCCGTAATGATTAATTCGAAATAAAGTAATTCAATGAATAACAAACGTACAATATTCTATGCTTAATATAGGATGGTAGTGTTAACGATAGGAAAATCCAGGATTTAGAAGACGCTGCAGCCACAAATCAAATACGGATGAACATAGATCCGTTCGAAGCAATGCTCATGAATATGGGATATAGATTTCCTAGTCAACAAGCTGAACATAACGAAGACGGCAATGAACAACAAAATCAGTCAATTATGCTACCTTTGGATTGTAGACCGAGTTAAGTTTCTCAAAAGATATTGAAAAGTGGCATAAAACTGCAACTAAATATCCGAAGACTTATTCAATGCTGTATTTGTAGAATAATTAATATACTTTAATTCTAATTATCTATTTTTTTATTAATACTTTTTAGCTCTGTTGACTTTTTTAGAGAAACGAAATGCTATATATATATACATATATTTCAAATTGTGTTCTATGAATATAAAACGTGTTTTTTTATAAAAGTGTAATCACATTTTTCTTTTCTCTGAGATGTTTAATAATTGTGCAATACCGCTCAGTAGATCAATTTCTAGCAATATTGTAGACAGATTCGAAAACAATCACGATGAACCTTATTTACATGGTTGTTCCTATTTTCCTTCGAAAGGAGGAATGTAATTCTCATAATTTCGTACTACGTATAGTGTATACTATACATAGTAAAATGGTACATTTAACTTTGAGGTATAAGCTCCCATATATTTTGCAAACTGCTAGTTTCGTTTGGTTTTTCCGCAGCTACCCCTAAATAATCTGAAACGTTAGGTTTACGTTGATTTATTCCTTCAGAGAAATAATAGCCGAAAATGTTCAAATTTTCGATTTGGTTGTCTTCTTTTTCAGAATATTGTTCTACGTTCACTTCTCGTTGTAAAGGTGCCTGTAACGAGTTATTAAAATAATTATTAAGTAAAAATCAGTTCGTGTGTTTGTAATATTACCTCGTGTTCAAATGTATAATCTACACCAAAAATTGGACATTTCTCAAACGTTTTGAACAACGTTGTAACTTCTTTGTACAAAACATGAAGCTTTTCAAGAGGGGTAACTCGAAAGCCTAATACGTAGGCTCCTGTAGATTCTGTACTTACAATTACTAAAGTTGGACCAAATTTGGAATTTTTTATTGTAATCTGTTAACAAAAAAAAAAAGAAAAACTAAAGAATTATTCAAGTCTTCTTTGTACGCTTATAGTATATTTCAGTATGTCTACTTACACTTGCTATTGTAAAATATGGAATTGATATGTTGAATTGATAATTCATATCGGCGAACCATACTAAACGTATATTTGTTACAATGAAAGTTCCAATATTTCCCTAACAGAACAATAAGTTATAATATTTCGTGTTTCAGGAAAGGTAGAATTGTTGTGTCTGTAAAGAAAATCAAATTTTTCACCTGTTCCAGCGACAGATTCCAAATGTCTTGCAAAGTAGAATGAACGGTTTCTTGCGGCAGTAAAGTCAGTTGGTTTTCATTAATTATACCGCTTCTCAACTTAATTTCTCGGTAAATCTTTGACGAGGTGTAAGCTCTGTAATGTGTAGTTATTTATATATTATATCATGTACCAAGAAAATATTTGAAGTATAAAATAGAAAATATAAACCTGTATATGCCAATAACGGACGTATAATGTCTCGTGCTTTTTGAACCTAAATTTGTAAATATAAATTCGTATCTGCAATTCCGAAAAGAAGCTAAAATATATAGAGCTTGCGTATGTCTTCCTTGTAACTAGAAAAAATTATTTGTTTGATTTAATTTATAGAAATAAAAGAAATATTCTATGATATTCATAAATGTATACTGACAGTGTGAACAGTTTTAGAATTCACAGCAATGAATGTGCTGTACCCGATACCTATAAAAAATAATCTTACTAATTTTCACAGTTACTATATAAAAGAGTACAAATATATTGTGGGACAGTATACTTAGATTGATTCGAGGAAGGTGTAACGAATGCCATATTACTCTGAGATTCGTTACTATAAGTCTTCCATTCTCGCCTGCGTTTCCTTTTGTGTCTTCAATTAGATCAAGCTTATCAGCAGTAAACTCTCCCAATCGTAGTTGCAGCAAGCTAAATCAAATTTCAAAAATTATATATATATATATATATATATATATATATAAATAAATTCTTGGGTTCGTCTATCGCCGTTAATCAATTTTTTAGTAAATTATATAAAATTCACGTATTCATCTTGCTATGTTTCGAAAATTTAAAAATGTATCATCAACAACTATTACGAAACTCGGTGAACTAATATACATATTGTAGCAGTTACATTGAAAAAGGTAAAAAATATTACTTGTAAGAAATATCAAATCGCACTTCATTGTCTTGCCACATTGTTAATAAAAATGTTTTGAAGATGCGCCTACAACTTTTATAGGATCGGTGTAAGGAAAATCAATATCGTTGCCATATCTACGAAAGGGTAACATGGAAGCAAAATTATATATATATATATATATATATATATATGATTTCTTTATTAATTACTTTATGTGTATTGAACATATTTGAAAGAGAAGAGAGAATATTTCAAAAGTGTACCATCGATTCGATTATTTTCGAGAATTGATTCTTTGCAGAAAAATATAGTCTTGTGTCGCTGCGCGGGTTTTCTGCTAGTGGGGGCATCAGGCAGTGATGGGATTGTTGGCGCTTTTCACGCGCACGCGCGACGACTCTAGCCTCAGTCAAGTACGAAGATCGGGTACCTTGGTCGCCCTGCTAATTTCACGCCATATAGTCTCCCACTACTTTCCCCCCAGTAGTTCCCCACTTTCGGACGTAGACGTAGACACGGCCCTGACGAAACTCGCGCATGCGTGCGAAAAGCGCCAACAATCCCATCACCTTTTCCCCTTCCACTATCCTATTCCATCGCTTTGGGATTGAGTGGGGCAAATGGGAGACACGTTGCGCGTGCGCGATGGGGACGCAACGATGACAGATGAGATGACATGACATTTCGCAGGTTTTAGGTTATTGCCGCGTATCGTATCGTACTCGTGTACATATACGTACTTAATGAAATAAATCATATGGTTCGTTCTAAATAGACATTGTAAACATTCTTTATTATAAATAAAATGAATTGTAACATGTGGGAGTTTCAGTCGTGAAGCGAAGTATGAATGCTTACTTTTATATGTACAATTGAAAAAATCTTGAAATCTGTATGTATGAGTTACATTCCAGTAAAATCAATAAATCATAATATATTTTAACACTGTGTTAATCCTCATACGCTTCTCAAAAATAGTTGCATAAAAGAGACTGGGATAATAAATTCACTCATTTTTCTTCTACACGATAAATTGACAAATTATGTTTTATTTGTAACGTTATATTTTAAAGAAATACAACTCACAACATAGACATAAAGGGATCAATAATTACATAGTATGTGAAATAAGTAAATGGGTGAATTTTACGCGGCAATAACCTAAAACCTGCGAAATGTCATGCCATTGTTGCGTCCCCATCGCGCACGCGCAACGTGTCTCCCATTTGCCTCACTCAATCCCCGTCGACACGCGCAACGTGTCACATATTACTCTGGTCATCAGAGAGGGGGTACCTCATATCGGCGTGATTCCCCTCATCTGGCAGCACTGCTGCTCTGGTCCAGGTTCGATATGCGGCAATAACCTAAAACTTCTAATATGTCATCTGTCATTGTTGCGTCCCCATCGCGCAAGCGCAACGTGTCTCCCATGCGCCTTACTCGATCCCCGTCGCGCTTGCGCATATTGCTGGTCATCAGAGAAGGGGTACTGTATTCCCCTCGCGAATCCCAAGGTCGGACTCGTCTGGCCACTCTGGTCCTGTCTGGTCCACTCTGGTCGTCTGTGGATCGTGCGTGTATCTGTTTCTTGTTAAAATGTTCAAATAATGTTGATATGATGATATGAAGTGAAACAATCGTTGTTACTGACTGCTGTGCAGATATATTTGTTAAAACTTTCGAACACTGATTCCTCGTTTTGAACCGTTTAAAATGGCTTTATCAACTGGTAAGTGTTACACGTGACTTTTTCTAACCTATATTGAAATGTTTATACAAAATGTTTCTGTTTTTCTACTTAATAGAATTACTGAAACGTCTGAATTCGGATGAAGAACCCTTACCTAAACGATTCAAGCTTGCTGAAAATGTTTTCTGTACCGTCGATCTACCAGTAATTCGCAAGGAAAATCTCATTTTAGAATGGCTTTGTAAAACATGTTCTACAGATGAAAATGGTTGGAGACACATGAAAAATTGTTTGAAAACAAATCATTTGGATATCAAAGTCGATGTTAAAAGGTTATTGGTTAATAC
The DNA here is from genome assembly GCF_051020765.1 of Lasioglossum baleicum. Lineage (NCBI taxonomy): Eukaryota > Metazoa > Arthropoda > Insecta > Hymenoptera > Halictidae > Lasioglossum > Lasioglossum baleicum. The sequence goes on along the minus strand of NC_134940.1, from coordinate 3,045,453 downwards.
ACTTGTCACGAGACTGCAAGGAACCGTGGAAGATCTCCATAGCGATATTTTCGATTGCTATAAGTTATTACTTTGGAATAATGAAATGCAACAATATTTTATCAACGATCCAAACGACTTAGGACTTCTAGTAAAATCTCTTTTGAGTTGTGCACTGAAATTTTTCAAATACACATTCAACATCGAGGAAGCAACTATAGGAATAGACGTAGATTTAATTCATAAAAACGACGGTTTACCATTAACAATATATAATACGATAATTAGCGTTATAGAAATTATACTGTTAATTTCTAAGTTTTCTTTTACTACGAACGATAAGTTAAGAATTATATTTGTTGGCGATATTTTATATCCTTTATGCAATATTATTGATCAGAAGTGTACAGATAACAGAAATAGATTAGGAGTAGCAACTTACAAATGCGTTCAACAATTAATATTCGGAAGAAAATACGCAGAGACCGGAGTGCTTCCAAAAAATAAAGATACAACTCAATTTATGGATTTAATATCTGTTTTGGTTGAAACTTCAAGATCCAAGGATCTTCGATCCAACATTTGCACGTTTAGTTTTATTTTTCGTGCTGCGGTTGGCATATTCAAATCCGACGGTGCTACATTGGATTTGATATTGAGAGAACTGGTAGAATGTATGGTAATTCACAAAAGAGAAATCTTCAGTGCCTTGTTAAAGCATTTGGACGATGTAATATTCAATTTTGATAATAAAATACACGACGTTACGTTGGTCAATTATTGTCAGATTATGATAGATGATATTCTATCCAGCGAAAATATGAGCACAGTAGACTACATTTTGATCTCACAGTTTTGTTCTTTCAATCCTCTTCTAATCGAAAGAAAAATTCAAGAGATACTGGGAAAAGCGTTTCAGGGAAATCCAACATTAGAATATACAAATTTAATGGTATCTATTATGAACGCTGTTGTACATCTAAGACAAGAGGAAAAATTAATTCCTTCGATAATGATAGCTTTAAAGTCCAAGAATCTAAGATCGAATACAAAATTCGAAACGTTTTTTCCATACGAATTCAAAAAGGTATTTATGAAGTCTGTAAGTAACATCACAAACTCGCAAAGTGTATGTATATTAAGGACGCTGGTATATCACTTGAAGACTGATTGCATGGAACTGCTACAATCCAATGATACGTGTAAGCACAATATTAATTATACTTAGACTGCGGGTTTTATGCTGTGGACATATTAAAAAGATTTAAAGACATCGGTATTGGTTTCAGCTTAATCAGACAATTAAAAGAAGAAAGAAATTTTGCATAAAGATCCGCAGTCTAATTATGTACTGTTCAAAATATCTTTTTAAACGGTTTGTAACTTGTTACAGGTAAAACTGTAGTTGTTATGCAAGCAATCGTTGATTTACTTGTAACATTTTTAAACGGTGTCTGCATTTTCGAGCATACAGGGACATTAACTTTCCACACAAAATTTATAAATGCTATCGACGACTTGGGAAACATTTTATCGCTTCTGATAGACAGAATTTTACATTTGAATTACAACAAAGAGATTATTGTGACGTTGCTGCGTGCGATATTTTCATGGAACAAAGCCCGAAATACTTTAAAATATTACATACCGAAAGGTGTTACCAAAGACTTGAGTTTCCCAATATTGGAAGATCAATGGCAACAACTGATTCAAAGAATTACAAATTTTGGCGAAGACAATTGTAAGGATATTATGGTAAGTTATCATTATTTTTATCAGCGTAAATTGTTTCGGAAGTTTTCTGTCGTTTCTAGTTAATTATCGCACTATCATTTCAGAATAAACTTATTTTGCAACAGACTAAAATGTCCCAGAATATGTCGGACAAATCTTATGTTAAACTTAACAACTTAGTAGGTGGCTTGAAATACTCTTGGAAGCCTATATTACAATTCGATACGAATGTAATATCGCTCTTGACTACAAAACAGATTTCAAAAGTGACAGACTTATTGTTAGCAGAGGTTGCATCTAGCGAGGATAATTTTTCGAAATGGGTGGAAGTGTTACGTAAAGATGATTTACAAGAGAACAAAAGATTGTCGATGTGTTTGTTGAATAGCGTTATAATACAAATGGAAACTTCGCTAACCACAGGAGTAACAAAGTCTATGTGCCAATATTTTGCTAGAGTAAACGTAAGTGTTTTATGCGTAACATTTATTTGAGCGATTAAATAATATTTATTTTGTTTCTCAGACAATTTTCCTGGAAGACCAAAATATCGATAACCAAGAAGTAAACGAAATAGTAGTACGTATGAAAGAGGACTTGTTAAGAGACGAATGGATTGAAATAAAGAGTACATTGTTACAAGAAATAAAAGTGTACTTGAAATTATTGCTTCACGTGCCTCTCATGTTCTTAAATGCTAATGTAAGATCGTTAACATTCATGATCTTCTTCGCTCTCAGAAAGGAGTCTCATCAGAATGATGACATAATTAGTTTATGCGATGTAATGCTTTCAGGTATTTTCTCTTCTCATACAAATACGTAGAAAGTGATCTACACGCATACACATGTTCATTAAAAATAAATTATTCCAGATCTTTTAGAAAAACCTGGCATCGATATATTCCAGTACATTGGTCCAGTGTCGTTATGTCAATTACCGCTGACCAGAAATGTCCAAAAGACTTTGGAGCTATCGCTTAGAAATGGCCTGTCTTACACAGTGTTTAAAGAACTTATAAACGCTTCTGAAAATTCTAAAAAGACGTTGCACTTTTTGTTAGAATCTGTAGAACATGTTAAGCAAAAATTAAACGTCGACCAAAGGGTAATAGTGAGAAAAGTGGAAAGAAAATTAAGCAAAATTTTAATAAAATCACTACCCTCGACTATTACAGAAATAGAGGATATAAACATATTAAGTTCGATATTAAAAATTTATGTATCCAACGAAAATATCACCGAAGAACTAAAAGATCTAGTACAACGAACGTTACAGAGTATATTTTTGGTAAATATAATTGTTACAGAACATGGATATATCTTTTTCGATTACTAAATGGACGGTTTGTTTGTTGGCAGAACGATAATATTGCAAGCGAGAAGAATGAAATAATACAAGAAACTTTAAAATTGGCTGTGGTTGTTCTTCGAAATAAAAAGATGTTTCAAATCGAAGATCAAACTATAAAAGAAATATGGCGGATTTTATTCAGGTATCCGTGCGTGGATGTACTCTTTCCTTTATTAGAATCTTGCGAATCGTTAGAACTTGAGCAATTCTTGAAAGACTTGCACGATCAGATGGTACGTAACTGTATACACAGATATAATGGTACAGGTGTTGAAATTATTAAAATGTTTACAGGTAAAAGCAATCACGCATGTGGAACGGAATGACTTGGAAAATGTTTGTACCATGTGGAACTCTATACTGAAAATAAATATGTCCAACGATAGGAATAGATTACGTTTAACTGCAATTAATAAGTCGATACAAACTATACAGGTATTAAACGTACCGAATCAATTGTGGCCAATGTTATTAAAATTAATACACGATCTTCTTGCTACCAAGCATTTATATTTGCCCGATACGATTATTGACTCGAGTATATTTCTTAGTTTAAAATCGCTGCAAGAAACTACAATATTAACATGTAACGATGCATTAACAGTATGTAACGTACTGTTAAAAATGAAAACAAGTTCAATTACCGATAGATTGCCCGCGCTGTTAGCATTGTATCGACGTATATTAAATGTTGTTGTATGTAAATCGAAAGATAAAATTGATAAATCTGAAGAACATACGTTGAAATGTATCGCGTTGGATATAGAGAAGTAAGCTACATTTCTACATTTTTTACTTAACTGAAAAATTATTTTTATTTTCATTCGTTTAATTTTTCCTACACAGGTTCACAAGCTCCTTAATAAAGCTCAAAAAGGATATGGCAAGATTAAGTCCTTATCTAATAGCAGATTTGTTGAAATTGTTCTCAGAATCATCGATAGCAACAGCGGTAAAGGTAATTTTCTTTACATATACTATATTGTATGAAGTTATTACTACATAGACAGTGAATTTTATGCATTTATGACAAAAATGAGTAGACGTAATTTAAAATAGTATACACGTTAGAAGAATTTCAGACTACTGCTATATTATCTTCAACCTACTAAACATATTAAGAAAGAAAATAAATTTCTATTTCACTACGGTTTGTTACAATTCATGTGGAACATTTTTATTTTGCATAAAGATCCGCTATGTAGTTATTACAGTTTCTTAATACATAGAAAACAACTTTCTGTTTCAGACGTCTCTACAGAATTGCATATACTCGTTAATTAGTATATGCGATCGACATGGAATTGCATTGCTATTTCGAACTTTGCCAATTTCTATGCAAGAGATTCTCAAGACACAGTTAGACATGTTCAATAAATTTTACAAATTTTCTGGAAAGATTTAATATATTTTTATGTTATGATAAGTAAAGAATAAAGAATTGATTCGATTTATATTCGACGAGTTTATGCCAGAATCTTCGTGCCACAAATAAAAAAGTCTATTTCTGTTCTGAATCGTTGGGTCGCTTCGTTTGCATGCAAATTTATAGGCGAAATGAAAATAGTAATGGGGTTACGCTGCCCCCGAAAAGTGGGTCGCAAAAATACATTGGACGATAGGTCTATCCCAGTCTATACTTTTACTTTTCGTTGACCAATAGCAAAATTACGTCTGTCTAACAACCAATCAGATTCGAGTTCCTTCCATGTAACTTCTTTCCAGTCGCCTGCAGTCGCCCCACGGAATACACCGTGAGTCGCCCAGAACATAGAACATACTATTTTTAGTGTACAAATACTATTTTTAGTGTACTACAAATTGTAATTCTAACCAATTCTAACCTCCTGCAGATTTTTTAAAACTTTGTGTATTTACATATGGTTTTTTGAACAATTTTCTATGCTACTTTTATGTTGTATCGACATTGATTCTGTTTTAAACGCGGAAAATCGATAGTACACATCGTTGTTGAAATAATTCAAATCGCGAATAAATAATTGCATTTTATGTTTCATGATAGAATTCCAAGTGTTTTGTTCATTTCGAATAATCATAAACAAGAAAATGTCAGGACCAATGGTATTGTGCCAGTTATGGATGGGTGGAGTAAGTAAATGTTACCTATTTTTAAAGAAACATATCTTATTATTGTAAAAACTAATTTTCGAGTTGTGCTTTAATTTTTCTGTTACATGTTTTGTAAATGTTTTAGTTAGAACCATACATGACCGAAAGTTTTATAATGAACGCTTTCCACAAAATGGGAGAACAACCGCAAACTGTTAAAGTAATGAGGAATCGTTATACCGGTGAACCAGCAGGATATTGTTTTGTACATTTTCCAACCGATGAAATGGCACTGGATGCAATGCATAAATTAAATGGCAAAGTGATACCTGGTTCTAATCCGGTAAGAATCATGTATCTATATTATTATAACATTAACATTTTCTAATTTCATACTGATTTTCGTATATTTTAGGCTGTAAGATTTCGATTGAATCATGCTAGCACAACAGGAAAACCAGCAGCGGAAAGAGAATTCAGTATTTGGGTTGGAGATCTGTCAACAGATGTAGACGACTACTCTTTATACAGAGCATTCGCAGCCAAATATAATTCAATTAGAACAGCTAAAGTAATTTTGGACAGCTCTGGTTTTAGCAAAGGATACGGTTTTGTCAGATTTGCTAACGAAGAAGAGCAGAAGAATAGTTTAGTCACCATGAATGGATATAGAGGACTAGGAACAAAATCACTTAAAATTTGTAACGCTGTCCCTAGACCCTGGAATAAAATATCAGGGTATACAAAATATTTACTCATCATTTTTATTTAGTTGGGCATTCTAGAATGTATCTAATATTTCATTTTGTTTTGTTAATTCAGGTCCACCCCACCACAGTCATCGTCTGATTATCCAGCGTCTAACATGAATTCAGATGCTTATAATTATTATGATACATCGTCGTATTGGAACAGCTATAGCGCGTGGCAGCAGGGTTATTACGAAAGCGAACCTACGTCCGATGGATATAACAGTTATATATCAGATCAGAAACCTGAAGAAGACGAATTAGAATTAATTGGTAAGAACGTAGCACCTATGCAGTGTATTTTTGAAACGTATAAAATGACCATTTCCTATTTTCCAGAACATTCCGTTCCTGTAGATATCGATAAACTTAATAGGGAAATAATAGAACAAGATTATAATTTGTGGGATGCATTGGAAAGTTCAAAGTGGATACCGTGCGACACATTAGAATTATGCTATTGAAGTATCATAGTCAAATCTCATATTCATTCATTGTTTTATTAATCGTCATTCTCCATTCACATACAAAAGCCATACTAAAAGACGATTCTTTTCAACGCAAAATATTATAAAAAAATAAATAAAATTTTTTAAGTTCATACACCTACTGTATATTCTAAGTATGTACAAATCTAATAACAAAAACTATATTTGTTCGCACATAAACCAACATGATAATTTAATATTTGTTTTTAATGGAGATAAAATCAAATATCGTATATACAGGATGTTTCATGATACATGAGCAAAACTTCAACAATGTATAAACTTATGGTAAGTGATGAGCTTTTCTTTAATTATATAAAACACTTTGTATACGAGGTCATAGTATTATTTATGTAAAAAAAGGACATGTTTATGATAATTTTAGTTTATATCGTTTTATACAAAATTCATTTCCTACTGCTATAGCGTATCGATAGTGAGATGAGAATAATAATAATTATGACTATCGATCAGGTATGCGATAATGTATTGATTTATGGGAAATGTGACTTGTATTTTTTAATATTATATACCCTAGAAAATTATTTATACTCGATTATTCATACTCTTCCTTAATTGTAATCGCTTCTGTATCTGATAATCTAGTTGTTACAGTTGCTAAAAGTTCTGGTGGTAAATTTATGGGTGTCGCGGCTTGTTCCTTGACATTTTCTGAAGAGTTAACATTAGAACTAACCATGTAAACTTGTAAAACGCTTTTGCCAGGCTCTTCTGGCGATTCTTTTGACAAAATAAGTAAAGATCCAGGTTCCACGTGATTAATATTCGGTATCACTGTTTTCACCGAATTTACGTAATTAGTTTCCGAATTAGTAGAATTATCTTTTGTAGTATTTTTTGACGATACTGTAGATTCCTGGTCACTCGAGTCGTAATTTACTCTCTCATTGTCAAGTGTATTTATGTCCGGTCCTTGCAACTTTTTCACTTTCGGTAATCTTCCCGATCTAGTTGGTCGTACATGATAAATTTCCGTATCGCTATCAAAACCTGAACATACACTCAACGATTCAACATCTTCCGTCTCAATCGGTGATTCTTCCGACGTTTTCTTCTCTTCCTTAATTTTTTTACGTTTTCTTTTGTGTGCTTTTTTAAGAGATTGTTGGTATTCATCATCACCTTCTATAATTTCATTCTGCACCGTTGAATCTGAACATTCTTCTTCGTCCGACGCATCCATTTGCGCAATACTAGTTGCTACCATTCCTGAAAGTATTAATTCTGTGATTTTGAAAAGTTTCATTCTCAAATGGACATAACACCGTTAGATAATTCGTCAAGTTTAAAAAATTCATTTCAACTTACTGGCTCTTCGTTTTCTATCTACTTTTTTAATTTTTTCCTTCGACTCCTTCTGCTGTCGTTTCTCTTGCGTATTAGAGTCTTCTTTTTCGGAATTCTCCAACGAAGCTAAAAATACAAGTTAGATTTATAATTTAGTTGGTATGCATATCAAATTAAAACTTACCCAATGATTTTTCTAGTAATTCGATATCAAACTCTTGGTGATATTCAAGAGCTTTTTCTATTAGATTTCGGTTTATCTTCTCTTCTTTCTTAAATTTGATCTTAATTTCCTGGCGTGTTCTATTTGGAAAAAGACTTTGCATCAATAGAAAGTCAGTGCCAACTGTGTTTAGCGCTCTATAAAATTTTAGAGTTTCCCATTTGGGCCATTCTTTACTTTTCTGACGTTTTTTATAGAATCCACCGCCAGTATCATCATCGACGATAGCTTCCTTCGCTAATATCTCACGATTCTTTTTTGCATTGGATTGCTCTATGACAAGACTTTGTTCATCTATTATTAATTGACCATCCGGTCCGACTTTTACTTGTGGTACAGGCATTGCAGATGCTGGATCATCTTCATTTTCTTCTTCCTCTTCTTGAAGTTCTTCAGATCTGAAAAGTTGTTCAACATTTTTGTTGGTGTTAACTCTCGAGAACTATTAAGCATTTTAGTTAATAAGATACTTACTGGCATGTCAAAAGTTTTCTTGCCATTGTTTCAGATTCCTTAGGTTTTTTCATAGGATTTGTAACAGGATTGTAATATATTAAATCGTACATAGTAAGCTTGGCTCTATCCGGTATCTTGTTCTCGTGTTTCAAATTAAATTCTTTTCTAGCGTCAGCTAATTTCCTCGCAGATTCGGAAACTAAGACACGTCTCTTGTGACCTGCTTTCGATTTTGTTAAACTAGATACTTTAGCGTTACTAACGCTTGTGTCTTTAGGAATTTCTGCTGTCTGAACTGAATCGTTTTTCGTATGACTGGTAGTGCTATAATTTATTCTCTTGCTCTCATCTTCCGACTCGCTTGCGCTAGCTCCACTTCCTTGTATGCTATTCTTCCTTACTCTACCGCCGCTGTCTAATTTAGGCGTTGGTCTCATGAAACTTAATCGGTTTTGTGATAATTTTGTGGGAGAACCTGGATACCATAAACTAGCAATCATTTCTATACTTGTAGTTATTATATTTATTATGCTGTCTATTTAACTTACCAAGTTGTGTTGTATTTGTGTTTACCGAAGGTTGTATAATTTCTTTCCTCGATTCGTCAGAACTCTGTTTAGCATCAATTTTACATGGAACATTTTGATTGTTCGTTTCATGTTCTATTCGTTTTGTTGTTGTTATTGTGATTTCTTGTGATTGTGTTTCCTCGACATTGTTTTCTAAAATTTGTTGTTGAGATACCGAAGAAGTATCATCAACATTGTTGTTCAGTTTCTCAGTGCAATCGGTTGCAGTTGTAGATTCTGTGATGGTATTTTCTTGCGTTGTTTTCCGTCTTGTCGGAACAGTAACAGTAGCCTTTATTCGTGCCCGCTTCATTTTGACAATATAAAAATTAAATAATACCTGCAAATATCTAAAATACATTTTTGAAAAAAATAGCGTTTGTTAACCTCAGCCTCTGTATATAGAGTTTATATATTTATTCGCTTACCGGTAACGTAACAGCTACTCGCAACGTTCATAAACAAAATATGAACTATATAATTATTTAGATATTCGCTATGCGTTAATCTGACATTTCTGTACGTTTTCTCATTTTTTACCGTTTACCGTAGAAAAAATGTTTATAGTCTGTCAAACTGTCTAGACCATTATTTATAATTATTAATAATACTGGCATATCTTGAAAACAGATTTCCACTTCGCTCACGTTAGGTCAATTGGTCAATATGTTTCAATATTCGTCATTCGTACATGATTTCATAGCCGTCTACACAGAGATATCTTCTTCGCTCTGATCTCTGCACTCTGTCCAACTCTGTCTCTGTCTGTCTCTGGCTGGCATACAACCTTAGACCATATATACCTATAGACCCGGCGCAGATAATTTGGCCCTCGGAAAAGATGAAGACGGTGTGACGTCACGTTCTCGAAAGATATACAATACTCTAGTACTAGCCGTGCTGAAGGTAAAAATGGCAACAACGCGGGAGTCCGATTGATATATATATACCAATATATACCAATATACCTAACCCAACCCACTGAATCAGACTCTCAATCTCCCCTACCGGCCTCTCAGTTTCCCGCGTAGTTTTCAAATGTTCTCATCAGTGTGTAGTACACATCGTGCAATAATGGAGCTAAGTATTCTTTATTAACTTTTTAGCACATTTACTTAATACAATCTATTGTTCTTTCAATGCATTTCAATAACATTTTAATAGTATAGCATCTAAATTTTTACAAAATCATATACATACAGAGTTCTCCGAAAATTTGTTTTACATAGTTCTTTTCAAAAGTTTTATACCTTATTTATTAGTTAATAATGCCACGGCGTTGTTGTGTCCCCAATTGTAAGGGAAATTATGATACTACTCTTAAAGAAAATAATTATATTTCTATATTTAAATTCCCCAAAGATGAGCAATTGCGGAAAAAATGGATGGCTGCTATTCTCCGTAAAAATTGGACATCGACAAAATATTCTGCAGTTTGTAGTCTGCATTTTGCAGAAACTGATATCCAAAGGTATCAGAATATTCCATCTCCTAACGGTGTACTGGAGAATGTTTTGTTCAGATGTCCAAGACTTATGGAAAATGCAATACCTTCCATTTTTTCCAATTCGCCATCAAAACGTGTGCTACCACAAAGAAAAGATCCTATAGAGCGCAGGGAAAGAATAATTGAAAACCATGAAAATTTAGTTAGAGAGTTTATTGATTCTGATCTAATTAGTGGTTTCTTAAATTTGATAAACAATTATAAAGAAAAGCTTGTAATTTCGAACCATTGGAGTATCAAAATAATGATACGTATCATATGATGAAGCAATTCATGCCGAAAAAAAGATTAGATTAAAACGTATGTTTTCAAAATCGGCAAGTTCGTTTTCTTTTGCTGATATAAAAAATAAATTCCAAATTTGCAACGACGACGACGATGGTAACGATCTTCGTGATGCTCCTGTTGATGTCAGCGGTTTTTCAGAAATTTTTGACACTGATTATTTATCCACTTGTATTGTTGATGATTCCATTAAGATTCATATATCCGGTTATGGGTCCCATTCTGTTGCAAAAAAATTAAATTGTGATATATGCAAATTATTAATTGTGGAGAACAACTGTAAATAATGTATATTTTGATCATTTACAAAGGGGTGGTCTTTCGACTCCTACAGAAGATGTAATAAATGTTTTTACTCACATGTGTGCAATAATGGAGGCCATAATAAATGTTCCTAATTTGGAATCAGATTTTCTAATATCTGAAAATCATAAACATATTTTATGTAAATTAACATATATTAGTATACAATCAGATATATACCATTTAGCATTTTTAGATAGATGCATTTGTGGTATAGATTATCACAGTATTTTGTTTAGATTATTATCAATTTTTTCAAATATTTTACTAAATAATTACGTTAAAACTATAAATAATAGTCAATTAGAAATGAATGCACATACCATTTCTAAACATCGTAAAATAAAAACTTTCACACACAATAGAACATAAATTTTCAATTATTTTTTTTTTAATTCAACTTTTTTTAAAGCATTAATTTTGATATATTTAACTTATTCTTTCTAATATGTGTTAGTTAATGCATCAACAGAGTTTTTTATTTGTCTTAGTTTATTTATTTTCTTTTTATATTTTTTTATTATTAATAAGAATTTTTATTAATGTTAGTGCATACACACAGTAATACCCCTAGCGTGGTAAGGAAATTTACAACAATTATAAAATTATCCTTTATAAGACGATATTATAATAAATATAATATATTACCTGCACAACTTTTCTCTTCAGATTCGCCTTTGAACCCCCGTGGATCGGAGACTTTTTCTCCGATTCACACCTTTTGCTCCACAATAATTGCTCGACTTGCGTGCGTTAGTTATTAAGATTGTATATCGTCGTTCTAAATATGTCGAGTAATTATTGCCGTAACGTCACTTTACTCGACTCGTATTTCTGACTCCGACACAGCCTTCTACTGTATCGGTCCTTGCTTGTATGTACCAGACCGATTGGAGCCGGTATTCGGCGTCGATACATTGAGAGGGGTGGTTCATTGAGACCTGTTCACTCGTATTGCCATTCTCTCTGTTCGTAATCCTACCCACGTTACCTCAATGCTTTGCGTTGCCTGGTGGCAGGTAGTTGGCAGAGAAATTCTCTGTTCGTCATCCTACCCACGTTACCTCAATGCATTGCGTTGCCTGGTGGCAGGTAGTTGGCAGAGAGATGGTGTTACGTTTGAACACTTCTCACTGTCCATTCCTCTTGTATTATCCCAACCAGCACACATCGTCTCATAGATGTCTGTTTCATGTCGTCGTCCCGTCTGAACGTCTATGTCCCAAAGATACGTCTTTTAGTCGCCAAAAAGATATCTTTATGGAGACGTTGTTTTCACAGCAGAGGGTGAACGTCTTTCAGCTGTCTCATTTCAGTCGTAAATGCAACGTCTCCATAAAGGATATCTTTTTGGCGACTGAGAGACATTTTCCGGAGACGTTGTTTTTCCTACGCCGCCGGTAAAGAGTGGGGTGGAGTAGGGGGATACAGCTTCTAAGGAAGAACTTTTTTCTGTGCACTTTTTCGAAAAAAGAGCTCTGCATGCTAATCCGCAATAATACAGAGAGTATTTCAACGCAAAGAGCATTTGGAAAAAGTGTACAGAAAAAAAGTTCTTCCATAAAAATGTACACTTTTGTTGTTTACAAAGTTCCAAGAGCCAAATCCAAAAAAGGGCTCTGTACGGGACCCCGCAATAATGCAGAGAATATTTCAACACAAAGAGCATAAAAAAATATTGCTTCTTCGCGAAATGCGGCTTACCCGCGTGATCGAAAAAATCAAGCTGTTTCATATATTCTCTGTCAGTCAGTGATGCCGAAATCGTGGTACTGTGGTACTAAGCCGTGGTACGAGACCCCCCCACTATGACCTACCGTTGCCCCTACTGGCCTTCTCCAACTCGCTCGCGCGCTACACTCACCAACGTACCTCTCATATCCTAGGAGAGGTACGTTGGTGAGTGTAGCGCGCGAGCGAGTTGGAGAAGGCCAGTAGGGGCAACGGTAGGTCATAGTGGGGGGGTCTCGTACCACGGCTTAGTACCACAGTACCACGATTTCGGCATCACTGCTGTCAGTGTCTTTCCTGCGAGAAACATATCTGCTTCTCTGTCTTCGTAGTTCACCCCGAGTGGCGCTGTTGAAGTTACTATTTTTGGTCCGGCGCACATGGTCGACACCGGTCGACACCAGGTTTAGAGAAGTGTCTAATTGTATTAGTGTATTGTAATAGTGATAATTTATCCGACGAGTGTATATTTACAAAAGTAAGTACTTCCATTGCTGTTATTTGTTACCGTTAGTGTTTTTTGCTGATGCCCTTCCGCTATATTCGAAGTTTACTATGGGGTTGGCAAGAAAGTCAAAGAAAGTACTTTCGGTATTGTAAGGGGGTAGACTGCTTTTTCTAGGATTGCAAGGGTGCGGGATTGCAATTGATTGCAATCCTCGAAACGAGTCTACCGCCCTAATGTGTAAATAAGTGTGAAGTCAAAAAATGAACAAAAATTGGTCATATTTCCATTCCTTCATTCTATTTGCTATTTTTCTAAATATATTCTTTAATTAAATATATTTACGTCGTAATTACATATATGTTTAAATTAGTCTCTAAATTTTACCATACTTTTCAATTCTTAGAATATATACACACAAATGGAGATGCCTACAAATACATGGACCGTTGTCCAATTTTTGGCGGACGGAACGGTAGAAGCGGTGCCAAATAGTTGGCTGGAAGGCGACAAATGTTATTGGCCACCGGTACACAAATCAAAATTGAGCAACGCAATCCAACAATGTGAACTGCCTCAACCTTCGTGGGAGCACTTTTCTGTAAAGATCTTCAAAAACAGTACCTTTGGTAAGTTAAAGTAGTTACACACCATACATGTATAATTAAAATAATAATTATATAATGCTTCTAGACGGCTACACGAAGGCTAGAAGAAAAGCAAAGGAGGCCGAAGAGACCAATGACTTGTTTAATAAATACACTTAAAATAGCTGACGTTTATCTTTCATTTTCATTAAATTAACAGAATGTGATATGCTACATAACAATTTTTTATTTTAGGCAGCAGAAGTGCACAATACGGGGGGCACAACAGCTACAACTTTGCCAGGAAAGTCTAGGTATCATTATGACTGACGTGCTGGCATGGCGGTCTGCTATAGCTGATTGGGCCGGAAGGGCAAAAAACCGTTTGCAAATTATCGAACGGCCAGCCTTGTTATATGTAATTATCACCCTTATTTTAATATTATTATTATAATGATTATTCATGTGCAAATTAATAAACAAAGATATTCTTATTCAAGGTGCAGCGGAGAAAGCCAAAGTGGACGGCAGCCGGAAGAAACATGAACAAAGCGAGTGTGACCAAGTGATTTTAATTTCAATATATCTGTGGTTATCAGGAAGAACGCCGCATGTCACATATACTTTCACTTTCGATCGCTAATACTTTGACATAGGAGGTTGGTTAAATTGCATTGTTGTCTGAGCCTTCCAAACGTGTTTCCATGACTTTTTTTCTGGTAAATATGTACAGTAGCGGACAAAAGTGTAAGACCGCTCTAAAGAAGACGATAACTTTTTTAATATTTTACTATACGATTTGAACTTTTTTGGGAAACTAGAGCAATTAGTTTACTAAAGGACGCGAAAAGAAATTTTTTCAAAAATTGCAATTGATCGGAATTGTTGAAAAAATACTAAAAGTTGATTGTTTATTTAAACATATCCTGAAAATTTCGTCAAAATCGGTCGACGTTGCAATGAGCTACAAACGTTTAAAGATGGTAAAAATTGCAGATTTTCGGCAATAAATCGTGAAAATCTGCAATTTCTACCATCTTTAAACGTTTGTAGCTCATTGCAACGTCGACCGATTTTTACGAAATTTTCAGGATATGTTTGATTGACACAGATCTACACAAAACGTGTTTTTTAAATTTTCAATATAGGCCCACATAAAATAATTAAAAAATCAACTTTTAGTATTTTTTCAACAATTCCGATCAATTGCAATTTTTGAAAAAATTTCTTTTCACATCCTTTAGTAAACTAATTGCTCTAGCTTCCCAAAAAAGTTCAAATCGTATAGTACAATATTAAAAAAGTTATCGTCTTCTTTAGAGCGGTCTTAAACTTTTGTCCGCTACTGTAAATCCTATACTCTAAAGTCTAAAGCTCAATGAATGCATAAACTCGAATTTTTGAAATTGTGACATGCGGCGTTTTTCCTTACAACCACAGACATTATCAGTAATATTTTATTTTCACTTTTATATTTTATTTTAATTTTTATATTTTTTAATTTTAGTATACAGGGTGAGGCGCCAGAAACAGGCCCCCTGAATAAGCATTAATCAGATGTTAGTAGCTTTTTTGTAGATGGACGCGTAAAGGACATGTGAAGGTCAACTTAATTTTTTTAAATGGAATGAGGTATTTTTTAATACATCAATTATGCAGCTGGACATTCATTATAAAAAAGTACTAACCTATGTATGTCGAAAAATTAGTAGTTCAGGGGATATTTCAATTTAAATAACTCTAAAATACCATTACTGTCGTACTAAGACGTTAATGTTTACTTACTTATGTAACGTCTTAGTACGACAGTAATGGTATTTTAGAGTTATTTAAATTGAAATATCTCCTGAACTATTAACTTTTCGACATACATAGGTCCAGCTGCATCATTGATGTATTAAAAAATACCTCATTCCATTTAAAAAAATTAAGTTGACCTTCACATGTCCTTTACGCGTCCACCTGTAAAAAAATAATACACTACATAATGTACCCCTTCAGACCATGCAACTTCTGTATACAAAACTTTTTCGTGCAACGCATACTTTGGAAGTTATTATAGGTGTGCAAGTTGCGTGGACCACCCTGTATACTGATTCTGATGTTTCAACTGTATATTTTATTCAATTTTTATATTTTAATTTAAGTGTATTAATTTTAATGTTTTAAGTGCGTGATATTGTATTTTAATTTTAATACTTTATTTCTAATATATTAATTCTAATGTTTTAAGTGCGTGATATTTTATTCTGAATGTAGTATTTTATTTTACGCATACTTTGGAAGTTATTTATTGGTGTGCAAGTTGCGTGGACCACCCTGTATACTGATTCTGATGTTTCAACTGTATATTTTATTCAATTTTTATATTTTAATTTAAGTGTATTAATTTTAATGTTTTAAGTGCGTGATATTGTATTTTAATTTTAATACTTTATTTCTAATATATTAATTCTAATGTTTTAAGTGCGTGATATTTTATTCTGAATGTAGTATTTTATTTTACGCATACTTTGGAAGTTATTTATTGGTGTGCAAGTTGCGTGGACCACCCTGTATACTGATTCTGATGTTTCAACTGTATATTTCATTTCAATTTTTATATTTTAATTTAAGTATATTAATTTTAATGTTTTAAGTGCGTGATATTGTATTTTAATTTTAATACTTTATTTCTAATATATATTAGAATTTAATATATTAATTTTAATGTTTTATATATATTATTTTATATATATTTTTATTTTATAAATAGTACATATATTATTATAATAAACTATTTGTTCGTTTACTTTAAACTATTATCGTAAATTGATTTTTCCCTCCCACTCCCTTTTCGCATAAATACGTCTCTCTAACAAGCTCAAGAGACTTCTGAAAGTCGCCTAAAAGATGCCCGACAGAGTCGTGGAACATGTCTCTACAATGCCTGAAACACGACTAACAGTCATTCTCAAGACCACTTTAAGACAGGCAACTTTGTAACAAACGACCTTCCGGAGCCCTTGTAGAGACTTTCCGGAGACATTCGCAGACATCTTTCAGACATTTGAATGTCTAGCGGCAGACATCTTTCTGCTATCTTTGAGCTGTATCTGTGCTGGTTGGGATCCAAGCTGATTTGCCCCGGTCGTGAACAATGTCATATATCGTCTGGTTCTATTTAGGTAAAGAGACGGGATAGTATTTCGTCGGTGATAGTATTATAAGGCAATTACAGAATGGGTAAATACTGGTAAATACTATATCATTCTTCTTCTACTTGACGAGTATCTCGTCGTTGGTAGAACTTTTAGCGATGTGGTATTTCAGATCACTGTAAGTTCCACGTTATCCCCGCGCCCGTCGCGCTCGGTTACCGGTCCCGCTGAATAACACAGGGGCCGTCGGTGAGGCGAGGAAGCAGAAAAAAACCAATATTAAATATTTAACTCCCCATAAATGGCAAACTTTGACCACTTTGACGTGCTTTGACTGGCTTTGACTGGTGTTGACTGGCTTTGACTGCTTTGACGTCACTCACGTCACTTCTATTCTATTACTCTGGCAGTAATTTTGTAGTTGGCAACCAATAAGATTCTGACGACGGGTTGGACGGACGGGTACACAGGAAAAACCGGAACAAGTGACAGCATGAAAAGTTACCAGATAGAGTCTGCTATATCATTCTGTCAAATGAACGCGTTCCCTGATGTATCCGTGTAATAAGTTTCACGATTAAAAACGAGTATGTAAATGTGACGTAAAATGCCTTTACCCGGGGGTTTCGTATAAGATATTCGGAAAGATGTAATATATGTAGGTAAGCCATAAGAAACATGTTCAAGTTTCCGTGCAATATGACGTTTCTGACGAGCGCACTCAAATTCAAAGCATTAACAGTTATATTTCCCGTAAGCATAGACGTAGGGATTAAGTGTGACATGTTTACTGTCATGACTTCTGTGCAATTAGCGGATATTATAAATATTGTTCCGTTACGTTGAATTCGAAGTGTTCGACGTTTGAAGTCACGAGCGTTATTATAATTGCACAGCTTGCAAGTATGGAATTTGCTCGTTTATACGCTGCTCGTATACTTAATCTTTTCTTGTAAACAATTCGATTCTTTCAAAAATTCACCGTTTTGAACGAGATCCACGTAAATGAATCAACATAATTTTTGATCGACATACTTTTTCCGTTATATTATTAATAATGAACACACAGCAGAAACTGAAACATATATAATTCATTATTTAACTCTTTTATTAATGTTGTTTTAATCTTATTTCCATTTGCAGTTCGTAAAAAGACACAAGCGATTGGTATTATGTTTTAAAAGATGCCATCCGAAGTTAACATTAGCGATGCAGCTTTCCAGCAGGATAACGGGGGAGACGAGTCGGAAGAGCAGAGTGTTTCTTTATTAACTGTTAGTACAACAAATCAGGATTCTCCGGCTACGGTAAAACATGTGAAAACCAATGCCGTAAAAAGTAATCGCAAAGCATTTACGTCCGACGTGGAAAACGATTTTATAAGACAAAACGAGAATGCCTCTTCGCCCTTAGATACGAATTCTAGACAACCGGAGAATGGTTTGCGACAAGCGGAAGCGTCTTCTTGTCAACAGGAAGTAGTTAATAATATAGCTGAGGCTAGTACGGTGAATTCTTTCGAAGAACAAAATAGCTGCAATGAAGAAAATGCGATCTCGAAGCCTGCTGATTCTGCGGCATCAATGTTGGTTGGTCAAGCCGAGGGTAATAGCAGCGGTTCGAGTAAATGTAGTAACGAAGTTCTACAAAACTCAAGTCAAAGGCTCACCTCGTCCCATAAGAATTTAACGAGAAAGAAGTGCTTTTTAGCTAGTATCGAAAACAATTCTGGGAACATAGCAAGCACTTCAGAACAACTACCTTTATCCTCGAGAAACATGATGAGAAAAAAACAGTTTTTTAGCAGGGATTTGCAACCTAGCAACACGGAATCCCAATATGAACAGAACACAAGAGACCAGTATAATAATATTGGCGATAACGTATACAATGAACGTAGCAGGAGTTCCTGTACAAAAGATTATGGTTTACCCTTGGAAAGTCTAGCCTCGTGTAGCTCGGATGATCGCTCACAGTTCCAAAGCACATCGACAAGCGAAGCACATAGTAGTAATGATATTGTAAATGCACATAAACCGTTAAGTTTAACAGAGAATAACAATAAGAGTACAAGTGAACATTTTACCAGATTTAACGAACCTGGTAGCTCGTACTCCCATGTATCTAAGAGTGTGCCAAAACCACAAAACAGTTTGGCAGACTTAGTTCGTTGTAACGAGATGATAAGGAAACCGTTCAAACTGCCAATTTTAGAGAATTTACATGAAACTGCCAGTGCTCAACAAAACGAACTCGAGGACAATGCTGTAGCACTTTTAGAACCATCTTCCATCAAACAAGTACGTCTAGTAGGGGCCCAAGGCTTAGAAATGGAACCGCATCGTTCTTCGAATAGCAGCGATGGAAGCAATTCCGATACAGAATCGCAGCAGGCAGTTCTAGGTCGTAATGGGACCAAACAGGTGCAACTTCTTTCACCTTAATGTTTGTAAACCATTAATTATATATAACAATAACCAATAACAGCATGTCACAGTTTTCCAAGAAGTTGGATAAGTCGCATAAGAATGTTCTTCTCTGGTTTAACATTAGAGGTGTGCGAGAACCTTAAAATTTTGGGTTCTCGCACACTTCTATTTAATATATGTACATGTTTTCTCGCACTTTTGTGTATGCACATACACGGCGATTTTGATTTGAAAACGTTAATGTAGACTAGTATTACACTCCTTCGAACGAACTAGCGAAAGTCTGGTTAAAGTAATTACCAGATGATTTTTATTACCTTTTGCATTGATATCTATAAAAAAAACCGTTTCTCTATAGAGAACATGTGACACAAACGGTATTGTAACGAAAGAAGGCGTGGAATATTATCAGTTATGGCGAAGTACAGGAGGCTTTTCATCACCTGAACGTTTATACGAAACATTATACCCAAGTCCTCCACCACTTCCACCACGGACAATGCCCAAACTTTCATACGGAATCAACGCTGGCCCACGAAAATTTCCTAGACGCTGTTCTCAAATGTTCGCAGCACCTTTGCACCCTGAAGATTGTTTTGGATTTGAAATAGTAGATGTTGACGAAGCTTCTAATTCAAAGGTGATTTTATAAATGATTTTGTTTATTCGCATGTTCTCTCCCCACAAAATGTCCAATATATTTTTTTATCAAAGTGTCTATCAAAGTTGCTCTAATTATAATCATCTGTAATTGACTTGTTGAGTGTTTGTTTTTCGCAAACGTTGCTAACTATGTACCGTAATATTTCAGTCGCGGACAGCTATTACGAAAAGTATAGCACTGTTAAGTTTACCGAGAGCACATAGGCCGCTGGAACGACCGGAAGCTGGACCAACAAATCAGTTAGAATGTCCACCGACACCTACGCATCACCCAAAGTTATTGCGTCCATTACCGATGTGCCAAAAATCGAGTGTACCGTTGCCCACCGAAGAACCTCTGCCTCCATGTAAAATTTCAAACACGTATTTTTACACGTTATTTTACCAGAATAATTAATTAAATGTGTTCTAATTGCAGGCTGGGAAGCAAGAATCGATAGCCATGGTCGAGTGTTCTATATAGATCACATTAACCGTACCACCACTTGGCAGAGGCCCAATTTAACAACGCGGAATACAGGTTGTGATCTCCGACGACAGCAATTGGATCGACGTTATCAGAGCGTTCGTCGAACCATTTCTCGACCTGACAATATCGATCGTGAACCGGCAAGTTCGCAACACGCGAACGGGAATAATTTCGAGAATGCTGAACGGCCGCTACCGGAACGACCACCATCGGAAAGAACCGATCCCGAGCCGTTTGACATCAACACGAGTCCTCCAGTATTATTCTTAACGAGACCCGACTTCTTTACAGAACTACACACTAACGAAGAAGCATTGGAATGGTACAATCGCAATGCCAGCCTAAAACACATGATTAATAGGATTAGACGTGATAAAACAGTATTTCCAAGATACGAACACAATAGGGATCTGGTTGTTTTAATAAATTTCTTCGCTGATCCGAATAAGGAGCTTCCAAGGGGCTACGAATCAAAACTCGATAGGACAGGCAAAGTAAAGATGTTCAAGCTTTCGTTATTTATACGGATGTTTATGCAATTTCTAATTTTTCCAGGGAAAGTCTAAGAGAATGGAAACAAATGAAATTTGATTTTCGGTGCTAGTAGGCTTTGTAGATCTGAAATAAATAAAAATCGTACTAAATTCTGTGGAATTTTATATTATAGAATTTTTCAAACATTTTCAGAGGCCATAAATGCATAAAGATCCGCAGTTTATTTATGAATGTCCATTTATTGGACGTCTAAACGTCTTTCTTTTCTTTCAGAAATTCTTCATCTGTCACGCTAGAAAAGCCACATCTTTCATCGATCCAAGATTGCCTACCGAAGCAGCACATGCACGAACGCTATTAGACGAAGCACCGGTACCACCACCAAGACCGCAACAATCAGCTGTTACTACCACACCCGATATACCTGTAGCTTATAACGACAAAGTTGTTGCTTTCTTACGTCAGCCAAATATAATGGATATTTTGAAGGAAAGACACTCAGTGTTAGGACAAAATATTGCGTTGAGAGAGAAAGTGAATACTATAAGGAACGAAGGCACTACTGCTTTACAACGATTGGGTCACGATGTACCTCTCGCACTACTATTAAGGTACAAAATGCTCTAATAGTATCAATTACGCTGGGTTTACATTGGTATAGTTGCTGGGTCCAAATCCACTAATGTAAATCCAGCTTCATGTAAAAGTGACGATTAAATTGCGGATGTTTATGCAATTTGCAATGTTTGTAGACGAATTTGAGGAAAGTGGAATCAAAGAAGATCTTGTTTTCAGTGGTAGTAGCCTTTGTAGATCTGAAATCAATTTTCAGGAGCTATAAATGCATAAAGATCCGCAGTCTAGTGATGATAATTGTAATAATTGTTTTGAATTCATTGTTTGTAGCTTATTCGAACAAGAGATTATGTCTTATGTACCTGGGAACGTGGGCAGATCTCCATTAGGTAGTCCGCATGCTTCACCTGGCTTAACCAGAGCTTCTGCTAGAGCCCCAGCTCCGTACAGAAGAGATTTTGAAGCTAAACTTAGAACATTTTACAGGAAGCTAGAAAGTAAAGGGTATGGGCAAGGTCCAGGAAAGCTAAAGTAAGTTTAGATTAATATATTGCATTAATTTTTTATTCGTAATTTTTCACTTTACGTTCAACTAATATTGTTTCCTGTCAGATTGCATATTAGAAGAGAGCATCTATTGGAAGATGCTTTCACTCGCATCATGGCCGCTTCGAAGAAAGATTTACAGAAAGGCAAGCTGGTAGTAATGTTCGATCACGAGGAAGGTTTAGACTATGGCGGACCATCCCGCGAGTTTTTCTTTCATCTGTCGCGCGAG
This sequence comes from Lasioglossum baleicum, assembly GCF_051020765.1. Taxonomy (NCBI): domain Eukaryota; kingdom Metazoa; phylum Arthropoda; class Insecta; order Hymenoptera; family Halictidae; genus Lasioglossum; species Lasioglossum baleicum. Next base: position 3,023,116 of record NC_134940.1, on the reverse strand, counting down.
CTTTTCAATCCGTATTACGGATTGTTCGAGTATTCCGCGAACGACACTTATACGGTGCAAGTGTCGCCCATGTCAGCATTCGTAGATAATTACCACGATTGGTTTAAATTCTCCGGTAGAGTTTTAGGTCTAGCCCTGGTTCATCAATATCTGCTCGATGCATTTTTCACGAGACCTTTCTACAAGGCTCTTCTGAGAATACCGGCCAGCTTGAGCGACTTGGAAAGTTTAGATCAAGAGTTTCACCAGAGTTTAATGTGGATCAAGGAGAAAGACATAAGCATAGAACCGTTGGAATTAACATTTTCGGTGACCGAGGAACTGTTAGGGCGAGTGGCTGAGCGAGAATTAAAACCGGGAGGCAGAAATATCGCCGTCACCGAGAAAAATAAAAAGGAATACCTCGAGAGAGTTGTACGCTGGAGACTCGAGCGCGGCGTCGCGGAACAAACGGAGTCGTTGGTCCGTGGATTTTACGAAGTCGTCGATCCACGATTGGTATCGGTCTTCGATGCACGTGAACTGGAATTGGTGATAGCGGGGGCAGCTGAAATTGATCTAAACGATTGGAGAACGCACACAGAATACAGAAGTGGTTACCATGACGCTCATCCGGTTGTTGAATGGTTTTGGAGCAGTATAAGTCGATTTACAAACGAGCAAAGATTAAGACTACTACAATTTGTTACTGGAACGTCGAGCATTCCGTACGAAGGATTCGCAGCTCTACGTGGATCCACCGGACCACGGAAATTTTGCATTGAAAAGTGGGGAAGGCCGAACAGTTTACCCAGGTATGCAAGCTGCTGTCGTAGCATTGATTTATTAGTAAATTAGTTATGTGAATATATATATGAATATGTATATATTTTTTAGAGCTCATACATGCTTTAATCGCTTGGATCTTCCACCGTATCCTACGCCTGAAATTTTGTATGAGAAGCTTTTATTGGCCGTAGAAGAGACGAACACGTTTGGAATAGAATAAAGTAAATTATTTCTCTCGATTACACCATATATTTAGCGATGAAATATAGAAATATTATGCGTCGTATTGTTCAAATCGGATGAGAAGCATTATTATTATTATTGTGGATTTAAAGGTGTAACGGTGATGAATTCTACTATTCAGAAAAACTCGCAATTGGATTTTTAAGATTACTACAATCAAAACTGTATCAAAATGTAAATATCTAGAAGAAAGAAACAGTTGCGCATATTTTGAAAATTTTAAATATTGTATACATGTTGCTGTAATCTATTTACATAATATTGAATCTGAACGGCAATTCGCGCACTCTATGTCTTGTATAAAAATAAGAGATTGAATACATTACTGCAAAATATTTCGATATGATACATATATGTATATGATAATGATATATATATACACACACAATTACATTTTCGTTCAAGTTTGTGCGGTTACCGAGCTTGCTGAAATACTAATATACAGTATATCTGATTTGTTAAAGAACGAATAAATATTTCATAGGGGACTGAGAAGATATGACGAAATTTGTATATATGTAGAAACAATTTTTTAAATATCTACAAAATCTTCTACGATATATTTAATCGGTCTCGGATAATTCAAACACGGTAAATGCAACTGTGGACGAAATTCAATTTTAAATTGATGCAAAAGACGCAACTCGTTTAGTGTGATTTGTAGAAGATCTGTTCTTCGCATTTTACAAAAAAAAAATAAAATATTCTAACAAATTTTTAACGGAGAAGAAAAAACGAACGACGCATTTCACAAAAATATACATAATTAGTGCAGCTATATTAGTAATTTATTCAGTGGTTTATTTAATGTATAGTTGCGATGATCATTTCTAGTCTATATTTCTAATATGTACGAAATTTTGAACTATTTTGTTTTTTTTTTCTTATCGTTTAAGACATTCCATGTCAATTTACGTAATACCGTCAATAATCACTTTAAGAAGTTGTTCAAGAAAATAGGAGAAATGTTTATATAACGCGACGAAAATTTCAATGCACATTAACGATGTCTTTCGAGAGATACGATTTATTCTGTTTTATAAACATTTTCTCCGTTATTTGCATGTCGATGTAATTAACGAATTTCGAATCGAATAAACTTTCATTAAGCATTTGTAAAATTTTCAGTGAGAAATTGTCAATGAATACACAACGAAAGTAAATGAATAGCGAAAAAATATGTCATTGAAAGTAAATAATAACGATAACGATGAAATTATTGTTCAAGTATTAATTTTTGCATTTCGCATCGATGTAGGACACTTTGCAGAATTACAATTGATGTGTAGAGTGTTGTTGGAAAGCGTATTGTTTATACAATTCTTTGAATCGATCGTAATAACAGAAAGATGTTGTAATGTTTGTTACTTAAAGAATCGAATGGACATCTAGATGCTCTTATGCTTCAAGAATTAACTCTACCTCTACCACACTTTAATCTTGCTTCGACAGCTTCGAAAATTTTCTTCTCTCGACTGTTTAGCATTTTCTGATTCATAAGAAAAACATGCGTGACATTAATACTCGTTGATATCTAACAATGCCGAAGAAATACAAGAAAAATTATATTGAAAAATGGCAAGGTGTATTAAACGAAGGTATATTTATCGAATACAGCATTCACATTAAACGATTGAATGTATATAAATAATGATTGAAAGGTTCGATAGTTATCGGATACATAAAATATACAAAACATAAAATTATGATTTCAACTTGTGATCTCTTTGATCCTCGATGACAACAACGATGGCTACATCATTAAATGATTATAATAAACTTAATAAATAATAGTGGTGATAGTAATACTATTTATTAAATAGGCAAACTAATATTATGTGATTGTTGAGGATAAGTTGCACTTTATATCGTCTGTAAACTAGTCATGTAGCATAGCAAAACGGTAGAATATTTATATAGTATGTACTGTACACGTTATACAGGCAAGTTAATCATAGATAACACAACATTTACAATGAACCATGACTGTGTGAGAGCATTCTTTACTTTATTGTTAAAGAAAATAAAATGTGCCTCTTTTGTTATGTTACATTAAACATTGTTGTTTTTTACTTTTATTCGCTAGAACTTATTACTCGTAGAACTATAGGTTTCCAGAAAGGCCAATTTATAAGAAATTCGTAAGAAGTCATGAGACACAAAAAGATTTAAAAACAATTAATTTATTGGAAAGTTGGCGACAAATATGTGTCATGTTACAATGCCATGCAGGTGCATAGTACAAAATTTGTAAAATCAATAAACGGCCGGTCTACGAAGGTCAGGACGGAAAGAACAAAAATAATGATATATGACGAAACAGAATCGCATTCGAAGCGAAGAAAATTTTAATTATAAAATGTAGTGCCTAAACTTTATAGAATAATTTCCATTGCACTCTTGAATGCAGCGACGATAAATTTTTCCTTTTTCAAAGTTAGATCAAGCGTTGATTAAAAATTGTTTTTCAATCGTGTATGTCGTATGTATATATACATTTTCTCAAGACTATAAGAAATGGATTCTAATAAAATTCAAAATACTCTCGCGTGTAAGCTTAAACCTGTGATTTAAATCGAAGAAAAAACAATAGAATATTGGTGTTACACAGTGTTACATCGAAATTTCAAACTGTATTAGTTTGTAATCTTTATAAAAATAAAAATGTAAAAGTGCTGGTACAATATTATACCGTTGCGTAATAACATCGGCAAAATCGTCTGTGTTTGACAGTAATTTTTTCTCTTTTCCTATTCAATGAGTATTTGTAAATCCGGAACAATCCGGAAGAAAATGTGGGTACATGTAATATAGGTCAGTCGAATGTTTTATTAATTGTTTATTAATATTCAACTAACGAAAACTAGAGGGATGAAATTTATACCAATGAAGAGCGCGTCTTCTGTGACTTAAATATATATTTAGACGTCAACCGTCCTCTAGCAGTACGTATATATAAGATTGAAAATTAATTTTTAGCAAAATGTCATAATCGGAACTTATTCGCACAAAATTCTCCATATATTAATTATATTATTTATTACAATTAGAATTATATTTATCTGACGTAACTGTGAAAGCTACGGTAGAAACGAATGTTTTCGAGTTTATGGCTTTGATCTAATCGCAAAATATCGATACTTTGCCAAAACTTTCCTTTCGCTACCGAATGAACAGAAATAAAGATACGAAAAGATGTTTGTGTGTGTGATACACATCTGTCATGAACAGTACCGGCGTTAGAGTAGGGCGCGGTCGGGCGATTGCCTGGGGCGCCAAATCTGTAGGGACGCCGCTGATTAGTGCTCCCCCTCCTTCGGCTCTCGAATTCCCGCCGCGTTTTAAACTGTATAAAGCAGTACAATATTCAGGAAATGTTAAAACTGTTATGAGAATATCGGTAAGGCGTTTGTTATTCAACAAACATCTATAATAACACCTTATAACGAATTGTAAAGGTCGGCAAAAATTATGTTTGTGGGCGCCACGATAATCTCGGCCGGGGTGCTAGTGGTGCTAAAATCGGCACTGGCGATGATTACTGGATCGATTCTCATTGATGTATCCTTTTATGATCAGCGAGATTATATTCCTATTAGATATACAATATCGACATTCATTATAATCTTACTTTCTTAAAAACAATATTATTAGAAATCCCTTGTGAAAAACGGTGTCGCCTCGGACATCGGTTTCGGGAAGCAGCCACTCGATGACGTGCTTTTTACGAAAAAGGTAATTCTCAAGAAAGTAGACTGAGAAACGACGCCCACGCATGTTACAGCCCTGACAACGTATGATATCCGCCGACAATGGTGTATCGAGTGCGCAAGCAGGCGAATCAAGACGAGCACGGTACGGTAGGGCAGTCGGCGCGCGCGCGCACATTTACTTGGTTGCGTTTGCGTTGAACTTTGTCTAGACTCTCTCATCGATTGCTTTTTAGAAAAGCCAAAGTATAATCAAATACCTTCTGTTCCCAGGGACCGATTAGTCTTGTAATGTACAGTTTTCCGATGCATTAGAAAGTTGAAATTGACTAGCGTCCGATTCCGAGTCTGTTGTCGTCCATGTTCCTCGTCCGGTCTTACGTGCTTGTACGGTTGCCGATTCTTACCTTCGCACACGCAAATCAGTCGAGCCGGAAAATCATCCGAGAATAACGGCAGCCATCTTTGCTGCTTTGAAAACGGGCTGTGGTTTGTGACAGAGAGACAGTAGTGGTTCTTGATGCGGTTCACGCGATCATCTCGTCGCCTATGTACCCTACGAAACGTTGGAAATCATTCTTAAGTGCGGCTAACTAGGAGAACCGAGGAGGACTCGTGTCACGGAATCCAGGCTACCGAAATATGGCAATGGAGACGCCAAGGGAGCGTGAGATTGCCGCGGAAGACAGTATTAAGGTAGTCTGCAGGTTTCGACCTTTGAACGACTCCGAGGAAAAGGCTGGCTCGAAGTTTATCGTGAAATTCCCCTCCGGCGGCGAGGAGAACTGCATTTCGATCGGGGTACGTCTCTTTTCTACACACGTCATTCTATTTTTTAGTTATCATGCTCGTTAACCGACCGTCCAGCTTACGTGTGATGTCACTCTGCACAGCTGACAGCTGCTATTTGCTCATCCTAGCCGTGATGCGATACCCACAGACCGCATGTCACGTTAATATAACGCCGATTAATATGTTTCTCATGTACGTCCTGATGATTCATATTTGTTGTTTGAGCCGGAATCGATCCTCTCCCCGACCCCGACGTCGTTGTTTCACATTTTACCGAACGATTCCCTCACCGCTCGTGCAACGATGTTTGCACCCGTTTATTAAAACTTTAGTTTGAAAGGGATACACACCCGAAAATTAACGATCATACACGTTTCGTTCTAATCATTAAGGCTAATCATCGTTTCTTTAACCGTAACCCTTGGAACAGTCGCGTGCATCACTAAATTGTCAATCGTCTTCTGTTTATTCAATGGATTCTTGAAGGGGATTTAACCCTTTGCAGTTGGAGCTGTTTTAACTCGAAAATTAAATGTTTTTTTCGACATAGAATAATTTATTTTTTAATCATTTGGATATGAAATTGGTATAATAGCTCACACATACAATAGCTAAATGTTTAGTAATTGATTAAATTTGGATAAATTTAATAATGTAAACAATAACTTGAATAATGGTACAGCAAGTATGTAATTTGTAAAAAGGCCTATAGTTAACACTGACATTACGATGAGAGACAATAGCATGAAACTATAACAGTTCGTATAGATCGATGGGTATAAAGAAGAGGAGGGCATTCCTGATGTTGTCTTGGTTTATATTGGACTCGAGGTGATTTTCAATAAAGAATCTTGATTGTTCCAAAGAAAATCTTGTCGGCAACTTTCTAACTGGAATTTATAACGTTTTCATAGCATCTTTTGCTGTTTTGAGAATTGAAAATGTACTTGCAAACCTTCTAAATTGCAGGAAACTAAACTTTCTAACTGAATATATCCAGACCACTATGTAATCAGCAAAAAATGTCTGTATACATATGAACAATGCACAAGTGATTTAAATGATTAGTTAGATAAACAACGTATGATACAAAATGATGATGATGCTCGATTTCAAAGATATTTAATATCACAGTTTTCAATTCAATGCTCTGTTTAAATATTTCATGTTCTATTAGACCAGATTCAAGTAAGTAACACTCAAAAGAAATACAAAAGTAATGTGTAATTGCAAAATAAATTAACAAGATTATTATTAAATAATCGAACAGTTATTTGTACATACAAACTAATGTATTTTATTACTGCAACCTTCAATGGAAGTTTTTCGATCTTTCTTCGTGCTTAGAAAAAATATTGCCATTGTGCCAAGAGGCTCCCGAAACAAAGCTTCAGTGAATGCAATTGTTCTCCTTTTTCCCATATTCTTTGCCATGCATGAAAGAGATGCGAGAGTGTATGCGTGTGGGTGCGCAAACCTCTTAGAAATCAAACTGATCATCGCCATCTTCTAAAGTTCCTCTATTCTAACATTTTTTAAAACATACACTCTGCGTACTATTAAAATTTTAAATAATTCGTCATTTATTTTTAGAGAAACATTGGATTTCACAGAAATTTTCCAAATAGCTTCATTTTATACGAAATGAGACTATTTTCAAAATTTTATACATTTCATTTATACAATACAAATCTTATTCTATACGTATTGTAACAGAAATATTACTACAGCCTAATATTAATATTGTATTTCTTTAACCTTTAACTACCCGCGCTGGTGTAAAAAGTACACCAATACAATAATATATGTACTGTGCTGAGCACGAGAGAAAACTAGCGGGGGGGGAACGGGGAAAGAAGATTGCCTTTGCGTTACTCTTATCCCGTTCCCCTCCCAGAGCACGAGAGAAAGCTAGCGGGACAAGAGTAACGCAAAGGCAATCCTCTTTCCCCGTTCCCTGCTTGCTAGTTTTCTCTTGTGCTCCGCACAGTACTCGATCGCACATTGATACATGTGGTGTACTAAATACACAGCATGGATAATTACATGAAAATTTGTTAAAGATTAAACATGTTTTTTAATATATCATTATAATATTTTTTTAGGGAAAAGTATATCTTTTTGACAAAGTATTTAAACCAAATGCTACACAAGACAAAGTATACAATGAAGCAGCTAGATCAATTGTCACAGATGTCTTGGCAGGATACAATGGCACTATTTTTGCATACGGTCAAACATCCTCGGGTAAGTAATATGTACATATATTTTCTATATTATACACAGTATATCTATGCATACCTATTCTTTTATAAATATCCATATTACATTCAAATAGGAAAAACGCACACAATGGAAGGTGTTATCGGAGATTCAAATAAACAGGGTATTATTCCCAGAATCGTTAATGACATTTTCAATCATATTTACGGTATGGAAGAAAATTTGGAATTTCATATCAAGATATCATATTTTGAAATCTACATGGATAAAATCAGAGACCTGCTTGACGGTAAGAGTTTTGCTAGTAATGATACCTTAGTAGTTGAAATACCGAGCTTTGCGATTATCTATATATATATACTATACGAGATCGAATTATATGTATTAACATGGAAGGAATTGACTTATTCGTATGTCGCGATAGCATATGCTTGGATTACATTGAAAAATATTATCGATAAAATTAGATGGTTCCTTTAGGAATATTTTAAAATACAAAGAAACAATGGATATTTAATTATGAACAAGAGAGCATCAATGTAACCATTGCTCTCAGGTTTAATTTCTATATTAGAGCTTCTGCAGGTAATAATGCGAAATTTAGTTTGAATTGATTAAAGAGTCTACCATTTTAATAAAGAAACTAGAAAATTACATAGAGACATTTGATTCGAGAAACTGAATAGATCGTTCTAGACTTTTATCTGTGTTGTTTTGATAATTTTCAGTGTCGAAAGTGAATCTAAGTGTACACGAAGATAAAAATCGAGTTCCGTTTGTGAAGGGTGCGACAGAACGTTTTGTATCTAGTCCAGAAGAGGTGTTCGAAGTTATAGAGGAAGGAAAGTCGAATAGGCATATTGCTGTAACCAATATGAACGAACACAGTTCGCGTTCTCACTCTGTATTCCTAATAAATGTTAAACAAGAAAATTTAGAGAATCAAAAGAAACTATCGGGAAAACTGTATCTCGTCGACTTGGCTGGTTCCGAGAAGGTTGGTTTTCACATACCAAATTCCTCGCTTTTCAATATTACATGCGAGTTTGTATTTAGGTTTCCAAAACTGGAGCGGAGGGTACTGTGCTCGACGAAGCAAAAAATATTAACAAATCGCTGTCAGCTCTTGGCAACGTAATTTCAGCTTTAGCTGATGGAAACAAAACTCACATTCCTTATCGTGACTCGAAGTTAACTCGAATTTTGCAAGAGTCTCTTGGTGGTAATGCCAGAACTACGATTATTATTTGTTGTTCGCCGGCTAGCTTCAATGAATCTGAAACAAAGTCTACCTTGGATTTCGGTAACGTCATTTGATAATCTATAGACGGCGGATCTTTATGCATTCATGAAGAAATTGGTTGGGTGAAATATAAAACACAGTAAAGGATTAAAAAGGTTTTAAAATATCGTGATGTCGTTTTTAATCTAACGAAGTTACATAAAGTTACGTTAACGGATCAAATCGATTTTTATGTTATTCTTCTTTCCCATGATCAATGCAAAACATTTTTATTTTGCATAAAGATCCGTAGTCTAATAATCTATAATATATACACAATGTATAGACTCTGATACTGTTCGAAAATGAACCACGACTTTACACGCCTTTCTAGGTAAGCGTGCAAAGACTATTAAGAACGTTGTGTGCGTCAACGAGGAATTGACGGCTGAAGAATGGAAACGTCGTTACGAGAGAGAAAAGGAGAAGGCAGCTAGATTCAAAGGAAAGGTTGAGAAATTGGAGGCCGAGTTGTCGCGTTGGCGTCAAGGCGAGACAGTTAAACCCGAGGAACAAGTCAATTTGGTTGAAGCACAGGATGTTGTAACACCGATTACCATGTCCATCGAAGGTAATCATATAAGTTTTCCCCGTAAAAACAAGTACATAATGTCCTGTACGTAAAATATAATTTTCTTTAGGTAAACTTGACGACGGTCCAATGCCAGCCACGCCTGGTGGCAATCTGATGGCTGGTTCCTTGTCTAACGAAGAAAGACAGAAGCTTGAAGAAGAACGTGAACGACTCTATCAACAATTGGATGATAAGGACGAGGAGATTAATCAGCAATCACAGTACGTTGAGAAACTGAAGGAGCAAATGGAAGAGCAAGAAGAATTAATTGCAAGTACAAGACGAGACTACGAACAGCTTCAACAAGAAATGAATCGAATACAACAGGAGAACGAAAGTGCTAAAGAAGAAGTGAAAGAAGTTCTGCAAGCGCTCGAAGAGCTGGCAGTTAACTACGATCAGAAGTCGCAAGAAGTATGTCCATTATAACATGTTGTACGATGTCTAAACAACGTGGGAATAGTTTCTATGAAACAATCTTTTTCTATTTTCAGGTCGAAGTGAAGAATAAGGAACAGGAAGCTCTGACGGAAGAACTAGTAGCGAAACAAGCAGCGTTGAACACCACGAGCTCGGAGCTGCAGCAATTACGAGACATGTCTGCTCACCAGAGAAAACGTATCGCGGAGATGCTAGCAAACTTCCTGAAGGATTTAGGCGAGATTGGAGTTGCTATTGGTGGCGACGAGAACTTGAAGGTAAGATTTACAATATGCAAACTTAGAATAGAAGATATAAGAACTATTTGGTGTGTTCGTAGGTTGCGCCGGAAAGCAATGGTAAACTCGAGGAAGAGTTCACGGTGGCAAGACTTTTCATTAGCAAAATGAAATCAGAGGTGAAAAATTTAGTACAGCGTTGCCAAGGATTAGAAAGTTTCCAACTAGACTGTAACAAGAAAGTAAGCGTTCGATTTCGTGTTCTTTCGATTCGTTTTGTAAAATGCCTAACGAATAATATTCGTTCGCGTGTTACGTTATAGGTTGCTGAATATGAAAAAGATTTGGCCGAATGTCGTCTGCTGATTACGCAGCACGAAGCTCGAATGCAAATGTTAGCGGAATCGATGAAAGTGGCAGAAGCGCGTAAACGTACTTTGGAGGAGGACATTGACGCTCTGCGCGAGGAGTGTGCTAAGCTGAAGGCTGCGGAACAGGTGCAAGCGGTCACGAATAAAGAAAAGGCGGAAGAGAAGGAAGCGGCAACGAAGATGAGAGTGGCACTCGAAGAACAGATGGATCAGTTGCGAGATGCTCATCAGAAACAGGTAAATGAAAATCTAATAATGTAAATAAAGCACGTTTACAAGAAATGTTCTGCGTTGCCGTAGGTTGCTGCGCTGCGAGATGAACTCTCCGAGAAGCAAGAACTGATCAGCGAGCTTAAAGATTTGAATCAGAAATTCACGTTAGCCCACCAACAAATGCAGGCTGATTACGAACGATTGAAGCAGGAAGAGGCGAACAAGTCTGTGAAATTGCAAGAACTAATCTTGCTGAACGAACGTCGTGAACAGGTGCGTATATGGTTTGGATTAGAGATTTCTTTGCATTCAGATCGAACAAGTACTTACTACTGATATTGTAGGCCCGAAAGGATCTCAAGAGCCTGGAGGACACAGTAGCCAAAGAACTTCAAACGTTGCACAATTTGCGGAAATTATTCGTGGAGGACATACAGACTAGAATAAAGAAGACTATGAACTCTGAGGAGAACGAGGACGATGTCAGCGCACTTACTCAGAAACAAAAGATTTCCTTCCTTGAGAACAACTTGGATCAACTGACAAAGGTATATTTATTATAAATGTAATAACTTATTATTACTAATAAATATTCGACGGATAGCCGCACTAGAGTACTTCGCAGGAATTTGAATTTTACTGAACAAAAATGACTGAAAACTTTCTGTTTTTTGATAGGTCCACAAACAACTTGTGAGGGACAATGCTGATTTGCGTTGCGAATTGCCGAAGCTTGAGAAGAGATTGCGTGGCACGACAGAACGCGTAAAAGCTCTTGAAATGGCATTGCGAGATGCGAAAGAGGGTGCAATGCGGGATCGCAAACGCTATCAATTCGAGGTAGATAGAATCAAGGAAGCTGTGAGACAGAAGAGCTTGGCTCGTCGTGGTCCTATTCCACAGATCGCTAAACCAATCAGGGCTGGTCAACATCATTTAACCAATTTTAACGTTATTAGAACAGGAAATCGTGGTGAGTAAAAAGCTTCAATAGATTTCCCAGTGTTTCATTTATATATCGAATCTCTCTTCTACTTTTTTGTTTCTAGATACAAATAATTAAACATCTACAATCTGATTATGAAATCGTGGGTTTGTTCGATTTTGTACGAAAGGAAACTGTCTGGGACGGTCTACGTTTTAGAGTAAGTGGGTCGTTTGATATGTTTAATCTCTCGCTCATCGATTCCACCAAAGTAATGTACGATAACAGTCGCTAAACGAGTTCATACAATTTCATAGAAAAATATCTGAAAATATGGTTACCATAGAGAAAAAAAAGAAAACGAACAAACCTTGCGACAGTTATATTATTTTTATTCATCTTTTTTTTTTCTTCTTGCTGAGTAAATGGACGTATGGATGGTATTGCTTGTTTAAGAAAAGGCCAATTTAAGATTTAGCTAATCGATAATGTATTTTCCTGGTAACACTTTTGATATTTGTTTATTTTTTCCATGTTTCTATCCAGATATGGGTCACAACGTACAGTGATCGTGAGCATAATGCCAAACCCTTCACTTTTACAGAAAACGTATGCAAGAACGCTTTTAAGGGCAATAGATGTAATATATTCGCAAAGAGCACCGCCAGTTCTTGTGATTTTGTCTCAAGAGAACATGTACTTAGGTATAATAATAAAAATAACTGCTGCATGTCCTATCGATTTGTAAATAGTTAATTTTTATAAATTATTTAATTTAATACATCATGCACGGCAAATAAAGGTGAATGTCTATCAAATAAATCACGCGAAGGCCTCTACGTAGAAAATATTTCGATTATTTCGAATTTTTGTACTATCATGCGTCTTATTTATACATATATATAATATATGAACATCTCAAGCAAATAATAAAATACATACTACATACGTATCTCGGGATAAACAAGTACATTCTTGAGATTGGTTCTACTATTATTTTGACCGATTTGTCTCTAGCAGTTTTTTCACGAAACTACTATTGACATTGAAAATTTTGCAAACAAACGAGGCAGTACTATTTAATTGGTAGGTATCGCTAACGTGAGATACGATCGGACATGCGGCATTCAGAAAAAATTGTAGGTATGATCGTATGGCTTATAAGTATTTATAATTCTAAGAATTCTCTCCATTGCTATTAACGAACACGCGACTAAACAAATTAACTCCCGATCTTCTTAGAGGACTCGCTTAACCGTCCGTTAAGTTTGTCGGTCGCTCTAAACATTCATGAAGGTCCACGAACCAATGACTTAAACGAGAGATATTTTTTCGACAGAACAATTTCATCCCAATCTTCATTTATCTTTATCTTATCAATTATACATATATATAGTCCAGTTTTCATTGCATCAATCTTTATGTAATCATCTAATTTAAATTAATTTATTATCGCTTACTTCTGTTTATACCAGAGGCTTTTATACTACATTTAAAGCCTCCACAGTCCAATGGAATTTGGTCTGTAGGAGAAAGTCTTTTGTTCGTAGGTAAAAAAAAAGAAAGTTAGTTTACGTTTCTTCGTATTGAGCTTGTGCTCAGAAGTTACCTAAATATATAAATTGTACATCTAATTGTGAGCTTATTGCACAGGTCTGTTTAAGTTCCTAAAACCTGTTGCGGGCCACCAGTAAATCGCTCACACGTTACGCAAACACACAGACACAGACACACACATACACATAAGTTTCGTTTACTATTGAGTACATTGTACACGCAGAGGCGCATGTATGTGCATTTTGTTTTGTTTCTTTTTTCTTTTTTTACTAAACTCTATTCTCTTATCTAATATTCGTCGATAGTCAACGCTTTGTATGTATCTTTTGTAATCACTTTATTTATGAGTCCCTTTAGAAATTTACGGGTCACAGATACTCGATATCTATTCCGCTCGGAATAGGAGAATTCTCTAAACGATTTATTAATTTAAGAAACATAAGTTTTCTGTAAACTGTGCGCAACAAAATACCTGTTCGTTCACGACACACGAAGGAATCTTGTTACGCTCAGAGACACGCTTTACATTACATAGAAAAACTGAGGAAAAGAGGAAAAAAGAAGAATCAACGTTTCGTTTACGAATCATTATATTCACTCGCTGTCTCTTTGTCGTTGTGGACAACGACGAAAGAAATCATGTTTCTGCATGAGATCATTTTTATCATCTTCCGTTCTTTAAAACTTTTGTGATATAATATCAAGGGTGAAATTGTGTGTTGCCGGTTGGCAATGATAACAAGTGCGTGGTGCATAATGAGTGCAATTATTATTGAGATATTCTTGTCAAATGTATGTAAAAAAAAAATAATCGTATACCCCATTACATTAGTTTGGCAAACTCAACAAAACGAAAACGAAAAAAAACAATCCTACGCAAAATGCCCTTACTCGTAGAAATGGCTACAAGGTACACGTATGTATTTATCGCAAAGAAAAAAAAAATACACGTAATATTAACGTTTTAACGCCTTAATGATATTCAAAATATTGTCATACGATAATGTATTTTTCATTCGACGAAGGTATTACACACGTACCCGCTGGAATTTCCTTGTGCAATTTTCAATAGAAAATGTTTCGCTTAGTCAATTACTTTGATCACGGACGTTTCCGGAATCGGCCACTTCTCCTTATTGAATTACAGTTTATTTTTATAAACTACGGCAAAGGAAATATTGATTTTTTATGTGTATAAAATAAGCAACCAAATTCTGAAAAAAAAACGTTTATCCAACATATTTATATTTATAATTGAAATATACGATGAGAGGACAAGAACTATCGTGTCCGAACAGCCTGTTATCTATTTAAGTTAAATTTAAAATTACATTCTCTTCGATCGCTATCTTTCTTCTGACGAAAGAGCTCTAAGTTACTGAATAAATTTTATTGTACAAAATATCTCTGGATAATCAGATGTTCATCGAGACCACCCTTTTAACCAGGGACCCTCAATATATGCGCACGCATGAAAAGAAACGATTCAGAACACCTGGAATTATTATTATGTAATGAAACAAAATAAACCATATTGTGATCAGTACATGTTCACGCAGGAAAGCTAAGATCACCGTTGAAAAGGGGGATGATCTATAAACTGCTGCTGATTTTTTTTTTGTAAACTGTACAAGATATGCGAATATGAAAAAAATAAATAAGTTGAAAGATGTAGATACTCGTTTCATTGTTTTGCAATATGTCGAGAAATGCGTTGTACAGGTGAAATGTGACCAATCTATGTACTTATATTTTCTGCGTTTCATTGCATTTATACTCTTTGTCGAAGAAACAAAATTATTGTACATCCCCGCACACATCTGTGTGCTGAATTACGCTTCGCATTTATATAAATCTTGCCAATATACGAGACCCTATATTGCAGCTGAACGATGTATAGCAAGATCTATTTGTATTTGAAGTAGGTTTGCTATGAAAATGCAATGTGATTAATAAATTTCTTTTTCATTGTATATTCTGTGTGTACGTTAAAACACTATATGTATAATCTTTTTAAAGTCCTCGATCGAATTCAGAATCTACCCCGATCCGTAGCAGAGAATAGAATGAAATAGAAGGTCTAAAAATTTCCATAGACACGTAGACGATAGATTTATGTGCAAAATCTAGGAAGACTAGCTGAAAGGTACTACATCTACATGTTACAATGATAAACACAAAACACACGCGTCTCCGTGAATTGAAGCTACTTTTAAGGGAATTTAAGACCGGAATACTTGCATTAATTCTTTTTATCAATTATAATTCTTAGATAGCAAATTTATTTAATAAAATAATTTATATTACACCTGAATCTGCGTTTATTTAATACTTGTGTTATGGACAACTCTAATTTTACGACTCCATTTAACGAGTAACGAACGCAGAGGCTTACAAGACATTAAATGAAGGTTTCATTTTGCTCCGAAGATGAATGCCTTTCATTGGAATTTGGAGCAGAAATGCTTAGGAGCTACGCTGTCGTTACAAGATTTGCGAGACAAATTGTTTTCGAAAGACAGAAAGCTTGATCGTGCTTCAACATTGAGCGAAGACAAATATAGTCAGAAAACTCTAGTGGGCAATTGGTTTGAGCGTAGAACAGTTTCTGTTCCTGAACCGGTCGATTGGAGAACTACTTACGATACCGATTATAAACGTCATGTAAATGACACTTGGCATGAAAATCAGATTACAAAGTGGGATAACAAAATTAATCTCGAGGTAGGATATAAGTTCTCGATGTAACAAAATCTATTCGATGGTATTATTAATGTGATCTTGATATAAGGGTTTAACTAGAGAACAGTTACTCAGTCATAAGAAGGAATATTATAACAACATGACGACAAGTTATGATTTGTCTTACAATATTTTACCGAAAGGTCTTACAGAGCCTAGAATCAGAACGTATCATGCGAGGTACATGTTACTTCTCGTACTGATTCTTATAGCTAGCAGTGTATTTCACAACAATTATATTTTTTACTTAAAGAAAGCGAAAATGGATCCCAGAACAAGATCTGACAAAAAGTTACGGTAGTTTAACAAACTTCGGACTAAAGGATGCGATTGCCGCAGAGGTACATGAAAATTCAGAAGAAGGATTAGCTGAACAGCGATGGAAAACAATTTACAAAGAAGAAATTGGTCAGTTAGCGGATGTGAATATTATATCAGACGCTCGGTAAGTTTTTATTGAAAATAAATGTATTTAAAAAATCTTCTCATTAACTTAAATCTTTCGAAGATTTCGCAGACGAACAGTGGATTTCAATGTACCAGACCTTACGCATTTTGAACATAGATTGTTAGACACCGAACCCTGTTTGCTTCCGTTTAAAATTAAGAATTCGAAGGACAATTCGAGATATATTAGCGAGAATGCGAAACGCATAAACTTTCATTAAAAAGTGTAAGAATATGTGATATTTTATAGAAACATATTGTGGTAATGAACATGTCATATATATATTTTTACAAATGTGCAGGACACTTTAGATTCATGATTCCTTAAATAAATCCTTAAAAGCTAATTTCTTATCGCTTGTCGTTCGTTTAAAAGTAGCATTTCAATTATTATTAGTACAGTCTCTTATTGTTGTTTCGTTGAAAGTAAAATAAAAGAGGAAGCGCATGTACGCAGAAAGTAATGAGTAGACTGCAGATTTTTATGCTTTCACGAAGAAATTGGCTGAGCGAAATATAAAACAGTAAAATCAATTTTTATTTTACTCCTGCTTTCCACAATCTCAATGCAGAAAATTCTTATTTTGCATAAAGATCTGCAGTCTAGCGATGAGTATGAATTATGAATGGACACTAAAAGAGATTAAAAGTGGACAACGTGATAAAACGATGTTAAAAAGATAGATCTGAATCGAGAAGAGAAACGTTGATGCAAAAACCGTTAAAGTGGAAGAAACCAGACAACATTAACATGATTCAGATAGGAAAATAAAGAAAACAACAATAGCAACTAGAAGTTGAACATGTATAGAACATGTACAGGGAGAGAGCAAAGAAAAGGACAACATGGAAAACGTTTATAAAATTAATATAAACAAACTATTAGATGTATTGTGTATATTGTAATATGTAAACCTTCTTTTGAAGACCGAAAGATGCAAAAAAGAAACACAAAAAATAACACTTATTATAATAACAATATCGTTTTAACAATGTTCAATGTTAATATATCGTATAATTAAGTTAAATCGTAAAAATAAAGATTATTATTATTATAAAATTAATATTACTTTACATTGTTTCAGTTCTTAGCTATTTTAATTTGTTGGCTTAGGTACGTATCTTACTAATGAACACATAAAGAACCTCTCCTTTATCACTTATTTGATGCTTTTAGAATATTATACCAGTGTTTCGCTTGAACTCGGTGTTCAGATTACTGTCTGAACACGATTGATGGAAAAAGGCAAATGTAAAAAAAAACCTATTAATTACCTATGTTACCTTGTCTCTATAGTAATAATACAAAATTTTACATTGGCAGTGTCAGTATCTGATAATTATCAGCTCGATAGATTTCTATACTATTCATTCATCACTGTTTTACAGAATAATCATCGGTCCAATTAATTCGACTAATCGGAGCCGTAGTTAAAAAGATCTTATCCCTCGTTATCAATCCAATGGACTATACATTGCGGGACACCCTGTGTATAAACGAAAATGTAAACTAAGTAAGAATGGCATAGAAAATTATAATGAATGTTCTAACGTACCAATGTAGTACACAGAACTACTATATTTAATACAAACGAGCCGCATAGAAGAGCTGATAACCAAACGGGAACCGATACAACGGTTGTGTGACTCTGAAACATTTGCCTTTCGGAAGGACTCTTAACATTACTTTCATTTATATTATGCGCTTGTAAATACTGATCCGTAAAAACGTTTCCATTCTTTTGATCGGTATGAGGTAGCAACAATTTTGGCTGAGTGTACGTATTGAACGATGCGAACTTCGTTGTTTGATTATTAACCGAACCTTTCAGGTCTGGAACTGAGAACTGCGAACTTTGATAATAGAAGGTTCTATTAGGACTAATGTTTGTTTGCCTGGAGGCGTAACAGGATTGAGCGAAATCTGACATTGTTGAACATTGATCGAATTCATGTATCGATGGCTCCCTAGATGGAGCAAAGTTCGAACCGACAGAACCAAAACCAGAACTCGGACTGGATGATCTAGATAACGATGGTAGATCCATACCGTTTTGCCAATATCCGTCGGCTACCCATGGCAGTTGTGTGACAGGCTTTAATTTAGGTGGGGATAAACTATTCTTCTTACTATATGTGCCATTTAATCTTTTAAAAAGCTTCGAACTCCCTGGACTGTACACTTTTCTTTCGAAAATCTTCGGCGCTTTATTTTTCACTGTATACTTTGGTTTATCTTCGCTCAAGGATAGCATACTTAACGTACTCAAACTATCGTTCAACGAATAGGTTTCAGCCATGCTAGTTTTATGCGTAGATGGAGTCAAAGAATTAAATAAGAGGCAGTTGTTATTGATAGGTGTCGATAATTGTGATTCCTGATTTATGCTGTAATGTTTAAAAAAAAAAATCACTGTTTGAAATACATGCTTGATATGGACAATGCATGGCAATTAGAGGTGTGCTGATATTCAGGAACTCTTAACGTGCTAGGGCAGTGAAAAAATATCTGTGTCGAAGAAGTATAACATTCGGAATAAAATCCTTGCACACCTCTAACAGCGACTAGTAGACTTTGGATGTTTATGCAAAATAAAAAGTTTGTGCATCAATTGCAAGACGCAGGGGGGAGCTAACTATAAATCTATATTCTTCATTAATAATTTTAAAATGTCGTGAAATTAATATATTAATACTCTTAAAGTCTTAACTCACTTGCTCATTTCTGTTGTAAATGCATAAAATCCGAAGTCTAGCGATTAGTAACGAATAAAATTAGATTACTTACAACGGACTTTGCAACAATGTACGTTTATTGACAGATTTGTCTATGCTGAATGGCATAGAATCGTTCGTTATGCTTGGTGAAAATTTATTACTAAACGTTTCACCCACATCGCCTGTGACATTAGCTTTGAAACTATGCTCATCGCTGAAAGTTGTCATACACGAGTCAGACAGCATTGAATTTTTGGAGGAGGATCCCATCTTTTTGAATGACAAATTTTTATTCATTGTGTTTTTGTGTGATTTAGGCTTAACATTGATAAAGCCTATGATCGAAGTAAAAAACATGATCTAGAACCAAAAAAGTTGAATGAATTCTTATGGGAACCAGACAAAAACGATTGATTTTGTGCAATTTATTATCTTACCATATGATACTGAGTTATATACTCAAGAGAAAGCCATTTGTTATGAAAATCTATTTTCATTATCTTCGAGTCTTTAAAAGGTAAAAGTATAATAATACATATCCACAGAAACATGAGCAATATGTCGCAACTTTTCCTCGTTGCAGATGCTACGCAGCATGCACAGAATTGGAAAAATAGTCCTCCGATCGGTAAGAATATGAAATCCATGTTATACGCTACCATAGAGTCAAAAATTGTTGAAATCATTCTGAATATTGGTTCGGAAAATTTCTTGTTCTGTGGAAGATAAAAAATAAAGACTTAGAAGATCATTTTTAATAAATGCTACTACATATTACGTTGTATATACTCACGTTAGCAATTACTTGGAAAGGTTTTTGCTTGAATAACAACATTTTGTATTCCGTAAGCCATAACGCTTGTTTGTATAATACGCTATGTACTAGACTTTTACATTGCGTACACAGCGGATATTCCTGCTCCAAACTCTTTTTAAATTGCTCTATCTCTTGCTCGTACTTCCTCTCGTTAGTTGGTACATAGTTAGATAATTTGGACAGTTTCAAAGTTTCGTTCTGTGTACATTGATTGCAGAGTCTGTTCGTAGAAACTTTATTGAATTTCGTATCCTGGCCAACTGAGCAATATCTTCTATTATTGTGCGAAGAAATCTTGTATTGTTCTGGTATACTACATGTGTAATCACCATTCTAAAATTTCACATGAAAGAAACATAGAAATTGCAAGTTATGTGAAAAAAATTCCGAGAAAAAACTTATACATGTTACAAAAGTATTTATTTCCACAAGAGCTTATACAGAAAAAGCCGTAACAATGAAACATTTACAATACGAAAAGTTTTCCGACGCGTAAACGGAAGTTAGTATTTCCCGCGTGCGAAAAGAACTCACGCGTGAAAAGAACCCGCGTAAACAAAGAAACGGGTGTACTTTGAAAAAACATGCTCCGCTACATTTTATTTCATTTACCTTGGAGAAACCATTGTACTGTTCACAATGTAGACAGAACCACCAGTTAGCCTGTTGCCGCCAAACTTTGCTATTGTTATTACAAAACCAGCAGTTCAATGTTACAGGCCATCTCAGTCTAACATGTAAATGCAATAGATTATGTATGGATTATTGTATTTAGAAAAGAGAAGTAACGGAATATAGTATCTTACTTACTTTAACTTTTGGAAGACCGTGAGGATAGTAACAATTATAAACAAAATAATAGAAAATATTGGTATAAAATTCACTAACAGGTTGAATTCCATGGTAAGGTTGACACCTTAACCTATAAGACTGTATGTCAGTGATGAGATATTGTGCGCTTTCCACGCGCCAGGATTGGATCAGCAGGAACGTATCTAAATACGTCCTAAGTTTGTGGAGACCAATCAGAGCGCGGCTGTAACCAAGTCTGACGTTGGCATTGGCCGAGCCGGAATTCGTTCACTGTAATAGTTCGTTGGTCCGTGTTTTTTGTTCATAATAAATGACCTTAGAAATCACCTCTAAAATTGAATTTAAATTATTTCTTTAATAAAATGATTACAGCATACTTTTGATAGTTGCAATTGTGTCTATTTCATTGAAATATTTGATAATCGATTAATAGGAACCCTAATAATCGATTTTGTACGCATATCGATGTGCTACAAACCATCGATATTAGAACTATCGAGTTCCTACTCGAAATCGAGTAAAGAAGATTCGGTCAGATTCGGTGACAAGCAATTCTTACATTTCTTACGGTTGCTGCGAATCTAACAATTAAATTTAGAATTTCATGTTGTATTTCTCTTCATAAGTGGATGGTGATATAAAAATAAGATTTGATTACTATCTACAATTGGTTGCGAGTAGTGAGTGTACAAAATGACGCTCATAAATAAGGTAAAGTTGTAACTTTGAATTTAGTGTAAATAGCTGAAAGTTTTCTAATTCTTAATGTTTCCTCGATAACTCAATTTTAGATGGAAACGGAGGAAAAGATTTCGAAGGGAGAGGGTTTTAAACCGTATTATATTACAAAGATTGAAGAGCTACAATTAATCGTAGCTGAGAAGAGTCAAAATTTGAGGAGGTTACAAGCACAACGTAACGAGCTGAATGCGAAAGGCATGTTATTCTAATCGACTTTATTTATTCTGTACTCTTTATTTATTCTACACGCTTTATTTATTCTTTGCACTCGAATGGTGACTCTGAGGCGCCAGTAAAAATATTATTAAATTCGTCTGTACCCTATAGATTGTAAAAAGCTCAACTGTTCTATAAGAAAACAGATTCAATTCGATGTGCAGAATATAAAAAAGATTACATAGCATAAACATGATCTGGGTTGAAAGAAATGTCTTGATCTTCTAATTAAAATTGCTACGAGTGCGAAGGGTTAATAGCTACACGTTTAGAATCAACCGTTTTCTGTAATAAATCCTTTATTCGTCACTTCAGTACGTATGTTACGAGAAGAGCTACAACTTCTTCAAGAACAAGGATCGTACGTTGGAGAAGTTGTGAAGCCAATGGACAAAAAGAAAGTCTTAGTCAAAGTGCATCCAGAGGGCAAGTTTGTAGTGGACATAGATAAGAACATTGATATCAACGATGTGACACCAAACTCGAGAGTGGCGCTACGCAACGAAAGTTATACTCTTCATAAGATTTTACCGAATAAAGTAGATCCGCTAGTATCTCTCATGATGGTGGAAAAGGTGCCAGATTCTACCTATGAGATGGTTGGTGGTTTAGATAAGCAGATCAAGGAAATAAAGGAAGTTATAGAACTACCTGTTAAACACCCAGAATTGTTCGATGCTCTTGGAATAGCGCAACCTAAAGGAGTACTTTTATATGGACCACCAGGTAAGAAAAATCGTCTATGAAAAAGATTGTTCCATCTCTAGTAAACGATATTAGTAAATCATATCTCAAAACTTATTTTCAGGTACAGGGAAAACTTTATTGGCGAGAGCGGTGGCCCATCACACAGAGTGTACATTTATTCGTGTGTCCGGCTCTGAATTGGTACAGAAATTCATTGGTGAAGGTTCGAGAATGGTGCGTGAACTTTTTGTAATGGCTAGAGAACATGCGCCGTCTATTATATTCATGGATGAAATAGATTCGATTGGAAGTTCCCGTATCGAGTCTGGATCTGGTGGAGACAGCGAGGTAAGCATTATGCTTTATACTTTAAAGTTTCGTTCTCTATACTCGTGTCTAATGAATACAATGATTAGGTTCAAAGAACTATGCTCGAGTTGCTGAATCAGTTGGATGGGTTCGAAGCAACGAAAAATATCAAAGTTATTATGGCAACGAACAGAATCGATATATTGGACCCTGCTTTACTCAGACCTGGACGTATCGATCGTAAAATTGAATTTCCACCACCAAGCGAGGAAGCGCGTCTTGATATTTTGAAAATTCATTCAAGAAAAATGAACTTGACTCGTGGCATTAATTTAAGAAAAATCGCAGAACTTATGCCTGGCGCATCTGGTGCAGAAGTGAAGGTATTGGATATTCACAGTTTCTGAGAATAATGACGTACATCTAATTTGTTTATTCATTTCTTTATCATTTTTAGGGAGTTTGTACAGAAGCCGGTATGTATGCTCTCAGAGAACGTCGCGTTCACGTTACCCAAGAAGATTTCGAGATGGCTGTTGCGAAAGTTATGCAGAAAGATTCTGAGAAGAATATGTCGATCAAGAAGTTATGGAAGTAAATTAGTTAGGCTTATTGTTTTAATACTGTTTACATTTTTTCGTAAAATCATGTATGAAATTCACATGACTTCGTATCAAATCAAACTGATGATTGTAAAAAAAAGAAGATTTATTTCAAGGTGTACCATTAATATATGAAGATTTAATTAATTCACTACTTTGTAATTGTCTAATTTTCTTAATGTCGTGAAATATACTGACACGTATTTACTGAATCGATGTCTTTGTTATTTGTATTACTTTTTCTTTATATGCAAGTAATAAATAAAACCACCATTCAAGATTTATGCAAACAATAGATCTACTTTAATAAATGTGAAAAGAATGCATACACCTTGGTGAGAATTTTCACTATTACTAATTATTTAGAAAAAATGAAATTTAATTTGTCCGCACTGTGCCTGTGCATCACTGTGCATCGCTCCTATTCTTATATTACCTATTTATTTTTCCCCAATACCCCCACTGTAGCCACTCCAAATGGCACTACAGTTCGAAGGCAGCGTGGGTCACGTGCCTTCCGGTTCCGATAGCTGATGAGCGCCGTGAGCGGGAACTGGCGGGAACCAGCGGGAACACGCCGCGTCACCGTGAGCGTGGGTAGCGTTCCTCCGTACACATTATTTAGTTTCTAATTACAATACATCTTTAGTTAAAGGTAGAATTGTTAATAGTTTAAAATGGGGAAAAAATCAAAAATTGGAAAGCAGAGGAAGGATAAGTACTATCAATTGGCTAAAGAAACCGGTAAGTGTTTGCGGTTAATATTTGTTACATTCACATAAAATTGTTATTAAGATGTTGCGTGAAAGAGTTTCAGTGCCATTAACCAAATAAAGAGATCATCTACTAAAATGTAAACCTATTTTCTTTAGCTGCATCGTATAAGCAACATCTCTTATAGGTTACGTTTCATAGGTTACAGGTCACGTGCTGCTTTCAAATTAATCCAGTTGAACCGAAAGTTCGAGTTCTTACAAAAATCACGAGTATGCGTGGATTTGTGTGCAGCTCCTGGAGGATGGATGCAAGTTGCACGGCAGAATATGCCGGTATCTTCTATAGTGATTGGCGTAGATTTGTTCCCTATAAAACAGATTCCAGGATGCATCGGTTTGGTGGAAGATATCACGACAGATAAATGTCGAGTTGCTATATCTCGTGAATTGAAGACATGGAAAGCTGATGTGGTATTGAACGACGGAGCGCCGAACGTTGGTAAAAATTGGCTCCACGATGCGTACCAACAGATTGTTTTAACTTTGTCGGCTTTGAAAATGGCAACACATTTTCTAAGACCGGGCGGATGGTTTGTTACAAAGGTTTTCAGATCGAAAGACTATCACGCGTTGATTTGGGTTTTGAAACAGTTGTTTAGAAAGGTACTTCATTTATAATTATAACAATGTTATTCGTATGATGGACCTATTTAATCGTTATATCTTCTATTTAAGGTACATGCAACTAAACCTCAAGCTTCGCGTAGCGAATCTGCTGAAATATTTGTTGTGTGCCAGTATTACATTGCTCCTGACAAGCTGGACCCAAAGTTTTTAGATCCGAAATATGTATTCTCGGAATTGGAGATAGAATCGGCGAATAAGTTAAATGTTTATAATCCAGGAAAAAAGAAACTGAAAGCTGAGGGATATCCGGAGAATGATTACACTTTATACCACAAATTATCGGTTAAAGATTTTATAGAGCACGAGAACGCGGTAGAAGCGTTACAAGATGCTTCTGAAATTGTTTTCGACGATGAAGTCATTACAAATCACGAAGCAACGACTAATGAGATTAAGGAATGCTGTAAAGACATTAAAGTGTTGGGCAAAAGAGATTTGAAACTTTTGCTGAGTTGGTGGAAAACGATGAAAGATGCTTTGAAAGAAAAGGAAGCGATAGTAGAAGAGGTAGTAAATGAGCCGGTAGAAGTGCCACCTGTGACTCAGGAAGAAATGGAAGACTTGGAAGATCAGGAAATAACAAAACAGATCGAAGGACTTCGAGCAGAAGAAGCTAAAGAATTGAAACGGAAGAAGAAGAAAGCTAATAAGGAGAGACAGAAGTTGAATGAACGCTTGAATCTAAAAATGGTTCATAAAGGAGATGAAGGTCCTGTACTGGAAGGAGATGATATGTTTAGTTTGAAAGAAATTAAGACGTATCAACAATTAGAAGAGATTACGAATCAACAACCGGATATAGTAGCTGAGAGCGATGTAGATTCAGACGACGAGAAAAGGAAACCGAAAACAGTTAGATACAACAAAGATGAAGGACATTTAGATAGCTCCGGAAGGTATTATAAAACAGATGCAGATGGTAGCGGCTCAGAAAATTCCAGTGACGCATCAGACGATGATTCGGATAGTGAAAAATCAGGTTTAGGTATGTAATACTTGAATATGTATACATTACGTGTATCTTCACATTTTTATATTAACTTCCCTCTTATTAGGTTTGGATGACTCTGATGACGAAGGTAGAAGGCAAGTTCGAAGTAAAAAGAAGAAACACGAAGATGATTCAGAAAATCCGCTGTTAACCGATTTAGATCATAGGGACAAAAAGGCTAAAAAAATTCACAAAGCTGAACTGTGGTTCGAGAAAGACATTTTCAAAAATTTAGAAGACGAGAAAGATGAAGATTTTCAATTGGATAAAATGGTTGAAGAGTACAAGAAGAAAGGTGGTCGCATAATAGGGGAAGACGCAACAGTTGGCGAAAAGGAAACTAAGATCAGTAATGGAAAGGCGAAGATGGATAATACTGTGAGCGATGATGCCGTTGACAATGAAGTTAACAGCGAAGACACTGACTCGGGTTCTGACTACGACATGGACGAAGCGATGCCTACAAATAAGAAGAATAAGAAAAATACCGTTGGCGGGAAAAATGGTTTTGAAATAGTTTCAAAAACGAATGGTGAGTACATTGTTGACTTTATGTTAATTGTCAGATTATAAAAATGGTCTTATATGATTTGCAGATGTTAAACCGAGAAAAAGGAAACGTTTGTCAGAAGAGGATCTAGCGTTAGGGTCATTATTAATTCAGAGCAAGAAAACTCGAAGAAATTTAATAGATTCAGCTTGGAACAGGTACGCGTTTAACGACGAGCATTTACCCGACTGGTTTGTAAAGGACGAACAAGAGCACATGAAGAAAGAAGCACCTGTGCCTAAAGAACTGGTCGATGAGTACAAGAAGCGGATAGAAGACGTGAACGTTCGACCAATTAAGAAAGTGCTGGAAGCGAAGGCTAGGAAGAAACGTCGTGCAGTAAGGAAATTGGACAAAGCGAAGAAAAAGGTGGAAGCAATTATGGAGAACACAGATATTAGCGACAGAGAGAAGGCGAAACAAGTGCAAGCGTAAGGATTATTGTTTATCAGAAATAATTAGAGTATTACTCGATAGTGTGTTCGTACACATATTAATTTACATTTTCATTATAGACTATACAGAAAGGCTGAGAAACAACCCAAGAAAGAAGTCACATACGTAGTGGCGAAGAAACATATGGCGCAGAAAAAAGCAGCGAGGCCCGCGGGTGTAAAAGGACGTTACAAGATGGTCGATCCAAGAATGAAGAAAGATTTACGAGCAGCGAAAGCAAAAGAGAAGACGAAAGGACGAGGAAAGAAGAGCCGTGGCGGCAAACCACCTCGAGGAAAGGCTAAACCTCACACGGGGAAGAAGATGAAAAAATAATCTCTTTTTTTACCGCTATTATGAAATCTGCTGTTAAGCAACAAAATCCTGTACATACATAGTTTGCGATTAAAGTATTTTGTATATACATGCTTGCGCAACCAAGCGAATTTATTGTTTGGTATTCGTTTGACCCGTTGGGTGAGAAGCAACAGTTCTTGTCGCGATGTGTGATAAGTAGACTGCGGATCTTTATGCATTTATGAAAAAATTCGTTGGGCGAAGTATAAAACAGTGTAAAATTAGGAAAATTTAAGAACATTGTGATGTTGTATTTAATGTACCGAAGTCGTTATGGGATGTAATCAATTTTTATTTTATTTCTTGGGACTACAACCAACGCAAAACATTTTTATTTTGCATGTTTGGTCTTATTTCCAGTGGTAGTAGCCTTTACAGATTCGAAATAAGTAAAAATCGTATTAAATTCTGTGGAATTTTATATTTTAGCATTTTTCCAACATTTTTAGAAGCTATAAATGCATAATGAACCGCAGTCTAGTTATGATAACCGCGATTTCGTGTTTCACGCGAAGAAAGTCAAATGATCTTTGCTTGCGTTGTTACTTCAAATCGTAATGCCTAGTTGTCGGAATAATTACAATTGCAGAGATTGTTCAAAGAGTATCTCGGGTCGCCTCCCTGAAACACGGCAACCCCACTCGCGCGCGCGCGCGCGCGAATACTGCCGACGATGTTTAGTTCGAACGACACACATGCCGCTGGCAGGAATAGATCGACGTATGTATACGTGTTACCGTATTTACAGAATTGTGCACGTAACGTGTTGCAATTTCTAATCAGTGTTCAAACAAGCATAGACGAATGGGAAACGTAATCAATCTCGCAGCGATCTACTACGGGATCTACAATGATTGACTTCGTTCCACGCAGCAGCTTCTTGTCCCCACTCCTCCTCGGTTCGTGTAATTGCTAACGGCATCTCTGCCGGGTTATATGCCGTGCATCGAACATTCTGATGCAACCGTGGACTGCGTAGAATGTCGGGACCTTGCGGTCGATGTCAAGGACAAGGCCGATAGCATTTAGAAAGATCGTTCTACGTCGACATTGTTGCAATCAAAGCGGCGTCGGGCGGAACTTCTTTCTTTTTCCCTGCTGGCACAACGCCAAAAATCGCATCATCCTCTTCCGCACTTCGTCATCGACCTGCGGAGATTTTGCGAAACGCGCATGAACATCGATACGCGTCTTGTCACGTACGATTTTTTTCGACCTCTCCCTCTCCCTCCGTCTCCACCCGTACGCATCTTTATTTTACTTTCTTTTTTCATTCACTTGTCCGCCATTCACAAGGTCTTCGCTGTTCAAACGTTCTCGTGTGTTTATACGAAGTACCGGTACTCACGTAATCGCGTCGAGCGACCCGCTGCAAGAGTCAATGTCAAGGCCGAGCCTAGTGACACGTTATAGCGTTTCGTAACACAACGAAATCCGTCTCGTAGCTGCGGAAAAAATATTAATCGATGCCTTTTTTCAGATTTTGCTCTCCTCGGTAACTGTTGACGATTCAAGCTGAAAATAATAGAACAGAAAAGCCCAGTAACTACAAAAGATTAACATAGTGTCCGCCTATTGTTGCATCGGGACGATTTTAGAAAATCGTAACCGGTTTAATTTTAAAGGCCACCGACAAATCTCGGAAGCGCGACGATACATACCCACAGTTGTTCCAATTTGCTCGACGTCAGCCAAGTTTACATTCGGCGCCAAACACTTGTAGGTACTGCGACCGATCCTCGTAAATCTTGATGCATTAGCGCCGGCACCGCTGAACTTGAGAACACGGAGAATTTTGAACTTTCGCTTGCCTCGTTTTATCTTTTGTGTACCTTCTCTAATCTCTAAATACAGGGTGAGTCACGAATCGTGATCAGTAGACTGCGGATCTTTCGGTTCGATTCTTTTAGCTAAAATAATATCGTTCGAGGAGAGCTTCAAGGTAATCATACCAAATCTTTTTTGTCAACCCTCTTTCTCTAGAGTTATCAAGGTCACCTTCAGTTTTCTTAACGGTTAAATACAATATTTTTACTGCCATCTTTCAGGGGATACTGATTGTGAGACGAATTCGGCAAGTATCATAATAACAAATATCTTTTTCGGAATCTAAAACGATGAAAAAAGTGGACACCATTTTGAGCATCTATTCAATTAAGGTGAATTATATTTTTTTAACGTTTCCTTGGTCTCGATGAAGTAAAACAAATTTTATTTATTACTAGACTGTAGATCTCCATGCATTTATGGCTTCTAAAAATTTTCAAAAAAATCACCGTGATTGGGAACGAACGTGATCGCCATTAGCGACGATGGGACAGGAATTTAATCTCTATTAGTGCTCTGCAAACAGATTATTCATGCAGTTCCTTCATCGAAACGATCCAGCATAAGTGAGTCAGTTCCGAGCAGCTTTTATGGTCTTAACAGCTTCGGAATTTTTCGTGTTTCGTCATGTTTCCGAAATATCGGGGTTCTAGAGGGGAACTCGGTGAAACTGAGAACCTTGAACCATTCAGGCACCTTATGTGCCGAGTTAAAATTATGATGAGAAATTGCGCCAGGAATACCCGCAATTGAGAAACAAGCGGTATCGCGAATGAACAACACAATTTATCGAACAGTTTTTCTGGCAACGGCCGCACAAATTCTTACTATATATTTTATCACCGAACGAGAAGAATGACGCCGCAAGAAATCTTGTATACGGCGTGCTCGTCGAACTGTAAACAATGAGGAGCTTTAATTTTAACTCTCCGAATACAAAAGCATCTTATTTTCTAAATATACATTAGAACGTGTCG
Source organism: Lasioglossum baleicum (assembly GCF_051020765.1). Lineage (NCBI taxonomy): Eukaryota > Metazoa > Arthropoda > Insecta > Hymenoptera > Halictidae > Lasioglossum > Lasioglossum baleicum. Next base: position 2,993,167 of record NC_134940.1, on the reverse strand, counting down.
AGAGATCCCAACCAGCACACATCGTCTCATAGATGTCTGTTTCATGTCGTCGTCCCGTCTGAACGTCTATGTCCCAAAGATACGTCTTTTAGTCGCCAAAAAGATATCTTTATGGAGACGTTGTTTTCACAGCAGAGGGTGAACGTCTTTCAGCTGTCTCATTTCAGTCGTAAATGCAACGTCTCCATAAAGGATATCTTTTTGGCGACTGAGAGACATTTTCCGGAGACGTTGTTTTTCCTACGCCGCCGGTAAAGAGTGGGGTGGAGTAGGGGGATACAGCTTCTAAGGAAGAACTTTTTTCTGTGCACTTTTTCGAAAAAAGAGCTCTGCATGCTAATCCGCAATAATACAGAGAGTATTTCAACGCAAAGAGCATTTGGAAAAAGTGTACAGAAAAAAAGTTCTTCCATAAAAATGTACACTTTTGTTGTTTACAAAGTTCCAAGAGCCAAATCCAAAAAAGGGCTCTGTACGGGACCCCGCAATAATGCAGAGAATATTTCAACACAAAGAGCATAAAAAAATATTGCTTCTTCACGAAATGCGGCTTACCCGCGTGATCGAAAAAATCAAGCTGTTTCATATATTCTCTGTCAGTGTCTTTCCTGCGAGAAACATATCTGCTTCTCTGTCTTCGTAGTTCACCCCGAGTGGCGCTGTTGAAGTTACTATTTTTGGTCCGGCGCACATGGTCGACACCAGTCGACACCGGTCGACACCAGGTTTAGAGAAGTGTCTAATTGTATTAGTGTATTGTAATAGTGATAATTTATCCGACGAGTGTATATTTACAAAAGTAAGTACTTCCATTGCTGTTATTTGTTACCGTTAGTGTTTTTTGCTGATGCCCTTCCGCTATATTCGAAGTTTACTATGGGGTTGGCAAGAAAGTCAAAGAAAGTACTTTCGGGGTAGACTGCTTTTTCTAGGATTGCAAGGGTGCGGGATTGCAATTGATTGCAATCCTGGAAACGAGTCTACCGCCCTAATGTGTAAATAAGTGTGAAGTCAAAAAATGAACAAAAATTGGTCATATTTCCATTCCTTCATTCTATTTGCTATTTTTCTAAATATATTCTTTAATTAAATATATTTACGTCGTAATTACATATATGTTTAAATTAGTCTCTAAATTTTACCATACTTTTCAATTCTTAGAATATATACACACAAATGGAGACGCCTACAAATACATGGACCGTTGTCCAATTTTTGGCGGACGGAACGGTAGAAGCGGTGCCAAATAGTTGGCTGGAAGACGACAAATGTTATTGGCCACCGGTACACAAATCAAAATTGAGCAACGCAATCCAACAATGTGAACTGCCTCAACCTTCGTGGGAGCACTTCTCTGTAAAGATCTTCAAAAACAGTACCTTTGGTAAGTTAAAGTAGTTACACACCATACATGTATAATTAAAATAATAATTATATAATGCTTCTAGACGGCTACACGAAGGCTAGAAGAAAAGCAAAGGAGGCCGAAGAGACCAATGACTTGTTTAATAAATACACTTAAAATAGCTGACGTTTATCTTTCATTTTCATTAAATTAACAGAATGTGATATGCTACATAACAATTTTTTATTTTAGGCAGCAGAAGTGCACAATACGGGGGGCACAACAGCTACAACTTTGCCAGGAAAGTCTAGGTATCATTATGACTGACGTGCTGGCATGGCGGTCTGCTATAGCTGATTGGGCCGGAAGGGCAAAAAACCGTTTGCAAATTATCGAACGGCCAGCCTTGTTATATGTAATTATCACCCTTATTTTAATATTATTATTATAATGATTATTCATGTGCAAATTAATAAACAAAGATATTCTTATTCAAGGTGCAGCGGAGAAAGCCAAAGTGGACGGCAGCCGGAAGAAACATGAACAAAGCGAGTGTGACCAAGTGATTTTAATTTCAATATATCTGTGGTTATCAGGAAGAACGCCGCATGTCACATATACTTTCACTTTCGATCGCTAATACTTTGACATAGGAGGTTGGTTAAATTGCATTGTTGTCTGAGCCTTCCAAACGTGTTTCCATGACTTTTTTTCTGGTAAATATGTACAGTAGCGGACAAAAGTGTAAGACCGCTCTAAAGAAGACGATAACTTTTTTAATATTTTACTATACGATTTGAACTTTTTTGGGAAACTAGAGCAATTAGTTTACTAAAGGACGCGAAAAGAAATTTTTTCAAAAATTGCAATTGATCGGAATTGTTGAAAAAATACTAAAAGTTGATTGTTTATTTAAACATATCCTGAAAATTTCGTCAAAATCGGTCGACGTTGCAATGAGCTACAAACGTTTAAAGATGGTAAAAATTGCAGATTTTCGGCAATAAATCGTGAAAATCTGCAATTTCTACCATCTTTAAACGTTTGTAGCTCATTGCAACGTCGACCGATTTTTACGAAATTTTCAGGATATGTTTGATTGACACAGATCTACACAAAACGTGTTTTTTAAATTTTCAATATAGGCCCACATAAAATAATTAAAAAATCAACTTTTAGTATTTTTTCAACAATTCCGATCAATTGCAATTTTTGAAAAAATTTCTTTTCACATCCTTTAGTAAACTAATTGCTCTAGCTTCCCAAAAAAGTTCAAATCGTATAGTACAATATTAAAAAAGTTATCGTCTTCTTTAGAGCGGTCTTAAACGTTTGTCCGCTACTGTAAATCCTATACTCTAAAGTCTAAAGCTCAATGAATGCATAAACTCGAATTTTTGAAAGTGTGACATGCGGCGTTTTTCCTTACAACCACAGACATTATCAGTAATATTTTATTTTCACTTTTATATTTTATTTTAATTTTTATATTTTTTAATTTTAGTATACAGGGTGAGGCGCCAGAAACAGGCCCCCTGAATAAGCATTAATCAGATGTTAGTAGCTTTTTTGTAGATGGACGCGTAAAGGACATGTGAAGGTCAACTTAATTTTTTTAAATGGAATGAGGTATTTTTTAATACATCAATTATGCAGCTGGACATTCATTATAAAAAAGTACTAACCTATGTATGTCGAAAAATTAGTAGTTCAGGGGATATTTCAATTTAAATAACTCTAAAATACCATTACTGTCGTACTAAGACGTTAATGTTTACTTACTTATGTAACGTCTTAGTACGACAGTAATGGTATTTTAGAGTTATTTAAATTGAAATATCTCCTGAACTATTAACTTTTCGACATACATAGGTCCAGCTGCATCATTGATGTATTAAAAAATACCTCATTCCATTTAAAAAAATTAAGTTGACCTTCACATGTCCTTTACGCGTCCACCTGTAAAAAAATAATACACTACATAATGTACCCCTTCAGACCATGCAACTTCTGTATACAAAACTTTTTCGTGCAACGCATACTTTGGAAGTTATTATAGGTGTGCAAGTTGCGTGGACCACCCTGTATACTGATTCTGATGTTTCAACTGTATATTTTATTCAATTTTTATATTTTAATTTAAGTGTATTAATTTTAATGTTTTAAGTGCGTGATATTGTATTTTAATTTTAATACTTTATTTCTAATATATTAATTCTAATGTTTTAAGTGCGTGATATTTTATTCTGAATGTAGTATTTTATTTTACGCATACTTTGGAAGTTATTTATTGGTGTGCAAGTTGCGTGGACCACCCTGTATACTGATTCTGATGTTTCAACTGTATATTTTATTTCAATTTTTATATTTTAATTTAAGTGTATTAATTTTAATGTTTTAAGTGCGTGATATTGTATTTTAATTTTAATACTTTATTTCTAATATATTAATTCTAATGTTTTAAGTGCGTGATATTTTATTCTGAATGTAGTATTTTATTTTACGCATACTTTGGAAGTTATTTATTGGTGTGCAAGTTGCGTGGACCACCCTGTATACTGATTCTGATGTTTCAACTGTATATTTCATTTCAATTTTTATATTTTAATTTAAGTATATTAATTTTAATGTTTTAAGTGCGTGATATTGTATTTTAATTTTAATACTTTATTTCTAATATATATTAGAATTTAATATATTAATTTTAATGTTTTATATATATTATTTTATATATATTTTTATTTTATAAATAGTACATATATTATTATAATAAACTATTTGTTCGTTTACTTTAAACTATTATCGTAAATTGATTTTTCCCTCCCACTCCCTTTTCGCATAAATACGTCTCTCTAACAAGCTCAAGAGACTTCTGAAAGTCGCCTAAAAGATGCCCGACAGAGTCGTGGAACATGTCTCTACAATGCCTGAAACACGACTAACAGTCATTCTCAAGACCACTTTAAGACAGGCAACTTTGTAACAAACGACCTTCCGGAGCCCTTGTAGAGACTTTCCGGAGACATTCGCAGACATCTTTCAGACATTTGAATGTCTAGCGGCAGACATCTTTCTGCTATCTTTGAGCTGTATCTGTGCTGGTTGGGATGTCTGTCCGCACGTATTACAATTCAATTACAACGTCAATTTTTCAATTTCAATTCGTTAATTTCAACTCTTCAATTTCAATTTCAACATCAATTTTTCCATTTCAACTTTAATTTCAATATCAACTCTTCAACTTCATTTTCAATTTCAATTTTTCCATTTCAACTTTAATTTTAACTTCAATTTTAACTCTCCCATTTCAACTTCAATTTTAATTCTCCCATTTCAACTTCAATTTCATTTTCAACGTCAATTTTTCAATTTCAATTTTAACTCTTCAATTTACACTAGCAAGTAAACGCTAACGTTTTCGTACGACAGTAGTGGTGTTTTAGAGTTATTTAAATTGAAATATCTCCTGAACTACTAACTTTTCGACATACATATGTTAGTATTTTTTTATAACGAATGTCCAGCTGCATCTATTGATCTATTAAAAAATACCTCATTCCATTAAAAAAATATCGATGACCTTGAAATCTTGTAAAAAAGTGACCTTGAAAATTTTTTCCCTTACACCGTCACATGTGGCCCTTCAAACAGTGTAACTTTGCCCTAAGAAGTTTTTTTGTACAACGAAAAGTAACGGAGATATTTAGGTGTTCTGTTTCTTCGGACTCACCCTGTATTTTCGTGTTTGTAAATTTTTTTTTACTTTACAAAAAATTTAGGGCCCCAAATGGTTTCTCGAACCCAGGCCCCTTTATAGAGAAGGCCGGCCCTGGGTGCATTACTTGGCCATGTTTCCTTGCTTAGGCGTCTTTTATGAAAGCTTGTCGGTGTGTCTGATTGTGAGTATCTTTACGTGGTTGGCGCTTACGTCAAGGGCGACCTCGACTTTCCACCGTTTCTAATCTGTACGAGAATCGGTCGAGACAAGCATTTCGTTTCAACTGTGTGACGCTTGACATTGTCTCATAGAAAATCATAAGAAACTATTTTATTCCTTCAATCTGGAAGAAAACTCGAAATTTTAAAGTGTATTAGATTTAGGATTGTATTCAGTATTTCCATCGATAAACGTTGATAAATCGATACGTTCTTAATTTCGGCCGAGTAAATATTTGCCAGGTGAGCGGTTCCTTGTTTGCTTAAAACGCGAGAGACGCCTGATTGATTTCGCTTTATGTTAAAGCCGATCGACCACTGTCACCGCAGCGGCCGTGACTTTTTAAAGGAACGAATAGCTTTCTCGTCGTAACATTGTGAAACGAAAGCACGAATAACTGATCGGATGTAGATCAAGTTCTACCGTTTGTTGCACGCTAATTAATTTGTTTCAACGGTGCTTCAGCGTTTGCGTGTTTGCCGGTGTCGGTAGTGTTTTGTTTATACGATCGCAATTAATTGATAATTCACCAACATTTCATTAAGTTCGTTGTAGGAAGAACTACATTTCATAAAAATATAAAAATATTCTTCGAAATAAATCCTTTCATTTAACATTTCAATAAACGAAGAGCTCCGGAACCCTGGAACTGTATTTCATTCCGTTTGCAATTTTCAGAATTCGATAAAGCAGGAAATATATTTCAGTTGAAATTCCACTTGGAAAATTTCGAAACGCGAAGTTGATGAAGTTTTTCGACTGCACATTGAACTCGAAAGAATTGATGTAGAATGTAGAAGATTTGTTCGATCGAGTAAGTAATTTTTGCCAGGGATAGAGCAATAGGGAAATACGAACAGCATCTCCATTGCGAATGAGATTCCGTGCAGGTGGCACTGTTTGAAACAGCCGCACAATGGTCCGAGAGTCCGCTTTTTCTGGTCAAAACTTTTCTAGCGTTATTTCAAAAATGTATATATTAATATTTAAAGCATTGATGTGACCTGCATTTTTTATGAAAAAAAGACATTTTGCGTAGAACAGTTTCATAGACAAATTTTAAGAAAGTGGGGCCAAATGGAGTCCTATTCTCATTGGCAATAGCACTTTTAGATCGAAAATCAATAAAAACCGTACTAAATTCTGTCGACTTCGATACTCCGGAATTCTTTGAAAATTTTTATACGCCATAAATGCATAAAGATCCCCGCAGTCAAGATCAACTTTCGTTCGAAACATTCTTTAACAGCATTGTGTAAGTCGAATTTCATAGTCTCGCACTTCAAACGGTGTATCTGCCCGGCAAGTTATTCGAAAGTTCCAAGTTTCGAAGTTTCGAAAAATGTTTGAAAGTCGAGGAATTGAATTTTGCCCACAAAGATCGAACTTCTGGAGTATTCTGGACCTCTGTGGGCCGTGGGTTGGCGTATCGGTATTGGAAAAGGGATAAAAATCGTGGGAGGATGGACAGATATAACGAGACAAGGGCTGACGTGCGGTAATTGAGAATCGTTAACACGTCCTCGAGAGGAGATCGAGCGGCTGGATTTCGCTTGGTCCTCTCTCGCGCACTGTGAGAGATCGAAAGAGAGAGAGAGAGAGAGCCGGGCGCTACCATCAGCTCGGCTCTCCCTTCCCTCGTCCCCGCTTCCTGGCCACGGTACCGGTGACCTTCAACCGTTCAGGAGTGGATGGACCTTGTTGGCCAGCGGGCCGAGGTATAAGGTCAAGGTTACCGTTGACGGTGTGCACGGGATATGCGACCTCCGGATGCATCGAGCGAGATGCGCGCGCACCCGGCGCATGTGCACCAACCCGCCGGCTTCGCTGTACGTCGCAGCACGTCGCGCGAGCCATTGCCAAGGTCTTCGCTGGTCACGGGCAAACCGTTATAAGTAGCGATGGGCTCGATCCAAAACGCGCAATGATTAATGTTCCGGTTGCAATGGGTCATCAAACGAACTGGATCCTCCCGGACGCCCCCGGAAAACGGACCAGTGTCCTTCGAACGACAAACAATGCGAACTTGCAATCGCATTGTCATCCTTGACCAACGTTATTTTCACGTTAGATTCAGAATTTGTTGATCGGGATGTCAACCAGAGCTATTTTAACTCGAAAATCAAACGTTTCTTCCGATCTAGAATCATTCAATACTTAAATGTGTAGTCATTGAATGGATACCAACATATTTAATAATGTAAACAATACTGTGAATAATGGTACCCGACTGTAACGATTGTTTCAAGATCGACTACCTATTCGCAGATCCAAAACAAATTCAATAGTCTCTGTATAATAGAAAATATACATTCGCGTTTTGTGGCTCGCGCTGTAAACGTGACTCGGTATCAGCGGCATATCTGCCTTTTTTCTTTTACGAGTTTCCACGTGAACCAGCATCTATCTCGACATGCAAATGATATTAACGTTTAGAATGCTACGATTCTTTTCTGATGTAACCCAGTTTCGTCCTTGCCGCAGAACGCATTTTCCGTTGTACTCGGTGCCCGAGCCCGCGAGACGGGGAAACTTACGCAAATCTTCCATTAATAGGACGCGGTATACTCTGCGTTCTCCATTTTCCGAAGTCTTCTGAAACGGAGAAGACGTTCCGGAACGCATTTAAAATATTACATCAATTTATTTGAAACAGTCTGATTTCTTGGACTCTGTGAATCTACAGAATTGAAATATAAATTTGAGATTTTGTGTTGGGTCCTCCCACGTTCAAGGTCGGTATAGAGAAAGATATCCTCAGCAGAGGACCTACCGCATTCCACGGTAGGTCACAACCTTCCGTGCCTACGGCTGCCGCCAAATCGAGAACTGACCTACACAAGACAACAACGTTCGTACCATCGGGACACGTACATATATGTCCGGGGACAAGCAGGATTGAATTAAAAATTGGTCGCGGTCCAACGGAATAGCGGTGGCCTAGAAACATGGCATTGTCACCTGTTGAAGGATGCCTTTTATCTCGAGAATTTATATACCTGTCCGCCCGACTGGAATGTTTCTTAACGTCACAACAAAACACTCGTTCGTTCTACCAGGAACGAAACAACGCAGCTTCTGATCTCGAATTACAATTCTACAAATTAACCATTGCCGTATCATTTCCTTTACAATTGATTTTTTACGTCGTACATTTATTTCAATACAAACGAATAACATTTGATTTCATTCCAAAAGAAAGGCATAACATTCGCATTTGTTACACTTCGTTTAGAACTTGTTGAAATACGGCAAGGGCTACTTAATTACACAGCTACTTCAACAAACGAGGAAAACTGCGACACACGCAGACGAACGGATCGAATCATCGATTCAAAGATAAAAATCATTGAATAATAGAGGCCGCGTGGAATCACGCAGAACAAGCTGATGAAACGCTGGTACCGGATGTAAGTCATCCGAAAGAATAGCTACGTGTCAACTATTAATTGGATAATTCTCGCATGAACGCCGGCAAGCAAATTCCGCTTATGGCTGCGATACAGAGAACACGCGGGAAGTTTATTAAACAATGTTCGCCGTGCTAATTAATTCTGTTCCGCGAACGCAATTTTACTTGCCGTCAACTCTATCAGGCAGAGCTAATATTCCGCCCCACAGCGCGTTCCGGATCGAGAAATTCAGTGACAGTATACGCGAGTTATGGGAGTAATGTTTCTCTCTCGGTGAATGGCAATATCTTTCCATAATGCACCGCGTTGGTCCTGCCACGGGATCAAGCTTTCTCGAGCCTTGGGGCGAACAAGACAATCGTGAACGACCTCGAGCGAGTGTCGGCTCCCGGCTACGTATAACGGGTTGCCCGTGACCGGGGAGGACCTTGGCCATGGATGTACGCCGGGTGTCGTGACGCAGGCGCCGCGACGCTCGCTTTTGCTCCTTTTATCAACCCCTTCCTCCACCGCGCCGCGCTGTAATTAATAAAATACGAATATCGTTTACCTGGAGAATTAACGTTCCAGCAACGCCGGGAACAATCAAAACCAATTCCGGACTTTTAAGTCTGGTGTAAAGAAGCAAAGGGATGCAAGTTTTAATTTTTACCACGTTTTTATTAGCTCTCGCTTTCTTGTCTGTCTGTTTGTCAGTCTGTTTCTCTGTCAAGTTATATCTTTCATTTTACAATTATTGAAATCACGAAGTTGCTTGCGTGGAAACTGATTCAATAAATTTCTTTATCCCAGAACGTACTGTAATAAAAATTGCACAAAAACTAAATAAATAGAGCGCTGTCTTCTTCGTAAGTTGAAACATTTGAATCGCTTTTAGTATTGGGTTGGCAACTAAGTTCGTTCGGTTTTTGTGATTTATTCCAATGTAAAAAACCAAACAAACTTATTTGCCAACCCAATACTCCGTAGGTTCAGCGTTAAGAACAGAAATTAGGAATTAATCAGTCAAGTTGAATATCCGAAGTTGCATCAAAGTGTCATTTAAAGTAGACCGCTGCTGCGGATGTTTGTGCAATTTTTAATTTCTGCCTGGTAGCCTTTATAGATCTGGAATAAAGAAAAATCGTATTAAATTTCGTGAAATTTTATATTCCAGCATTTTCTGAAAAACAGCCTAGCAAGTACAACCACCCAGCGAAACGGAAAATGTTTCGATTAATTATGTAAAGAAGCAGGTGTCTCCGGACAAGCATCGAAGGGGAAAAAGTTCGGTTGGCGAAAGTTGAGAATTAAATTTTCCATCGTATCGTTAGGTTTCCGGTTATTTTCCCCACTTCCTGAACCGTATTCCCGGTATCTATGCTTTTCCCGCGACAGAAGGGGATTGGGCGTTGATGTTGGCCATCCGGGGGCGGCAAGTTCAAGGTCGCCACGTCCGGGCATGCTAACCCAAATACGATTACGGTCTGAGGACAGGCGGAGAGCCGAGACAACAAACTCGAGAGAGAGAGCGAGAGAGAGAGAGAGAGAGAGAGGGATCCAGAACACGAGTCTTACCGAGCCAATAGTGCAAAGATCTAGGACCCAATTCCCCGTCCAAGGGATTAATCCAAGTCGATCTATGACCTTCTTCCTCCCTGCAACCAATCGAACGATTTAGTACGGTTTCGGATCTGATCGCTCTTCAAGGCTAATGACGCGGACATTTTTAATTGCACCGGGAACTTCGTTATGCTTGTCATAACAACCTGCTCCGTGAAATATTATGCATTATTGATGGACCTCGGCGTGAATTAGAGCGCCGGTTCTAATCACGATTCACGGAATTGCATCATCTCGCGGGAAGAACAATAATACGTAGTAGTCGCGTTGGATTGATTACCTTGAACGCTGGTTTTGTGCATCGTGATTACGAGCTTAACGTTTCAACATAATTAATGAGTCAGTTTGTACGCGCGTAATACATGTATATATTGATATTCCTGGTAACAAGGTACAAAGTATCGGTCACTTCTGACTCTGACTAACCAACGTGACGAACAAACGTTGAGTACGCGGCTAAGGTCAACATTTAAATGAAATATCATGATTAAAAGTTGAATTTCGATTTAATTTGAGTCGCTGAGAACATTTGTAAATATCTCGAGGAAACTAACTATTCTGGTATCGATACCACGAATCCCTTCCACAATCGCAATTAATGACAACACCAATTTTGTTTTTATAAATTAGCAGAATCAGCCGTATCGTAGACAACGGTAAATCCGATTAAACTTTTATTCCACTCTATAGTTTATTACCTCGAATTTTTCATTAATTCAACCTTTCAACGACTTGCGCAATATCCACACGTATACGATGTTACATGTGCATAGGAGGATGCAATGTTAGCTGACTTCGTCATTGCGCTTAGTCACGAGGATTATCGCCTTGTAATAATGTCACCAGGACGTCTCGTTGCAAAACGCTCACCGAACATGCGACTCTCGGGAACAAACGAACTAGACGAGCAAATATTCTTGTTTATCACTTCCTTGGGTTCGCAGGCGCATCATTACCGACACGTAATCAGAAATGATCGTACGTGTTCACTATGCAAGAGGTCCAACAAAGGTCCAAAACTTTTTCATACACTTAAACCCGACAAAGGGAAACGTGCAAACCGTTGTGGAAAAAGCTTCGCTAATAAATCCGAAGCTCGAAACTCTTTTCAATCGGAACAAGGATTCGCGAGGGCGAGGACGAGGGATCCGTGGGAGGATTTCGTAGAAAGTTTCTGTAAAGGCTGGTCAGGAAATCGCTGTGGATCGTCCAGGGATTTCCTCGCGGAAATCGTTGCGGCCGCCCACCATCCGGCCGACGTTAACGTTATTCCGTGGAGCTGGGAAATCCATTCGCTCACTTTTCCTATTTTCCGCATGGGACGTGCATTCAAACGCGATAACCTTGAACTTCATTCGCCTCCGTGTTCCCCTCCCTCTGCTGTCTTTTTATTCTCTCTTTTTGCGCTCGATCTCTCTTCCTCCTCGTACTTCTTCCTCTCCACTTATCGGACCTTCTGCACTCTCTCTCCTGCTCGTTCCATAAACAACTCGTCCCTCTCTCTCTCTCTCTCTCTCTCTCTCTCACTTTTATCTGCCTATCGTCACCTTCCTTCCCCCCACACGATCCTTCTCTCTCTCTCCAGTTTTCCACGGTTTTCCCGTTTCTCTCGACCGTTTGATCCACTGACGTCACGGCTATCGACCCGAAATCCCCGGTTCCCGTGTATCTATTAATACGGGGCCGTGTGCACGTGGAACATCGGCACGTGTACCTTCACGCGATACGCGCCACATGTGTGCACGCCTGTCATGTGTGTGTACGTGTGCACACGCACGATTCACGCCCAGACCAACGTACACTTCCGTCTTATCGGAGCAGCGCAGTTTTACGGTGGCATTGAACGACGCCAGACTCGTTCGCTGCAGTCAACACACATCGATTTCCCTCTCGCACTTCCGGCCCCACGACGACGCCGCGAGATGCAACGACCGGGTCTACTCGGACCCAACTGTTGAATGCACCCGACTACCCACCGGACACGACCTCGATCGATCGGCCAAAATTAAAATTCTCTCCGAGTCTCTTATCAGACTGTGGCTAAAAATTATTGTAGTTTCAAGGTTTTATCAGACAGAAAATTGGAATTTCGTGTCTGCAAAGACCACTGTCGCCGACGATAACGTTCTGTTTGATTCAACTTTTTTCAGATTCATCTACAAAAATTAACCCTTTGCGCTCGGAGCCGTTTGAACTCGAAGATCAAACATTTCTTTCGACCTAGAATGATTCCTTTCTATATGATTTTTTTCATTTTATGGATATGAAATTGATGTAATACCTCGAACAGTACTTAAATGATTAGCAATTGGTTAGATCCCATTATACTTAATAATGTCAGCCACCATTCGAGTGCTAGGGTTTCAAAATTGCATAAACATCCGCAGTCTAATTATTATAGATCGTTGGACTCGTCTGTAGGACGATTCGAGTAATTTCTACGATTGGATGTCGGAACTTTTTCCCGGCGCAGTCGAAATCTGGAGCAATTTGTGCGATTGATCATCGAAACTCTCGCGCAATCTTCCGGATTGCATTGGCTACTCGCCGTTCCCCTTTGAAGCTTCTTTTCACGTCTATTCGAAGGAAAGTTCTTTATAACGAGTATACATATTGCAGACCGCCGACGATCCTGCAGGTATTCTGATCCAGGAAGTCCTTGACACACAGTCTGAACTTATATCAGTTGATCGCATGAAACATTTAACCCATCGGTTATCGATCGTACATCTAACAAAACATATACATACGTGACTTATAATCGTGATAGACAATATCCAATCACATACATGTATACATACAGTTTATTATGTAATGCTCGTTTCGTTCGTTCGTAATTGCAGGTGGTGGCATCAAGGTGTCCTCAATCAACCAGCGGCGGCCATAGTTTCCGGAACAGTTTCTCCGTCGTCGTGTGGTCGTGTCGACTCGTTGCAAACGATTTTTGTTGACGCACGTAAACACCGGCGCATGTATTCAGGCTCCGACAAGACGTCACGTCCTCGTGACCTGTGCAGAGTGTGTGCACATAGTGCACGTCAGTATGAACTTATGTGTGCTGCATCGGGACACGTCAAGGGCATGGCCGTCGAAGCGAGGAGTCACGGCGGAAAAACACGATTGCGATGCTAGGAAAAAGAAGACACTCTGTTACGATACCAGATAAGCTGTTCGATCGGCTGCGATTGCGGTTCCCGCGTCCGGGTTGCGCGAAAACCGCGTTTTGTCAGCCTGTTGCATTCATTGCATACATTCTTCCAAGACTAAAATGAGCAGTCAACAGTTTCAAAGGATGGAAAAATGAAAAACTTTCGACCTAGTCAAATCATTGAAGGAATACATTGCAAAGATCCACTCATGAAAACGGATGAATGTCAAGGGTGCGATGAGATTGCACAGTTGCATTTATTGCATCCATTCATCTATAACAAAAATGAGTATGTAGCTACAATTTAAATGGATAGAAAAATTAAAAGGATTGAAACGTATCAATAACTTTGACCTAGTAAAATCATCGAAGGAGTACTCGTGAAAACAGATGAATGTGAAAGATGCAAACGAGGCGCAATAAGGAAGGATTTAACAAGGGAACAAGTGATTCCGTTGTTCGCAATTACGATTTTCCAGGAGAATGACTCGGTTGGAGGTCTGGGGTTGACGTCGCAGTCGCAAACAATTAGGGAATTAATTCTCCAAGGTTCGGAAAGCTCATTTTCCACGGCAGGAGAAGGCGAGCAAAACAACTGCGATACCTTTTCTCCGGATCCCGCCTGATTTTCTATCTTACAGCGGCTGTCCGAAGGCCGCGCCGCGCAGCTGGTTCGCCATTCAGTAGCCAATCTGTTCGTCTTCCTCTGCTTCCTGGTCACCGGTTACTCTGTCCTCTTCTTCTATTCTCCCTCCATCCGGAGGTGCAGTTCGCGGAGCATGCTTGGAACAACAATCGAATGCGGAAAAATTCTTGACAAGGCCGTCGGGTGTCAAGGACGCTATACACATCGCGCTCTCGTCTACCTGACTTACGCGCGTTCACAATGGATCCTCGCAACAACCGGCTGATCGTTAGCGATCCTTTTCTCTCGAGTGCATCCCTAACGAACGATTGGAATTTTCGCGTTTTTGCTGTCGTCGTTTCCACCGCGACATTCTCCTGGTTGTTCAGTCCTTTGTCCGTGTTCCACGTTCCACAGTGGTCCGCAGCATCCTTTTAGCTGTTTGCACTCGAATGGTGACTCTGAGGCGTCTGTAGTCTGTACCACGATTGAAAACAGTTTGAATACTATTTTTGTCAATGTAGAAAAGATTACATAGATTAAAAATGATCTGGGCTGACAGAAATGTCTTGATTTTCGAATTAAAATTACTCAAGCGCAAACAAAGGCGTGTCGACTACACTAGCAAATATCTATTTCGCATTGAAGTATAGTCAGTTTCTTCAATAAAAATGGATCTACGTTTTAAACAGTTATGTAGAAAGTGGAGTACGAGTAACTGAAGGTGAAAAGTTGACGAGCAGTTGGTTAAATCAGCGAAATCTTTTGTTTTCGAATGGGCACAGGGGAGAAGTGTTTATCCGTTAGCTGTCCGAGAGTTCGCAAATTCATAAAGCGTCGTAAACTGTCGGGGAACGGCAGACTAACAGCGCTTACGACCTCGACTTTTCTCTCATAATCGACTACACCTGAAACTGGGAAAACATCGTGTCCCCTTCTTTTGACCGGTCGGAATTTACGATCGCTCGTGGACCGTTACGCCTTGAATACTCGCACAGCCGTGGCCCTGAAATGTCGTAATGGATTTCGGAGAGGGAGGGTCGAAGGGTAACTGGAAATGATTTACGACCCCGTTTACTTCTCATTCTTTGCCTTCTTTCCGCGCGTAACACAAATGTCGCACGCAACGTGGAAGCTTTTTTCAACCGGAAGGGCTTCGAGTCGTGCTTGTCTGAACGATCCTAATGCTCGAGGTCTGCCAGAAATGGAGGCGGAATCCTTTTTTTTTTAAGAAGAAAAGTATTCTCTGTGTCGTTTCTTAATTTTCGCTTCATTCCATAAATGCTAACTATTTTTACCACGTTTTTATTAGCTCGCTTTCTTGCATGTCTGTCTGTCTGTTTGTTCGGTACAAATTTTGCAATTGATCTTTTCAGTCTACAAGTTGCAAATCAAATGGGAGGCGGTATACCTTTTTTTTCTATCTAAAAAATGCTAGGAAAGTGGAAGAGTGTTTTCTCAGTGTCGTTTCTTAATGTTTACTTCATTCCATAAATGCTAAATATTTTGCAGTCCGGCATTGACATTGATCGATCACGAAAAAGTGAAGCTAAAATAGCTTTCCGCGACCTTTGATAAATGCCTATTTTCGTATTCTAAATAACAAGTGCCTGAGAACGAGAGCAGACTTGTTTAGATAAATAAATTCCGAGTCAATGTTGCACGTATATTTTTCTACTTCCTGCGATGGAGCGCAACACGTGGTTTTTAAGTGATAAAATCGTTTTATACGATCGAAACGAATTTCCTCTTGGCGTTAAAATAGTTGTAGACACATGCACGGCTGTGTGCAAGGTCGACCTGTTATGCAGTTGTTATTAATAACCGTGGCCAATGGCGAAAGTCGTGTCACTCGGTAGCGGGATACGTCTGCAACCGGAAATAGTCGGATTTCTGAATGAAGCGCCGTCATCGGGACCGAGAGAATTGCTGCAACTCTTTCAGGGTTATTATTACGCATGACTTCAGGATTATTGTTCATTCTTTGGGGAGCTTGGCCCATTGTCTTGGCATTCTCTGCCTTTCCTTCCGGTTTCGTGTATTCCGCTTCTGAACCCTTTGCACTCGGAGCTATTTCAACTCGAAAATGAATATGATTTTTAAAATTTTATGGACATGAAATTGGTATCATACCTCACACAATACCTAAATGACACTGCTCTCATATTTTTTCGCAGAATCTGGGAACCGATCGAGAAGCGCCGAATGACCCGCGTTGACACAATCACGATGGAACTCGGAGACCGAGCAATGCCGAGCATTATACCCGGAACGTTTCGTCCGCGGAAAAGAAGACCGCCTTGAGATCGAGCAGCTTTTTTTTTCTCGCAGATCGAAATATGAAACAGGTAAGGTTGTTCCGAGGATCGAAGAAAGCATAGCCGGGGGGGGGGGGGAAGAGAGAACACGTTCGACCTTCGAGCGTGTGCCATTCATTATAAATCTATAATTATCAGAGTTCACGGATGTGGATCGTGATCTTTCGAAGGCGGCGAAAAACCGTGACGTGCTATTCCAGTTACCAAAGTCAGTTCGATTTCCGTGTGTGCCTCGCGGATATTGTTAGAACAACGAAGTTACGTGCTCGTTTACTCAAGTGGTTGATGTGCCGGCTACGATATATGTGTGCGCGCGCGTGTATGTGTACGCGGACGTGTGTAAAAGACAGAGGCCAAAGTGCACCTATGTATGCCCGTGCGATTTCAGGCTAAAAACGGAGCCAAGGATATCGGGACAATGAGCAGGGTTAGGGTAATTCAGGCCCAGCTCGTTGGCCTTTCTCCCATCGATCAGCGGTTATCTATTCTGACGTCATTTTCTTTTTATTAGTCCGTGTTTCAATTCAATGGGGAAATAAAGGCATATTATTAGTAGACAGCAGATTTCGAAAAATCTATGGTACACGGCTAGACACTTTTTAACGGAACCTTCAACAGCGACAGCAATTTTCATTGTGAACTAACAAGTTAAGTCGCTCTCGATAACGTCATCTAATAGTTTCATTTAAGATCGTAATGTAACAGACGATTTCTATGCTTCCTTTTGGTACAGCACGATCATTGAAAATCCTATTAATAGGCTTTCGGTAGGTAAAGCGTTGATATGTTTATTAAATTCTTCTAATGTTTCACTGCTTTCAATTAAACCTACTCATTTTCCTCATAAATGCATCAAATCACCTGTTCAATTATATTTAGACTGCGGATCTTTATGCAAAATAAAAAATGTTTGCATTGATTGCAAGACAGAGGAGCGAAATAAAAATTTCTTTCTTCTTTTAATTATCTAACGAAGTTGAAACCAATACATTGATGTCTTGAAATCTTTTTAATATGTTCACTGCTCCAAATTGTGCCTACCCATTTTTGTGATAAATGCATAAAATCCGCAGTCTCTAATTATATTATTGGTATTATGTATTCTTAATGAATGAAGACTTCAGATTTATGCACAATGTAGAAATTATCTTCCTTCATTGAAATTCAATGAGAACGAATTCTCTTATTAGATTAGAATCATTCGGCACCCTTCGTACACAAACTTCGACGATCACTCTACCTACCGACCTTTCGAAAAACGTGCAAACCATGTTTTTGGAATGAATTATGTTTCTGCTCGTGTTTCCTCGGTTCCTTAAAATTACCTTTTCTCGTTAAAACATCCTACGTTCAGGGTAGGCCAAGGTAATCTCGGTGATTCGTCAAGGGTCATCTTCCTCCTAGAGAAAGCGACTTTCAGAGACTTTCTAGAGATGTGTACGAAAGTCATAAGACTCCAAGGGCAGCTTCTCGAAACCGAGTTTTCACCGCACGGGTCGCTCGACCCACCTCTTTGCGGTTTCTTGCATCCTGAGGACCAAGCCCCGATTTCACGGTTCCTCGACACATCTGTTCGAGATGGGACTTTCCTCGTCACGGTGCGTTTCTTACATTTTTACGTGACTGTCCTAATTTGCTGCACAAGGACTGGACGGATCGTGTTACGATCATTGCTTGCGTTTGCCTGAGTTATTGGCCCTAAATTTTTCCGGCTCGTAAAGATCCTCCCATTGTCGTTGAAAAAGTACACGAAACAATTGAACAGTCTAAAAGACGTATATTCAGACACTCTCGTAAAATATTTTAATCGTGAATAGACCGCGGATCTTTGTGCAAGATAATATTTTGCAACGATTGTGGGCACCAGGAGTTAAATAAACATTCACTTCATCCCTCACAATCGATTTTTTACATTGAAAACAGCGTAAAACATCAAATCAAACATGAAACGAAAACAATATTCTCAAAATGGCACGCATTGATTCGAAGGATTGAAACAGAATCTTTTCTACTTGATCGGAGCAAATATTTTATGAAAACGATTTCTGTCTACAAACTGTGATATATTTTCTAACTCGCCTAATAATGCTTTCGCCGTACAAAGCCCGAATGAATCAACGCATTGCTATCACTTGCTACCAGGAACGATGAGACAAAGGATCGCGAATAAGGAACGCGAGGCAGCATGGACAAAGATATCGGCTCGGTATTTCTTCGGGAAGTGAACTTCGTATTGTCTTATAATTTTCCATGTGCAGGAATAAGTAATAATTCCCCGAGTCTCTCTCTCTCTCTCTCTCTCTCTCTCTTTCTCTCTCTTCTCGATGCCAATTGCCCTTCGCTTAGCGTCGCAGTAATTGGATGAAATACTGTTCGCCAGGTAGCGGCGGCCGTAAATCTCGACCGGCTATAAACGACCGATTCTTTTCACTTTCGTTGAGACGAGCGAGAAATGTGTGTCACGAGGTCATCGGGCCATTGGCCGTGTTCCACTTTCCAGTTCCCTTTCCCTTTTCGAGAGCGAACGACGACGCGCGGCGTTTTAATGCCGTGTTCGCGTTTCGAGCGGAGGAAAGCGATAAACAGAGAGGAAAAGAAATTGACATCGTCTTCTTCTTCCTACTTTTGCGCCACGCGGTTTGCTTTCGGCGCTGTTTCGCAACGCGTTTCCCGTTGGACGAAATTTTATGTTATGATGCTACTACCCGAAAATATATGCTGCTACCTCTTTATTTACTGTCTCACCTTGTGGCAAGAATTCCGAGTGCACAACATCGCGGTAATCGAAAAAAATTACAGATACTTTGTTCGATATTTTTATCCATTGTAAAAATCGCCAAACACACTTGAGATATGAACTGACAAAATGGCGCACTGTAAACAAACTAAATGACAATTGACGCTCAAACTCCGCGTGAGTATAGAGTATAAGTTGTGCCAACTTGGCGACAAAAAGAATCTCGACAATCCCTTTCAGCGGGCTTTTTAAATGACCTATTCCCGGTACTTTCTTGACAGAATGTAGAACAGCCATTAATTCCGGCCCACCCTGTCAACGTATAAGTCTTTTCACCCACACGGCTCTAATAAATTCATTTCAATAACGCAACGTCGCGCGTCGCGGACACTGGTAATATACAGGGTGTGTATTGACACACTTTCTACTGTAATTACTTTATCGGTTGTACGCGAAATTCCACTCGCAGGCTGGACTGAGACATACGAAATGGCGGAATGCTTTTTTGAAGCCCCACTTCACGATATAACAGCAATAAACAGCAATGAAAGTTCTTAAAGGCGACAAAGAAAATATTAAAGGCAACAAGGGATGAACGAGGGTTGAGAGATAGAAAAATTACTAGGAACATGTAACCGATTTCAAGTCTCTAGCTCATCAGGAAGTTAGTTTAAAATCAATTGCAAAATTTCCCACCGAACAGACAATGAAACAAGAAAGCGAGCTAATAAAAACGTGGTAAAATTGATCCGTGTACGTAAAAGTCCGCTGCCTCTTTTCGGAAATAAAAAATCGACGAGACACAGGCTGCGTGGCAGTGGCGTGGGCATTCGACCCGGCCAAATGAAAAATACAGTGGCGCAGGCGTGACAAGCGTATCGCAAGAATTAAAGCTAGAAAGCTCGCGTAATCGAGTAGTTATTAGTACCGGTCCAGGGGAACAACTCTCGCGTGCACGGGCCATTATATAATATTATTTTACGAGGCCGTAATGACATCGTTAAAAGGCGACATAGTATTCTAATGCGCGGGCATTATCCGACGGGGTCCAAGACGGTCGTAAATACCCTCGCGGATGGACAGGAATCGTGTAATCGGGTAGCCATTAATATCAGTCCGCCTCCTCGATATAATCTCGAGACCCGGCACGCTTATCCCGGAAACGGCTTTCACTTTCTCCCCACTGCCTCTGTGTCGAGGTAACTTTCACTAACGAGGCCCCGCGAAACGGCTCGTGCGCGCACCTACGATCGTAGATCGGTGAACACAAAAAAAAAAAAGAAAAACAAACGAGAGGAAGAAAGAATAAGGTTTCTGGGTCGGCACCACAGACAAAGAATTCCCGCCTTTTCATTGTCCGATGACCTCGTGAACTTATTCCGAACCCTGACGGAACACATCGTGCGCGTGTGGTCGCCTCCGAAGAATTTCGAAATTCGCTTTCTTCCGACCCCGGACACGCCTCCGGAGAGATTCTGCTTTTTCTTCCCTCTGTTGCGAAATCCATTGTTGCGAATGTTTAGTGGAGGCTCGAACTAAATCTACGTTTGATTACAGCGAGTGC
This sequence comes from Lasioglossum baleicum, assembly GCF_051020765.1. Taxonomy (NCBI): domain Eukaryota; kingdom Metazoa; phylum Arthropoda; class Insecta; order Hymenoptera; family Halictidae; genus Lasioglossum; species Lasioglossum baleicum. Next base: position 2,972,478 of record NC_134940.1, on the reverse strand, counting down.
TTCTGTAACTGTTCTGGATACTGCTATTCTTATTTCATTTAAGAATTCGAAGACGTACACTAGACTCTCGCATAACGCGACCAGAAACTTGTTTGAAAAGACTGTATGTATTTATCGTATGTTGCCACAGAAGATATCGGTACACAGCAATTTTAAACAATTTTCGCACCACGTTATATGGGAGTCTACTGTACGAAGATATTCGTATTCTACTGCGTCCAAGCGGAACTATGGTTCTCTCTCTCTCTGGTATCGAAGGTCCTGCCAATAAGCATAATCGGAGCGAGCCGTAAAAATCCAGAGAATCCTTCGCCGGGTCATAAAATCGGAACTGTAAGATCGGAGTTTGTTATTCGCGATAACAGAAGCGTCGCGCGCGTAACGAAATAAGAGAATCTGAAGTCCGTCGCGTTCTGCATAGAATTGCCGAGGATTTTATTGGCTCGGCAGATCGTGTGCGAAGGATTCCTCGAGGAAACTGATATTTCTAGTGTCGGGGGTTGACGTGCGGCGCACGTTTTACCCGGATTATCCGGGGCCCGGAGCTCGTCGGCTCAGAACTCCAGGCTGTAAAATCGAATATACTTCGCGTCGCTGGCGGACACTCGCAATTATGGCTGGCAAAGCGAGGCCCGTGTCAATAATCGTAAATGCATAAAGCCGTAAATGGCGGGCACGAGGAGGCACGCGAGGGCCACGTTCAGCATCGGCAGCCTCGCAAGCGGAAAACGCCTCCGCTTCGAACGTTTCTTTCGAGACGTTCTCGCGACCTTAGCCTCCCTGCCTTTTTCGAGGGGCGACTGACGTTTTTACGGCCGATAGGAACGATCGCTTTTAAATCTCGCTTTCCGACCCCGGGAGAACCCCGCGACAGATGTTCTCTAGAGAAATTCTGACGCTGGTCGTGCGACGGAGACACCTTTATTGCCGGCTAAACGGGCTCGTGGCATTCGCTGTGACGTACAGGGTGGGCCAACCTTTCTCGGGATCTCGTAATGTCCTTGGCGATGGCGAAAACGTTGATACAAGATGATCCTTTGTTAGGAAATCTCCTCGTTAGACTTGAAATCCCTTGCACTTCAACGTAGAAGAAAGAAAGTTGCTTGGGTGTATATTCATCCTTTTGCAAATCAAATTTAGACACACTTGAACGGTGTCATTACTGCGAATGAAACACGAGACTCGATACGCTTCAATAAATACAAACATATGTATATTTTCATTTTTTACATTTAGTCCAATCAATAAAAAGTTGTAGAGGTAAATGGAAGGAACACAATTTTTACTTTGGGTCTTTCTTTGGACTAGTTAGGATTTCACGGTTTTCTGCGTATATCTCGGAAACTATGCGTACTAGCGATAAGACCATTCCATACAAAATTCATTTTTTTCGATGTTTTTGTATCACCAATGGTATCATGTTTGGACTGATTTCCCTCGGAAAAAGAATGGGAGAAATGCTCCGATGAGAGTATCGTAAAGAATGAATCGCAAACAAAAATGTTTCGTCAACGAATTTGCTAAATGAATTGCCCCACAAAGAAGAGCGCGTGTACACGGTTGAATTGCCGGAGTGAAAACGACGCTCTTGAACTCGTGACCGGTATAGAAGATATTTTGTCGCAGAAGTGTAACCGGGTCAGTCGAACAGCTTATGATGGGAAACGGTTCGGCACATATACACGCATGAGGTCGACGCTCGTGATCCACAAAGAGTTTATTATGCGAGACCGGGAGGCGGGGAAGGATAGGTATACGAATGTAGCGCGCGACCGCGTATCAAGATGTATTATTCGGATTGACATCGAATGTATTATTCCGTCATTTCGTGGCCTTCGCAAGGGATCGAATAGGGACAAGCCAGAGTAGCACACTTCGGAGAGGCGGCTAAGTCGGTCACGACCCCGAAATATATGCCACCGTACCGTCTACTTGCGCTTGGCCGCTATAGCGCTCTGATTTTAGGCCGTCTGCCTTTCGAGGTCAAAGGTCAGCCGGCATCTACGTCAAACTGAAAAATGTATTTATAGAGCCGGGCATTTTTACTTTGCGGCTCCTGTCGCCATCTTTGCCGGAGCCTGGACTAAGCGGATCATCTTTTCCGACGCGCATGGTCATTTTCCACTGCTTTCCGCAAGCTTCCTTCTACGGTAATATGTTACTGCTTCTTTTCAGTAAAAATAGAAAATGATAGTAATTATTTTTTATGTGGATGTACCGATGCATCCGTCAGGTGTGATTGCGCTTTATTCTTTAATGCAACCCAATTTCTTTTTGGTGCATCGGTGCATCCACATAAAAAATAAGGTCGTAAGAAGTTAGGACGGATTTCTTTTCTATTTTTACTCAAAAAACGAGGAGCAACTTTATCCCAGTTTCCCAGACTCACCCTGTATAGATACCAAGAATTAAAAAATACCGCCCTATCATTTTGAACGTTATTAAAATGATTAACGCAAATTTTTTCATTTAAATACATTTTACATATATTTCTTAATCATTTAATCATATAAAATTTGAAACCGGTTATACTTGACCGGTAGGTTCACAAATAAATGCACAGTGAACGCAGACAAATATTTATTTCGCGTAAAAGTCCGCCGTCTAGTTGTCTGGCCGGATTTATCGACTTTCCAAGAGTCAATTCACTTTCTATGTGGCTCCAGAAATAGTTCGATGCACGAGAACGCGGTACTCGGGAAAATGGTACCCGCTGCACACGTGGGGATAGACAGTGTTCCGGTTCCGACCTTGTTTTCTGATCGTCGAGAGTCGAATTCGTCGGGACGAATTCCTCCGGGCTCATTGTCTGCCCCTGAACAATGCCGAATAAGCTAAACGCGAAGTGGGTGAATAGGTCACGAAGAAGTTACAGTAGAAGCGGAGCACAGCCGTCTTTCTCCACGGAGAGGACTTCGGGACAACACACAGGCTAAATCGAAAGTCGGCGTCTCCGCCGCGCCGCGCCGTGTGTGGGAAAGCTTATGGAATGATACACTATTGAAATTCGTCGCTGATTGCTCGCTCACGCGCCCGCTCGCTTTCGCTTGTGATACTTTACTAAATGTAAAAGTCCCGCGTTGACTCCAAACACCGTTGCGCTTGATTTTGGAGATCGACTTCACCCGAGAGACTCCTTTTACACGGTGCAATTTTTTAAATCACGCTTCTTAAAACAATTTGGTTCTTCAAACTTATTTGAAAAGGTCCGTTCATCGCTGAAAAATACCAAAATTAATTTTGCTGTGAAATTTTCTACCTGAATCGCAACAAACTGGCGACACTTTTTTATTCAGGGCTCTTGAAAGAATTAGGTTCTTCAAATTTATTTTAGAAAGTCCATTCATCCCTTAGAAGTAGCAAAATTAATTCTGTTTCCAAGCATGAATTTTTCCAAGAGAACATGGTCGCTTTCAAGAAATTAATTTATCCAACAATCTCAATAGGCACAATATTATAATATAATGGTAATTTAAAATTTTTCTAATGTTTTCATTGTTCTAATGTTCTCATTTTTGACGTAAAAATGCATAGAATCGATTTATTAGATTAAAAGCGGAAGATACTGAGAACCCTGTAGAGATTATTGATTCATGCGCGGCGCGCTGATGTTTAAAGGACCTGTCCGTAATTGCAATTAGCATGCGGCCAAGAGTGTGCTGCCCTCTGGGGCCGTCTCCTCCCAGTGAAGGAGCCGCGGTGTAGATCGGGATCGACGAGAGATCATTTAAATAGCAGCTGCATCACGATCATGCAGGAGGTTCGCCGATCGTACTCTCACTTTCTCTGCGATATACCCGGCGCGACCCGGTTTCGGGGCGACACAGTTTGCTCCATCAAACGAGAAAGTGAACGCAAAGTTCTCCTTCTCTCTCTCTCTCTCTCTCTCTCTCTCTCTCGTTTCGTCTCCACTGGAGAAATCCTTTCGCGTAGGTGAGATAGCTTTTGTCCATGCGTCGCGAGGCGACACGGTAATCAGTGACTCAGGGAATTATTACTTTCGAGAAACGACGGTGATAAATCTGTTTCGGCGACTTCCTAGTAAAACGATACAGTCGAGCGGCCCGGTGAAAGCTCGACACCCGACCAGGCTTTTCACGTGTCTCGATCTGGCTTCGATTATACACCGGTCGAACGCTATGATCATTCGCTGCGGCACGTGGTTCCGTGGATTTATGGCGACAAGGGTTTATTGGGTTTCTACTCTGGCGATGCCGTGCAACATCGTAACTGATCGCAGTGATCGCAGAATCACGATCACCGTCGTCATTCTAACTTCATTCACGCCGTGATCGTGATTCTTTGATCTAGAGCAGGGGTGGCCAATCTTTTGCATACCATGCGCAAAATTTTTTCACATACCAGTTCAGGTGCGCCATACAACTCGAGCACTTTTTCTAAATTCTTACGTTCGTTGTTGCGGTTGGAAAATAGGAATAGGGGTAGAACCTGCTTCGGTTAGGGGAGGCAGAGGGATAACTCAATCGCGCAACGACATACGTTCATTGGAGCACTAATCTACAATAGTGAGAAATAATCTTCTGGACGATAGGGCGATCACTGTCTTGAACACCGCAATTCCCATCGTATAATTGTAAACTGTCAAAAAATAGCGACGAATTGATGAGTAAGAAGGCTGAATAAATTTAACTGAGAGCTCTCAGGTGTTGAAAATATTGAAGATGGATTCAGTTATGGCGCCTACATGAAAAGAATAAGTATAGGCGCAAGGATCCAATGCGCCACTTGTAATCGTGGCGCATGATTGACAAAATAATTGTGGCGCATGCGCCACAGGTTGGCCACCCCTGATCTAGAGTGATCTAGAGTATTTTAGAGCGAATTTGATCACTGTCATCTTAGTTCTTTCTTTAAATACAGCAATTAGCTCGCATAAAAATATCTGCATGTAACGTAAGTTTAAAATTACGTTTTCTGTATACATATAGGGCGAACTACGAATCGTGATCAGTAGACTGCGGATCTTTATGCAAAAGAAAAATTTCTTACCTAAATTGCAACAAACTGGAGTGAAATAGAAATTTATATTCTTCCCTGTTATGTTTAGTGGCTTGAAAATAATATAATAGTATGTTTAAAGTTTCCTAATATTTTTGCTATTTTAAATTACAGCTACTCATTTTTGCCATAAATGTACATGACCAGTATAGTTTAAAAAATAAAAAAAGCAGTTTGTTTTGTTTTTTCTTGCCATTCTTTTTGTTATGTTATGATACTTACCGAATTCGTCTTGAAATTCTTTAACAGATAGTCGTAAAAACATTGAAAGTGACCACGAGAAATCATGGAAAGAAAGAGTCGACGAAAACATTTGGTACAATCACGTGAAAGCTTCTAACGCGAAGCACAATTTCGACCGTCGAGATCGAAGGTCAAGAATAAACATTAAGGATAACGTCGCCATTCGTCGACATTTTATGCGCGTGGTACGTTGCAGAAAATAAAGGAGCGGGGATACAATGGGAGAACGCGCCGGTTCCGTTTCGGGCATCATAAAAGCTTGTGTGTATCTTCAGAGGCAGCGTGTTTTGTTCAAAATTTAGGTTCAACGGCGGCGCGGCGCGGCGTCACGGGTTCTTGAGGAACGATAGGGGAGTCGGAGGATTATCGGGAGAATCGTGTTTGGAAATTCAAAGCAGAAACCGCAAAAATACGATTCCCCGGCGGAGAAGAGCGTGCGCGCACGGTGTGTAAGCTGGTATTTTCAGACGGGATGACAAATGCAAAGATAGAGTGACGTCAGGGATCACAAAAGACTGTGCATTGTCCCTGTGTGGAGGTCGTCGGTTCGCAAGGAGGAAAGCACGAAAGTCATAGAGGAAGTAGTTTATTAGGGAAGCCGCTGGGACAATCTGCATTCGATACACGAAGCTTATATTTAGCTGACGGCGAATGCTCCAAGCGGACGGAGTCCATTGTTTTGCTTTTACTTTCGGCGTGTCGTTGATATAACTATATATTTGCACGTTTGAGTCCTTGTGTACGTTCCCTTTTTATTTATTTATCTTTGACAGAATTCCCAGATTTGAAGCTCGTCAATTTCTCTCTTTCATTTTCTGTTCGTTCAACCAAAAGTCTCTTGTTTCTGAAAAATGTCCTTTGATTTATTCAGGACCATTCTCTGGTTTCTATAAACTCTCCGACTTCCCCGATCGATTTTCGCATAAAGTCTAAAATATTATTGTTTGCACGAAGTCCAATTATTGGACAGCAGATTTTGTATTATTCAGTCCGAGTCGTCAAATTAATACGTCTTTGTTGCTTGACAAAAAGGCGGTTGTACGAAACTGATGTCATTATTCAAATTTATTGTAATCCCCCTGAATTTCCTCCGGTCGCAAGTGCACTCGTGTTTTCAAAGAATAGAGTCCTAGACGATAGTAGCCCGTACGAACGAGCTGCATTATTCAAAGAGCGTTACCTAATTGATATGATGGATGGAGTACGCAGGCCACTGACGGCGGCGTAAACACGCTAACTTTGTTTTCTACATAGGTAGTATGTACCAATACAGTTTCGTCTGGGGACGATTATAGAAAAAAAATCCATATGTATTCCTCGCATTGGTACTTACGCTCTGTTGGGAACGTCGCGGTTGCACATGCACGGTAGATGCACGCGCGTGTTGGGATCATCCATACATTGAGCGTCTTTCCTACACGAGTCAAGGTCAATTTCCAAGGTTTACCGAAGCGTTTCCTAGTTGATTACGTTCAATGGAACGTATTATCCGTGTGCGTTCGACTGGATGTCGACCAATAGTTGGAGATCCTCGAGCGATTCAATCCCCTGATGAATTAGGCCTGGCGCATCATCGACGGTGATGGACACGGTGATTCTTTGCTACTCTGTCGACGGAGCGATTATAATATTTTGGCAACACTGATCTTTATCAATTCATCCTTTTTATACTGGCCCTTTTGTAGCAGGAGTTTATTAGAGACACGAAAAAGATTTGTTCCTTATTTCAATGTTTATAAAATCAAGCTAGAAAATGGGAATTTTCCAGTTTCCGTAGGTAAACCAGGAAATATGTTTCTTCTATTGATCGTATTTGCTGATGATAAATTTTTAAATGTTTCTGGCGCAACGGTTCGATCGTTTATTACGAATTATAAAGCAACTTTGCTAATTGTCAAACAAAATCAACGTTTCGATCCCAGTTTGGATCTGTTTTTTCCGAAATTACAACAACATATTTAATTTACAGACGCGATTCAAATAAATCTTGAACTAGAGGGTTATTGTTGCTCGCTCGCGAGTAGGGTTGTTTTTGCTCGCTCGCTTCGCGAGCTCGCGGATAGGACTGCTCTTACGAAAGGGTTAGTGGTACGCATGGCTAGTAGTACCTATAGCTATTAATGTTTTTTTTTATTTGGTGTGTGACTCTACACGAGCCACACAAAGAACTTCCCGATTCGTTAGTTGCAGTATATTATTATCATTATTAAGTGTAATTTTTAAGAAGATTATACGTTTTCAGGGAAATTCAATAGTTTTCTACTTATCAAAATGTTTGCTATATGGCGTCGCATTAAACCAACATCGTAGGCTCGTTGCTCGCTTGGTTCCTTGTTATAGCATACTAATGTTGCAAAATAAATTGTCTTAATTATTATAGTTTTTCGCAAACGATACAACTCCTCATTATCCGGGTTAGCAGTATTGACCTTGGTTTTCTTCGATACTGTTAATTTAAATTGTCCCAAAATATATAAACCGCGCTCAATTTTGAAACTCTGCTCAGTACTACATACAACATCTGTAAAGTTCGTTTTTCTGATGTTTTAAAATTCAAACATACTTTCTCCTATGTTTGTCCCTGACTTTTATGAATCGTAATCGCTTCAGCAGGAACCACTGGAAATTGACTACGTGTGATTTGATATTTTTCCTCACTCGACAGATTTACATGATTCGAGATTTTTAGTATTGGTGTTAAATTTTGATGAATATTTGCATTTTTCATATAATCACGACGATAACGAGTTCTTACTTTCACTCCTACTCTGGCCAATTGAAAATCTAACCACAATATAGACGAAATTTTAGTATTTTCTGGAAAAGTATAATAAATTTTAATATTCCGCATGTGTATGTGCTGCATTAACCAATCCGTTTTCAACATCAATGTTATTAATAATTATCATATAGTTTATATTAATTTTCAATTTAATCTCAGTTAATAATTCGTTTTGAACTGATTGTTTTTTTAAAGATTGTAATATAAATTTTTTTTGTACTTTCATCGATATTCTTTGAAAATGTATTCTTGGGAGTAGAGATGATTAACTCACTCTTGCATTGGGATAATTTTCGATTATTGTAAGCGGAAACATTAGCGTAAGTTACAAAAAAAAAATTTTTTTTGAAGTAAAAAAATTTTTTTTAATTTAAAAAAAATGAAAAAATTTTTTTGTGTAATTAAGTTTGTTTCTTCGGTGGAAACTTTCCGTTCTCTCGTATAAATTGCATTGTTGAATGAACTCCTTTCGAAAAAAACTAAAAATCTAAAAAATTACTTGACCAATATGGACCAAAATCTAATCAGCTCTAAGTTACGACGGGGCACATCGATTGCATCATTCATCATTCTGATCGCGTTGTTACTTTTTCAGAAAACGTTAACGAAAAATTTGATACCATAGAAACAGACATACGCACACGCACACACACACACACACACACACACGAACATTTTGCTGAAAATAGTCTAAAATGACTGCAATAACCATGAAACGTGAAGATCTGCTAAAAAATCGATTTTCGATTTTCGGGGTCATTACAATAACTTCCCTATAAAATCGGGAAGTTAAAAAGATCAAAACTGGGATCGAAACGTTGATTTTGTTTGACAATTAGCAAAGTTGCCTTATAATTCGTATTAAACGATCGAACCGTTGCGCCGAAAACATTAAAAAATTTATTGTAAACCAGCAAAGACTGGCATAAATCTAATAGAAACCTATTCGCAAAGATTAAATCGTGTTATCTTCCGCAACTCTGTTGCAGAAGAACAGGAGGATCACACATATAGGCGCACATCCCTCTCAGGTGCTAATACTCGTAAATCAATCGTTATTCCCTCGGCAAAAATATATTATTTGCCGACTTTTTTCAGTATTCATAATGTACAAATGTGTGCAAATGAGTCAAACAGCGCCAAGGATGTTGCGAGAGACAGCACAAATGAAGTCACGCCTACATGACACCGGCAATACCGGCACGAGCAAAAAGTATGTACCATTGAACATACATTTTTCATTTTTACTAATAAGTCGTTGCATTATGCCGTGCACATGGGCTACCGAGGATGTTTACATGCTGTAAGGGAAGGGTCGGGCAATAAAACTTCGTTCGAGCCTAATATTTAGTAAGTATCATTCACTGGGCGGGCCGGCGCGGCATGCCGTTGCAGCGTGCCATGGCGGGACAATGACATGTGGTTACCCGACCCTGACTTTATTTATGTTTCCCCATAGCATTAAAGGCAAGTTACGCACGTGCTACGAAGGTCTTGGGCTGCGATTCCTTTGTCTACGCGTTTCGTTCAACGGCTCTCGAGCTGCAACCTTGTCGCCATTACACATCCGTCTAACGTTGTAATGCATGCGTCCGTGCATTCCTGTGCTCTTTGCTCGTTCAACTCTGCTCTCGTATGTTGCTCGAGAGTCGAGAGTCCGCCTCATCGTATATGTTTCTCTACAACGTGGGAATCGATCGAATAAATCGTCGGCCAACCTTATTCCTTGCTTAATGCACACAGAAATCGCACGGTTGAAAAGAGTTAGCGTTTCGAAACAAGTTTTTCGTTGTTCGTCACTTTGTTCAGCTGACGGGTCGTCTATTAACCGATGGAACACGATAATTGTTGACAGACTTCCGCGGGAATTTGAATTTTAAAGATACGATGCGTTCGTACAAATAAATTAAACCCTTGTCTGGAATTTTTGTTCAGTGTTCGTGAACATATTACACGTTTTGTATTACATTGATATTGAATATATATACAGGGTGTGGCCGGACGGCAGGTACAACCGAGCAGGGGGTGATAATACATGTAAAAATAAGTCGGAAAAATGAATAACATTTTTTTGTTTGACGCTTCGCGCGCGTTTTCGAGGAAATCGAGTTTGAAAATGCAGCGAATACGCTGCGTCAAACGCGTCAGACCATGATCAACCAATTCTACTTTATAGAACTAAAGCACGCGAACCTCGCGGAACTTTAAATTCGAACTTGTGTTGTAACTTATAGTATATTGAATATTGATTGTTTTGAATATATTGATATTGATCAGCTGATATTCTGATTTGACACGCGAGCGACAAAGTAGCAAGGGCAGCCGGTAGATTCGTGAACGAACGAATCCGACTCGGTTTTGCCTCCGGCGATTAAACGTATCAGAGTAATTGGAATTAAAGTCGGGGCATCGTCTAATGGACGAGTTAGCAAAGTTTTGCGGGGAGTTGCGCGCGGCAAACTAGGACAAAGACAATTTGCGTTGTCGGAGGACATCTGCTCGTTTGTATAGACCGAAGGTCCTACCAGGCCTTTTGTTCCGCGGCAATGCCGGGAGTCGTTCGGTTAGACGTGTGATATTTGCTGTAGCCTTTACGCATGATGATCGGCCATGGATCCGGCCGTGCTATTACCGTGATCGCCGCTGGTAGATAAAACAGGTGTGGTGAGGTCGAGCGAGCATGTCGAATCTTACATGGAAGTTGACCCCGATCGTTTTCATATGTCGTATCAATTATGCGACGGGAATGGTCGCTGCCGGATACACCAACGATCCATGGACATCCTAACTCGAACAATCGGTTACGGAAAACGTGTCCGTTTATTCCGGACCGTTTTATGTTGTTTATTTGGGTTTTTTTAAATTTTGCGGAGTCAAGGAACTCGTCATTTTTCCATTGAGGAACAAACAAACATTCTTGCGGTTTGTAAATCCGTTCACAAATTTAACTATTGTTGAAAAAATTGCCTACATCGATTGCAAGAAATGGAAACTAAACTGAATGTTGTCTCATCCCTCAATGATTTTAATACAGGAGAATCTGTTGACATTAGTTTGTCAAATTTTCCAACAATTTCGAATTTCATCTACTCGATTCTGCTGTAAATGCATAAAGATCTGCAGTCTACTAATTAATTACTGAATATTTATGAACGGTATGAGAAATCTATAAATGAAAAAAATCATATACGATTAAATTGTTCTAGGTCGGAAGAAATGTTTCACATATTCGACACTGCAGTCTCTTTGAAAATCCCAGGAGACTTCTCCACGAGTTAGCGCAATAATGGCCGACCTGATGCGCTCGTCTTCCAGTTTCCCATGGAAAAACAGCGCTCCGGATTGATGTACTCGCGACATCGTCCCACGCCGGGCACAGGTAGGCGACAGGCCGAGGATTTAATCTGTCGGTGGTCGACCGATCGACTGAAAAGAAGAAGAATGTGTGTCGGTCGGTCGAATGGAGTCACCAGTTTCCTCCTTCGAAGCCTCCTCTCGATCGCCAGGGAAGAATGCAGCCGTGAATGCACGGCTTCGAATCGAAACGGTAGAAGGTCGTTGCATAAAGGTCTGCGTTGGCTCATTCACGCGTGCAACGGCATAACGGATCCCGCGAGAATATTTATGCGATCCGACAATCGGGGCGGATTACGTAACGGCCGCGGTATAGTTACCATAGTGGAACTGGAATAGCGGGAACTGGTCCCCGTGCGATAATTGCGCCCGCTTAAACGGTCGATGCTCGCGTTCTTCCCGCAAAAACGGCCTCTCACCATCTTAGAAACTGACCGAGGGCGTTTTTCTGCATACATTGTACGAGGAAACGCGAATAATAACGATTATAATCGACCGTCACTGTCATCAGCAGCTTCGGATTCAGGCGTAGGGTAAGTGCAACAATTTTTATTCTTTCCGATCTTCACGGAGGTGCAGAGGTGAAAATTAATGATTAACAGCAACGCTTTTTATGGAACCATTTTCACCTCTAAAACAATTTCACCAGGGCAGCACCCCTTAAATTCACTGTGCACCAATATTCTTTCCATCTCTGCACTCTACGGTTTAAAAACTTTCTCTACGCAATTCATGAAATAACATTTACAACGAATCCAAAGGAAAGTTGCAACAATGAAAAAGGAAGAATGTCTATCTCCTCTATGTCTTCGTTAACCGTCGTATTTTACCCGCGTGAAAGTTTACGATAAAAGACGCTTACGAGAATGTCGACCGAGCAGATTTCCTTCATTAGCGTCTCCGTGAAATGAAGAGACCGTAAAAAACGCGGCGATTAAAATTTATTAGAAGATCCTGCCCAAGTTTTGATCTATAAATCATGTTCGCGGCAATGTGCGGCGCCGAGTCCGTGAGTAACGTTAGTTCTAGTTTCCCGCGAAAAAAAGGAGCATGATCGGAGAATCAGGAGGTCGCGGTGACGTATCGCGAGTACCGCTATCCTCTCACCTGCGTGAGAGGTGTCCTTCATCGGCCTTGAAGTGCTGACCGTTTTCCTCAATGACAGCGCGACTTAATTATTCGCCTGTGATTGTTCTAAATTTCTCTCGTTCCTTCTATTTTCTGCGACCGTCTTCAATCGTCTATGAATTTTCTTGTTCTTTTGGATGAATGAAAATCAGGCTCTCTCGCTTCGTTTCACGGCGATCTTTCTCGCATTTGTTAACATTAACGAGTCGATCGGGAACGAGGTAGCTCCGGCGCCGTGTAACGCAAATAATACCCCGCGAACACATGCTCGGTGAAAAGTGTACGTTAGAGTTTCCTGCGGTCGGAACTGACCATGGTCTACATTTCCACCGGATCGCGTGCTCTTGAAAATCGCCCCATTGTGAGCCGACGAATCAACGAACCTCCCACTAGCTTGTGCTGTTTTCTATAGTCGCTTGTTTAACATTATTGAATGGCCTATGGAAATTACGAGAGCTCTGCGTGCGACGAAACTGGAGGCGCGGAAGGTGAAAGTTGCTTCGAGCCTACATACATATAGCTATCGCATTTTGCACTCTAAATTCACCCTTTTGCAAATCAATTTCACCCATTAAGAAGATTTAACCATTTAAATCACATAGATTTTTTGCAGCATTTCAAGCATTTTTTGGAAAATGACACCACCTATTTTTCTGGAGGCAATGTTTACTTCCAGGAGACTGGAGAGATACATGGCCTCTCTCTGAATAGTGGTCGTCATTGTGCTCCGAAGTCTTACGTCATTTTTATCGAGCACAAAGGAGAGACATATATTGAATTCATAATGAGAAAATTTTTGAAAAAATTCGCGATTAACGTTCAGTTACTCGCGCTCCACTTTCTACGGAATCGTTTACAAGGAATTTTATATGACTCTAATGTTTATTCAATAAACTAACTACTTCAATGAATCATTAAACCATTAAATTTCGAGTTTTCACATTGTAAGTACTAACTATGTGTTAGTAATTAAAAGTTAAGCAAGGTTTAGAAGGAGGATATTTGAATAATCTCCTATTGACACCTCGAAGGACGCGCAGCGTAGAAAATGACACGATCGATATCTTGGAATTGTGCTTCGCATTGTGTGCAGTTTGCTATAACGGACCTCCGCCTAACAATCAAGGCTGACCTTTGTCACGTCACATTCTTTTCATAGTAATTGAAAAGTATTTGCTCGAGCTTGCTCGTTTGTGATGTATTTCGCAACGGCCACTTAACATAAAGGGACGCGGATGCAAATGTTTGTTTGATTCCGCAATTTTCGAGAGAGCTGCGAACACGTTGCCGTACTGCCAGATAAACGCGAACAGGTGTAACAAGATTTACAAACGTTATTTGCGTTAACGGAAAACAGAAAAAACCGGAATCCTCGTCTGTTTCGAACAACCGAATAATTCAATAATTAATTCTTTTGACTCATTAATTAATTTTTAATCAAACACGAATGTTTACTGTTTCTTCTGTTTATACTTAGTACTTCATCAACATAATTCTTTTTAATGAAAACAGCTCTTCGGCGAGTTTCTCTACGCTCGACTGCGTTTTATCCCCTTCTCTTTTTTGAATCATGAATATTACAGTGACGTGATATTTTTCAGTGGCAATCGAATATATATGTAGATGTCCTTCTGCGGCGCCCAAGTGCCGCGGATAATTCAACTATTAATTGACTGTAACGTTCAGATTGCAGGGTTTAAGGAAATGTTAACGACTCGTCTAGACGGAAACGTTGTTCAAAGGAAGGCACCTATCAACCGCAACGTCCTGTGTCGCGTTACAAACTTTCAGGGTCGATGCGAACGCAAAAAAGCCATTATAGTGCCGTCAGTTGCCGATCGGTATCGCTCAGCGATTTTTGACGGAGTAGTTTATCGAGGCACATACAGTTTAATGGCGAACACTTAACCCTTAGCACTCGGATGGTGCCTCAGAGAGTCACCATTAAAAATTGCTATACCATTATATATAGCAAGTGGTTATTATTGTTCGCGTGGAAAACTTCTCTTAACTGGACAACTACTAGTACATTTGCCTTATATATTGTATATAAAGAGATATACGACAGTTCGACAAAGGAGAAAATGTTTACTGCACCCGCTATCGGGATTCAAGGTAACGAGGGTGGGAACGCAGTCCTGACTTTCCGTGCTACGCACTTACTATGTCAGCGAACATATTCGTGGATGGCCGCAATGTCCTGTGTCACGTTACTCACGTTTTACCCGTCATAAGATGCATCCGCACGGGAACGACAATCACGTTAAAAAGAACCGCAACTTCCTCCGACCGTCAAATTCGAGGACGGCGCATACACTTTCACTGTTTTACCCGTGGAATCTGTTTGTTCCGGAATCTTACGGGAACGGAGACCTTGCGCCGCCATTTCGAATGGCCTATGTAAATCGCTTTAGCATAAAACTTGACCGGGTAAAAAAAAGGAAGTCTCGAATATATTAGGCTCGTCGCAGACGAACGACCCTGATCCCATCGCGCCCTAAGAACGACGGACGGAACACCGTGGCGAAATCTCTTCTAATATTTACCCGCGAAAATTGTTCGAGCTTCGATTTCATTATGTAATTACTGACGAAACGGTTCTGCGTTTATTCAGGTTATGTCATCCGGCCTTGTTTTAACGCTGTCGGCGCGAACCATGCGGCTTTGATGGCGTTTCACGCTCATTGTCTGGTTCTAATCCTGTTCGTTTCTTTCATAGTTAAGCGAGAGCGATGCTTCAAGTTTTAACAAATTATTTAATGTTAACCCCTTGCCGTATTTTAACGAGTCAGACTCGCGATCAAGATTTTAACAAAGTCTAAATAAACGTAGCCATGCAATAAATATAAATTTTCTTTACTCTTCTACGACATTTTTAGGGATGAAGACGTTCTAATCACTGTAACTGTAAAGAGAATGTGCTAGTTCGAAGAAAATGGAGTTGAATAAAAATTGATTTACTCACTTAATAATTTTAACGAGCCCAAGATCATGCGAACATAAGGATCAGTGTTATTTTCTGTACATATCGTGCACATCTACGCTCCTCAAAAGAATTAAGGGATCACTTGTGCGAACCCGAAAAATTGGCCCCACTTTACGTGATCATAACTCCGTAAAAAATTGCCGTATCTATATTGTTAAACAATGGTTTGAAAGCCTGAAATCTCTAGCTTCAGATGCTCCGTTTCAAATTGTTGCTATGTTGGTTTTTTACAAAGTTATAGCGAGGTGAAGACAACATTGACGGTTAACAAAAATTTTGTGCAACTTTGGAACAGCACACGGGGAGCAACAAATTTTTTGATAAATCGCGTTAATATCATTTGGAAGGGCTATCTTTCCTGTGTAAATTCTGTGATTGTTGAATATTGTGCGATTTTTTTAATTCGAGTTATTCAACGTTGAAGTAAATATGGGCTTTTTAACTTTAACTGGCTCCGGAAAGCGAAAAAATTATCGTAGAACCATGTGCAAACTTTGTAAAAAACCAACATAGCAACAATTTGAAACAGAGCATCTGAAACTAGAGGTTTCAGGCTTTCAAACCATTGATTAACAATATCGATACGGCAATTTTTGACGGAGTTATGATCACGTAAAGTGGGAGCAATTTTTCGGGTTCGCACAAGTGATCCCTTAATTCTTTTGAGGAGTGTATTTCGCATGCATCGAAGCATTACTGCAGTTACGCACAAAGTGTCCTTCTGCAACAGCCCTCGCAAGTGAACAGCTTAGAGTTCTGGAGCTTCGGTTTTGGCTAAGATACCTTCTTATTTGAAACCGAGGGACAGATTCAGTTCGTGAAGAGCAAGGAACGGACGAGGGTTAAAAATGAGACATGACTGTCTTGTCCAGGGGGTACGGACAACTGGGTCCATTGTTTCCGTTGCCTTTGATTCCGCGAACCGCTGCTGGTTTCTTGGTAGTCGTGCTCCTCCCTCGCGGGTAGAAGAGTCGACGCCGCAGCCTGACCTTCCCCAGGGGGCAACGTCCCAGCGGAGGAAAGTAAAATAAAAGGCAGATAATGGCGTGGAATGACCCCGACGAGGTTTGTTGACGACCGGGAGAGAAGGGTACTACACCACGCGAGGAGCGTGCATGGCGGCGGGGCTCATCTCGTCAAGAGTTTGTCGCCGCCTTACGCGAACGGTTATCAATTTCGTCGCGCGGCTCGCGCGCGATGAACAGTCAAGGACGTGGACCTCGTTTGAATATGAATTGCGCCAATTAGGCTCACCTTTATTCCCGGCGCGTCTGTTTGTTCGCTGATTGGCCAGGATTGCAGCAATGTTCTCGCGCGCTCGCTTTAAGTCCCAACTTAAGTTCAATTCCGATCCGAGGTCAGGTCAGATCTTGAAGGGTGACCGAGATCACTCGAATCGCTCCGCTCCGATGATAATTGAGCGCCGAGATAAAGCGCCTTCTTATTCCTCTTCTTCTTCTTTTATTTTTCACTGTGTCGCCGCGCCGCCGCCACCGCCACCGCCGCGTCGCGCTCGAGTTTGTTGAACCCCGATGGCGATCAATAGCTACACGGATCGAAGTAAGCCCGAGAAGGAAACCCGAAAGATACCGGCCACCGGTTGTGGTTCGGATATTTTTTCTTCTAGTATCAGCTCGTTATTAGGTCATCCCGCGGATTCGCTTCCGGAGCGGTCACTTATCTCTGCCACTGCTTACCGCTGCTTTATTTGCCAAACACTCTGCCGTGTAGACAATAGGTGAAGGCTCCTCGAGGTGAAGTCATTCAATTTCAGATGTTTATAGAACAGTCAAGAAAAATCTGAACCTTTTACAATTTATTCAAGGTCGCGCACAGTTAACGGTGAACAATTCACTCGAACAAGTTTGTAGCTGGTTTGAAGACTTTCTGCAATCTTGTAAAGTGATTCCACGTTGGAGGCAATCAGTTAGGCTCTCGAGAGACGCAATTTTCTGCTACACGAAAAGACTGCGTGGATAATGAATATTTAAGTGTGCAGTAATTTTGATTGAATTTCTCCTCGGAGCGAGATCAAAGTCCATGACTGACCTTTCTCAGGGGGCGATATCCTACTGATAGGTGCAAAATAAACTCCAATGGCCGTAGAGCATGACCTTTCCCTGTCTTATCGCAACAAGTCACGGGAAAATAACAGTTGTCACGAGAGATACGACCCTGTGTGAGTCAAACAAAGTTCAATTTTTGTAGACTTTGTCTTTTACTTGTTTTCCCTGATGAACAATTATACAAAGTACAGCGGAAGAAACCACAAGTTTGGAAAAGTCTAGGAAAGGAGCACGTTAGCATCGATCGTTCGACCTCGGCCTTGCTCGCGGACATGGACGCTTGGGAAAAGCGTTTTTCATCGCGAAAGTTATGGCGTAGGGAAGATGGCGGTACAGATGTCACGTGCCGATAGTCCGCAACGAACTGTTCACTTGGGAAGGGTCGAAGGTCGTGTCCTTTGGCGCTACGCCATTCGGTCATATTTCTGTAGCACTCTGCGCTAGCATTTTTTTCATGTCTGCTCGATCGATGGTGGGACACATACAGTGAGTCCCATTAATATTCGGACACTCTTAAAAACACCATAACTTTTTTAATATTGGAATATACGACTTGAAATTTTTGCAGAAGTTAGAGCAATTGGTTTTCTACACAACGTGACAAAATTTTTTGAATAAAACTGCAAGTTCTCGGAATTGCAGAGAAAATACTAAAAGTTGTATTTTTCAACTTTTTTATGTGGGTTTATATGGAAAATTTGGAACACATGTTTCGTAGATCTGTGTATCGATTAAACATATTCTGAAAATTTCATCAAAATGAGCTACGTTTAAAGATGGTAAAAATTGCAGTTTTTCACGATTTTCGGGCTTCAACTGCAGTAATTCTAAGGATTCTTAAATCTTTCAATGGCTGTCTTTTTTCCCCCAATCAACGGATTTCTATGAAATATTCACAGTGCATATAATCGATACAGATCTACAAAACGTATTTTTAAAAATTTCAATATAGGCCCGCATAAAAAAGTTGTAAAATGCAACTTTTAGTATTTTCTCTACAATTCCGACCAAATGCAATTTTCGAAAAGATTTCTCTTCACATCCTGTAGTAAACTAGTTGCTCTAGCTTCCCAAAAAAGTTCAAATCGCATAGTTCAATATTAAAAAAGTGATGGTGTTTTTAAGAGTGTCCGAATATTAGTGGGAATCACTGTATGAATTAGTTTAGTTTAAAATAATGTGATGTGTGAACTAACTGATAAAATCATGTTTCTTCAATTTCCACTTATTGTTGGACCACTTTCATAATTATGGGCACACGTAATGATCGAAAGTCGAATTTGGTTTGTAGATTTAAATATAATGATTGAATGTTGAATTTAAATAAGTTACGCAATAAATGGTATCTTCGATTAGATTTCATTTCATTTAAAGACACTTTCAACAAGAAGCTGCGGCGTCTGTTAGAATCGGCCATTGTTGGCTGCTGTAGTTGCGCGTTTGTCGCCGTGTGTCGAGGGTTACATAACTCCCGATTCTGTCTGAAATTTGCGGATCATTTGAATCGATTACCCGAAACAGTTGATCAGTTGATCGTTGTACGTTGAAGAAGAATGGTCTTTGTCGGTAATCGGAAGTTTCATCCATTTAGAGGACGTTGTCCGTTGAACGAGCAACGAGCAACGAGCATGTATAACGTTCGTCCTACAGGGTGTGCCTATTGCGATCCCCTCGACCTACTTTCGCCGGTGTATAGTGGAAATCGAAGAGGGTCATACTCGATGACAGGATATCCTGAGGTAGTTAGGTGCGTTCTGTACGGGTGAGAAACATAATTTGCCGGCGTTCACGACGCTCGTTTGTTAGGCGGAGTCAAGTTCACGGGTGGGAAAGACAATGGTCGCGCGCGCGTTTTCTTATCGTATCAACACGGTCGATGC
Source organism: Lasioglossum baleicum (assembly GCF_051020765.1). Lineage (NCBI taxonomy): Eukaryota > Metazoa > Arthropoda > Insecta > Hymenoptera > Halictidae > Lasioglossum > Lasioglossum baleicum. The sequence continues at coordinate 2,953,020 of NC_134940.1, read as the reverse complement.
CACTCGCCCGAGTCTGTTTCTGTTTTTCCACCGCCCATGATAACGACTACCATCCAGCATCGCCGACAAAAGCATTATTAGGTCATTGTTGTAACAGCTTATCGCGATCAGCGCGCACTTCACTAATAATAATTGTAACATTGTTATCGGCGTCGCTGAAGGTGACGCGCGAAGCAACTAGGAAACAAATTGCCACACACGCGTGTACTTCAGGACTATGTATCGCGCATCCTTGGGCGTAATAGGGTAAATACGTTCACCGTAATTGGATCGAAGCGAATTGATCACTCAAGGACATCTCCTTGACCGCGAACGTCACCTTACACAGAAATCTGACTGTAATTTCATTCTACACAGATACCCGGCTTTCTCTTTGTCACCCAAAATGCTATATAGAAACCCATGATTTCATCCTTAACTCACCCTGAAACTCTGCAATATCCCCTTTGCCCGAGTCACCCTGAAAATTCTAACATTATCATTTTAGCCGTTACAATTCCTAAACCCCACCGTTGTTGGATTTCAATATGTAACAGGGAACGGTGGCAATATTCCTTAATTGCACACCGTTACGGGCTAATCGGCCGATAGATATACATTTCCTCTGTGTACGCGCCGGCTTGCATAATGGATTTTCTTCACTGTCAAGGTAACGTGTCCCATTGCATGTGAATAGGCTTGCGTTACACGGCAAGCGTGGCTTGCTACCAGAAACGATTGACCTTACGATATACCGAGAACTTTGATACTCGCGTTACACGACCAAGAATACGTACACAGTACATATCAGTTGGCTGTTCAATAAGATTCACGTGGTCGGCGAACATGTGACCGGAGGAGCCTTGTGTGTCGCAACCGAGATATCGTCGTGGAAACACGCCTGTCCTTCCGTTTCGCTGGAAAATAGCGTTATCTACGGAAAATATTGAAAATCCGAAGTTGCTCCGTCATTTTCATTAATTTTCAAACCAGAGTTTCGTCGAGGAAAATTTATTTATTGATACCGTAAACCATGGTTGGTTTATATAGCATACATTACTATAACACTTGACAATTAATAATGAAGCATACAATATGTGTATCGCTCTATTAAGTTAACCCGGCGTTGGTAAGGTGGGAAAATGTATCGTAAGTGGTAAGGTGGGGTCTCAAAGACGCACCGAAATAATATATTGCATTATAGAAATAAATACCTTTTTCATAAATATAAGATTAGGTATTGCTTAAGAGGCTTGCAATTTATCAGAGTAAAAACGCAGATCCACGAAATTAGATTTTTATTATTCAAAAATACTTAACTAATGAAACATCTTTACAATGTTACAATCAATCTAAAATCTCTGGGGTCTGTGAGACCCCACCTAACTAACGCCGGGTTAAACTAACATGAGCGGTGGACACTAAATACTGATATCACATTTTTTGAGAAAGTTCAAGATAAATATTAGCGTTTTTTTTGTAATGTCTCGCGCGGTGAATAACGTAGAGAGGACACGTATTTTCGATCGAGGAGCAGTCGAAGTATGCTTTGTTTAGGAAAATGATGTTTCTGTCGGTACTCCTGACCTGACATAATACTTTCTTATCTTATCCTGCGGCTGTTCCCTTTTTAATCCTCTTTGTTAACCTTTCCGCGTCGCACGAAGCAGTTGTCGAGTACCAGGATCGCCTTATCATCGATTAGATTAAGCCGTCGCACATTTAGGCGCCAGTTTTCCCATCTTGATTTTCCAGTTATTGTATTTGTCCCAGATAAGCGTGCACAGGCTTCATTGAAAAAGTCAATCGTCGAGTGATACGTGTCCGCACGCATACGGCCGTAATTATGTATGTATTTCCGCGTAACGATGACGCGTCGCTCTCAATGACTCTTTACTTTCTTTATGTTTAAAACAGCCTTGAGGCCGCGGGGACGTGGCGATAAAATTGCTCGAACGCTTTTCAAAACAGCGCAGCGGCCGTGAGATGAACAGTCACACAACTGATCGAACTGAAATTTTAGAATGTTTGACATTTAGAAGATTTTTGTTAACAATTTAATTAATTCATTAGAAAACATATCGTTTATCGGAGAGAACCAAAACCTTCGAGTTTGGTAACGGACTTGCCTACTGTTCGCTTAATCATGCAATTACGTGAAACATAGTTCGAAGATTCAACATCGGCGAGGACACTTGAACCGGAAATGAGAACCGAGAGACAGACACGTTCCGAAGTTGCTACTCGTAAGACTGCCATCAACTAGCACCTGGCTATTCGCAAACTATGTTGCACATAATGTAGCTCGTTCAAAACAAATCATTACAAACTTCTACACCGTTCAGAAATAAAAATGATCAGCAAACTATCATCAAAGCTGACAAAAGATGTTAGCGCTAATGTATGATAATAAAATTTGTGGGATTTGTTATAGTCTACGTCTACGGCGTAACAGCGCAGATATCGCAACGATTATGGTCGGGAATGTATGCACGTTTCAGTCTGTTGCTAATTTTAAAGCGAACGGAAGACGTTCGCGAAGTTGTTTTGCCGATTTTCACGGACAAATTAACATGATGCGATGTCGCCTGAACGTACACAATCTTCGCATCCGGAATCTCTGTAAAAATGGTCGACCTACGGGAAGGGCAAACCGAGAAATCGGTCGACGCAAGGTCTCCGCCGTCTCAATCGGTGTTTACCAGTCTGTTGTACGATTCTTCTTCGTTTTTCTTGCGAAATTTTCAATTCCACACGGAATACCAGCGCGAAGATACGCGGTATCACGCGGACAACATATCCTTGAACTTGATGGCGCTGACGCACCGGTTCTTAACGCCGTTGGCGAGACTATTTGTGCCACGTGTCTGATAACACATGATTCTCATTCACGTGTCACTTTTCCTTGGCCTTCGAGACTTGATTTTTCTCGTGGACTTCTCTCTGCGTTCCGTCATCGTGCTCGTCGATTATTACGTTCGAGTCTCGTCGCCAGTTCTTCCAGGAAACGAGATATAATTAAATTCAATGCTTTCCTAAGCGATTGAGGTGGTTCGATTATTTTTGAAAAGGTTAATACAATTAATCGATATTGTTTTGCTAGCTCAATATCGTCTGTCACATTTTTAAAGATGCAGTAAGCTGTGTATTTTGAATGGATACGCAATTATGTACAAAACTGAGCTGAATTATGTTAAAGTAGTTCTTGGTAATAATTGCGTTAGCATAAAATAAAAATGGGACACTTTATTCGTTAAAGTTATAGAATACAAATTACACCTTCCGTATAATTACTTAATACTTTTACCCCATTTTTCATAACATGTCTTAGGCGATTTGGCATATTAATAATAATTTTTTGCAAATAAACCTTGCCATAATTTATTCTCTATTAAGTATTGACGTTTTATGAACACCGCGGTCCAATTCATCCGTCAAGTTCCCAATGGGATTTATTTTTATTTATTTATAAAGAATGAAGGAGACGCAACATGGTGACATGAAATTTTGCATTTTTTCGATTTTTCTTTTATATATGATACTAACGCAATTATATTAATAAGAAACGAGCCGTTTTTTACGAGTATATGGTTTATGCTGTACTTTAACATAATTCAACTCAGTTTTATCAGAAATAAAAAGATTAAAATGTTCGCCTACTAAAAATATTTATAAAAATCACAAGTAGTACTACCAAGGTTCTCCGCATCAGCTTAGGGATCGAATGAAAGTCTATTCCAGCAGTGATATAACAACATTCTCACGATCCTTGAAAAACTAATTCGCAATCGAACGATCACGTGTTTCCGCAGGCTTGTAAAACCAGGTTCGTTATTTTACCGTTTGTGATCAAGTACCCGCTGAAACTAATTAGCGCGGTGCGGATCTGGTCTCGTTGACGAACCATTTAAGCAGTCTCCCCGGGGATAAGCAAATCCCCTATAATGAGCCTCGAACGGTTTCGACTCTTCGATACGATTCTTAATAGGAGCCAGCGAGGCGGTAGAAATTAATTGGACGATATATGATCGACGAGGCGTACACGGCCGGGTGCGTACACGCGATAATCTGCGACGATTAAACCGGCCGTACGACGCGACTGGGAATAACAATTCCGCGGATTACTCAAATTAAACGAAGGTGCGTAGAATTGATATCAGCGCCAAGGGCGGCGATCATCCGTTATAACGAGCCGCGCGTTGCGCCGTTACTCGCTCGCGCGGAAACTGGCGCGCGATTATTTCGCAGTATCCAGCGATACCGGAAATGAAAGTCAATCGAGTCACCGCCGGAGGGAATTTAAAATGAAACAACCAACAGAGATGCTGGTACATACTCTGTATATTCAAATCTTATCGGCGCGGCGCGGCGTGGAGCGTTTAGAGCTCGTTGACCTTCTGCTGGCGGTGCTCGGGTCTTTTCTGACCTAATTGGAACTCAATCTACTCTGGAAAGTATCGATATTCGAACTGGTATAACTTCGTAATTTGTAGGATCTTTTAAGAAACGTGTACAGAAAGTATTCTGCAGCAACAACGGCTAGCGAGGCGACGAAATCAAATTGCTCAGTGTCTGCGAGCGAATTAGCTCAAAAATAGCTCTCCGAGCGAAGTATGTCGCGTTAAGAAGTTGCTGTAAGGATTTTGAATGAATAGCCTGGGTACTGCTCCCTGGCCGAATTTGCGACGACCTTGACCTCTCCGACCTGTCCCTCGCAACCAGTTTCTGATCCTAATTTGCGTGGAGCCTTTCTCCCCCTCTGGCATTTTACGTCTCTAAATAGCAAACACCGTTTTCACTGGTCCAGAAATTAGGGAAACCCGGATCCTTGTGCTGGTTCCGTCGGTATACATGTTCTGCTTTTCTTCTTTCCTTAGAACTGCCACGGATCTTCTTCTTCAAGTGAAGAGAGACAAGCCAAATTTTGCTCTCGCCGTGCTTGAAAACCATCAAAGGCCTCTCTTTAGCCGCAAAGGGGATCAGGTGAAAAAAAATCGACATACATAAGTATCGCAGAAAGAAAAAGATCGATGAGACTCGAATCTTCTACGAATATTCGGGGTCAAGACTTTTTCTCCTGTGGCTTTTGTTCAACATCCCTCGGACGGAGGTTTGTTTTTCGAGGTAACCGTGATTAATGAACCCTTCTCTCCCTTTTCTAAGCGGAGATCCCAGATTTCAATCTCGTCGAACCCTCTTTGAACGACCGCCATTCTCACTGGTGAAAATGGCCTCGTCCTTGAAAGGGAAGTACGACACACGGCCACGTGCGTGCTCTTGGGGAATTTGGAGGTCGGCCAGCAGTGAAAACGACACCCTGTAACGTCCCTGAATCGCTGGTGTATTCATCCCTTTCTGATTTTCCTCCCCTATCTCTTTCTCTGTCTCTCTCTCTCTCTGCCTTTACCGCCCGGAAAACGTCCTTGAATTGTGCAACCTTGACTTCGCATTGTCTCTGATCCGCTTAAGCCGTTTTACGCTTTAATCAACCCCTCATTCGAATTACTTCAGTCGGGATTGAATAACAGTTAAATGATGTTCTTTGATCTCTTCACGAGAAATTAAACATTGATACACACAGGTTCTGCACTGCACATCCACCCTTTTGCCAATCAAATTCAACCTTCTGCAAATAAAGTATTTTCACGTAAGTTTTCATCAAATATTTCTTTAAAAGTAATTAATAGACTGTGGATTTTTATGCATTTACCAAGAAATTGGCTGGGTGAATTATGCAACAGTAACAGATTAGAAAGATCGAAGAATATTGTTATCATGTTTTCAATTTAAAACATCAATTAAGGGATGAAGTGAATTTTTATTTAACTCCTGCTGCCCAAAATCGTTGCAGTCTTTACCAATTCATTGAATTTGTAATGTATCAAAACTGTGTGTAATATCGTGTATAGTCATTGTAGCTATGTTCTGATTGATACATTTTTAAAATCAAAGCACACATGTATTTATTGAAGCGTATTGAGTATTTAGTTTTATTTGAGTTCTTCTGAATTCAAGGGAGATGCTTCCAAATGAGTGAAATCGATTTGCAAAACCTATACTAGTCTATTCAGAGAAACATGCCGCAAACATGTTGGTAGAAATGAAAGCAAAAATCTTTCGAACAAGCGAAGACCAATTTCCACTTTCAGTTTTTCTGGAAGGCTGTTTTCCCGTTTCGCTCCAGATTTTTCTTATGAACGGCGAGACAGAGAGAGAAAGTGAGGTCCGTAATGAAATACTGCGGGGGTGGACACGCCGCTAGGAATGCTAAGGGATGAGAACTGATGAAGATACATAGTTTCTATTTTTAGAGTGTCGGTGGCATCGTTTTCTCGGTCGTAGGGAAACTTCTTCGAGCCGAGGGACGACTCTGACTTTCTCTTCACGGGGCTAGTTTACCATCCACCTACGCAAAAGGTGTACCATCATTTTTTTTCGAGCCGACTTTCGTGGCACGGAAAGGAAAGAATCTGACTTGATTGGCCCGAATTGCAAATTTATTACCTGCCCTAATGCAAACCAATGCTTCTTTCGATGTCGTGTTGAGAACTTCACTTTTTCATTCCTGCAAACATTTAAGAGATATCCAAGAGGAAACGGCGCGATGGTTGCATCCAACAGTTTTTGCATAATTTCTCAATTCTACGGAAGACTGCATAATCATGCACCAGCATTCAGTTGCAATTCATTCAGTTGAATGCGAAGTTAAGTAGTTTTCCACGAACCGTGCTCGTTCCAAGAAACGGAGAAATTAAAAGGGAAAGGCGAGTATTAAAGGGGAGAGCGCCAGATGATATTGAGCGTTCCTTTTAATACGCGGCGTTTTTAATGAAACTGTTTTAACTACCCTCATTTAACGGTCCCGCAATCCTGTGGAACTCCGCCGGTCTATTAAGAACTTCAATTAAACACTCGAAACGAATCAAGCATACAACCACCGCCAATTAAAAGGTACACGGAGCAACAGAGAATGAAAGTCTCTAGGAAAATACTCGACGATCATCTAAGTAAACAAGCATTGTTATTATATTAATGAGAAAGTTCTGTCGTATTTCAATGAAGTGTCCATTTAATTTTGAATGGTTTCCAGGAACGTAGACAACGAATAGGTTCCTTTTCAGTTCCTTTTTTAATTTGCTCAGCTGATCAGGCGAATTTCATCTGCCTCGGAAAACCAGATAACCGTTTAACCGTAGACGCGTAAATAACTGCCTGTTGCTATGGTTCAAGGGGTGGAACGTGGCGGGTCGTTGCTAGCTGGGTTGGTGCACCCCGCTGCAAGCTGCATCGATCCGTCGTTCTAGCCGGTGCAACAACCCACGCGTACTGACCCCAGCCCAGGCGTCCTTGTAAGCTCTCGCGGAAGGATCGCGCGCGGCTCAAGGAGCTTTTGAACTTTCTTGTTTTTCTGCGCCGGCATTCTGCCCCGCCACGATATAACGACCATTGATCGCATATCACCGTGTAATTGATTTTAACAATTAACAACACGGAAAAAGAATCGGTTCCCACTAAAACTGGAACAATCGCGAACGACATTTCACCGCTTTCCGCGAATCTGCCAGACGTTTTCGCACGGATATCGATGAATATGATAATCGGAATTAAAATTTAATACCGTCGGCATGCGCGTCACCTTATACACGCAGCAGAATGGCACGTGTTTTTTCACTTCCGATTTGCCGAACGAGGAAAGAGCGCGCATCTCGTAATAACATGTTTTCCATTCAATCAATATATGTATTGTTCCTGTACTTCTGCATCGATGAATATTCCTGTGAAGAACAATCGTGTTGGAGGTCATGTCTGTGAATAATTGTAAATCGACAAATTCGGTTCCTCACATTATCACGGTTCCGTTTGCGCGTTTAGGGTAATCATTTCGGAAGATGAACGGGTTCAAAGGAAACTCTCGTTCAGCAAAAGCGCTCGACAGGGATCAGGCGCCTATAAACGCGTCCAATTTCTGCTGGTGTCCAACAAACGGGTGATGAATGTGCAATTAACCTTTAACTACCCGCGCCCTGAATTTTCACGTAAGATTGGTGTACTTTTTACGCCAGCGCGCGGGTAGTTAAAGGTTAAGAAACACCAGCAACGGGTGAACAGCTGTTTTCGATGTTCTCGGAGTACTAGAGTTCGCTTTGATCAAATTTGACCTTCTGTTATATCGAACGCACCGCGCACTTGTGTAATGAATTGCTGAATATGTCAAAGGTTGTTTCGACCGAACGCGATCAGCAGCTATTAGGCCGTATCGCTGCCTATTATCTTGATGCTGCGTTCGAGGGGTTGCCTCGATTATCATTAGACAGCGGGTTTAATGCATTTATCAGAAAAATGAATGGGCGCAATATAAGACTGTGAAACTATTAGAAGAATTCAAAAATACCATTATATCATTTTCAGCCAATTGATCGTATCAATAGATTGCGGGTTTTTATGCATTTATGGTTTCCGAAATTTCTCAAAAAATGTTAGAATATAAAACCCGAAAGAATTTAATATGATTTTTATTTATTTCTTCATGATTATTATTAATTTTCTTAAAATTCGTCTGGAAAAATGACAAATTGTATAAAGATCCGCTGTCCACATATCAAGAAAGAAAATAAATTTTCATTTCATTCCAGTTTGTTGCAATTCAGGTAGAAACTAATTATCATTTCGCAAGAACTATGTATATTTTACGGGGCCCTTTAACTAAAAAAGTTCCTGTGCAATTAATGTAAAACTTGTTGAATAGAATAAGATCGTTGAACGAATAAAAAGACAGCGTTTAAGGTATATTATTAAATATCAGAGTAGGTGCTTCAGTCTCCGGTCTTACAGAACGAGTAAGCCGCTCTCGAGGAATTTTCTTTTCCGATGGCAACAGCTTGAAAGCGCGTTTAATACGCTGTTGCTGAACAGTTCCTCCTCGTAGACTTCGGTATTCCGGTGGAACGCGTGCGATTGCTGCTGCTCCTCGTCTGAGGTCCTTATGCAACTCGCTTAGAAATTCCTTTGATCGCAAATGACCTCTCAGGTGCAACCACTTACCTCCTTCGACTCGGCAACATGTCCTGGAACATGTCAAAGGGGAGAGGACTGCGTCACGGACTTCGGCTTATCGAGACAAGGTCGTGATAATGTCTAATTACGGACACACTCGACTATTCATAATTTGTTGTTTATAAATCACGCAAAAATCGGCCGCCTTCACGCCTAACACACTCGACTTGAAATTCGCGTATCCTTGCGCTTATAAATACGACCGCCGCACATGGCCAGCCAATATGGCGTCCTGCTCATTGTTTCCGTTGCAAAAGCTTTTCAGAAATGTGTTCTACTTATTCGCTAGAAACATTTTTCAAGAATGTGGATTTGCATATTCAATTGTGGTTTCAGTAATGGGACAAGTTGTCCTTAGACTTAGCAGATGCGCGGAAACGCTTGAAATGCTGCAGAAGTTAAACGAATTTGCTAAATAGAGCAGCATGACACGCGTAATGAATTCGAGGTCTGGTGGGCCGGGGCGCGATGAAATCATTCTGGAATCAGTAGTGGAAAGAGGAGGAAGAAGAAATCTTAGTCACCCGCACATTATTCATACCGAAGAGGGGATATCGGTGTTAATTGAGGTTAATATGTAGTTTCCGGTGATACGAGCGCAATCAGCCGATTGAGATGCTATTCTCCGAAAACTAGACGAGCGGATAATAATTTTAATCACTCTCCGTAATTTAGAACCCAGGTGAAAAGTTCTTTCTAATAATCATTTCCGAAGTAAATGTCTTTAACCGACGATGAAACTTCGACGAACGACGCCTAAAGGGCTTCGAGATGAATGCGAAATTTGTGGGGCAACACCGTCGAAATTATTTAACCAGTGACGCTTTTATCCATTTAGGATGAATTAGTGCTCTACGTGCAACACCTGCGACATTTACGAGACTGCATCTTACGCGAGCTTAGCGCTAGTTTAATGCTAGCGCAGCCGAGAGAGCCTTGACACGATTCCTCTACTTCTCACAATTGAGCAGTAAGTCATTTAAGACGGCCAAACGTTATTGTTTGACAGGTATACAAAACACAGTTTCAAAAGCAGAGTAACAACGCCTTTGTTCGGCTCGCCTTGAACGCATTGCGATTTGTCGTCCTCACTAACATACGGTGTCGCATCTTTCAATGAGTGCTCTCCGCCGTTTTATATCAAAATACCAGCATGACTTGCGCTGAAAGCACCTTGGAGCCTGCACTTTAAAAAAATGCTATGTTACCATAAAATTTTATCATTCCGCTACATTTTTCGACGTATCTTGAAGCATCGCTAGACTGCGAATCTTTATGCGAAGTAAAAAATGTTCGCATCGATTGCAGAACACAGGAGCCAGATAAAAATTCTGTTCTTCCTTCGATTATCCTATTAACCTGAAACTAATACATCGATTAATTACCTACCCATTGTTGTCGTAAGGGAGGAAGAGAAGTTTCTTATTTCGCACGACGACTTTCGCTTTTAACGTTTTAGTCTCGTTGCTCGCTGTGTCACTTGCTGCTCTTGACACTAATAATCGCGTTGCTCAGCTTCTTCGTTGCGCTGCAGTTTAGTGAAATGATTCGTAATACAATGGGAAAATTGTTCGAAATTGCAGATGGCTGGAAAAGCAACTATTTTGACAAGCACCGTGCAGTTTCGAAGACAGCTGGTGAGCGATAGGCGGCGTTTCCCTCAATCATTGTCGGTTTCCCACGAGGCCGTGGCCGACGTTAGTGTCAACAAATTCTGCATGAAAATTTATCTTTCTTTCCGGTCGGGTGGCCACCCCTCGACGTTGCTTTAGCTCGGTGTGTTGTCCATTAGCACAGCCCGTGTTCTAGATTACCAGTGTGTGACGCCCGACTATATATAATATCGAAGTTTAGTCCAGCTAGAAGGCCTTGGCACCGTTTTCTGTTGGTCAGGGTAGCGAGGTGAAGCAGAGGCCAACAAGAATGGCGCGTAAGGTCTTACAATTAGTTAATAATTCCTGGCAGTCGGTAATTTCACGTTAACACGAACACGGGCTGTTCGCCTAATTAAACGAGCCGATCGAAACAAAAGCCGGTTCGATAAACGACTCTCGCGAAGAACACGGCCCCGCTAAATGGAAACACATATTACGATCGTTATCTTATTGTTTCCACGACCCTGTCAACCATTGTCCCGTTTCTTTTCTCGTTCTGGCCGGTTTGCTATTCAACGGCCACCGTTCAGGGCGCCTTCCAACGCGTTGCAACGACTCGCAAGGTAACTCTCGATTTACAATGCAAAATTACTTATCGTGTACTTTGAACACCAATCAATTATTTCTACGACTTCCAGATGTTTTCATTCGCCATTATTTAGATGAACTCTTCACAGATCACGTCTGCTAATTCTTCAGCTATCGTACTTCGGCAGAAGTTAATCAGCAGTGCTAGGAAGTTACAAGCTACATACCTATGTCTGGGTGCTGTAATTCGATGCAAGTTTTTCCCCGGAGCGTTTCATCTCCGGCAACCTTGGCCGGGAATTGCCATTGAATGCGACGCAGCTTTTAGGGATATTCACGGGCTAGCTGGAAGGGTTAATGGTTTAATTAATTTTGCGCCGCTTTCGCATCGTAAGTGAATTAAGCCGCGCACCACTTTCATCTTTCTCGGGTGAATGACGGCGGACACGAGGACAACTGGGACAAAAATTCTCCACTGCACAATGTCATCCGCGCGCCTTAATGGTGGCCGGACACGCGCGAATTTCTGCGATGTCGTGCTAAAACGACGTTTCGCGGCTGCGAATCGTTTTCGGTTAATCGCCGTAGTCGACTCACTATGGTGGCTTCGATACTTGCTGATAATTCCGGTGTTCATGGTTCGATTTATCATTTTTGGTGACTTCATGTTTGTAATTTTAGAATTCATAAGAAATTGTGTTACATTATCTTCAACCGGCTAAAAAACATATCAAGAAAAAAAATCAATTTCTATTACAGTCCAGTTTGTCGCAATTCAGGTAGACAATGTTGATTTTGCATAAAAATTCGCTGTCGAGTGATAATATTATAGTTGAAGGTGATACGATTAGAATAAAGCAAATAAAACGTGTTCTATGTAAATGATTATGTTAATCGTATTTTATTAACATTATGTTAATTGGTCTCGGCGAGTCCACCTACCTCAAGTGGAAAGCACCGAAGACCCTGAGGAGAGCACAGTTGGTTGCAGGTGCGACCCCCTTTCCAAGGTCCTGATACTTTCTGTCCCCAGACTCTGTAAGGTGACGAAAGGAAGAGAAATCGTCCTTCGTCTTTCAAACGAACCATTCGATCTTTCACATACCAGATGATCGTCATCCGATGTAAACAGGTGAGCTCCCCTTAAAAAAAAAGAATAATGTCGATGTCTTGCAGCTTGCGGAGAGCGCAAGGTCTCCTCTGACATTTGCAATTTGTAATGTATATTATGACAAACATAGGCTATTTTAAAAAATTCTTTTTAAATATTGTATTGTCATCTAGTTCTGAGCTATGTTTAAAATTTCAAGTCTCTAGTTCATCGGGAAGTTAGTTTAAAATCAATTGCAAAATTTGTACCGAACAAACAGACAGACAAGAAAGCGAGCTAATAAAAACGTGGTAAAATGAGCAGATGTAATTTGAAACAGCAAAAACATTAGAAAAATTTGAAAAATACTGTTATATATTATTTTCAACCTGTTAAACATACTGGGAAAGAAAATAAATTTCTATTTCACTCCAGTTTGTTGCAATTTAGATGGAAGATTTTTGTTTTGCACAAAGATCCGCTTGTCTCTACTAATGTGTGGTTATTTCATTTTCGGAAAATCAAATAATAGCGTCTATGCTCTGTCTATGAGCAACAAGTTTCATTTTTTGTGATAAATGCATGAAATCTTTACTTTACAAATTACTTTCCGAACGACCTAATACATTTAGAGGATTTCGGTCCGCAGGATTAGGGAACGCGCACAGTGCATCCGTTTCGGCCGACGTCCGACATTGTGTTTGTTTTTCGTACGCTTGAAAAAAAGAGACAGATGCGTCGAACATCGGCCAAATCGGACGAAAACGGGTCCACTGTGTGCGTTCCCTAATCCTGCGGACCGAAATCCTCTAAATATATTAGGTCGTTCGGAAAGTAATTTGTAAAGTACAGATTTCATGCAGTTATCACAAAAAATGCTCGTTGCAACGGTAAAATAAGGCGGCTCGTGGCCAGAGCGTGGCACGTGGAGGGCTGCCTTCAGAGAGAGGGTAAACGAGGACCCGAAGTGTGAATACAACGTGTGGTATACATTCAATAAAAAATGGGCAGGTGGTTGGGCCGCGGACAACAGCGGTTGCCCCGCAACACCTGCCAGAATAAAATGCTTTTTATGAGTATCAAACTCGTGTCTGACATCTTGCGTTTGCGGGATCTTGGCCATGATCAATCCACTTTTGTCCCTCCACCTCCCCTTTCTACGAAAACAAACTGCAGAGGCCGATTAACTAAGTATTTGCATTTGGGAGCACTGCGGCCAGGATATATTAACATTTCCTTTATGCTCCGTAATTTCCACTAATAATAACAAAAGGGACTTTTGATGCGCTGCGACCAGATTAGTTTCAATTACAGGATGTGCTTTTAGATTATCGAAATGCATAATATTGAATTGTCATGTCATGTCGTAATTAGACTGCGGATTTTTATGCCTTCATGTTCCGTAATTTTCAGTAATAATAACAAAAGGGACTTTTGATGCGCTGCGACCAGATTAATTTCAATTATAAGATGTGCTTTTAGATTATCGGAATGCATAATATTGAATTGTCAGGTCATGTCCTAATTACCGCGGATTTTTATGCATTTATGGAGAAATTAACAGAGTGAAATAATAAAGCAGTGAAAAATATAAAAAATCTAAGAATATTGTTGCTTTCGACGTGGAAAGACTAGGGTTGAAATGAGTGTTTATTTAACTGCTGTTTCCCGCAATCCATGCAGAATATCTTTATTCTGTCAGTCATATAATCTGTCAATTAATATTTACGGAAGCTTAACTTCTGCGTAATGAAAGACTACACAAATAATTTGAATTCTAATTGTCCGTTAAAAATATGTAAATGTTTACAGTGCGTGTTAATTACAATATGAAGAGGGTTGCGGGAACGCGAGCAGCGAAGTAGAAAATATATATAAAGTGAGTTTCACGATAAATTGTTGATATGATCAACGCGCTTACGCGTAATTTTAATTTATTACGCTGTTTATGCAAAAAGTGTGAATTTTCGGGCTGAAATGTTCTGAATGCTAGAAAGATTTCAGTAACGGCAAACATGGCAGTTCGTTTTACGAGCCTGATGAATTAAGGGAGCGTTCTAATTCGGGAGAATCTATTGTTGTCCCATTACTTGCGGTCTGAAATTTCAATCAACGCAATATGCTCGATTTCTCGAGCCGCCCGAGTGATTGAGGTTTGATAGTTCTCTCTTGGATGTATACACGCGTGCGTGTACGGCGTACACGGAGCACGTAGTGACCTGGAGCTCTTTCAGCTACGACTGCGGATGTTATAACCCCATGCTAGACTTATGACCTACATAACAATATAAATACGTTTCCACAAATCATCTGTCAGCTGCAAGCCACACGACCACCGTGCCTTCGATAATAATCAGTTCGCAGCGTTCTGCGCTCCTGGTGTGATTGAACCTGCTGAAATAAGCGACGAGGAGGACATTCTGTGCATTTACAACAAAATGCAGCAGGCAACATTTTGTATCGTCGAATGATTGAAAGATTAAACAAATTTTAGCCTGGCTCTGTTGCAATTTATTTCGGATAGAGATCTGCAGTCTAGAAATAATTCTTTTATAGAAACGATCGAGAAAATATTTTGTGTGTGTGTGTGTGTGATACAACAGAAAGTACTACAATTATTGTTAAATTTTTATTATTTAACAGCACGGACAATATATGGTCGCGTCCACAAAATTCTACATGTTTGTCTTTCAAATATGTAAAACATAGAGATAAAGATTTGTATAACCACATCGTGTCGTCACGCCACTAGCTCGAAATGTCCTTGTCCACTTCAATGAAGTACGACTTACTAACTTTTCAATGAAAATGTTCGTGACCCATATCTGCCAGATAGTCCAAGCAGACAAATAAAAGCACAAGTAATAAGATGCCATGGAAGTTCAAAAATATCTGCATTGATTGCGTCTATTGTTACACTCGGTATCGATGATGTCGCGTTGATATCTCCCGTAATTCCCGCCGTTTAATTCGCGCCTGTGCATCGAATACACAGATTAGATTAAATTCCACATAGCCGAATCGATAAAATATTCATTGGGAAATATGTTAAGCATCCGGAGCAGCGTGCTACGAATGATTTAATTAACTGGCGTGGATTTTCTGCTGGTTTTGCGACTGGAAATGTTCTCCGATTCGGCGAATTTCGATGCGACTCGTGGAATTAATTTCAAGATCTCTGGGTGACAGAAAAATATTAAATAAAAAATTTAGAATCACAGCTGTCCCGATTTGAAAACCTTCCACTGAGAAGACCGAACACATTTTCAACGTTTCCGAGTGCAATATTGTACAATTTGACTAAAAAATGATAAAATTTTATGCTCTGGCTAGTTCTGACCTTTGACACGTGGATTCCTAGCACTAGAACTTTAAAGTTTCATCATTTTCTGTCGAATTGTATAATATCGCATTGAGAAAAGTCGAAAATTGTTCAGAGAAAAGCAAAAGTTCAGCCCCGGACGGTTCTCGCTGTGTCAAAAATGGATCCGTACGAATTTCTAGCAAATTTATCAACGAGTATTGACTTAATAAGGATCGTCGGTAATTACGCGGTGACGCGCGCGCATCCGAGAGAAAAATTTCCATCGAGGCGTGTGTTTCCGAGGCGTAATCCAGAGATCAGCCGAAAGCTTCAATCAAACCGTGGATGATAGGTTCACGCACCGCGCGTGTGACCTACATCGAGGCAGTAAAATGTGTTCTCGACAGTCATGTGCCAAACGCAGGATTCGGGGTGTCCGTCTGGCGTGGCGACCCAGAAAATCGGCGTTGTTGCGCTGCTGCCTGGCTGAAACACCTGGCCGCCTACCTGACGCTTGGGCCGTATACTGCGACCCTCGACAGTCCGCCAGGCCTTGACTAAATATAAGAATTATTTCAAAAAACGAAATGAAATACTTAATCCAGCCCTGTGTGATAATAGCCGGCTGTCGTATCCGCTTGGGAAATGCTCTTTCCTTCCCGAAACCAATTATTCGTTTCCGTCGGCCGACGGATCTTTTCTTCCGTTAGCCTTCGCTCTTTATGCCTTGCTTCGCTTCCCCAACTATTGCGCGTATACATTAATTCGTAGAACTTTTTCTACGGAATTTGTTCATCATTTTATGTGGCCGATGACGGTTAAAGTATTAAAGCTACATAGAAAAATTTATGTGCCTGGGTCTAGGTACACTGTGGACCTTTTATATATTTTTCAAAATTAAATATTCTAATTTTATTCGGTTTGAATTGATGAAATGAAGCACACGAAATGGGCCATCGGTAGCACGTGTCTTTCGGAACCGAGCAACGACCTCGATCGAACAGGATCTTAGGGCAGGTGGAGGATTCCTCCACTTTGTCTCTGGCTCTATCGAGTTCAATGTTAATTGAATCGTGTTGCACACATGCGGTATTGAAATACATAATAAATATAATATAAGTAAATATTATATTAAATATTGAGATACATAATCAACTTTTAATCATTATACTTAAACATCACGTAAACCACTTTCATAATGATGGACACATTTATTCATATGTTAAACACTTGCAGGGAACACACAGGGTTGCAACGTTTCGAATCCTGAATAGAAAGGTATCGATCATCGATTATTCGTTACAGACCTGCGTCCGCCGCACCCTTCCAAACTTCTTCTTTCCTTTTTGGCAATGGACCACCCGAAAGCGGTGCACCCATTCGGGTAGACGAGGGTAACTCGAGATTCTGAGGTGCTTGTACCCAATGTCACGGCTCTTCCGTTGCTCTTTGTTTCTTGAAGGAAGCTCCGGTGGCCGTTGGAGAGGAAGGGTCTGCTTTGAACGCCGGGTTTTCATGCTGCCGGTCTCCAATCGCAATTCTCTGCCTCTCCGTATCTACAGCACAGACCCCATAAAAAGAACCATTGTATTATCAACATATTACCTCTTCCTTTATACACTGCCAATTTATAGAAATCAAAATTGTCTTCATCGGGGTTGCTGGAAACGGAGGCTGAATAAAAATATTAATTAAATATCTCCAATCTTAAAAATTGAAGGAATAAAATGTTGACCGACAAACATTTATAATTGTATTTTCGCACGAACAGAAACGATGTACGCAATAATGTAGCGTTGCTCTTTGTAAAGAGGTAAACGATCTCGCACGACCTATGTATAAGCGAGCCTTGCAGACAGAAGAAAGGCTAGACACTGCAAATGATTATCGATTTCAGCGGCCATGTTGGTCGCCTACTGTGCTAACAAATTTTTCTGGCCAGTCTGGCGAGGTATGTGTTTCTAGGTATGATTAACAGTCGGTCGCGATACAGCCGGTTCCATAAATAAAGTATGCATGTATAAAGATCGAGGCCGATTTAAAGGTGACGCCGTCGGAGGCGTTTCTATTTTGTATTCGGTGCACGAAGCCAATTATTGGAAGAGTTTCCACGGTGTTCCTCGAGGTTCGACCTTGGACGAATGAATAGCCGATCGGAGCCTCCCTCGGGCAGATACGATTAGAACGTTTCAATGGCGTTGCTTCCATCGCGGAGGAGAATCAATTGCTGGTGCTGTATTCTGTGAAAGACAATGGTGTCGTTTTAAACTGGGATAAGTAATACCGCCCTGAAATCTGGCACGTCGTTCTTTCTTCGACCCCTATGTCGTTCAGGGTCGGTTCAGCACGAGGCGATACGTGCACAATGTTTTTTAGCGTTTAACCCTTTCTTCGCCAGAAGGACTCCCGAAGAAAAAAATCGCATGCTAGAAAATAGCGTTGCGTACACACTTGTAATATTTTAATAAATAATATAGAGCACACACAGATGTTCGAGGAGTATCGATGCAATGGATGCGGAGTACGTTAATGCATCCTCATTTTAATTTGCTTAATTTTTAAACGGCACCGCCTTTGCCGCTGCAACTACGGAGCTCGTGCTACCACTAGATGTGTCTCTACTTGTACATGTAAATTGTCTATATAAATTGCTAGAAAATTTTATATTAACAGACAATTTAGATTTTATTCCGACAACACTGTCATTACCTGCAACATTTGACGAAACGCAAGCTCCCTCTTTCGGAAGCGTTAAGAAAGCGAAGAAGATATTCATCGATTTTCTTGAATATCACTACATGCGTCATGCCTTGAAATAACAACACATAAAATTAATTTGTCTCACATTATGCGGACGCACGCAGTCATTATTAAGCCACGAGAGTTTGACATCGATTTCAGCTCGTTGGCCAAACGAATGGACGACCCTTCGCGTTACCTTTCTAGCGTTCTAAATAGAAGATGGAATGTGGATCGCGATTTTCACAATCCAGACAGCAAGATACAACACTTTTATTTCAAGAATCAGAATCACCTTTAGCTCCAGGTATTTTAGCGCGGTAACCATGAAAATACCAAGGATTCCACATGAAAGCACCGTTCAACCCACGTAGAAGTCAACCCACCGTTCGACGAGCGTCTCGGTCGTGCCCTTTAAGGGGATAGACTCGTTTCCAGGATTACAAGGGTGCGGGGAGCACTTTCTCGTTTCTCGATAATGCAAAGATGGTTTTTTTCAGTAATGAAAAGCTCCAGATAAAAGATCAATCAAGTCCGCGATTGGCTTCAAAAGTTCTATTTTTACGTTTAAGAGGCGTGATTTGGTCATGCTTCCGAATAATGCAAATTACGCCTCGTAGACGTAAAAATAGAGCTTTTCGGAGCGACTGTGGCCTAGATTGATCTTTTATCTGTCGCGTTTGACTAGTGAAAAAGACTATGACTACTGAGAAGGAGCATCCCGCACTCTTGCGATCCTGGAAAAACTAGTCCACCCCGTTAAGCGTCGCGGCAACCCTCTCGATGGGCATATCGATCGTCGTGCACTCGATGTTCTCGGGATCCCGGTATTTTCCATAATGAGGGTTCGAGTTTATTCTCGTCTAGATCAACAGGTTGGGCCGGCTCGGTGGCAGAGAAGCCGGGTGACGAGAGAGAAAAAGCGAGAGAGAGAGAGAGAGAGAGAGAGGGGTGCGGCTCGTGATGGCGATGCCGGGGAAAAGGGCAACGTGGTCTGGCCCGGGTTCCTGTCTGTGTTGGTAGTCCGCGTTCGACGGGGTAAAAGTATAGGCTAGCAGAGGGGTTCGGCTGGAGGAGGGTAGGCGGTTGAAGAGGGTAGCTCGTGCAAGGGCAAAGAGGCGGGTGTAAAGCGAAGGGGTTGCTCTGACGTCAGGATGACGCAATACCGGTGCAACCCCTCTCATCTCCGCCCTAGGACTGACATTGACACTGCCCGAGCATCGATCTGTCCTCGAACGAGGTGAGAGCTGACTGGCGAGGGTCACCGCGACCGTTTCGCTGGCGTTGTTTGATCGGAGGTCATCTGAGTGATTTACCTCCGCCGTTCTATTAAGCGTGACGCTTATCGATCGAAACGAGCAGACAAGCGTCACGAGCCGACCTCTTGCCCGAGAACGCGAAACAAGATCAGTCGATTCGATCATCCGATTTACAAGATCCCCACGTTTAATTGGCGGTTCAACCGGCGCGTGGGATTTCGACGCGGATTGCTCCTTTCGGATCATAGTCCTACGGAAGACTGCTGACACGGTCGATTAACCCTCATCCAACCCTCATTCCACGAACTGAATCGAACAAGGTTTAACAAGGTAAACAGTCGTTTTTCGTTGTTCTTTTTAGTCAAATTGACGAGTTAACATTCACATCGTAGGTTTCTCGGTTGTGTGTTCCGCATTAAAAAATAAACGTCACAAAGTTTCAGGCAAATTTACAGATTCTAATAGCATAACTTATATCGAAAATTTATACTTCGCAAAGATACTTCCGTCTTGAAATAAATGGTCAATTAATTATAGAATTAGAATTTAGTTTGAAATAATGTAATGTGAAATAACTGATAATATCGTTCTTTTAAAATTTTGACTTAGACCAGTTTCATAATTGTGGGCACATGTGCTTCTGATTACTCTCTCCAGATGTTAAAAATGATAAAAAATTGTTGTAATTTTTCGTTCCCATTGCATTGGAATTCGAATTTGAATTCGAAGACACCATTTTTCGGTCTTATTCAGGAAAGGAGGGTGTAGCGTGAAAACTCCATTCGCTTATTAGAGACCGCAACTGCTCGAATGATTTACCTTCTCACAGTTCTATTATAGGAGCGCGATCGATTCGTTGACGCCATTAACGAGAATATACATATAATGACCGATTGTTTTGTAGAACTTTCACATTGTAATCGACGTGGATAAATTACTACACTTGCTGTTTTTAATGAAACCCTTGTCGATAAATGAGAATTGAATAATTTTCGAAACACGAGCAGTATTTATTTATAAATTCCTCCCGTCCCAGGTGAATGAATGAAAATCGTGGACACGAGTATTTTCGCGGTCACGCAACGCATATTATTACTCAATTCCTTTCTTTCTGATTGAAAGACTTTCCACTAAAGACGGCGTTAATCGAAACGAGATCAAGGCTCGTTACTCCGCAATGTCCGTTGGGTTTCAGCGATAGAAACGCTGCGCTGTTAATATTATGTGCATTTAATTATGTAAATACTTTCACCCGGCCTCGGAACTTTCCTTAATACGTGGATTACGCCTACACGTATGATCCTACGACCAGAGTAATTTTTCTTTAACAACTGGATCACTTTCACAAAATAGAAATCACGGCGCGTGCTTCTCGCGATACGGAAGCTTCTATTTGTTCAATCAGAATCTAAACTTGTGTGCTCGCATATGAATCAAAGTGTTATTAATTCTTTATAGGATACATATACGTATACTCCGCGGTCGGGACTGACTGTTTATCGTTGTATTTATATTATCTCCAACATAAGTTATTTTCCATGCCGACGGAAATACGCTCTCTATAATTAAACAACCTAGACTTTGACATCGAATCGCCGAGCAGAAACTATTCATGGAGAATCGATAATTATATCTAACCGATATGCTAATTTTCTATTTACCAACACGCGGTCTGCGGACAATCTGACTTGGAGATTTCGCCGAATACGTTTATTATAATACTACTATAATATATTTATTCTTACTAGAAACAGAAAACAATTGTCATACAGTATCGAATTATTCGAAAAATTCATTTTAATATCTTTCTTATTTAAATTCGCCGTGTGGATGGTTTTCATGCTCTCCACATTAGAAAACATTAGTAAGTACCATTTTTATTTCATAATATAGGCCCTTTAATTACTTAGATTTACAAAATAAACTTTTTAAATTTTCATTGCAGAAGAAAAAATTATTTACACCCTGGCTGTGGTAAACCAAACCTTTCTAACGCCTTAAAAGCCTTTGGGTCGTATTTTGAAAAAGTTATTCGTTTTTAAAAGGTGTACGAATACTTTGTACACCCACTGCAGTTTCCGTCTTCGTTGAGACACTGCAGACTGCGACGGTGTACGACAGTTTTCCGTAGATCGAAGCGACAAGCTCCACCGGGGAATTTTCATCAAGTAGTAATAAAGGAGTCGAGGAAAAGGCGGAAGCTGAGGAGGAGCCGCTTTGTTCCCCCGCACGTTTCCACTGAGATGAGACCGTGCTCGTGTTTAAAATGTAAATGCACGGTACACGGAGAGAGAGAGAGAGAGAGAGAGAGAGACTCCCTCGGCCTCTTCGCTTCTGTTGTTCATTTATTGAAGACTCAACTGGTTGTTCCCCATTTATCATTTTTAACGGGTGAACGTTCACAGCGCTTCGCGGTACGGGGATGCAAAAGACGTTTCGAGGGGATGCAACGTACTGCATGGCAATATGGCGAGCACGTGGCAAGGTCGAGCCGCTCGGAGGTTGAGTTTAAGGTCGGGAGGCGTCTTCTTTTCAAGGGCAACGGAAAGGAACTTGCGAGATCGCGAGGAGGAAGCCGCATAACAATGCGTTCGAATACATTATTACCGCGGATCCGTTGCTCCTTTGTTTATTATCGGTAGACAGCGGATCTTAAGCGGCCCACAGTGGGACCTTTCGTCCAAATCGGAGACAAAATCGAAGAACTTTCGATAGAAATGAGGTAGAGCGATGAAATTTTTTTTTAAATTAAAGCTGAAACTTTGCAGAATACGGGAAAAATAGGGAGATTATGGTAAGAACGTTTTTTAACGTTGAGAAAATTCGTTAAACTTGCACAATTTCGAGAAAATTGTGGTTTTTCCAATACCACGCGCGGAAACATTTTTTTTTGAACATGCTGTACTTCATTTCCCGTAGATTTTTTCACGCTGATTTCAAATCTGGTCTCAAAATTAGTCTACGACCTCAGAATATTGCAAAATCGATTTCTTGAAATTCTACATGTTTAACGAATGTTCTCAACGTTAAAAAACGTTCGTACCATAATCTCCCTATTTTTCCCATATTCTGCAGTTTCAGCTTTAATTTTATAAAAAAATTTCATCGCTCTACCTCATTTCTATCCAAAGTTCTTTGATTCATTGTATTCACAAACAGGTCGATTACATATACAGTGGGTGTACAAAGTGTTCGTACACCTTTTAAAAACTAATAACTTTTTTATAATTGTACCAAACGACCTGATTGTTTATAATCAATTAGAAGCATTGGTTTACGAAATGATATGCAAAAAAGATTTTCCAGAAATTTTTAATTTACAAGGTTACATGCAAAAATAAAAAAGGCATTTTCTGAAACTCTTTTATTTGGGTCCCTAATGAAAATTTAAAATATATGTTTTGTAGATCTATAATAGTTATACACACGCTGAAAATTTCAACGAAATCGGTTGACGTAGGAAAAAATGACACGCATCGAAAGATGTACGATTCTGTGGATTTGAAGCAGAAATTGATCGAAAGTCGTATAAAACTATGATTTTTACCATTTTTAACCGCTTGTAGCTCGCGTGTATGTTAATCGATTTCGATGAAATTTTCAGCATGTGTGTAACTATTTTAGATCTACAAAACATACATTTTAAATTTTCTTTAAGGGCCCCAATAAAAAAGTTTTAAAAATCCCTTTTTTATTTTTGCATGTAACCTTGTAAATTAAAAATTTCTGGAAAATCTTTTTTGCATATCATTTCGTAAACAAATGCTTCTAATTGATTATAAACAATCAGGTCGTTTGGTACAATTATAAAAAAGTTATTAGTTTTTAAAAGGTGTACGAATACTTTGTACACCCACTGTAGTTCGTTCTAATCAATTTTTATAGTTATTTTTAAAGTTCTAACCAACATTTTGGTAAAGGAAAAAATTCTTCAAGAAAAAAGATCTTCAAATCAGTCTACCAATCTACCAATTTACTGAGATTTTACTTATCAATCTCGTACTACTCACAATTAATCTATTAATCTTTGTATCTATTCATCTCAATTTGTGGAAACGATTCTCTGGAACAGATATCGCATCCGTCAGCATAATCTAGAAGTTCGCGAAGTTATAGACCGTGGAAGTGCACACACGTTAATAATAGAACTGATAAATTCAATGTCACATTGCATAAATTCGCAGCACTATCGACCCGCAATTCCATTTTTGATCCCTTTTAAGTAGCCCCACGGTATGTATTTTTATATTAGATGCGTCACAGATAGTTGCAGTCGCGCGATTTTATTTTAACGATTCACGTGGGCGTCCATGTATAGGGGGAACATTAATTTAGCTATTGATAACCGCTCACTTACTACCTTGGCCTTGCTCGTTGCAATAAACTGTTCGTATCCGATCAAGATGATTCAGAAGCGCTCTCCGCAGCGGGCTCGCGCCTCTTGATATTTTCGGAGGCGTATTTTTCGATACGGTCTTCTTTTTATCAAGCTCTTTGATCTCATGATGAAACTTTAAGCACAGGACATATTAATCTTTTGAATTTTCGTTCAGAATACGAGCCGGCTGAATGATTGATTATTTCAAGTTGGTGGAAGATATCTGGCAGGTGCGTAGAGGATAATTTATTAGGTTCGGTGATATCTTAATGGATCTAGTTTGTACTTAATAGATCTTCTTGGAATAAATAATTGATCGTTTAATCCCAGAACAAGTGTAAATTACGAGTTCGATATAGATGTTACGACGAACCGAGTTCCGCTTCAAATCGCTGTGTCGCATTTAGAAAATACGCGTGATTGTTCTCGGAACGATCCACGGTGAAACGCCAGGTATCGGATTTGTATGCTCTGCGAATTACAACGGCGACGACGATAACGTTCGCGAAAACAGAAACACAGCCCGTGTTCCAAGAACGGCGTATTGTCTTTGACAGTTTCTTAATTAAACGAGAAATAAGCTTCCCAGCGATATAACAATACAGCTAATAATACTTAGCTAATCTGTCAGATTTTGGAAAATTTCATTGGCGAGGAAGATTGAAGTGTAAAGTTTCGCAGCAGACCGTCAACGGAAACATTAAGGTGGCCTCCGTTCGAGATTTTGAAATAACACGATCCGAAGATGGGAATGCAAGGAAACGAGACATATGCGATCCGTCTAGATGTTGACTCTCCAGAAATAGTGGCGAAAGAGTACGGTAAACGCGAGATACGCGTCTGTATAGTGAAGTGCCATTGAATGCTCGCATCCACTATCCTTTCCAACCGCTTTTAAGTTCGACATTGAAACGCTCGGAGAGCAAGGACCTTTACTGGCGATGGACCAGTGTCCATTGTCCATTGGCCACGCCCGAACTTTTCACGAGAATGATTAATCAAGTATACTCAGCATTTTGAGATCTTCGATCGAATAAGGTTAAGGTCGCTGATTAATGCTCGAACTGGTGATTTACAATAAGCGTATTTATTGTTAAGGAGCTTACTCGAGCACGACGATAAACGCGTCGTGTTATAGGTCATTGATGACTGACGGATCGATGAATGATTCTCTGCATGTGTTGTGCGTCTCTTGGTGGACGTTGCTCGGACTGTACTTTATCAAATGCATGCTGCACCTGCAGTATCTCACGTGGATCATCAAATTACTCGGGATCTAACGATAAGATCAAATATGTACACAAGATATTTCGTTCGCTGCGTTGTAGCAGTGGGGTGATTAAATCGCGAGGTGCTTCAAGTTGGAAATTACGAAGAATCGTGTTGTTATAAAAAAATAAAAATATATGAAAAAACTTTTCAAAAACCACGCTTATATTAAAATGCACTAAAAAGGAGAAAATAATCTTTTGAGGCATTAGTGACTATAAATGAAAGCGTGCAGCGCTAAACTATATTGACGTAATCTTCGTGGGCGCTCCACGCTTTTATTTATAGTCACTAATGTCTAAAAAGATTATTTTCTCCTTTCTAGTGCATTTTAATATAAGCGTGGTTTTTGAAAAGTTTTTCATATATTTTTTTATTTTCTGCTTTCTAGTCTTTTCTAAATGGAACGCAAGGCATAGTAATACTGGTTTGAAATAGTAAGATATAGAAACGCAAGATATGGAAATACGCGAGATAGAATGAGGGGATGACTCCGAGAGACGACGTCTCTTGATGGAGTTCGAAATTGTCCGAAATGGAACAGAATGAACGGAACAACACACTGACTGAGCTCCTTCGGTGCGAAATGGAACGCGTAGTGGAGTAGGGAGCGCTGGCGCGCGGAGTGGGGATCGCTGAACGCGATGACGTACTACCGAGCGTCGCGCAGCAAGGTGTGATGGTTAATATTAAAATTTCTTTTTTCTCTTGAACGCAGTTTTTTTTTAAAATTTGTTTTTTAATATTGCATTGTCATCCAGTTCTGAGCTATGTTGAAAGTTTCAAGTCTCTAGCTCATCGGGAGGTGGTTTAAAATTTGATTACAAGATTTGACGCATATAACGACAACTCGACAAGCTAATACATATAAGCGTGGTAATAATAAGCACAATCTTGTCAATCGTTGCTATAAAGTGAAATCCTAATTTTCTGAAGATATAGACGTTTTAATAGTTTTCTCATCTACCGGAAAGCGTTTCATTGGATTTCGCAATAGTTGTGCTACGTTAAAATGAAGTTTAAAAATCTTCTTCCACATAATAATCGGGAAGGGTTAATTGCGAGGCTGTGCGAGTCGACTTCGAACTTCCTCGGCGATCGAATCGCAGCGTGAATCACGGCGTAGGACGCGAATAGCATCGGTATTACTCATTTGTGTACCGTAAAGAGATTCTGGGAACATTCGAGCCGATAATCGAGCGTATCTTGAACGGTTGAGTGGTTGTGGATCGGTCACGCGACGGCCATACGGCTGCACGAGTCTTATGAAGTGTGAGGGCGTGCGCGCGCGAGCACGGGCCTTTAGATGCTGAAGAAGCCTGAAGACTGAAGACGAATCGTGCAAAGAGAGGATCGAGTGCAAGGATCCCATACGGATTGGCACGGAGCAATGAGTGCATCGGGTTGAACGGCCGGCTGTGCATCCAGACTGCAGACGCCCAATAAAAATATCTTACGCCGGTCTCTCTGTCTCTCCGGCGCTCTGCCCTAAACACTCCGTCTACCCTCATTCATCGCCAAATTATTTTTATTGCCGGATAACCGGAGGGAACGCCTCTCGTTAGCCGACGAAACCCGTTCGTCCCGAATTGACGGGACGGTTACCTATAAAAGTGACACACACGCTCCATAATTCATGGGCGCCATCTACACAATAGCGAAAATAACCGAACAACGATCCTCGAGGAACAGAATAAAAGTCGCTTGGCGGGGAAGATCGTCACACGGACATGGTTCTCGTAATTTTCTGTGGCTAGGATCAGAGTTGCGCTAATTTCAACACATTGTAATCGAATTACGTAACTTAACTTACGTGCACAGTATTTGAATTACATTGTAACTGCTTTTTATACACATATAATTCATAATTACTAGACTGCGGATCTTTGTGCAAAATAAAAAATGTTCGCATTGATTGCAAGACACAGGAGCCAAATAAAAATGTCATACTTCTTTTAATTATCTTATTAAGGTAAAACTAGAGTACATTGGTGGCCTTAAATCTTTCCAATACCTCCACTGTTTTAAATTGTACGTACCCATTTTTGTCATAAATGCATCAAATCCGCAGTCTAATAATTACACTGTTCTTCAATTTCATTGAATGAAGCGAGTGAATTTCGAATTACGAAATAATTGAATACATTGCACTTGATGTCATTCGACCCAACTCAGTAATTAGTAAACTTCTTTGTCTTACCTCCTTGCTGGACTTCCTTTGTTGCCCGATGATACGGGGAAAGACTAAAACAGCATATTTTACGTTGAAGTAACGTAGGCGGAGTCGCCGAAAATACACCCTCTATTGAATCATCAAAATGGCGGAGTTTATTGCGCGATGTCGTAACGATCGCGATTTAATTGCAGCGCGGCAATCAGCGTAGATCGTCGGCCGTCAGAGTGCCCTCGTATCACCCGGGACCGATGGGAAATTTTAATTTACCGGCGACAGTTTCGTGTCCACGTGCCACCCGTGAAACCGCAAATTACCGCGGCGGATCCCAACGTGTTCTCTCCTTTTATTTCTTCTTCTTCTTCTTCTTCTTCTCCTCCTCGGTTTCTGTTCCCCTTCTTGGTGGATATAGTCGCAGGCCTCGTGGCCCACACCGGGCGAACGAAAATGTCTCCCGGTGGTTTCGGATTCTCGTGCCAAGTAATTCGTGTTCCGCTGTCACCTTACTCCTTCACGGACGATTTACGAACACGACCCGTAAACGTTCCGCTCCTTTTTCGCCTGTTTTCTTTCTCTTTCAACCGGCGATTTAGAACATTGTACCGACGCTGGTTAACAGAGCAACGGTGCTGGTACTTACAAGTGTCAACGGAAATTAACAGACTCGTAGTCATTCTTTTCTTCAACTCCTTCTTCTTCTTCTTCTTCCTCTTGTCTTTGATTGTTTGTATCAATGATGTCGTTACCGCGGAGCAAGCGATCTTTTTATACGAAGAAAAAAAGGCCCATCCACGAAAATTTAATACTAGGAGCTTCTTAAATTACCTGAAAAGAGAAAAGTTAGAGAGAAACCTTTTTTAGGAGTCCCCATTTCGTAGCCTTGTTCTCGCTTGATCGCGTTCAGTCCTCGATCCATTAGAAAAGGTTGAAACTACTCGGTTTTGCAAGCCTTTATAAAACCACTGAAAGTACAAATCTCAAATGCTTGTAGATTTTAGAGAAATAATTAGAGAAGCGTACAGCATTCGGAAATAATGATAAAGCAGAAGTAGAAGCACTGTAATTTAAACTGGAACATTGTACAAGTAAAAGTATAATAATCCGAGCGAAAATATTGCTACAGGCGTACAGAATTAAATAGAAAAGAACGCCGACCTGTTTTCCTCTCTACTTGTAGACATTTCACAATTTCATCTTTATGTGTGCACATATCTGCTTATCTTGGCATAAAGCGTTTAGAGGATCACTTTCTATTTGAATACAAGTCTGTTGATTGGCCTCCTTGTCGTAGATACCTATCTCACAATCAGTATCTTGATCTCGATGAGTCGTGTATCGACGTAATGCTCTCAATGGAGGCTCCTGTAATGTGTAGTTCGGTTTATCAATAGGAATAACGAAACGCGTAAATGGGAATTATTTATACGGCAGGGTGTGGCCAATAAGAAAATTGCGTGGTCTCTCTTTCTCTGACCCACAATATTTCCCATTATTCTGTAGTCCACGTTTCAAGCTCTGATCAACTTTAAGGAAGAAATTGTATTTTATCAGCATGAATAAACCAACTAAGTGTTCTCAGAAGGACACTTAGTCTTGCAGAAGAAAGAAGCAGAAAAATACTGCTCTGTTTTAAGTATAAATAGCAAAAATGATAGAGGAAGCAATAACCTAACCTCCTACGATCTTATTTTTCTCGTGGATGCGCCGATGCACCCGCCAGATGCAATTTCACTTAATTTCTTTGTTAAACCAATCGATCCCTTTTATTATCCCACGTAGAAAAGTACTAACCCAAGGTCGTCGAAATGTCGATGACGCTTCACTTGATCCGACAGAATTATTTGCAGCATGTGACGCGGCGCATCCTGTGCTCCACATAATCCTTTGTACGTATCCCTGAATCGAGAGCTGGCCCCGAATTCGCGATTGTCGACCAATCGGAGGACATAGCCGAGTCCCGTGGGAGAAGCGGGGCTGAAGAGAGAAAGGGAAAGAAGCAACGATGGCAGACAAACGCGAACGCACAGGGTACACCGATAGGGATGCACCGACCTTGGAGGGATTTTTGCGTCTACCGTCGTACGTTCACCCCGTCAGAGCGACAGAGCCAACGCATTCGTGCTGCCTTGCTAAGAAACGCGTCTCCCTCTTCGTTGGCTCTTTGTCTCCCCTTTCGCTCACGGCCCTTCACCCACCTCCTGCCCACTACTGCTCTAGACGGCCCTTTTTTTCCTACCGTCTTCGTTCCAGGCCTACGCGAGGCTGAAACGAGCCGGGAATCATCCGCCTCGCCCTTCGAACCCTTTGCCCCGATATCCCGCTTCAGGGGCGGCATTTTTCCCCTTGGCGAATTTTAGAATACGTCGAAACCAGAACACGACAATATTACTACGAAGTCGTACCGAAGTCTGAAGATCAATTAACCCCTTGCCCTACTCTACGTCTCAGACTACGTATAAGTATGTTATTAATTTCATTTGAATCGCACTTAAAATTCTTTTCTGGTTTTGTTAAATGTACAGCTGACATCAATTTTCTCCTCTTTTAGGAAATTACAATCTACAAAAATGTTCTAGTCAGTGAGACCGTAAAATAAAATTATCTCATAACTTTTAACAGGCCATGGTCCCTCCGACAGCATCAATAATGTCAATTCTGAAACAAGTTACTTCCAAGTAACGTCTTACCGAGGAATTTCGTTTCAGATTATTAATGCGTTAACAACGCTGTAATTGCTTTTCTTTCTGAATGCACATTCAATCTACGATTGCCATAGATTCACCGTGTTCGTGTCGGTGGCACGAGGAATCCACGAGCCAGCCCTGGCACGGCGATGCATCCCGCAGATTGGGCTGCACGCTGCACGTATAAGCATCACGCACGTGCGTGGCATGTGCCTAATAGTGCGTGCATTGCTCTGCACGAAGTGGAGGTCGTGACCTTGATAGAAGTTGCAAAAGGGTCGGCGATTCACGGGTTCGCGCGGCGAGATCGGAAATGTCGATAGCAGTCCGCTTTCGATCTTGATTATTCAACGTTCAGCCGTAATTGTAACTATGTTAACACAGTGTTGTAGAACTCGAAGTGTTCTAGATATTGAAAATCTCGTTGTACAATGAAATCCCGAACCCACAAAAACTTTGCAACATCTACGTCTCGGCGGGAGAGAGAGATGTTTTTGTCTCGGTTCCCGTATCATTAAGCAAATCGCCTGATTTAATGAGATTTTTATGGGTTCTGGTCCAGCTGCCGCGTCAAACGGCTCGTTAATTGTTGCCGTTAAAAGGTTCGTTTCTTTTTCTCGTTCAGAAATAAAGAATAAACGTCGACAACGAATAGTATCAATTAGCCAGAGCTGCCGACACTTTTTTTTTCCCCGACGAACATTAGTTAAAATATCCGCGAGACGATGACGGCGCGCATGCGACCTTGCCGAAAGATTCGCCCACGGATCCCAGAGGACAAACTTAATTAGCGCGAGAGAAGCTCGACGACCATTGCCGTTCAATTAATTGCCCGTCCGTCGAGCCAGATAAACCCACGGGTGTATACCCCCGGAGAGCTTCGAATCGCTTCATAATCGTCCGGCACGCGATAGGGAACGACGAACGGATCAAGGTCCTGCCGATTAAAGAAACGAGATTGCTCCCAGAGAGCGAGAAAGAGAGCGAGCTGGTTATTTTCAGTCTGCGAACAACGATCTCGTGGAAGGACGATCACGAAGTGATTTTACGCGGTACGGTGCTGTACCGCATCCCTCGTTCAGGATTTTCGTGGACACTAAGCTTCGGAATCGATCCGATCGAACGCCGGAATATTCTGTCGATCGTTTACAAGGTTACAAACTCTTTTTACAACCCTTCGGACAATCCAATTGCTCTCGCGATCGGTACGAAACGGTGAAATTGATTTGCATAATTTGCATGATTTCTGGCCTCCAGCTTGAAAAGACTAGAGACTGGTCCAATTATTTCCGTACGCGTAATCATTAGACTGCGGATCTTTATGCAAAATAAAAAAATGTTTGCATTGATTGCAGGACACAGGAGCCAAATAAAAATTGTATTCTTCTGTTAATTATCATATTAAGCTGAAACTGATACGTTGATGTCCTTAAATATTTTTAACATGTCCACTTCTTTAAATTGTACGCGTCCATTTTTGTCACAAATGCATAAAATCCGCAGTCTGGTAATCATTTATTTCGGAATATCTGGTTTTCGCAAAACGTCTTGTCCGCCATGGAGCAATTGTTTGAAAGACAGCGTAGTTCGCTGGAAGTTAGAAATCGATTGGAGATCGAAAAGAGAGACAAAGGGTTGAGGGGTGAACGGATCCCGAGGTAGTTTCAATTGAGGCAACGAAACCGTCCAAGAGGAGGACAGTTAACAGGCAATTAATAAAGCCACGGACAGAAAAAGAAAGAAAAGCTGACCGTGTGGGAACGAGATGGCACGACCTCGAAGGGCGCGGTCGAGTTCAGGCTAGACTGAAGCTGCCCTTGTGCCTAACCGACCTTGAGACAGCCCGTTTCGCCATACCCTGACTCCACACCGGCCCCATACCACGAACGCATCCTCTCTTGCAACACAAAGACTGTCTCTTCGATGGGAGTCACCTTCCTGCCAGGAATTTTGCAAATGGAATTTCATCGTTTCGGGAAGAGACTCTAGGAATCCTTCAAATAAATCCCGACCCTATTCCCATCGTCCCTTTCACGTTCTTCTCCATTTTACGCAATACATATACTCCTGGCTCAATCGTCGATCATTCGCCTCGTGCACTATCAGCACCATTTTTTAACGAGAAAATATTTATTGATACGTCCAGGATGCTATTTTTGGTAACAGATGGATTTTCGAATTAATTTTATCGGTGTTTAGTGTGATGAAATAATTATTACAATTGGGTGAGCTGCAAATAGGTTTTATCTATTTTAGAACGTGGGATTTTATCTTTAAAATCGCAAATGTTTACTTGGAACTTTAACGCTAGAATGATTTGCAAACATTTGCCGAGTATTTTTGTTCTCGAGTCTAGCGTGGTGCTCAACAGGTATTATGGATTATTTTGCTTATGTGCGATGATTTATGGATTTTTTAGTCATGTTGTATAAGCTTGTACGAGATTCAGTATCATGTACATGTATTGTTGTAAAAATATTGTATTTATTGAACTCTGAGACATTTCTAGAATTTTTATTTAGTTTTACGGAATATGTAATACTGATTTGTTGCCGTCGTCATAAAAATTAGGTTTGATTTACACAGTTTCACAGAGATCTTTGTGCTGTTGCAAAATGAATTGTTCGTCAAGAAAAAAAAGAAATGTTTCCGCCCGGGATCGAACCGGGGACCTTGTGCGTGTGAAGCACACGTGATAACCACTACACTACGGAAACGCTACGGCAACAACTTTCTTCGTTGTCACTGAAATTACTGAGGTTATAGCAATTTCTACATGAAACAAGATAATTCAGTGTGTACATGGTCGAATAAAAGTAAATGCGCGAAATCACGTATTTTAACGAGTCAGATGATGATTTGAACATAATCTAACAAATACGAATGTTATGCCTTTCTTTTTAGATGAAATAAAACTTGATTCGTTTGTAATCGATACTTAAGCATTCATACACAGAGTCAGATGATGATTTGAACATAATCTAACAAATACGAATGTTATGCCTTTCTTTTTAGATGAAATAAAGTTTGATTCGTTTGTAATCGATACTTAAGCATTCATACACAGAGTCAGATATGATGATTTGAACATAATTTAACAAATACGAATGTTATGCCTTTCTTTTTAGATGTAATAAAACTTGATTCGTTTTGTAGAAATCAATACTTAAGCATTCTACACAGTTTGTTTTCTCTTCCACAACATTTTTCGGGATAAACGCGTTTCAATCGTCGTAACTGTAAAGAAAATGTTACGGCAAGGGGTTAATGTAGTCCAACAAAATTCAGATTGCTTGCACTTTCTACGATCGCGTGCATGCTGCCCGGTGATTAGAACTTTTCCAGAAATCAGTATGTGCGCGTTATCCCGGTTAAAATTACAGCTATGTCCACATCACAGCAACAACGAGAGACTTTTGCTGTTACGAATAAAGGAAGAAGCCAAGAAAAAGTGGCTGGATGTTGGTACAATGTGAACGTATAGCTGCGGAACTTTCGTTAGCACGTAGTCACACGAGAATCTTTGGGCTACGCTTTCGCTCTAAACCGCCTCGGAAT
Organism: Lasioglossum baleicum; assembly: GCF_051020765.1. Taxonomy (NCBI): domain Eukaryota; kingdom Metazoa; phylum Arthropoda; class Insecta; order Hymenoptera; family Halictidae; genus Lasioglossum; species Lasioglossum baleicum. Next base: position 2,919,350 of record NC_134940.1, on the reverse strand, counting down.
TGCCATAACGCGAGATTGTCAGGTTGCGGACGCGACGGGGGAGAAATAGGTTTTCGTTAGTGTCTCTCGGAAATTGGCACCGCGACGGTAATGGCATGGGGCCCCTGCGAAACGGCCGCGATTTTAGCATAATTGAGAGCCACGACTCCGCCGTGATCACAGCTGGCGATGAAAAGCTGTGCCAGAAGAGGTTGATGTTCTCGCAATAATAGAAAGCCACGGGTTCTCGCGATGTCGGGGCCTAGACATGTTGCTGCATCGCGTTTGTCGCCGGCGAAACTTTTACTTTTACCGGGGAGAAAGTGCACTCTTGCCGCTTCTATCTCCATTCCGCTTGCATATACGGTTAGAATGCACCGCCGCGCCGTGTAATTCGTGTTCTAGTCGAGCACGCGTGCGAACGGAACGTCAGTTTAGCCATCTGTTTTGTTTTATACCGGTCGTTTCATAGCAAACGGACCAACTTCGCAACTGCATCCACTTTTTATCTCGCCTGACTACTTTTACTCACGCTCCGTCAAACAAGAAACCTCGCGACGTTATAAACATTTTGCTAAATGAAATTACAGTTTTAATGATTGGAATTTAACCTGGATAGTCATTAATAAAAATCTTATTTATCACGTTCCGTGTAGGGCTGTTGCTTTCCTTGATTGTGAAGCTTCGAATTTCGGGGCACGGGGATCGTGTCAATAAGTTTCATAATTTTCTAAATTTTGCTCATCTCTATTTGTCAGCTTCGAACGACACATTTTTAAGAAACTAGAATCATTTTCTTTCGTAAATTCAGAGAGCGGTTTGAGAATTCCGCGCAAGGGGATCACGTACGATAGCTCCGGTGAACGTGATTTTCCCGTACGTGATTCAGGCTTCACTAACAGGAAGGATCGATCAATATTTCACAAAGAACACTGCCGTTGTTCCCAGAAAGTATCGGACAAAGGAACGCGCGTATCGGCCCCGATAGCGCAGGTCAGTTCTATTTATGTACGAATTCCTTCTTTTCTCGTGGAAGTGGAACCATCGAATTCTTTTTTTCCCCGTGCGAAACCATCCGATCGTGGCGCGAACACTTTCGAAAATGGGATTTGCAACAGCGATTATAAAAATTCTTCGCAGAAGAGATTCTTTCGAAAGTTCAGTTGGACGATAGAGTTAGATTTGGATTTAGAGGATTTGAAAGAATTCTAGTGAAAGTTGCTGGGGTGTATCATTCTATGTTGCTCAAGGCGAGCCTCTGTCGATCCCACCGGAACGCGACATACAAAATGAAGAAGATTTTTCGTCGCTATCCCTGATAGGTTCTCAGAAATCAGGTTGAAACAGCTTTCACGGACCACCCTCAACAGGTCGTAACCGTTCTCACGAAACTCATTTTATTCCCTCAAGTGCTACACGAATATATTATGCGTCATTCACAGCGAATTCCACTGAAATCAGTATTTCTACAGAGCTGAACATTGATCGATCAACATTGCGTACCCCAACATTGCCTAATTACAGAATTTTCCCCATAATGTATGTATACAGTTAGCGGCAATAATAAGTGGACCCCCTTAAAATCGTATAACTTCTTAGAAATTGGTCCAAAGGACTTGAATTTTTTTAAGATGTTAGACCGGCTAGTTCGCTAGAGAATAAGTAAAGAAAAATTTATTACGATTGCAATTGGTAGGAATTATACAAAATTTTAAACAATGATGTTTTGTCAACTTTTCTATCTGGGCCTGTAACGATAATTTAAAAAATGCGTTTTATAGATTTCGGTAACTTGTATGCATACATTGCAATGAGCTACTACAAACGTTTAAAAATGAGAGCTTAAGGGTGAAAGTCGCAGATTTTCAGCCTTGCCAGGGCATTTCGCCCTTACGTGATCATCTTGCAATTTCCTACCAATTACAATCATAATATATTTTTGTTTACTTATTCTCTAGCGAACTAGCCGGTCTAACATCTTAAAATAATTTCTAAAAAGTTATGCAATTTTTAAGGGTGTCCACTTATTATTGCCGCTGACTGTATGTATACGTATGTCGTATGTATAACTACAATATGTCTATCTTCTTTCAGGTTTCTTATTCTTTTTTCTCGGTTGTTAATTAGGATAGTAGTGCAGAGTATTCTTGACCAATAATCACGTTTTCTGCGAGTTCATTTTATATTATATTATACAGAACGTCCCAAAACTGTTGTACATACTCGCCACCGTGTTGTTTGGCGTAGCGATACGATCGGGCTGTGTTGGTGTGCGTCTAGCAGACAATCGGACGATGCAGTATTGCAATACAGTGTGCCCGATGCAACACGCCGAGCGGCTAACGACCGGCCGGATCGTTGCTCCAACCAGGAAATGAAATGAACCGTAGTGGAATTGCACGTTTTCTCGCGATCGTGGCTACGGAAAGTGTGTCACCCCGTAAATGGGAAAAGTACAATGCCCGTTAACGCTCCGTAGACTCATTAACGTCCTGCCGAGAGAACCGAGAGTGACTCAGAGATCGGTGCCTGAACGTTGATTAATGGCGATCGAGAAATCTAGCCGCACCGAACAACATACATATAACCATACCCGTGTCATTTTAATTGTTAATACACCGCCTCCAGAGCTTCTGCTATCTGAACTCCCACGATTATTCCCGTAGAAAATCAGCCAGTCACGTCATTTGTTAGCGATACAAGTAATTATAATCCCGCTTTACACTGAATACAATTAAATAAATTACTGGCCTCTGCATACGAAACGATCAATCTAAATTAAAATTTTTTACGGTGTTTAATGAGTCTGACATTTTCTTAGTGCATTTGTCATTAGTGAATGAATATATTTAAATAAACTAAGGTGGGTTAAAATTGACCCCGCCTCCTCTGTTTAATAAGTTTGAACTAATACTGCATTATATTATAATAAATAACTGCGTAGTTCTAGTATCGAAAGCGTGATCAAAATAAATATAAAATTATCCACAGGATATACGATCGAAACGGCGCTTAGTAATTTTTCGGCAGAAAAGTGGATGTCAAGGCGTAGCTTTGATAGCGGATACTCAGTTATTGACATAAGTGTTAGGGAGTCACCGTACAAACGCTGGGAATTTCACCTTGAGTGTAAATTCGACGAAGGAACGTGATCGTAAAATTCTGTGTAAAATTAGACACGGTACTGCACACATCAGACTTTAAACGTTGTGTCACCGATATCGATCGTCGGTTGTAGAACTTATGTTTCCGAGGAGTCGGTAGAAGTCGAATCAAGTAGGAAGCGTGTGTAATAACTCTCTTCCATGAAGAGACGATAAGTGGTATCAATTATTGGTGATACACGTAGCATTTCATTTATTTACGAATCAAGTGAATTTTTTTGGCTTGGTGAAATCATTGAAAGAGAGAATTTGAAAGAGTTAACCAGGATTTCATGTATTTACGAATAAAGTAAATTCTTTTTGGGATTCTTCGTACGCTGGAACCGTAGATTTCTGAATCTCTAAAGATATCTATGAAAGTTGCGCGAACGTCTAATTAGTAGATTAGGTAACAGCTTTCGCTGTTGTAGTTCTTTATAATATTGATATTCGTGATAGAGTCGTTAAAGGGGAACGCGCGAAGCTAACAATACCCGAATGGAGGTTACCAAGTGAAAGACAACTCCGGCAAAACCGAAAGTTCCACCGCTCGATCTACTTTCCATTACGGGCGCGTGGGTAATTAGGTTGATCCCTTTCCCAGAAACACGTCCCTTTCGTAGTACACCTATTCTCGTGTCTATCGATATCCGAACGATTTTCTAAATCCATCCTCTCACTGTGAAACATAATAGACACGAGGTCGTCCAATCCTGTTTCGTAATTCATCGTTCTCATCGAAGAATTATCATATTCTCTAAAATCATTTAAATAAACAACGTACACCACAAGGATGCGCTTGAAGCAATAAATATATCCAGAAGAAGTTGCAGAAGGAGCAAACTTCCAGGAAGATTCCGAAGAATTGTTACATTTTCTCTAAAATTGTTCGAATACATAACGCACGCTGCAAGGATGCGCTTGAATCAATAAATATCCAGAAGAAGCGCTGCAGGAGGAGCAAACTTTCAAGAAGACGGAGCAGATCTCATTTCTCTTGGATAGAAATGGCGGCCGATCAGTGTCGGTGTCTTCCGCCATTGCTAAACGTCGAGTGTAAACAAGGGTTTGATTTCTCCGCGGACAAAGAGGCTCGTTACAATAAAGCAGACTCGTTACAAGCCATTCGAGCGGAGAAAGTCAACCGGTGCCGCCTCATCTTCCTGGATCGGTGCGGCGGCGCGGCGCGGCGGTGTCGTTGATCCACGTTCAGTCGAGAGCCGAAGAAAAGTAAGAGTCTCTCGAAGAAAGTGCACGGAGCGACAACTACGACTACGACGATGAGGAGAGGACGGGAACGTTTACGGCGATGCTCTGACCTAGTGGCATCTGCGGAGTTTTCTGAAAGTCGGGCCCCGGGTTGTGAAGAAGAGGTGTCGCAACCGCCACGGGGGCCCCCATAGATAGAACTCGAGTAATTGAGGCGTGGGTGACCCGCTGACCCGGCGAATAGGAGAGAGTAGCCTGTGAAACTCTAACTTCTTCTCTTCTAGATAGTCGTTTCATCTTCCTGGATCCCAAACGGAGAGCGGATTCGGAGCGCGGCGTGAAAAGCCGTCGGCGTAGCCTGAATTTCACCTGACCCCCGACTTCGCTCGTAACCGCTGCACACCGGTAACCGCCTGGTCATCTTCTGCGATCAAATCGTACACGAGTCCGCGAACTTTTAAAAAAGTAAAAAAAGGTGGCGCACAGAATACAGTGGGTGTATACAACGCTGTTGAAATTTTTCGAGACGTTAGCAGGATCAGTTTACTAGCGAATGAGTAAATCATTTTGTTTTAAATTGACACGATTTTCAAATTTTTTATATGTGCCTGCGTGACCTTCACTTTTTTCTTGGCACTTGCGACCTTAACAATCAAAAGAAAAGTCATTTACACATTTTCTAGTAAACTAATCCTTGTATCATCTGAAAAAAGCTGAAGCCGATGGGTCGAATTTTGAAAAAGTTATTCTTTTTTAAAAGGTGAACAACAAGGTGTCGGCAGCAAACTCGATGGGACCGGAAATAATTGGGGATCGATCGATTCGAAATGAATCAGGCCGCAATTGTCAAGAAATAATTGCTGCCGTTTAATCACGTCAAGGTCCCGCGAGCCGTAAATATGCGCAAGGCCGTGATACGTAAATTACAATTCTTATCAATTCTACGCACGGCAAGGTCATCCGTTTATTATCAACAGTAATGTGTCGCTTCTAATGTGCTTACGTATGTTCTTGTGCCTGGCTACGAAAATATAACACTTATCTGGCCAGTAGCTGGCAACTGGAATTTTTTACTCTGTTCATTCTCCAAAACTTGATACTTGCTAGTAGGCTACGAATACATATACTAGTTTACTAATTAAAACTAAGTGGGGGAGTTAATAGTTACTAGTAGACTGCGAATACGTACTAATTGACGAAGTATCTAAGTGATAATTGGTACTTCCTAGTAGACTGTGAAGATTGTTTCTTCAAAAATGTTCTTTGCCTTCAAAAATTATTTTTCATAATGGCGTGTGTAGAAGCAATTATTGTACACCATCAAATAATAACTCGTTCCTGTAATATCAGCCTGCGAATCAAAGTGAAACGCTTCTTACGATAAAAATCGCGCCGCTAAAAATAGTATGAAATGATACACCAGCAAATTTGATTACAACACGATAAACACTGTGCGAAGTAATTAGGTCACCTAATTTCCAGTACTTTATTACTTTTAATTGGCTCGGTTAAGTTCAGCTCTATTAGCAATGTTAAATTTTTAAAGTGCATTTTCAGAGAGACCAGAAACTTTGCACGAAGAATGAATAACATAAAAAAACAAAAACGAGGAAAAATGTGAAACAAAAGGGAGAGCGAAGTATGAAATACAAGTTAGATGTGGAATGATTGTTGGTGCTAATTGCGAAGTTTGCGAAACGATTCGGCAAAACAGGGTGACACCGGTTGGACTAATGAAATTACAGTTTCTTCTGCCGGTGTACCGTTAACAGTTTTTGGGGCATTAGCCGGCGACAGACGTTGACGTAACCGCGTTCTTGCGAGCCGGAGCGACAAACCGGGACAACTAGACGCGACCTACATATTGTTTTGACTGTGTTACACAACCTGCAAACGAGCCCGAGAACGGTCAACGACCGCCTTTTGTCGCCATGTTGTGAAAGCGTGTACCGACACCACGTGGATCGCGCGAGCTTCGCGTACCATCGCGCCAGATTGAGACTTGTCTTCCACCATCCCTTTCCACGGCGATATTCCTCAACGCTTCGACCGGGAGAATATAATAAGAATGGGAGAATATTGTTTAGTAATTTTGTTCATTCGTTGGACCATCACTGTTCAATTACTAGAATGTAGTGTTCATTGACTGGTATTTTGTTATATTTTTTGTTTAACGTTTAATAAAGAAAAAATAATAATAATTTCATTTTATTCGTGTTCATTTATTTTTGACAAATGAAGTATAGGGAACCATTTGGCATATATGAGATTCCTTTAATTCACATATTTTTTTTAAAATAAAATATCTTCTTATGTTCATTCACTGGTGCAGTTACCCTATTGTATTTTCCATAAAGATCCGCAGTCTAGTAATTACCAATTCTGTTTGTTTGCGTGGTACCAGGACCGTTCTTGCTCAAGTCGCCTTGTCGTCCGTTGAATTTGTCAGACACGTCTGACAGTGACCGTCCACTGTCACTGTGCAGTCGGACGTTAGCAATACCAGACTGTGCACCTCTACGCAAATCTTAATTTTCAATCTCATTTTTATCGAAAATAAAAAAAAGAGAAGAATGATCCTTTTCAATCTCACTTTTATTGAAATAGTCGAGCTATTTCTTTCATTGAATAAAATATTGCTTGTGGTAAAAATACAGTAGAAGTATCGCTAACTTTTATTAACACATACACGCTGTATATCGCAGTGTTCTCCAAATATATTTCATTTTCAATCTGCTTTTTGTGAAAACGACAAAATGTTTCATATCTTAGATTCTAGAAGAATATCTGTTAAAAACAAACTATTTATCAAAATGCAAATTGTTTTATAATCCTGTATAGTTTATAACATTGAACACTCTGAAAAATGATTTTGCTGATAGCATTGAAGTATGAAGCATGAAGTACGAAGTATCCTTCTGGCGACCTGAAATTACCCAGTGTTACGCAATGCATTTTCAATAAAGACGATGATTCTGACCGCGTGTGACGCAAATAGAATCATTGCACGCACATTACCCAATTACATAAGATATTTTGTCGGTGCCGTGATGGCCACTGGTCTGTCATCGACACGACGTGTATTATGAATCACGTCCAATTTGTTCGTTCTGCTTCCTGATTGATCCAGAAGATATCTAGTATTTTCGAAAAAAATGATATCGATATTATCCCTTCCTCAACAGCACAACGAATCATATATGTAAATGGAAGAAGTAGGATGTTTGAAATTTTTTGGGTGAAAATCAATCTTCATTATGTCTCCGGTGTTTTGGTGCCAAAATGGTGTCGAGTTGACTACAATGTTTCCGGAGCAGACAGGAAACAATGTGTCAACACATCTCAGCATTCAATTTTGTTAAGTTTTATAGAGTTGGCAACATTTGTCTCTTTTCATGTGGCAACTCAGCAGAGTTGGTCACACTCTCTTCTGTTAGATACTCCGAAGTAATAGGACGTGCGAGAAATGCGTTGTGAAATTGAAAAATGTTATCAGTTGTTATATAACGTGTAAAAGGAAGAAGTTTAAGTTTATTTGCACACGTTTAAGTCTAAGAATGTACTCTATTCAATTATTACTTTAATTATATCTATACAAAGTCTCAACGCGGATTGCATTCATACACCTACACATATAACAAACCACTGGACACTCATAGAAATATTAACAAATTTTTTTCAAACCAAAATCAATAATAAATCTTTAAATTAAAAATATGAGGATATACAGGCTAATGGGGACTCTCGTTTAGAAATTGAAACTATTGAGCGAACTAGTCGGAATATACAATGAGCCATTTCTATAGACCATGGACGGAAACGGAAGGAAAAAAGAGAAATTGAACGGATTCCCCGTGACCGACAAAATACGTATGTATCATTCGATCACTTTCAACGAGTTTCACTGGGAATCAACAGACTGTCGGAGTCGATTTCGTTTCCGTATTTGTCAAGAGCAGAATTCCCCCCTCGATCAATGTTATTTAAATGTATTATCTGTAAACTGGACTTGTCCATAAAACGACAACAAATGTAGAACTTCTCGTCCTGGGGCAGAGTATGGAATTCCGATGAACTCGCTTTCCGTTGGCTACGGTCCAGTAGTTCAGTCTTAACTGTTCCACGACGTGGCTGGGTCAGTTTCGACCCATGGTCCATTGTTGCATTTTTCCTTTGAGAAAAAGCTTGTTTATTGAAGGTAATATGTTTTTTAATAAACATGAATCCATCCGATGATTCAGTATTGGCGATTACGCGTACGCGAAGACGTAAACAAACATATTTTTCGCGTAGCGAGACAAACAGAAACGATTTCTCGATATCGATATATGTTGATTCAATGTAAATGCTTCCACGCAAACTGATTTCGCCGAGGTAGCTTCCTGGCTCTAATTATTCCGGCATTGACTCGCCACGGGTAACCAGACCACGTGTCAAGGTCTTGAATTAATTATGGCTGCACGTGCTGTTTTTAGGTTCCTCCGGTATTCTCGCATTTAGTAATCGAATTTAATATGGATCGTCCGTAACACAACCGAGGCAAAAAACAAGATGAAAAATAGAAGTGTTCCACGGCGCAACGTATGGAATTGACTTTAATTAGCTTCGCAGGCCTTGCTTCAATTAATGAGGTGAACCACTTGACCCTTTCTTCTAAACTGTCCATTATTATTTTGTACTACATTCACTTCGGAACGGTTTCGTCCCTCGCTCGACAATCCTCCCTGAAATTTTTAGAATGCTGTTCATACTGTTTAATTAAATCGGATGTTTTCTATGGGCTTCGGGTTAAAGGTTAGAAAGCACTACACCTTGCGATTTAAAATAAGGATAAGCAATAACAATAGTCCAGTCAATGAATGCTCATACGGTGGGCGTAGAGGGAAATGGAAGGAACACAATTTTTCACTTTGGCACTTTGTTTGTTCCTAGCGGTAAGACCATTCTATACGAAATTAAAGCTGATAAAATGTGCTATAAGATTGATTGCATTCAGTTTTTCGCTATCTCGCATAGTTTCCGAGATATCCGAGCTCAAAGTTCACTAATTGTGCAATAGAAATGTTTAGCTTAATTTGGCTAGCTAACTCTTCATCACAATTAGTGAACTTTGAGCGCGGATATCTCGGAAACTATGCGAGATAGCGAAAAACTGAATCGAATCAATCTTGTGGCACGTTTTGTCAGCTTTAATTTTGTATGAAATGGTCTTATCGCTAGGACGCACAGTTTCCGAGATGTACGCGGAAAACCGAAAAAGGGGACCTTCTACGTGCCCCCCTGCACCCCGCTCGCCGTCAAGGAGTGGAGACTTTTAGTATGTTTACCTCCTTACTAGTCCAAACAAAGACCCTAAGTTAAAAATTGTGTTCCATCCATTTCCTACAAATGGAAGGGAAGCAATGCCATTTCTACACGAAAAGCGAAATTATTTTTCGAACGACAAATTAATTAGCTCGCGGATTTTTCTGAAAAAATGAAAATAATTTGTTCCAGAGCTTCCGACACGATGGCGCAGGAATGTGTGTCAAAATTTCCCAACAAAGAATGATCATATAACTTTCACCGGGGGCCGAAATGTTCACCCGGAAGTTGCGAAACCGAGTGGAAACGTTCGGTCGAGAAGGAAAGAGGGAGACACGCGCGTCAACATGGTTCGTCGTTGGCCTTTATTTGACAACCCTAAACGGCCCGTGTCGATCAGGGATCCTCGATCCTAATCTCTCCGGCCGTTTCAGGTCACTTTTTCTAGCCGAGCGACGATCGTCGGTTACGAACGAGGCCAATCTGGGTCGTTCGAGGGCCACGAGGAGCAGAAGCGGTCTCGTTCTTTATATCGAACGAGAGTGGACCGTGATTATCCTCCGCGGAAGAGTCCTCTCCCCACTGGCTCGGAGATATTCCACTCTCGCTGTGACTCGATGAAAGTAAAGAGATTACTTTTGCCAGAGAGTCAGTTGGACGCGGACGGTGCCAAACTCCTTTGGCCGCTGACAATGAGAGCCAACAACCGGCCGGAAGAACTTTCATCTTGGCCAACAAAAACGATCTACCTTTCGTTCGGATGAAAACAGTCCGTGAAAAATGGTCAACATACTTTCAAAGTATGTTACCGAATTGAACCTGTTTTCTGATACATTTGGATTTTCAGCAATTTCTATAATAGAATACAGAAGAATTTAATCGTCTAAAAACTGTTACAAATCATTCGGGTGCGAAGGGTTAACGCGAGCGTTAAGAGTGAAAGGAACATTTTATTTTCATCATTGCGTGCAGAAAATGGGTAGGAGTGAAAATATCGTTATCTTGAATTTATTACAATTTTCCCATCCTTGAAAGAAGCATTTCAATAAGCCTGAAATCAATTAAGAAGATTGAGGGATCAAGAAAAGGATGAAGATCCTGTTTTCCATAAAATGCTGTTGGTAAAAGAGAGAAAGAGAGAGAGATCATTACAGCAAGTATCGAATTATAATATTCATTTTACCCGGCCCCATTCGCGCGATTCATAATCCCACGAGGAGTTAACTTCCCCCGGTAACAATAAAACTTCATATTTGCCGGTCGAACGGCGCAACGCTCGTATAAACTCGGTTTATCGTTCTGGAAGTAAAATATCATGTCGGAGTAAGAACTCAAGTTACTGAAACCGCGACCCATCGTTCTCCGCAGTCAGTTATAGTCTGTTAAAAGCGAAAATGAAACGTCCGAGCGAGGAGACCGTATCGAGCCGAGAGAGATCGTCGGATAAAAATCCGAAAGAGGACGATTAAACTTAACGCCGCGTGGAGAAACTGCGCGTTTAGAACCGACTAATCTTCGGAAATGGGAGGAGTAAATGTTTTTAGGGCCATGGTCATCCTGGTAAAAGGATTGAAGTCCTGACAATGAGCTAGGTCGTTTTCGTCGTGTGAATCCCTTGCCAGTTGCCAGGATATCGAAGGTTCAGTCGAAGAAACATTTTCATTCGAATTTTCCCACGACCTTGCCGTATTTTAACGAGTCGAACTCGCGATGAAGTTTTTAAACAAACTCTAACAAATATGAAGTTGGCATCAAATTTGATACGTTTGTAATCGATGTTTAAGCATTAAATTAAATATAGCTAAAGTGCAGATAAAGAAGTTTCATAACACCAGACCTTGTAATTGACACAGAATGTATTTATTCTTTAGATGAAAACAGATCCACTGGGCTTAATTACTCGACTAGGTTGTCTCTGACGCAGCCTCTCTCGAGGCTTTCAATTTTATCGGGGACAGCGAAGGATTTCACGCGCGGACGAGCGAGAAATCGGACTTCTTCCCACCAGAAACCCTCTTTGTTTTCTTCCCTCTTCATTGTCTGTCAATGAGATAGCGTCGTCCATCGAAAGTCCACTTCTCCTCCCTTTTATTTCGCAGACCCGACAATGAACGTCCGATCCCTCGTTCCCGGATTATCGCCCTCTTCGCGATTATCCTGTCCAAATGATTGAGAATTTGGAAGAAATCGTGCACGTTTTACTGCGGTATTTTTCCCAATCAGATTGAAATACCTGTCCTTAGGACTTGTAAGGAGCAAGTGGAAGAAATTACGTTTTCCGAATTGTTTTACAAGCTCCACAGAAGTTATTTTCGCACATGTGTCAGCCGATCGTTTGGACGTTTCGTCAAGATCCGATCGCCTTGGTTCCACGTCTGATCCTCGTTACGTAAAGATGAATGTGCCGCTGATAGGAGACCGATGTTCTTCAAAGACGATTCGTCAGCCGTGGGTGTGGACACAGAGCAGAAGAAACGACACGTTTACAGGGACGTTGCATAACATTCCTTCGTTCCGAACCGTGCCGCTAACTTTTTATACACGATTTGTGGTACAGATGTGTACAGCCACCATCCGAACAGTTGACGGGCGACCTTGTCCTAAACAGAGTTTCTGATACCGGACCGCTGCCTACGTCCACGTAGTTTAGCCCGAGTTTAATGAGATTAGTTTCGGAGCGCAGCTGATGAATGAAAGTCATCAAACTATTGGTTCTTTAATAATTACACTCTATACATCGTGCTAAATCGACCGTGTTCTGCTTGGTATTGGTTCGGAAGGTGGCTGGGATCTAAATAAGTTTAACATTAGCCTGCGGAATTGATGCGATTTGAAACAGTAGAAACGCTAAATCAAGTGGCAGTATGTTGTCTTCAACTTGCTGGGACTGTTAAGAAATGTTGTATTCCATTGATTGGTATCTTATTTATTTATTATCGGAATATGCAGTGTTCTAATACAGTCGAACGAAATGTGTATGCACTCTCCGTGCCTCGCAAGAAGTCGCCTGACAGGAATTCGAAAGGAATACGACGATGGCGGCGAGTCATCCTAACATGAATGGTGGGAATTTAGGAATTGTAAGGGCCAGAGAGTGATAAGGTCAGAGTATCGAAGGTGACGTGGTCAAGGACAGAGGTCGAGGATGAGTCAGAGTTTGAGGATGAGTCACTGATGAAATCATGAGTTTGTATTTAGAGTGAAAAACAGGAAGCCGGGTATCTATGTATGTATGTAGAACGAAATGACGTTGGTACACAAGAGAAAGATAAGAATGAATAGCGTACCTGATCCGACGTACGGCGAACGCTGATCCCGAGGCTTGGCTTTATATCGGAACAAGACAGTATCACGAAGAATTCCACCATGAAACAATCGAAACAATGAAGAGACATGGCCGGAGCACACCACGAAGAAAAGAACACAGCGAAGGACAGCAGGACCGGCCGGCGGCAAAAACGACTAGATCAGCGGCGTGTCCTGTCATCGTTACGGCAAGGTGACAATCCGGTCGTAATCTGTGCTCGGTTCGTGTCAAGGTCGCCTGGATCTAGAGACCATAGGATCGCGGGATGTGATCGGCCAGTGGGCAACGGGTTTCCAGTCTATGTATCTAAAGGAGAGTCTCTCTCTCTCTCGGCCCGGTCGGAGTCTCGACCGCCTATTTTTAGACGTCATTGACATTTTCACGTTGAAACGTAGCGGCTGACGGGTCGCGTGTGCACGCGCCCGTGCCCTGGCCACTCACGCACCCGCCACCGCGTCTCTATCTCTCCCTCTCTCTCTCTTCTCTTCTCTTCTTAAGCCGCTTACGCAGCTATCCGCCGCGATTCCACGCCCACGCGTGCCCTTCAGGCTCGCTCACGGTCCTCCTACGGTCGAACAGGCAATAATAATAAGACGGGGAGGATAAACACGGTGCTCATTGTTCGCGAAGGTGATTTTCGCGCACCCGCCCGGTGTGTATTTTTAGTGTCGTCGCTGGGAGAAAAAGAGGATCGGTGATTCCGCGCCACTGGAAACAGAGAACGATCCGTGAAAAACGCGATCGTCCTGAAAACCACCGCCGACAAATGCGTTACCCAGGTGAAAAGGTCAGACCATCAACGGGGGCGGACAATCCACTTTGACATCCTCATAATGGAAATGCTGTTGCCAGACGCAATTCTAACGAAAATAGATAAGCAACGCCCTACAGAATCGGAGCTACACAAGTCGTTGCGTATTTCCAAAACATGTCCAAAGTAATCGCTCCATTACCAGCATCCTCCGCTTTGTTCCTCCGAGATTGTTTCGACCATACCACGAACGACCAACGAAAGAATCGAAGGCAGAGAGGAAGGCAGACAACAACCACGAGATTCGATATACATATATACAAGGTGTCCCGGGAATGTTAACATCACTGGCAACAGAATGATTCATTGTGCGGAATAAGTGCAAGACGCATAAGTAGACTGTGGATCTGGGTGAAATATAAAACGGTAAAAGATTTAAGAAATTCAAGAATGTTTAACGTTGCTTTTAATGTGACAGAGTTGCTAAGGGATGGAGTCAATTTTTATGTTATTCCTGCTTCTCCTATAAATAAGTAATCTTCAACAAAATGGTAATTACAGAATACAAGCTCCCAGCCTGATTTGATTGTTTTATTTTATTCAACGGGAATTGTGCTAGTTGTAAGATAATTCTCTTGGAGTCGGACACCATCCCTGTAGAGTCGGAGATGACTCCACTCTTCCCCGGACACCCAGTATCCGTGGATGACGCGCAGCGAACAGACACCCACCGTGTCTCTTCCATACGAGTTCGATAAAGTTGTCAGAAAAGTTTCGCCGTGCTCCTCGCGGCGTGTTTACAATTCGCGAGAAGCGTCATGACAATAAAGCGGAATCCCTATGCCGAGCCGCGGCGCGTCGTCGCGTCGACGCGACGTCTCGGCCGAAATTAGGCTGCTCGAATATTTTCTGAAGTTTCTCCGTTCGGCGTGACGCGTTCTCACGCCCGATCGGATGCCCGTGATTTTTCAGCCAATTCTTTTTTTGTTCTCTCCGCTCCTCGGACGTCTGCACCATCCGACGCGACGCTGGTCTTGGCGAAACGGTTCACCGGTGTCGTAAACCACCCACCAGAGGCCCATACTTTCGGGGAAGTTACGCGGCCGCCGCGCGCCGCTCAGGCAAACAGGACAATCAAGTTCGCGGGTTTACAGTCCGCGTCGGGACCGTTACGGGGGACCGACGGGGGTGGCGTTTTGTTCCCGACACCTTCTGCATCGATGACGATCCCGAGTCTTTATCTTTCTCTTTTTTTAAATAAGAACGATCCAATCGCCACCGAAACGTTGCGTTGGCTGGACTGCGCAGTATACGAGGTGTGTTAAAAATATAAGGGTCCCATGGAAATCACCGACACAGATTTCTCCGACAATAGTTTTGGCCGACAACGCCTTTAACTGACAATGATTTTGACCGACACGATTTTGTCCGACAACGAATTTGATCCTCAACAACTTAAGACAACCACAGTATGTATTATCAGACAGTATTATCATATGTATTATGATACAGTATTATCATACTATGTCTTAAGTCGTTGTGGATCAAATTCGTTGTCGGTGAAAATCGTTGTCGGTTAAAGGCGTTGTCGGCCAAAGCTATTGTCGGACAAATCTGGAGTCGGAGAAATGTTGTCGGCGAAAACCGTGTCGGAGAAATCTGTGTCGGTGATTTCCATGGGACCCGTTTAAAATAGGTTGAAAATAATATATAATAGTAGTTTTAAATTCTTCTAATGTTTCTACTATTTTTTTTTCGTTACACCTACTCATGTTCGTCCTACATGCATAAAATCAGCTGTCTATTCATATTATTTGCTAATTTATCATGGAATAATAAGATGTATAGGCATTTTGTTCGATTTTGTTCAATCGTGGGTTGAGTAGGTGACCATGTCGGTGAACTTGGTGGCGGTAGGTAAAGTGTTATGGTGATGCCTTGTCGAAACCCATCACAGGATGATTAGCCGCTGCGAGGAATATCGTTAGTTTAACGAGATACCTCTTTTTTCGAGGAGGGTCGTCGCGATTACTTAACAGCGGCGTTGGCAAATACATATAACCTTCTACGCTCGATCGCCAGTGGCCGTGTAAAGGGCGATATGTAGTGTGGCTCTTTAAAAAGAAGCGATTATGGAACAACGGCCGAACCTTGACCCACCTATGGACGAGCAACGACGATGAAGAATCGGAGACAACCTTGACCTGTCTAGCCCAACGCAGGATTACGCGCAAATGAATGGACCTCGACGTTACCGAACGGATTTTGAAAAATCAAATATGCTCGAACGGGCCTCTCGTACCTCCGAACAACCTTGAGGATCTCTCCGGATCTGATCTTCTTAACCCTCGAATGACGTGGGTCTACTTTGACCCAGGACCCAGACTAAAGTTCTATTGAAATTTCCAACCTTTAACCCTCAGCAGTTGAGCGGTGACTCGGAGCCACCACTAAAAAATTGCTCCACCATTATTCGCAATATTGTCTACATTATTAAATATGTTGGTATCTAATCAATAGACAGCGGATCATTGTGCAAAATAAAAATTTTATACCTGAATTGGAACAAACTGAAGCGAGGCAGAAATTCATTTTCTTCGTCAATTCGTTTAATAGGTTGAAAATATTGTAGCAGTATTTGGAAATTCTTCTACAATTCGTTTAATAGGTTGAAAATATTGTAGCAGTATTTGGAAATTCTTCTAATGTTTTCGCTGTTTTAAATTACACCTTATTTTTGTCATAAATGCATAAAATCGCTCTCAATTGATTTCAACTAAGCAGATTCACAAATATTTATGTAAAATCACCATGCTTGAAAATTGTAATGAATCTATCCATAGCTGGCATAAAATTAAGGAAAGCATCTGCCATATACTGTGACCACGAATCAGATTCTACTAAATATGCGTGTATCATTAATTTCCTTGCAAATATACGTTCTTCGCGTAAGTTACAGACGACAAAGAAGTTCCGAGCAGTGTAATTGTAAAATAAATCGTAGTTGAAGAGGTTAACAGCGATTTTTGTAATAGGTATGAATTCGCGTGTGTGAAAACGGTGTTACGACTGTTATTATTATAATGCTCGGTGTTCGAAGCGCGGTAGCGGCGCAGCCGACGATCAACGTTCATTTTCGCCAGCGGCGACGTCTAAAACGATCTCGTTCGTATTGTATAAGGCATAAGGTATCGACGTCGCGACGAGGGTTGAGAATAAAGAAAGTAAAGAGTGCGCGGCGCACTACCGGCGGGCTTTTGACCGGCGCGGCGACAAGACAGCTCCTTAATTGAGATTCAACTCCTGGCACGGATAATCGCGTGAGTCAGCGCTCGCAGCGTCGTCTATCTGCCTCCCTTTCTGCTCGTCGGAATTCCAGCCTGACGAATCAATCGACGACGAAAACGAGACGCGATCGCTCGATCCACGCTCCCCGGCAAAATCGAGATGTAAACGTTCATCGTCGCGCTCCTCCGCCGAACGAGACATCTTTTCGCACTTCATCTGCGGAGGAATCTGTCTTTTAAAAACATTTTATTGCGACAGAGAATATTTTCTAATTAATTTAGACATTTTAACATGCACACATTTATTCGAAGAACAATATATACCTTTCAGTGTTACACTGAATATTATATCGTGTGAACAATTTTGTTTTAGCGAGACGATAACATAGAATACATAGAGTAAACGTTCAAAAATGCAGATCGCGCGTTAGCTCCGGCAATATTCGTGATCGAACTTCGCCGCGAATATATGTATGTATATCTCAACGAACTTGGTCTTTTTTTGTAACAAAACCGAGAAAAAATAATGAAATGAGCGAATAACTGGTTTAGCTGATTATCATAAAATTTATTTGAAAATTTGTATATCGGGAAATTATGACCACCTGTTGAATATATACGAGTGAGGTTTGTCTCTTGTTTTTTCTGGTTTTACCTTAGGCGGTATTTTAATGTTTTCGAAGCAACTTTTTCGCCTCGTGCCACGTGCAGAAATGACCGATAGTTATGATTGATCAGCAGCGTTACGTGTACTCGAGAAATCAGCCATTGATAGTAAATTGAACCGGTCGTAGTGTTTGTACATCGAACGTGTGCGCACGTGTATGCTGGATTATGCTTCTTCTCTGACAAACGTGTTTCCACATTTACACACGTCAATATCGTTCCGATCCTTTACGACTTCCTGCAAACTTTATGCGACGACGTGTTCGTACTCGTTTCAATGGTATATGCAAATTCTACCAGTTTCTCTTGAAACGTGCACATCGCGGTGACCTTATCGAAGTTTACAATGCAGCACAAGTGCATCCTGTTCTATGATATGTATACTGCCACCTCTTTTTATATCTTCCATTAATTAACACTTTACCTACCGGAAGCCTGTTATAATAGGCTTTGAAATAGTTGTGCTGTACCAAAAGAAATCATAGAAATTTTCTTTTACATTGTAATCTCAAATGAAACTGTTAGATGACGTTATTGCGGATGACTTGTTAGTTCGCAACGAAAATTGCTGTTGCTATCGAAGATTCCATTAAAAAGTGTTTAGCCATGTACCATAAATTTTTCCTTTTTCTGCTTCTTTGGCTTTTTCGTTCCATGTAGCTTTTCTCTTCTCCGCATTTATCTTTTTTTTCTTCAGCCAGGTTCTTTTTTTTCGGAACTTCGTTTATAAAAACGGTCGAAGTTAAGATTTCGGATTGTTGCGTCCGTTGTCTTCTCTTTTTTGTTTGCAACTCTAATGTGTCGTTTCTAGGAGAGATTGATGTCACTATTTCCATGAAATTTGAAGTTACACCAGGTAAAAAGAAGTTAATGAAAAATTATCGTTAATATTTAGTGAGCGGTGATAATGGTTTTTTCTGCTTTGGAATTTCGGACATTTATCTGTGGGAAAAGGTGGAAGAAAGATTAAATAAACATCTTCTAACTTCATTTCAAATGTGAACAGATTGAACTTACAGATAAGAAAAATTTGGATTATACTGGCCGACGGTTGATTGGTCGGTACTGGACGACAAACATGGGGAAACATTTTAGGTTATGGTATACATAATATACAAAGAAGAGTCCAAAACAGGGCCCGTTAATTATACTTAATAGACTAGATATAATATACCTAATTCAACAAAGTCGTTTACTTACCTGAGAAACAAATTATCAGATTTAGAAAATAAAGGTTAACACTCGAAATATCAAATGAACAATGTAGCAACGAAACATATTACCCTCAATGGTTATATTCATTTGTTTTCTTAAAGGAAGTGTAGCCATTTGACCTGGAAAGTCATAAAATAATTTTGGTCGGTACTGCACGACTCTCCCCTGGTTCTGCTCGTTGGAAAATTTCTTCCGAAACGTCGCGAGAGTCGCGAGACTGTATCGGAGCAAGGAAAATTGCACTATCTCAAACGTGACGTAATTTTACGGCAACGGGAGTCGGCGCGACGATATCTGGTGGAAGGACATAGTTAATGCTTCCAGTTTATGGAAGTTGGCACGGCGCGTAAAGTTCTCGGTCTAAATACGAGGAATCAGCTAGATTGAACCTTCAGCATGAATAATTACAGAGTGACTTGGTACATTGGTTCCCAATTAGCCCGGGCGAAGCATTAAGCGTTCGGATTAAATGATGGCTTCCATCGGGGAGACTTTTTTTGCCGCCCTCGAGACCGTATGGATTTTTAAAGGGTGCCCGAGAAACCATAAAGACAGATTTATGTCTCTGTCCCGAAGGACGAGGCGAAAAAGTCACGGCGCGGCGCATCACCGGTATATGGAAGAAGAAGAAAAAGAAACACGTCGAATTTCAGAATACCGCATGCGGATAGAGCAAGGGCGATTATATTAAACATTCTGGAATTCGTCATCCTCAGGGCCGCCTTGTCCCCCTCTCCTGTGCCCCCACGGTCACATAGGGGACCTCTCTCTATCCGATGGTGGTTCCTGATCGTCCCACGATTCTTGATCGCGTACACGATCGACCAGAAAAACCTAGGAGAAAGAGGAGCCAACGGGTCGGCAAATCTAAACTGTAAATAACGACAAGGCTAACTCCTCCTCCTCCTCCCTCGATTTTCTGTTTCTCACTTTTTCGAGAATTACAGGCCTGGTACTAATAATAAACTCGTCCGAATATGGATGTTTTCGTTGGGACGTTTTTTTCGCTTCGACAAAATCGAGATGATATCAAGATGAGTCTAGAGAAAGATAGAGGAAGGCCGTTCAGACCGATAAGAATTATGGCAGATCCTATTTTTAGTGCACAATTAAAAGACCGTCAAGGATAATGTACTCCGGCACGTATTGGCGGACGATACATGCGTCGGCGTTGGCCATACGTTCACTGACGATTAGAGGCGCGTTTACGACGATGCGTAGTGCAGATATAAAGTAGCGAACACGGTGAATCGTTAACCCTTTGCACTCGGACCTATTTTAACTCGAAAATTGAACGTTCCGTCGATCCTAGAATATTTTCATTCTCTACGATTTTTTCAATTTCATTTCATTGTAAACATTATTTCGAGTAATGGTATGTACAGCAATTTTTAGTTGCGCCTCAGAGTCACCACTCGAGTGATAAGCGTTAAATAGAGAAATACAGTTTTGTACGTCAACAACTGTCCCAATATTCCAAGAGGTCACGCGCCGCGCGTTTCCCGAAAATTCTCACCCATTCACAAGTATCGAGTTATCGATTTATGAGTCCAGGAACATGGTTTAACCCGGCGTTAGTAAGGTGGGGTCTCATAGAGACCCCAGAGATTTTAGATTGATCGTAACATTGTAACAACGCGTGACAGTTGTTAAGTATTTTTGAATAATAACAATTTAATTTCGTGGATCTGCGTTTCTACTCTGATAAATTACAAGCCTCTTAAGCAATACCTAATCTTATATTTATGAAAAAGGTATTTATTTCTGTAATACAATATATTATTTCGGGGGGTCTGTGAGACCCCACCTTACCAACGCCGGGTTAATGATTTAATCGCGGGGGGATGCGCAAGCAAGCGGTTCCGCTGCGCGTTACGCAGAGGAGTAAATTGCGAACGGTGTCGGGTCCACGCGGCGCGGCGCGGCACATCGATCGAAGCAATTAATCGGGGCTGACAAATTGCGATCGGAAAACGGTTCAGCGATATTTAATTCGGCGTGTACCGCACTCGCTACGCGAACAACGGCCGATGGACAAGCACGCGGAATCATTTACGCGGATGAACGTGTAATTCGGTTAGCGGCTGTTTTAGCCGACCGCGTCTCTTCCTCGTGGACGAATCCTCACGTGACCGAGCGGTGTTCCCGTGGCGTTATTGTTGAAAACAATTATACAAATTAGTCCGAAGGAGCCGGCCGCGATCCAGGGCAAGGCTGGCCGGCTATAAACGGGAATTAGGCGAATCAACGAATTGCTCTCGTCACCGGCTGTCGTTCAATTCCACTCCTCGTGAATTTTTTAGTTTATCTCTCTTCCGACGCGTTACGCTCGTACGTCTAACGAGTTTTTAACTTTGAATACACCCACGCGCTGGACGTGTTTATTTTTCGTTTCCTTCGTGTAAACGCGGGGTGAGTCATTCTTCGGCCATTAGGTTAACCCTTGTCTGGATTACGAGGATCGTAACTCCCCCACGCAGCCTTGATACCCATGGGCTCGCCATTTTGTGCGAGACTGGCATAGTTAGAGATTTAAGCGAGAATGATAGGCGCGACGTGTTCGCCGAGGAACATCGGCTAATTCGTCTTTTGTAATCCACTTTCGTTTGGTGTTCTTTCGTGGTTTTGTACCTCCTGTATCTTCAATCAGATGAAATAATACATATATATATATATACTACAGTCGAGGACAAGGTCAACACTTGCTAAACAGCCGTTAAAAAACACCTGTTTCTCGTATGTCGGAGAAATTCCAAAGATGACGAAAAGTTACAAGAACGGACGACGGACGTGTGCATATACGATTGCCGAAACATTGTTTGCCCGCTCGTCTTCTAAAAAGTCAGGTGGAGCCTCTTACCCAATGCTCGTCGCGAGAAATGTTGAGAAACAGCTCGGTAGAAAAAGTGGAAGCTCGAAAGAGAGGTTTCACGCGACGACCACTCCTTTCGCGTCACTTTTTCTTGGTTTTCTTCTCCCGTCGTCACGATCACCTTCCGTGCTCTTTATCTGCTCGTGAATACGTGCGTGTCGAAGACCAAGGTTAGCGTACACCTTTTTCGTAAATCTTCCCGCGCTTTAAACACGTGCGCGCTCACGTGTGCGCGAGATCAGGAGAAAGTGGTCCGGCCAGGTAGAATTTCTCGTAGCACTGACCTGCTTGAATCACCAAAATTTGTTCGGCTCGGTTAGCATATCGTGTGGTGTTGCAATCTCGTTCTCAGACACACTGTGTTTTTTTCGAAAGAAATGATCTCGTAATCATCGAGAATAGATAATAAGGAACATTCTATTTGACAGTTTCCGAGATATCCGCGCTCAAAGTTCACTAATTGTGCTGAAGAGTTAGCTAGTAAAATGAGGCAAAAGATGTGAGGTAAAAATTACTTTTTCACAATTAGTGAACTTTGAGCGCGGATATCTCGGAAACTATGCGAGATAGCGAAAAACTGAATCGAATCAATCTTGTGGCACATTTCGTCAGCTTCAATATTGTATGGAATGATCTTATCGCTAGGACGCATAGTTTCCGAGATATAAGCGTAAAACCGAAAAAGGGGACCTTCTACGTGCCCCGCTCACCTGCTAGAAGTGAGGACTTTTAGTATGTTTATCTCCTAACTAGTCCAAACAAAGTCCCAATGTTAAAAATTGTGTTCCTTCCATTTCCCTCTACACCCCCCTTATGAGCATTCATTGACTGTACTAAGTCGGGAAATTGGTTTTCATCAACATAACCTTATCCTGTTCCAGCCAATCCTATTCGCATACATCGAACGAATCGGAACAAGCGGAAGTGGGCCAAGTCTCGGGCAAATGGCGAAAGGGGAACGCAGGAAAAGAAAGAGCTGTACTCTGAAAAGAAACCGATGGATCCTGTCGGACAGGGAACGTCGCAGAGGTGGTCGTGAACTCTCGAAGGCGCATTCTTGTCTTCGTCTCTTGGTATTTGAAACGCAAATGGAACGGCCGCTTTGCTCGGGTTAGGCTGGCACAGCGTCGTCGCGACTTTCTGTGTCAAGGATACGAACTTACGGTCAAAACGGAGATGGTTCATGCTCGTTGCTGATGGACCCGATCTGCCTCGTTCATCATCGGCCGCCGAGAGACACAGCCGAGACACTTTTGTCCTCCTTCGGTCTATTTGATCTCGTTTAAAGGGGACGTTTTATGGAGCGAAGAGATTGTTCACCCCATTGAGATGGCGCTCGATGTTTCGCCTGGTATGTATTATATTAAGTCGTCTTATGACCGAATTCTAAATTGATATTCAAATTAATATGGGTATCAGGGATGGCTTTTGTCAGCCGACTTGCTGGTTGTTGGATGGAGGACCTGGGAAAGAAGCAATTTATAGCAAATACAATTGAAATTTCAATATTGTTCGATCCGCAGGTTCTCGCTTGTCGCTACTAATGTCAGTTTCCATATCGATGGAAATGAATATCATATCTAATTTCAATTTTAGAAGTCCGAAGTTATTTCAAGCTCACGTTATCAATATGTCTAGATTCGTTTTAATGTCAACTATACATGTACAAGAGAGAAAATATCGATGACCTTGAAAACTCCGAAAAAAGAGCCCGAGAAAAGAATAGCGTTTTGCAGAGCATTCGAAATATTTGTTAGGTGGCTACATTTAGATGTACCACCCTGTATTACTCAGAATTGTCATAAATTCGGATAAGAGGATCAAGAAACTCCAATTCAAAAAATTCTTTGCCGAAAGTAACAGATGTTCTATTCCATGAAACCTATTCCCGAATCAAACCATTCTTCGCCCTTCTAGAAGTTTTACAATCCCTCGTATATCCCTTTCTGTTCCCCATAAAAGAAGGAAATCCCTCTCGGCCATCTTACTTTTCCGAGACCGAATTTTGCAAACACACGATACTAGTCCGCGCGTCCTTGGCTCGTAGTTAGGTATCTCTACAACTATCTTGAATATTTTCGACGGAAATTTTTTCCAAAAGCCCAGAAGTATTTTATCCGTGAAGACCCGAGGCGATTCGTTTCGGCGAAGATGAATTATTTTCTGTTGAGAAATTGGTTATCACTTCCGAAAGCGACGACCCCGTCGGCAAGGACCCAGCAAGAATTGAAACGAGTCAAGGAATAGGAAACCTTGCAAATGTTGATGCGAAACGTTACCTTCTAGACAGGAGGCGTGCCGCTAACTCCGTTCGTAAGATAAAGCTATCATTGCTTCGCTGACGAATCGGCTAAATGGCTTCTCCGGTGACATGAACGTATGTAACTGTTTAATGCTGTTCGTAGAAATGACATCTGATGACTAACTCTGTCCCGCTGACTCGGTTTTGTTTTGTTCTGGTATAACAAGTGCCTTGAAAAATTCGCCGAACAATCTGTTCCTCTGCTGAACGTTCATTCAAAGGAATATTCAATTGAAATGCTACAATCACGCTTGCAATTACTACTTAACCGAGTTAATGAGTCTATCTAAATTAAGTTCGAGCGCGTACATAAACCTTTCGTGGTTTCAATTACGTCGTGCTAAAAATTAGCACATACACTGTAACTTTAATTTATAATTCATATTTAAACAAATTAAAGATTGCATGGATGCGGTTTTCATGCACAATCTGACATTTTAAAAAAATCAAAAATTGTACATTGCTGTGGTTTTCATGCACAATCTGACATTTTAAAAAACATCAAAAATTGTACATTGCTGTGTGGTTCGAATTAAAAATGACACATTCAAAAAAGTCAATAATTGCTGTGTGGTTCGAATGAAAAATCACACATTCTAAAAAATCGGAGATCGCGCAATATTTCGAAACAATAACTTTGCAAGACGAGAGAGTTTTAACTGTAATGACAATGTCCAGAGATCGATCTCGGCGAATGTATCGCAATCCTCCAGGAATGCGACGGGCACCTAAAATAACAACTCTAGCAGATGGTCAGTTAATTTGGTTCCCTGCGGCCGCCTCTCTGGTCCAATGTTATCTCGCTGTCAGAGTGAAGAGAAAACGATTTCCTGTATACGAAGGAGTCGGCGAAAATCCTGCGGACAACGATGCACGGTCGCGTCGTGCCGCAAGCTACTGAAATTGGCGCACTCGACCTAATGGTTCTCAATAGTATAATAGACGGGCACAGCGAGTTGTATTTCGCGGGAAATTGCATTATCTAGTGACACGTGGCGCGATGACGCGAGATGGAATCGATAAATCGTTCCTCCTGGCCACCTAGCTGGTAACCATTGACCGTCCTGGCTCGAATTACGTGACGTCAATTGACCGCAAACGGTTCCGCGATGTCGCCAAATGAAAAATCGGCCTGATCGACATCAATCACTGTCGAAAATCGAAACTCCGCGCGGCGCGGCGGAACGACCGACGGCGAAACGAGAGTTGAAGGGCTCGATCCTTTCCATCAAGTTCAGCTTTATACGTATATCCTTCGAAAAGCGATTCTATATGTATTTGTTGCTCTGAATTCCAATGATTCACGAGTTCCTCGTAATGCGATGAATAGACTGCGGATGTTTATGCAACTTTTCATTTTTGCAGGCGAATTTCAAGAAGCAAGTAAAAATCGTGTTGAATTCACTGTGTAATTTTATGCTGCAGCATTTTTTCACCATTTTTAGAAGCCATAAGTGCATAAACATGGATGTCATTTTTCTAAAATACAAATGCACGATCACGATCATTAATTTTCTACGCATATATTCGCCTCTATTTTTTGCAATTCATAAAATTATAAGATTAACAGAGATTGTCTGAATACTATTCCACTTTCAAACCAGACAGAACGTTTCCGTATTACATATTTACTCTTGTTAATTTTGTTTCGAATGAAAATAAAACTGACGAATTTGGCATCAATAAATCGCAACAATGTACTACGAAGCTTCTTAATATAAAGCGTAGAATTAGCAATGTTTTGCATCGAGATATAGAGAAGTTTTGTAAAAACTGTTTGAGTCACTGGGAGTATTCGGTAAGACGATACGTTGTCCCGATGACTGTTCCGTGGCAAAAATAATTTTCGACTGTATCGATAGTGATTCGAGGCAGTGATCGATGCCGATTCCGAGGGAAACAGCACACGGCGCGGCGTCAGAACGATCGAAGCACCGAAAGATTGCGCGTTTCCGGCTCGAGTCAAGAATGGAGGCTGTCCTTGATACCAGAGTGCCAACAGAAACTACGAAACATAAGACTAAAATATTTCAGTATGCGGCGGACACGGATTGCACACTACCGACCGGTTGCATTATTGACTGTGTGCCAGACAAGCCTTGATATGTACGAAATCACGCTCGTTTGCTATATTCCCGAGGATCTCGGATTCTTTAAAGAAAGATGGATCGTTCGGTGCACGCTTTTACTTCCGTCAATTCAACCCTTTCACTGGGACGTCGCCGAACAGGCTGTTCGCAACGCTATTCACTCGCTAACAGGCTCTACTTCTCTTTAATTCAGCGGTTTCCAACCTTTATGGCCAGTTATGCTACTACGACTAATACTAATAATATGTATTGGGTTGGCAAATAAGTTCGTTCGATTTTTTACAGTGATATAAATCACAAAAACCGAACGAACTTATTTGCCAACCCAATATAAACACGTTCTAAAAACTATCAAGTCTTATTTATTTCTAGATATTACGGTATGAAAATTGATTTTTCTCAGGTTGGAAACCGCTGCTTTAATTAATACCCTGAGACAAATTGTTGTTAGTCAGAAACATATTTCATTACAGATCTTCTCTCTCAATGAAATTAGAATAAGAATTCAATCGTACAGGACATTTTACTTTGGTCAATTTTATTATCTTCTTTGTAGGCTTTTGTTTTTAAATTAGCTCGGTTGTGTGTGATCACTAGACTGCGGATCTTTATGCAAAATAAAAATTGTCTGCATTTGTTATAAGATACAGGAGCCACTTCACAACGCTTTCCTTTCTTTAATAATTCTTCTAGGTTGAAAGTAATATATTGATGCTATTTAATTCTTCCAATCTTTACACTGTGAGAAATTGCAGTTACTCATTTTTGTTATAAACGCATATAATCCGCAGCCAGTGATCAAATTCTAAACAAAAAGTGGAATCAAATCGATGTCCAATCACATCGAACGAAGGACACCGGAATGACCCAATTTTTATTTACCCTCGTTTCGAGATACAAAAAATTATACTGACGATGTTTATTCAGATCCTCGTTTAGGTGAACGTTTTTACTTTCGTTTCTTAGGGAGGTGCTTAAAAGCACAAATGACGTTTATGAAAATTGGGTCAGTCGGTCATTTGAAAATAATCGTAAAATATCCAAGCGTAATGTGTGAACAATGAAATTTTTCAGAATAAGTTATTTCGACTTAAAACGCGAAACAGAGGAAAATATTTTCATTTTTTCGCGCGAATACGTTCGGAAATATCCTAAGTTTAGCTTCTCAGTTTCGACTGCCATGCTAACAAAGAACAATGTCAAGACCTTCGATTTTTACGACGTTCTACCGCGAATTTATAGAACTGCCTAAGATAAAAAAATCTTGCCGGCCTTAAAAATTATGAAGACTTCGAATACCCAGTGAACATTGCGTCAACGTTCGAAACGCAGATAAACATTTTATTCGTCGCTATTATAAATATCTATTAACCTATTGCACAGGTGATAAACTATGTTTATCAGCTAACTATGTTAATAGCTAAATTAATTCTTTCCCTATGACTCGTATTTGAATCTTCTCACTCTGATCGTTGATGCAGATTATTTCTAATATTAATTATCAGACAGGGGATCTTTATACAAATTAAAAATTTTCTACCTGATTTGCAACCAACTGGAGTAACATAGAAATTGATTTCCTTTATTGATACGTTCAATGGGTCGCAAAATGATATAACAGCGTTTTGAAATTCTTCTAATATAAATATGTATTGAAAATTATACTTATTGCATGATATTCTCGGGTGGTTCGAAGAAGAATCTTCAGAGAGGCGTGTGTGATACAAAGGAATAGTGTCGTGGCCTTCGATTTTTACGACTCTCCACGCGAATTCGTAGCACCGACGAAAATAGGGAAAAGATCTGGTCGACCTTAAAAGCTGTACAGGCCCGGGCAAAAATGGCGTGATCGAAAACAGGATGATTCCTCCTGTCGACTTCCACAAATGAAACAAAAAGAGAAACGATCTCCGCCTTCGATAATCCTAGATAGTCGACTGGACTCGACACCAAAGTAGAAAAAAAAAGTTGTCTCGCAATTATCTTGTTTCCATATTTAAACACGCTTCCTTTCTTATATTCTTCTTCTTCTACATACATGTATAACATGTTTACAGCTTGTTCCTTTAATAGTCGATTCGTCGCAATATAGTGCACATATAAGAGGACGCCAATTATTTATAACAGGACGATGTATTTTTAAATTGACACGTACGTTGTAATCGGTCGAACTACATATTTCGATTTTTCGAGAAGAAAATATTGAATTAACTGAAAAATTGATATTTCTGTAATTTTTCTGGCATGGTTTGCTGGGAAATGATCGATGAAATGTTTATTGGATTTGTGAAATAAGTTAAACGAGCCAGGTCAAGCTAAATACAGAATTGCGTGAAGAATTAGCGTCCAAACAGGGATGCCATAAGCTCGCGACAAATGCTTCCAGTTAAAATCTAAACGGTTTAAAAGATTAGAAGGCGAAACACACACAGCTGAAGTGCTATACGAACGAGCCATAACTGGCTGAGTCTTGTATTACAGGCTGATTAGGCACGAGTCGGTTTCGAGCAGCTCTAACCTCTAACAACACCTTCGCGCGCGTTGCTTCTTTTCGCGTAACCTCGCTGCCATTATCTAACCAGGAAACGTCCTATTGACTAATATTGTTTGCAATACCATTATTATGTCATCGCCGAGGTGGTCATTATTGCACAACTCCTCTATTATCCCGGATATCCGAACAATAAGTGTTCTGGATGTGACCTTTCCATATTCCCCGACGCGACGCGACGCCCTTTTTGCAGTTAACCCTTTTTATACTCGATGCAATTTTAATTCCGACATCAAGGCATTTCTTTCATCAATGGGAAATACGAATTGCCAGAAAAAAAGTTAAATCACTTATTATTCAAAGAACACTAATCTACCTTAGCACAAAAGCACGAGAATAGATTAGAAGGTATTTGCATTTTTTTCGAGATAGAGATAAATCAAACTGAAAAATAGTCTGTTTGCGATGACAAATGGTTATTCCGAAATGGTATGTGACCGATGACTTACGGCGTACGGCATACGGCGTGCAAATACCAGTCAGCATAATGTCTGAATACATTCAGTTAAATTGGTTTAAGTAGCTTGCTGGTTTCTTTGAAAATGCATATGCAGAAGTATACAGTGAGTGTTCAAAGTATTCGTACACATTTTAAAAACCAATAACTTTTTTATAATCGTGCCAAACGACCTGATATTTTTATAATCAATTAGAAGCATTGGTTTACGAAATGATATGCAAGAGAAATTTTCCAAAAATTATCATTTACAAGGTTACATGCAGAAATAAGAAAGGCAATTTTTAAAACTTTTTTATTTGGGGGCTTAATGTGAAAATTCAAAATATATGTTTTGTAGATCTATGTTAGTTATACACATGCTTTAAATTTCATCGAAATCGATTAACATACATACGAGTGGTTAAAAAATGGTGAAAATCGAAGTTTCACACGACTTTTGATCAGTTTCTGCTTAAAATAAACAGAATCGTTCATCTTTCCATGCGTGTCGTTTTTTCCTGCGTCAACCGATTTCGAACATCGATCTACAAAATATATATTTTAAATTTTTATTAAGGGCCCAAAGAAAAAAGTTTTAAAAAATGCCTTTTTTATTTTTGCATTTAGCCTTGTAAATTACAATTATTTGGAAAATCTTTTTCGCGTATCATTTCGTAAACGTATCCAATGCCTCTAATTGATTATAAAAAATCAGGTTGTTTGGTACAATTATAAAAAAGTTATTTGTTTTTAAAAGGTGTACGAATACTTTATACACCCACTCTGTAAATATTTGTTTTGCACGCGTTCCGACCCAGTAAGGACGCACCAAATTTTAATCCACGTGCCATTTCCTTATCGATACCCTATAAACATATACAGTTGCAAGGATATCTATCCAATTTGTAAGAATTGAATAAATAAGTACACTGTAACAAATTCTGTACATTTGCACACGTTCGCTGACGTCAATAGAATTATTTCCATATGCGAGTTTCTTATATTTTTGTTACACACGAATTAAACATTACCTGCATATGCATATGTCTTCCTGCGAGTGGCACAAGTATCCTCGCATTATGTAATATGTATTCGTCGTGCACATTGTTCTATGATAATCAAACGCAACAAAAATTTCATTCCAGGTAAACACCAGCTTTTCACACTTTGCACTCGGAGCTATTTAAACTCGAACATTAAGCATTACTTCCGACCTAGAGTAATTCCATTCTGTATATCATTTTGTTCATTCTATGGATATGAATTTGAGAGAAATTGCCGTATCATTTTCTTTACAGTCACAGTGTTTGAAACGTGTCTGTGTCCCCGAAAACGTTGTGCAAGGGAGAAGAAAATTTATATTTTTTGAATGGCTACACGCACATTTATTCGAATGCTTAAATATTGATTGCGAACGAATTTTATTTCATTTAAAAAGAAAGGCGTAACATCGATATTCGTTAGACTTTGTTAAAAATCTTCGTCACGCGAGTCTGACTCGTTAAAATACGGCAACGGGTTGATAAAACAACTGCATTATTTCAGAAGTTGTATCTTCGAAAAACGTTATTCGCAATTTATGCGCTACAGGTTCGCTGAAAGGACACCGGCGAAAAAAACCAACCGTAGAGGAGAGTGCGAGCCATAAATTCCTTGTTGTTCGACTAATTACTAGACTGCGGGTTTTATGCATTTATGACAAAAATGGGGGCACGTACAATTTAAAACAGTGGAGGTATTAAAAAGATTTAAGGCCACCAGTGTATTAGTTTCACCTTGATAAGATAATTAAAAGAAGAATGAATTTGTTATTTGTCTCCTGTGTCTTGCAATCAATGCAAACATATTTATTTTGCATAAAGATCCGCAGTCTACTAATTACTTACACTGCGTCCGGTGCGTAGTCTTAGGGGTTAATTAATCCAGGCGATTAATCATCGATGATCACACCTAACCGAGAGAGCTTTCTCCGGGGGAAGAGGGTGGCTGGCCAACGCAACCACGGGCGGCGTGGCGCGGCGGTGGGGTACGTCGTCTCTCAATGCCAAGAATGCGCTTCGATCACCGTGACCTCGGCCGCACTTTCCGCAAGCGCAACCCCCGTGCGAGAAATTGCGATCTCACCTTCACTCGCCGGCAATGCCAGCCAACGACCTTGGCCTTGCCCGAATAAGACGCGGCCTTGGCGACCGATCGATGCGCGACCACCAGCCGGTGCAACTGCAACGGAGCAGGAGGGGAAAGGGGACTGGGGACTGGATCCGAACTGGTTCTCACGTGTTCCCCGTTTAGATGCATCGCGTGCGTCGTATCGCGGACGAATCGAGCGAACACATCCCCGAAATCGCGCCACGTGTCCCGTGATATCTGGTCCAAAATCCGTCCGATTTCACAGCGAGCACGATCGCTAGAGATTCGCGAAACTAGAGCTCCGCGTAATCCTCTGACTCACCGGCCCGGCCCGGCGCGGAGCGGCGAGTCATGAAATCATTGCAACTGCGTTGTCAGAATTCTATTAGGCTGTTAGATCGCTAGACAGCGGATCTTTACGCGAAATCAACATTTTCCAGCTGAGTCGCGACAAACCGGAGAGCGAAATAGAAAATTATCTTTCTTAAAGAATTCAACATTTATTCCAACCTAAAATAATTTCTTTACTTTTACTTTACAGACGCGATTCAAAGAAATCTTGAAGAAGATCCAAACTAGGATATCAAAACGTTGCTTTTGTTTGACAATTAGCAAAATTGCTTTATAATTCGTAATAAACGATCGAACCGTTGCGCCGCGAAAACATTAAAAAATTTATTAACAGCAAATACGATCGATAGAAGAGTTTTCCTTTTTATGGATATGAAAATGTTTAGCAATTTAACCAACATATTTAACAATGTAAACAATATTTTGAATAATGGTAGTGGTTAAAATGATTAATTGCTTGGAAATAATATAGCAGGATCTTTTTACTGTTTTAATTCACAGCTATTAATTTTTCTCATAAATGCATGAAATCCGTGGAAACGTAACTCCTTAGTAGCTGATCGCGAAGAGCATGCGCGCAGCTTCGTCTTCAATACCGGAAGATCGCGGTCTCTGGTTCACCGGGTTGCGTAACATTACGTCAGAGGCGAGATCAAGTAGTAATTTGCTTCCACCTCCGAACCTAACGGCGCGTGATTAGCGGAAAACCCCGAGAAAAAGAAAAACACGAAAAAGTTCCAGAGAACACGCGTGGCGCGCGGCGGCTATGGGACGCGACGTGATTGGCATATGCAGATCACATGGCGGCGCGGCGGCGGCGCCGATTGTTCGCTCGATCAACAAATTGCCGCGCGTTAAAACGTAACCGACCGGCCAAGAAGTTTATCGAGTGTCCTCTTCGAGTTAACGGATCGTTTAGTCTGGTAAACCTGATAGTAACGCCGCGTTAATTGGCCGTTCGCAGTAGGACAATTCGCGCGCGCTGCCGATACGGAGAATCTCAAATTGGATGCCTAAAGAAACTGACCGAGACACCTGATTCATTAAAGACGATCCCTTAGATCCGAGACCACTTTTCTTTCTGATCTTACGTTGACGGAAAAAATCCTCAAAATTGCGGAGAGGCTGTTTAACATTTTCGCGCGCATTAGTGTTTGTTTTCTGTTTCTCCCTAAATAAAGTAAACTCCATTAGTAGACAGCGGATTTGATGCATTCACGATGAAAATGTGATGGATGTGGAAAATTGAAAAAACTCGTCGCCATGTAAAAATCCTTGAAAATTGAAGATTGTCAAAAATTAAATGTGACAAATTGAATGAACTCTAAAAATCCATCCAAAAATCCTTAAAAATCGAAAGAACCCATCGCCACGCAAAAATCCTTAAAAATTGGTAAAATTTGCGTGGTACATTTTTTCCGAATGTTACCAAGCACCGGTGAACACACGGCACACACGTAAAAGAGGAGCGGCTGGCGCGCGCGCGCGCGCGCGCGGACATGAAGAGGGGCAACGCTCATCTGTCTCTCGTCTCCTCTCCTCGTTGCTCGTTGCTCGTTATAGGAAGGTTCCACGACGACCGACGCGACGGCGGGTGTCGGTGGCACAGAGTGCTCGACGTCGACGTCGACATCGTACAAGGACAAGGCCACGTGGTCACGGGCGGCTGGGGCGGACACGTCGCCGCGCCGCGCCACGCCGCGTCGTACGGTATAGATATATCGGCTAGCAGTCATGTTCTATCGCTGCCTCGAGTGCCTATAATCGGCACCGCTTACCACCGCTGACCTGTCCGCGAACCACGATGCACTATTCTCGAGCATCGCGACCGCGCGACGGGGATGAGAGCGACGAGCCTCTGTCACTTACACGCCTCGATACTTCCGATGGCTATCCGATACGCTCCGCAGCGGATTTTCGAGCCTGGTCAATCATTCCTCCGCTTTGACCGTCCTCCAGTATCCAAGATCAACCGCTGAAACGTTCGGGAATGTAGCCTCGTGTTTTACATGGTTTTGTACGCGAAAGAAATCATGACGAGGCAGCGCGGTTAAGGGTGCAATAAATTCTACACGATTTTATATAATACCTCGTGCAATACTGAATACTAAACCTACTTTAAAAAAAATAGTCGGTACGTGTTGCCTCATAAAAATAACAAGATTAAATTTATTTGAATGTTTTTGCGGTTCTCATACAGGTTCTGAACTCCAAATTCACCCTTTTCTAAAAGCATCTGCATAATTTCAATAATTGTGAAATATAAAACATCTGGACCCGGTGATTCGGCCGTAATTAGTAATTGGCTACGTATTTTGAATAATAATTAGACTGCGGATCTTTATGCAAAATAAAAAAGGTCTACGTCGATTCCAAGACACAGAGGGGTTACATAAAAATGTCTTTCTTGTTTTAATTATTTTATTCAACTGAAACTAATACGTTGATGTTAAAAAACTTTTTAAATATATGTCCACTGCTTTAAATTGTACGTAGCAATTTTTGTTATGAATGCATAAAATCCGCAGTCTAATAATAATACAGCAATTTTTAGCGGTGACTCTTCAAACACTCCAAACACCCCAATCTCTTTAAAAAACATGTAAACATAGAAAAATGATACTGCCTTCCCTCAAGCAACTTTGTCACCCCACCCCACCCGGGACAATGCTCTCATGGCAACCACGCCTCGCGGCCTGGTCTCACCAACACACCAACACATCAATCCGCCAAGCGCTATAGCGATCGCGTTCCGGCGTAGCTCTGTCTTCTTGCCCTCCGCGCGCACCTATTTCGTTCACGTCCCAAGGACCCCGGGACAAGGAACACGAAGATCATGCGACGCGTGGCCTTGACGGAGACGCACGTGTTCCCGTGTGCGACGAGCCGTGGCCTTGAAATTTGTACGGATCGACAGTTTCGGCGTGTCGTGAGCCGCGTGGATACCCGAGAACACCGCTATCCGTTGTCATAATCTCCGTTTACCGGACCCAGGATCACTGATAAAAATGCATTTCAGCTTATCCACCTTCTCTCCCCAGTTATGCGTCGAGGTAATTACAACAAACGTCGTGATCGTTCAGCTTGATCTCCACGCGAGCCACACAGACATCTAGATCGGATCTTAGATGTTCGTACTCTCTTGTACTTTGCTCGTAACGATGCGGCCGCGACAAAATTTCCACCGACAACGGTCTTTATTGGCTCTAGATTGATCGCGAAATCGTAAAGATCGCGTGTGTTACCCTAAGGCTGTACCGCGCGCATGGAAATGCGATAATGTGTTTTTTTTACGAGCCCGTGTCACGAACGCTTGCCGATGACAGCCGTAAACAGCCGTAAACAAGACCTTTTTTGGTCAATAATATATTTAAGCTACGCTGCTCGTTTAATTAGCGATTTAACGTGTTCTTTGTATCGGGAAAAATATTTTTTTCTGTTGTCGACAATTTAACACATTACCGACCGGCGGTTATTGCATAATTTTGAAAAATCTATGGTACATGGCTAAACACTTTTTAATGGAACCTTCAATAGCAACAGTAATTTTTATTGTGAACTAACAAGTTACCCTCAATAACGTTATCTAATAGTTTCATTTAAGATCGCAATGTAAAAGAAAATTTCTATGCTTTCTTTTGGCACAGCACTATTATTGAAAATCCTATTAATAGGCTTTCGGTAGGTAAAGTGTTAATTGTATCGACCTTTTTCCTTCAGGTATTGTTTCTTCGACGTCATCAATTCCTTTCGAAAACTACTGTAATATTTCTGGTTAACCAATGCTAAGATTTTCGTAGATTTTAATGTTTCTTCGTGATCGCTGCGGTTTCCATTGTTTCATGCATTCATTGCAAAACTGTAAGTATATTTGAATCGTGTAAAGATACAGTTCTATAGTTTTCGACTTACTAAAATTATGTAAAAATGAATAACAGCTCTCGTCTCTGATCAACTAAGAAGATGAGTTGCTCCGAGATCGTCGGACAGTGTCGACGTCAGCAAAGACATTTCCGAAGAGGATCATCTCGAGCGAACAACGGTCACGTGCGCTGCTGGAGGTGATCTTCCGATTTTCAACCAATCGGATCGCTCCAGCGAGCAGTTTCTGTACGCGCCTTGACCTTCGTGTCCTTAAAAACCGTCAAGAACACCTTGCTTTCCAGCGCTAATCGCGACCGAGAGCTCTCTCGCAGTCGAACGGACGCTTCAATCTTTTTGCCATGCGATCTCTGACGTAGCCGGCGCGATTACATAAACCTGGTCTGCCCTTGTCCTCTCTCAGAGTGATCGATCGGTCTCGCATTTTTCCGCCGGCGAGGCGGATTACCGCGACCGCACGCCTCTAAACGGATTCTTCGGCTGCCGCCGCGCCACGCCGCGCCGCGGCTGGGAGGAACGAGCTACCGTCAATCGTAGACACGCACGAGCCACAAACAAGCTTCTGTGTATCGCTCACTTAAATTTCCAATGTTTCGGACCCGGAAGTTAATTTCTCGAAGCGGAAGTCAGCTCGACAAACTAACGAGGAACGCTATTCAACTGATGATCACATTCTCAAAAATTCTTTTACATATACAACAGGGTGAGTCCGAAGATAACAGAACACTTACGTCTCCGTTACTTTTCGTTGTACGAAAAAACTTCTTAGGACAAAGTTACACTGTTTGAAGGGCCACATGTAACGGTGTAAGGGAAAACATTTCCGAGGTCATTTTTTTATCAGATTTCAAGGTCATCGATATTTTTTTAAATGGAATCAGGTATTTTTTAATACATCAATCGATGCAACTCGACATTCGTTATAAAAATGTACTAAACCATGTATGCCGAAAAGTTAGTAGTTCACGAGATATTTCAATTTAAATAACTCTAAAACGCCATTACTGTCGTACTAAGACGTTAGCGTTTACTTGCTAGTGTAAATTGAAGAGTTGAAGTTGAAGTTGAAGCGTTAATATTGAAATTGACGTTGAAATTGAAAAATTGAAATTGAAGAGTTGAAATTAACGAATTGAAATTGAAAAATTAAAGAGTTGAAATTGAAAAATTGACGTTGAAATTGAAGACGTGAAATTAACGAAATGAAATTGAAAAATTGAAGTTGAAATTAAAGTTGAAATGGAAAAATTGAAATTGAAAACAAAGTTGAAGAGTTGATATTGAAATTGAAGTTGAAATGGATAGATTGATGTTGAAATTGAAATGGAAGAGTTGAAATTAACAAATTGAAATTGAAATTAAAGTTGAAATGGAAAAATTGAAATTGAAAACAAAGTTGAAGAGTTGATATTGAAATTGAAGTTGAAATATTGAAAAAAGTTTTCTTTTCTTGAATACAATATGACACTGCTTTGTTTCTGTTTGTTTATGAGAAGTCGAAAGGTCGATCGCGTGTGGTAAAGTTAAAAGTGGGCACTGCCGTACACGTGTGAGTATGCGTACCGATGTGGTGCGTATCTCCGTTATCAACCGCTTGTACGCCGCGCGATATCGGCGTGATTCAGCGGACCGAGTTCAAGTACGGATTTAGAGCGTCAGATCTTAACCTCGAGCAACGTCACGTTCATTTGATTATCCTGGCCGCTTCGCGGAAACTTTATCCGCAGTCGCGCCGCGACCTTGACACCGGAGATGCGGTCTACACAGATCTCACCATCGCGATTATTGATGATGATCGTCGATCCTCTCGATTCCAAATTTTTATTCTGGCCTTTCGATTCTCTCCGAAACTCGGAACTAACGTCACCGTCCGAATTATGGATAAAATTGCCATCCTATCAGAGTTTATACGAGATTCAATTTATTTATACAAACTCGTAAAACGATAAAGATTGTAGGAGTTTTTTAAAAATCGATAGTATAACATTTTACTTCGTGATTCCTCCGTACTGAATTGTTATCGGTAAGACGATACAGCTCAGTTATACGGTTTACCGTAACCAGAAAAATGTTTACACGAAGCGAATTTGTTTACCGTAATTCGAAGACCGATCCGTGCCATGCGCCATTTAAATATCGCGTCGAATCCAGATCTCCGATAGGACGCGTTATCGCGACACACGATGTCGAGTGAAGATTTGGTTCGTCGTTCGATCATAACCTCGATCAACGCAATCGAGACGGCGCGTGTATGATCCTCGTGGCCGAGGTCGAGATGACCTCGAAAAATAGAGAGAGGGGGAGAGAGAGAACACGGTGATTTTTGAAGGATCCGAGTTGCGTTTGATACCGTTCGATCGGTATCGATCGATTCGGGGAAAAACGTTTCTCTTGTTCTTAACGATACGTACTTGTTGTTAGCTAAAACATACCCGTGCCGATAAATAAGCATTACCGATTATTATTGGCAAACTACCAGGAGTTTATCGACAGATAAAAAGAATTTTAGTGCCTCGTCATTGCTGTTTGAAATTTATGTCATGAATCTGCGCGTTGGAACGTTAGAACACACATCTCACGCTTCGTTTTCTTTCGTTATTATGTATTACTTTAAAATACGTTCGGAGATGAACATGTAATTCAAATTTAACAATCCGGATATATGTCCTTCCATTTAGAAAAAGTTTTATGACATTTTGTTCCATGATTCTTTGCGATTTCTCAGGTCGTAGAAACTCTGTTTTATGCAGCAGCAAAAAATTGAGTTATACGACTTTTTGCGACTTTATTTCAAGTGAAATTTGCACCGCATAAAAAGCGTTGAAAAAACGGATCTTTATGCATTTATGGCACCTGAAGATTTGCGAAAAAACAAGGGACACTACCGTTGAAAACCAGATTTTATTTGATTCCACCTCCCTAAAATTCGTCTAAAAACTCCCAAAACATTGCACGAATATCTGCAGTCCAGCAATAACATGAAAAACGAAATAACTTTCCGAACGACCTAATAGATTCTTTAGGTAAAAATTGCTACAGCAAATAGCTGTGTTTCTCAGCCTCCCACTGCAGCGTGAAGAAATTCCTCGGACTGCGAACTCAGCAGGGTTAAGCAAACCTCGGCTCGCATGAACGTGGTCGTCTCTCTTCAGGCTTCCACGAATCGGAAGCTCGCGACCGTCAAGGCCAGAGAATTTTCTTTTTTAACATGGTCCAGGATACCGTGCGTCTAGGTATTATGTCAGCATTATGTATAGACGGGCTGTTACATGTGTGCGTCAGCGGATGGTCCGATCTTTTCGAGCAGAAATCACGCCGAAGGTCGTGCATAGATCCGAGAAGCGAACCGTGCCGAACTCTTACAGAACCCGTACCGTACCGAATCGAATCGTCTCTCCGTTCGTCGTCCTTGCGACAGTTTTAGTTCTGTCGGGGAGTTTCGTTGCGAGGGAGGCGGCCAGCTTACGTGTTACTGTTACGCGGTTTAATCGCTCGATTCCCCGATGGCATGAGGCCACCGAGAGCGAAAAATTTACGTAAGCGAAGACGCCACCGCGTTGCGTCATCGACCGTCTCGAATGTAATTAAGGATCCCACGGATACACGCGGATATCCGCGGCCGTGGCGGTTAGCTGCTGCTGCTACGTGCTCTCTGCAACACGTACATCCCCTTCCGCGAATCTGCATAACCAAGCCTTACCAAGAAATAGGGTGACACCTGTTCAAGAAAATGTCTCTTTGAGAATGATCCACATAAGGATCGAAACGTCGAGAAGCATGTTGAATTAATTGCACATTTGCTGGTTTTCTATAAATGATCGAACCCTGCGCCGAAATCATAAAATTTATTATATATTTAATTTTCGATCGAGAAGAATTCACCTTTACTCTATGAAATCCTGCATTAATTGATTTGGCAGTTGTTCGCACGACGTCCCACGTATTTATTCCTTCGACAGTTTAGAAATGACTAGATTCTTCTGTACTGTAGAAATGGTTAAAAATCCAAATCTACGAGAAAACAGGTTCAATTTCATGCGAATCATGTAAAAATTCTTCTAGATTGAAAGATATGTCTCGATTTCGGAATTGCAAAGGGTTAATCATATGGAAAAATTTCCTGATCCTTCCACGCGATTTTCTCGGTATCGGAATTAGGGCTGTAACTTTTCCGAAGCTTCGAAAACTTCGAAGCTTCGAAGGATTCGAAGGAACGAAGGGAACTTCGAAGTCTTCCAAGTGCTCGAAATTTCAAAGTCTTCGAAACGTATGAAGTTGTAACTTATGAGTTCCATACCATGTCACGATTTTTGATAAATAAAAATATTAACTTTCAATCACCGGTGACAGACACTGAACTTTCCGTTCTGATTTTTCGTAATTAAATTAAATCTAAAAGAGTGCATTCTATTAATAAATTTCTGGATCATATCACGAATGTACTTAAAAAATAATACTTTGCAAACAAAATTTTAATGAGTTTTATTAAATTCGGTGAAATCGGATATCGCGGATTAAATGAAAAGAAAGGCAAGACAGGCTTGGCGCTTGACAAAACTTACGTATTCAGTAGGACTGTAACTTTCCTTCGAAGGTCGAAGATTTCGAAGCTTCGAAGCTTCGAACTTCGAAGCTTCGAAACTTCGAAACTTCGAAACTTCGGAACTTCGAAGTTTCTGAAATCGAAGCTTCGAAGCTTCGACATCTTCGACCTTCGAAGGAAAGTTACAGCCCTAATCGGAATCGCTTCCCGAATCAATTCTCCCGGCTTAAAGTATTCCAAACTCCAAAGCCTGAACGATCTGCGAACGCGGTAAACAAAAGAGTTTGTATTCGTATCTCGAATTCAAAGGTCGATTCACCGCGGCGTTCGACCACACCTGCACACATTCACTCACCTGCGAATTTCCATTGATCTGCACCGTATCGAACCTGTCTTACACGTGGCTTGCCTATACTACTTGCGACGCTCAATCCACTGATACAGCGATCTCGGCACATGCTCGCCGAGGTGCGACATTGTAAAAGAATAATCAAATCGGTCAGATTAATTTCTGATTAGTGAGCGTTCCGACGACCTCGAATTCCATTGTAAAAATTTTCCTGATCAAATAAGAGACTTGCTACCCCGCTACCGTATTAACCCGGCGTTAGTTAGGTGGGGTCTCACAGACCCCAGAGATTTTAGATTGATCGTAACATTGTAACAACGCGTGACAGTTGTTAAGTATTTTTGAATAATAAAAATTCAATTTGGTGGATCTGCGTTTTAAGCAATACCTAATCTTATATTTATGAAAAAGCTATTTATTTCTATAAAACAATTTTCGGGGGGGGGGGGGGGGTTTGTGAGACCCCACCTTACGATACATTTTCCCACCTTACCAACGTCGGGTTAACCTTCACTACCTATTTATTAACCTGAATGTGTTTTTGACGGGCCTACATTCAAAAAACATGATAAACACCTAATTAAGTTCATTTATACAACTGCTGTTAGGGAAATAGTGCACTTGGTGCCGTCTGTACTCGTAGGGCCGCCCTTTTGGGCCCTCCCCAAGGTTGGAGGACTCTTTTCGAGGTACCTAAATGATCGCGCTGTGCCTCTCAGATCGGTTGCGCCCGACGGAAGGTTAATAATAAAGTACAATTGCTTTTTGAGGAGCAAAGAAAATTGTGTAGAATTGTCTTGACGGACAGATGAGAGTTAAGGATTATTTTCGATGAGACAAAATTAAAAGTGAGGTTGAAATCGCGTTTTGCATACATAGCCGACATAGCCGATAATTATAACCGCAGAAAGAAGTCACGCATACGCGACGCCATGCGCTTCACCGGCCGCGGCCGTTAAATGCTCAAGATCAAACAACAATCTCGAACCACCGCGAAGCCGGAATACGGGTGTGACGTAAAACGGCCAGAAACTGTATATGTGACGTGACCTAACGTAGGACACAGACAAAAACGGGACGAGGCGTGGAAACCGAAGGAAACGGACGTCTGTTATGCTTCCGTGTGTGCACGCATCGAATATAAGAACGCGAGAAACAAGCATGATCGAGTGATTTTGTAATTTTGTATGTTTTCCTCCTAACTAGTCCAAACAAAGTCCCAAAGTTAAAAATTGTGTTCCCTCCATTTCTCTCTACACCCCCCTTATGAGCATTCATTGACTGGATCAACCTGTTCTCATAAAAATCACAAAAGATAATATAAATCTGCTCATAAAGACGGGGTCGGTCCAAGAGTGGCTTCTGGAAGCTACAATTCGACAGATTGTAATTCACAGAAATGTAGAACAGTATTAATTTTATGAATAAGAAGAGGAATTGTATGAAGTTCCTGTGAAACAAGAAAAACTTGTGAATAAATTCGAGTATTGGTACCGGTCGCACAAATCGTGCCGAATAAAGTATGCTTTATCTTGCTCCACCGACGGTCCGGGATGAAGAGATACTGGAGACCTTGTTCGATAAAAAAGAAACGGTTAAAGTCGATTTGTTATTCCCCGAGATGGTTAAGAGCGTGTGCGAAGACACGCGGCAGTTTTGGCAAAGCTATCGCGCCGCGTTATCAATGGTTTCGTTATTGTTTCTGCTATCAGGCAGAAACTGTGTCAACAGCCGAATCGGGAAATTCATATGCCTCGCGGTTGTGTCACAGGGTCTAATTTTATTCCGGACTCTATGTTTACTTCCAGACGGGGGGGGGGGGGAGATTGTTAATGAGTCTTGCTACGTCAACGGCTCTCGTAGATCATTGGCCAAGAATCGAACTTGCTGCCGCGCGTCCTGCACCCTTCAGCTTTTGGCAATTTGCGTGGTAAGAATCTGTAATTACTGTGGCGGTTGAGTTTAATTGATGCTTTGGAAGCTGATGAAAAGCTCAGTCCTTCTATCCCGATGACACAGTATGTATCGTTAATCACTGTAGTACAATTGAATCATTGATTAAAAATCAGGAGAAGCACCACAAAATAGTAGAAACATTACAAGAATTGAATTCTCACTCGAGTTCGCTGTAATCGAGGTAAAGCATTTTTCTGTTACATAAAGATCCGTATTTATGACGCTTCTAATAAAAATGGGTAAGTGGAGTTAAAAACAGTACTTATAAATATTCAAAGAAGTTTACAGACGTTGATGTATTATTTTCACCTTAGATTTCAATGTCAGA
This sequence comes from Lasioglossum baleicum, assembly GCF_051020765.1. Taxonomy (NCBI): domain Eukaryota; kingdom Metazoa; phylum Arthropoda; class Insecta; order Hymenoptera; family Halictidae; genus Lasioglossum; species Lasioglossum baleicum. Next base: position 2,876,696 of record NC_134940.1, on the reverse strand, counting down.
TTAGAATTGTCTGAGCAAAAACAACCGACTGACGATCAATTCAAATTTTTTTCTTTTCTTAACATCACGCGTAAAACAGAATTTTGAAATTCTTTTAATATTTTGACTGCTTTAAAATGCATCTCCCCATTTTTGTCATAAATGCATATAATCCGCCGTCTAGTACCAACTGATAAGCTAATTTTTTAAAATTTCCACTTGGACCATTTTCATGATTATGGGCACAGATCTGAAGAGACTCGCTAAAAATCAATTAGGAACGAACACCGAGGTTTCGGTCGCTCGATAAAAAGAAGAAGAAAGAGGCACAGGCGGCACGGAACGGTAGAAACAAAAGAGCTCGCGCATTATTACTCGCGAATATAAAAGGAAGGCTGACGTTTGAGCGGGAGTCGCGCTAATCGCTGGTAGTCCGACGCGACCGCAACCTCGGCGTCGTCCGATAACGAGGAAAGATTATGCCCAAGGACAAGGCCGCGCCGGCTCTGCCAGCGAACGAACGTTCGTTCGTTCCGTTCGCGAGACATTGCGACGAAATCGCGAACGCAAGATACACATGTTCCTGTACACGCGCGAAGACGGACGCGCTAGCGCGCGCGCTCGTGTTCACCGGCCTTGCGACGCCGCCAGAACTTGTCAACAAGAACAAACTGTCGGTCCCGCCACTACCACCCTTCGCAGAATGTATTTGACCGAGGAGATCGCGACCCGTTTGTCATCGTTCGACTGCCAATACAATTTTCCGATTTCAAAATAAAAATTAATTTTCTTTTACCTCGACTGCGCTCTATATAATTTTAAGTAGCTCCGAAATTGCTATCCTTTAATCATTTTGGGAGATTAACTTGTGCTTGGCAACTGAACAATTTTTTGTAAATTTTAATCCACTTACCAATTTTAAAATTGAAATGAAAATGAATTTTTTCTTTTACCTCGACTGTGGTCCCTATAATTTTAAGATGTTCTGAAATAGCTACCCTTTAATCATTTTGGGAGATTAACTTGTGCTTGGCAACTGAACAATTTTTTGTAAATTTTAATCCAGTTTCCAATTTTAAAATCGAAATGAAAATGAATTCTCTTTTATCTCGATAGTGCACTCTATAATTTTAAGATGCTCTGAAATAGCTACCCCTTAATCATTTTGGGAGATTAACTTGTGCTTGGCAACTGAACAATTTTTGTGAATTTTAATCCACTTTTCAATTTCAAAATGAAAATGAATTTTCTTTTACCTCGACTGAAATCGTTACCCCTTTACCATTCTAGGATATTAACTCGTTAATCCACTCTGAATTTTCTGATGAAGAATCGCTCCGAATAAATCTCTTCCTCGTTCAGAATATGAAAAATGTCCTAGTACTTTGTCGCACTCGGTAACTCTTGTTTCTTCGACGATACGCACGACGATAGTACGTTCTATTTTTAATACGCGAGTAAATCATTCGCGGACAATCGCGTCAACGATTTTGATTGAACACTTTCCGTCAGGGGTAGTAGTCCCCAGTTTATCTGGCGTTTCATTGTTCCCTTATCGCCGAAAGAATTCGATCTTGACTTTTCTCAGCCGACGTTTATGCTTCACGCTTTTTCTCGGATTCCGGGGGCATACATAGCCATCGTGTTTGTCATTGCCAACGACACTGGCGATGATAACGGGCCGACTTTCACGTTGATGTTGTTTTCGACCGGCGTTGCCTCTCGTAATCGATATTTTCGCGGTAATGTTTAGTCTTAATGCTCGTCGCTCTGTACTCTCGAGAGGAAAGTTCCGAGCGATCGTATGGTCGGTTTTCGGACGTCGATTTTGCCCCCGTGAGTTACGGTTGTTTGTCACTTTGCTAATTGGCTCTGCCTCTTTTAATCAGGAAACATTTCATTTAATTATTCGCATCAAATCTTGTTTGACACCTCGCATTTAGCAAGTTTTTCATAAAATTGTAATATAAATTGACTAAAAACTATCCAGGAAATCTGTTAGCCAACCAAGCCCGCGCATTAGATTACCATAATCCCCTAGATCGGTATTTATCAACAATTAAAATTAATATTCGATTTACAATGTACGATTGTTCGTTATCTCCACGATCCACCGAAAGGAAACATTATCTCATTGATGATGAAGTTGCATCATCAAATTAGCGTCATAAATTATTCCTCAGACTGCTACTATTGCTGCTCGTTAACCGACGTTCCCAACAATCCGCGTTCACTTGTTTTCATGAACGTCCGAACAGCTTAGATGAACTTTGTTGATGCTGTTGCGAAACAGCTTGGAAACATTGTCGTTGCTGTTGTTGACCACATGCCAGAGATGAGTGTGCATGTATGCGTCGTAGACTTGCACTTCTACTTCGTTTATCTTCGTAGCAATTGAACTTCTGTATACATACATTATACCGTGACGCTGGTAGAAAAATAAACAGTATTTTTTTAAATAAGACCTTCGAGCGACTATTACGTTGTTATTGAAATGAGCTTTTTAAGTGGCTGTTGTTACATTATGTAGTTCATACAATTATCTTGACGAGACACGTGGCATCGGAAATACCACTGATCGCGCACACTGTCGTACCATTTCGCGATTATGCCAATGGAATCACCGCGAACTTGAACCTCGACCCAACAAATTTCGGGTGGAACCGTTGCGACAGATCGAGGAGTATCGACGAGATAGTAAAATGCATTTCATTCGTGTGGTGCAACTTGTCCAGATTCTGGTACGTTACATTATTATTGTTCGAGAGATTTTTATGTGGAATTAAAATTTTTCAAGTTCTTCAAGAGAGATTCAATCATCGAGGGATCCTTTTTTCTCTCGAATACTGCGTCCTTGGAAAAATGGTCGATTCCTGGCATAAATCCTCGATTCTTCGTATCCTCTGTCTTGGATTTATTTCAGCAGAACATTTCTAATTTGACGAACACGTGAATTTTTTCAGATATTTTTATACAGGCTGTCCCGAATTTAAATGGCAAAACTTCAGGAGCGTGTAGGGGACTGACGAAACTAAGACGAAAAGTCTTTTAGAGATTTGCTTTTTGAGATTTGAAAAAAGAAACAAAACAAGTTTTCATTTTTGTACTTATTTATTTACATTTTATTTACGTTATCATCTATTTAATGTAGATACTGTTCAAGCATGACTTGATAAACTGCAGCTAAACATTGTTCTGGTGATATTTGGTGCACTGCATCTATGATTCGGTCTCTTAATTGCTCTCTTGAATTGATTGGCACCGAATAAACTTTCTGCTTCAAGGTTCCCCATACGAAAATAGATAGATGAAAACGTAAATAAAAAAATGTAAATAAATAAGTACAAAAGTGAAAACTTGTTTTGTTTCTTTTTTCACGATTTTCTCCAAAACGAAGCAAAAACGAGCAAATCTCTAAAAGGCTCTTTGTCTTAGTTTTTCGGTCCCCTACACGCTCCCGAAGTGTTGCCATTTAAATTCGGGACACCCTGTATATTGTCACGTAACAGTGGATAAATGGTAAAGTAACGAAAGAAGATGGTCGATTGTACCCGCACAAGAATTTACCAATTTTTATTCTGTGCTCATAATTATGAAATTCAATATGTACATTTTTTCGTAATTTGTATAAGATTTTTATCGGGTCACAAAAGGCAGTATTAAGAACAGTGAATAACTCCGCCGTTCCTCAATCTTCTGTACCGAAAAAAATGGAGAATAAAGTTAGGGGTTACGTTGATATCCCTGTAAAAATTCGGAATTTTTCACTTAGTAATTATCCTTGAAAAAAATTCTCGAAAACAGCATATCGTTAGACACTCAAGGTGGCCTACCTCCTAAACACTAAATCCATCGAAATTTAATTTTTTCGCTAGGGAAACCATAGCGTGCCAGTGCTCTTTGGAGCCACTGTGTTCGATTTCGAGCATTCGTCATCAGTTTCAGCGCCCATGAATAGGTCGTTCCCGGTTCCCGCCTCGTCTTTACGATCGTGACGATGATACATGCTGCGTCGGGTGCGGGGGTGGAAGAGGGATCCGCCGGGGCGTGGAACGGGAACGTCGCGACCTTGTGCGATTCCAACGATCCGACTAATAATAATACCAAATCGTTTCGCAAATACCGCAACACGCGTCTCCGAGTCTCTTCCACCTTCTTCTTCTTCTTCTTCCGTTTCTCTTCCGTCTATTTCCTCTTACGTGGCCGCCACCGCTCGATGATCGGTTTCCTCGCTTTGTTCCTCGGATAACGAATAAGTTCTTCCATAATTTATGGAGCACGAACGCGCGTGCCCCACGTGATTGATTAATGGAAAGAATTCGTGCGAATCTGTAGCGCAAACAATCGGAGAAGCACAACAGTGACTGGCTCCTCGTGAATGTTACGAGACCACCAGCTTTGTCGAGATTTCCCGAGATTTTGCTTCTGGCAAATACGCTAATGAGAATAAAACACCTCGGAATTTTCCACCGCAGCATTTTTATCCTCACACCTGTATTTCAAACTCATAATAATGACAATGTTATGATACACATATGTATATGTATTTACAAGATGGTCCAGCTAAACGTAGCCACCTAAATATCTTGAAAAAATTGAGAATATGAAATACAAAATTGTTGAAAAATTTGAAAAATTGAGAATGTCAACATATTGGGTTGGCAAGAAAGTAATTTCGGTATTTTGAGGTGAAGTAGAGAGACCAATTGTTTTATTCAAGCAATGAATTTTAATGAATGAGATATTTCCCCTTTCGTTCGATGATCATTTGCCAAAAAGAATAAATGAGAAAATATTTTATTGATTAAAGTTCATCGTTTGAATAAAGAAATTCGGTTTTATTTCACCTTAAAATACCGAAATTACTTTCTTGCCAACCCAATATGTATGATTCCGCCTCAATTAAGATCATCAAGGGAAGAAATAACATTCAATTAGTCTAGCGATGACGCAAAACAAAAACAAATGTTTTTAATGCAATTTTCTTTTATTTTCGGTCACTTCTCCGGAGTTTTCAGGGCATTGCTATTTTCTTTTCTTGTAAATGTATATATAATACTTCGACCACATTGTACAGCAGAGGTCAGTGGGTTAGATTAGATATTTAAAAAACAGTTGAATAATTGATGAGCAGAAATGTGCGCAAGCATTTTTAATTTGTTTACCTCTGCAGGTACATTTGAATACATTTAGAACGATAAACTCGATCGAGATGTGTACGACTCGTATCAAAAGTCGTAGCACACGCGAAGGTTAGGTCTAAAAATAAGGTTTGAAAATGAAGAATGAAGTTAATTGATTCGAGGTTATATTTCCAGAGGCGTCCGACGCGACGCTGAATATTCTCCGTTTGGTGAAACGCGAAACACACGGTTGCCGGAGAGGTTTTATCAAAACTTCTTTTATAATGTGTTTCCTTTTTATTCAGGAAGTTCGAGTTTATTTTGAAACATCTTTCGAGGTGAAGTACACACTAGGGAATATTTATACGCAAGTTCGAGGCCATTTGCATGCTTCTACGAACGCATTATACGCGCACTTTGCGATCGAACTTTCCCCTCGTTTTATTCTCCTGCCCGTCTGTGCATTCCCATCCGTTTCCACTTAACGCGCGTCAGAACCATTTTCTCTCCGGTTTGCTTATTTCACTTCAACACGTGTATCCGCTGCTCTTCCGTCCGCACTTTTCCGCCCTCTCCGCTCGAAAAGGTCATTTCGCTTTTGTTTTCATTTCTCTTGGTTTCCCCCCTTTTTGCACACACACACACCGGTTGGCAATTTTAAATCAATTTTAGTTATTCGACGAATGCTCGACGACATCTATTCGCAAGCGATATTACGATAATATTTACGGGTCTGAAATACCATCAGAACGGCGCAGCAGCATCGTTCTTTTCGAACAAAGGTTAGTTTACAAGAGACCACGGTAAGAATAATATACATATGCCGAAAAAAAACGGTTTCATTCCGTTCGAGCTTCTTCCCTGGCTGCACGTTGCTTTTGCGACGCCACGCACGTGCCGTTTCGTTAAGCATTTCGCTGTCCAAGGTCAGCGATAGCGATTTCGCTTCCTAGAACAAGAGGGGTATCGCTGATAACCGGCGAAGCTCGTTTCGAGATGCCGCGCCGGCTCGTGTGCCGGGGTGGCCACAAGTTCATCTTCTACTTTCTTATTCACCTTCTCGAGATGATCGAGCGGTCAAATCAGACGATCTCTCGCTACCAACGGATCCTATCTTTACAACGGCAATCGTTAAATTTGGAACGCTTCTATTGTTGTTAGTTCAGCGACCTCGGACGCCCTCGAGCGAACTGTCGTTTGATAGCGAGACTCGATCAGAGTGTCTTCACCTTGCTAGTCGAGTGTCCCGCCATTCAAACTATCAGTGCTTTCCTTGTTAGCAGACAGCGGATCTTCGTGCGAAAATCAATTTTCTATCTGAATCGCGACAACAAAAAGGTCTAGCACAATTTTTATTGATATTGTGTGGAAAACAATGGTTTCAGGTTGAAAGATAACCCCCTGTCGCTAATCCTTTGTATAATGTATCATTTTTTTTCTCGGTTGTTAATCAAGATATTCTGATAAAAAAAAAATGAAAATACTCGAACTTACCTCCTTCGTATCATACATTTTTTTCACCATTGCGATCAAATTATTAAGGGTAGAAAAAAATCATTTAATTTTTTAGGGGTGGGAATTGCAAGCAACCCTTCGAGTTACCACTACCAAAAAATTCAACAACAATGTTCTGTTGAATGTCTAACATTATAAAAAAGTTTCAAGATGGTCGGATTGGTGGAACATAGTTAAATATTGAAAAACAAATGAAATTACGGTATAAAACCATTGTTTTCCACACAATATCAATAAAAATTGTGGGTGGGGCCGCTGGACCAATCTTAGTCTGCTGGACTTAGTCTGTTTCTTTTAATATGTTCAATAGGTTAAGAATAATATTACAGTATATTTAACATTACAGTATAACAAATAGAAATTTATTAAATTACACCTACTCATTTTCGTCATAAATGTATCCAATCCGCATTCGAACGATTCTACCTTGACAATAAAGGATATTCATAAGACAGAGGAGTTTCTTCCATCTTCCAAGGAACGGAGAACAAATCGATCCAAACAATCTCCAAGCAACCGCTTCATTTTCCCCGTCTATTTATTCGTGCGTAAACGACACGCGCAATAAATTCGCTCAATAATAACCATTAATAAATATCATTGCATCTGCGAGGTAACGTTTCCTGGTGGAGCGAGGCGAACGCAGCCGCGAGTCCTTTACAGTTACTCGGCGCAGTTCGTTGCATCGTAACGGAACAGTTGGTGTTCCGGAAACGTTGCGAAGGATCCGGATCCGATCGCCATAATTGCACAGACGCCTCGCGTCGTGCTGGGAAAACACGAGACTGCATTCAGTTTCAGTTTTATTCGTACAAGCAACCGCGTGCGGAATCGCTGGAGCTCGGTTCTGCTTGATCAATAAAATTGTGATCCGTCGATCCACGATACACGGACCGTAATGGATTAAAGATAAAAGAAACAACCTACACGAAGCTGACTATTTCCTGTTCAAAATTGAAATCTGGCCATTTGTCAAGTAAAATTATATGATGTACAATTCTTTCGATAGACTTCTCGCGTGAACGATATTAATGCTTAACTCTACTTGAAAAAATTTGATTTCAATGTCTAAAATAATCCAATAGGTCCAGTTATGATCATTCAAATCTCCAGTGGCAGTCGGCGAAACCGTTCCACAAGATTCGCCGTTTGTTTATGCGCGGCGCGACTAACAGTACAGCGATTTTTGCGCGAGCATAATGGAGAGCCGGTCGACGAAAAAGGAGAAATCATGGGGTTTTTTTCGAGCTCCTCTACGGCCGCGGGTATCGCGTTTCAACCATTCGAAGCGAGCGGAACTATCGGTCGAACAATTTTCTGCGGGTCATCAGCATATTCATGAGGGCGCGATCGCGCGTAAACGTTTCCCACGTAAATCTCATTTCTTAATTGGCTCGCACCCGCGTTCTGTTCCCACTGCACTTGGACGCACGCATGCCTGAGACTCGACTTATCTTCGAGGTTAGGAGAAAAATGGCAACCGGCAGAGCCATTACTTTCTGCGCTGACCAACGACTCTAGCCAACGTAAACACTCGTAAGCCTGATCAATGGCGACTCCCGATATGCTGCTAAATACTGCTGATTATATATGGGCAGTAGAACGTAACGGTGGTGTTGAATCTGCATTCACTGTCGCGACAACGAACGCGAGCGGGAGGAATGCATTGTGGAATTTGAAAAGGCGGCGTTGTTCTCCAAAAACCGATTTTCGAAAGTTGCATTTACTTCTTCGAATGGTGGTTGATGTGTCGATTAGTTACATATTTTCTCTTATTTCTTTATTTGTCTTATTTCAGACGTTCAAGCGACGTCCAGTAGGGGACGTCGTTAAAACGGCGCGGCGCGTCGCGGCGACGCACTATGGGCCAAACCGACGAAATCTGTGTCAAAATCAAAGAACTTTCGATAGACATGAGATAGAGCGATGAAATTTTTTTTAAATGAAAGCTGAAACTGCAGAATATGGGATCATTATGGGGATTGTGGTACGAACGTTTTTTAACCTTGAAAGAATTCGTTAAACTTGCACAATTTCAAGAAAACTGTGGTTTTTCCAATACCACGCGCGGAAAATTTTTTTTTTTAACATGCGATACATCATTTGCCGTTGATTTTTTCTCCATAAAATGTCGATTTTTAAATGCTTGTTCCCATCACAATTTTCAATAAATCTCATTAATTTCATCGTTTTCGAGTGTCATGGACATTTAGGAAGCAATATATTAGGTGAAGTAACATTCAATAAACATCGATTTGGACAAGTTGCTTTTTTACCAAATGAACAGCTAGATCGAGTGCGTGGACCAGTGTGCGACGTGTGCTCTCTGGTTAGATTGCAATTTCGTGTGATGTTTACACCGTCGGCGAACAGTTGTTGACGGTCAGTATTAAAGAATTGCATGAGTCAGCGCGGCCGCGGGCTGCACTCGTGAAAATGCGTCTCAGAGTATGGTACACGTCCAGCGACCTTGAACTTCGTGTAGGTGACCCGGTCAGCCGGACACACCGCGAAGCCGGTCTTATCCGGTCGGCATATAAATTACGTTATTTTTGCCGCTTTCCGTTTCAGGCCGGTGTAAGACGATTACGTTGGAGCAACAGAGGCGGACAGAGGCGCCAGACGAATGTGAAAATAATTAATCGACGCGCGAACGACGACGCGGAGTTTACCGATCGCTAACAATCAAGCTTCCTCTCCCGGATAATCCTACAAGCATCCATATTCTTATATTTTGCGTTGCCTACCTAATTGGAAATACAGAACGTACGTGTGCGATACCCTTAATACACTTGTTCGTTTAATCGAGAAGCTCATTAATACCAGTTAATTAAACGCTGGAATATTCCAAGATGCCCGTGAGCTGTCAAAATTTCGCCGATCATCATCGGTGACACTGACTCGAGCCAAAAACATACTGTTAGTTTACAGTCCTTCGCGAAAGATTACATTATCAGTCTCCACTTTCTTTATCTAAAGAAGAACAGATGAAAACAAGCGCCCCAGTGATTGGGACCTGGTATACAACCAGTTCTATCTTAAATTTCGTCTCTTACGTATATCACGTTTCGACATGGGAACAAATATAATTTTGGAATCGGTATCTAAACATTTTGAAACATGTATTAAGTAATGAATCGAAAAGAAATTTTCTATTAAGAGGCCTGCCATTTCTAAAAAAAATTCGAAACCGGCAAAATGATGACTTAAACACCCCCTAATTTCACATAGACTACAACATATCTCATTTAGAACAAAATCGACGATCGTGCCTGCAAAAAGTGATCGATTTGGCATGGAATGACCCAGGCGTCTTTAAGACGTCGTGTGCTATCTGGGTACCATTAAGATTCGTAGTCGCATATGTGGATCAATTTATAAATAAATACAGTTGAGGTAACTATGGCAACTACTACGAATGAAACGATCAATGAACCTTTTTCGGAAACGATCGATCAAGAATGTAATCCGTCCAGCATAAAACGCCGTTTGCGTCATAAAATACCACGATCAGAAAACGGCCGTAGTTCGCGCGTGTCTGTCCCCGATAACGGGAAGACATCGGTTTGTTTTCGTTCCCGTCGAACGATCGAGAACGATCGTTCGAGGATCGCGACGTGCGTCCGGCCGATGCTTCATTCGCGAACGACAACGACAACCACGTCGCTAACGTATTGAAAATCACGTCGTAGCCGATAATAACCGTCGAATCAATCCCGGCGATCGATAAAAGGCTAAAAATATCGGCGTGGATCGCGAGACGGCCGCGTTTACGCGAGTCGGATATCATCGGCTCGGCGCGGCGCGGCACGGTGACACGCGGTGTCGGGGGGGACGTCCGGCACGGAATAACAGGAAATCGGACACTGGCGAGAGAGGAGGACGGTATCGGCGTTACCGAGACTTCAGTTTGGTAATTGCGACACCCGGCCAGACGATAAGGCGGACGACAGGTGATTACGAATATCGGGTGTCTTTACACATCCGTTGTTTGCGGTACAACATCCTCTCTTGTCTTCCTACCGCTTCGGGCGAGGAACGCCCGCCCCGTGTGGCAACCTAAGGACAATCGCAGTCGGACGGATTCCCCGCGGCTGTGGGAGAAAGAAAGTATCCGAGAGTTCATTGTCTCTTGCCTCCCCGACTCGCGGACTTCGGAATCTTTCGTTCTGCATTCAGCCAACAATTTTTCATCTATTAACTTTCTGGATAAAATATATTTCTTGCCGGACCCAGCATTCGGGCGTGGTTGCGCATTTTTATCAGGCATGCTCAACAATAACGTCATTAGAACTGTATTCACTTAAGAGGACTGGCTAAGCTAATGATACGAAAATTATTCTGGCTCGCTTACCATTACAGTGTTAATGTTCAAACAATAATTTGCGGTAGAAGACACCCTTAAGTACACTTTAGTGTCTTCTAAATAGAAATCACATACTTCGGAATGATTTATCGTTTACAAAATTGCATTTTGCTATTTTACAGTTTTCTTAAATTAAAATCGACAATCGGCAATATACTTACATTTCTTACGAGTAGTTAATTTTACTACGCTGTACTGCAGGCAATTAGAATTATTTACTCTTAACACACAGTAGGACTATGTGTAAATAAGTTTCATGTTGATACTTTTTGCTGAATTTGAGCGAATCATTGCAGGGGGGCGTGAACAACCCTAATTCCCGGCGCACGACATCATCGTAACGATTATTATCGGCTGGTTTCTCGCCGGGCAGAAAATGGGGCGACGTATTTTCCGCGATCGAGCAAGATAGGGTTAACCGAGCCGTGACTATCGGACACGTGTCCGCGAATCACGAGAGCCCGGGGTTCACAGGGCTGGCACGGCGCGTGTGTCCAGAAGCTTCTGCGACTTCGGCGTCGCGTCGGGTAAGAAAGGATTGACCTCGATGCCGGACCCCGAGTAATCGCCATCGTCGTCGTCGTCGTCATCTCCTTTGGATCCGAGAACGAACTTTTTCAGCAGCGGTGCAGAGAGTTCGGGGCAGAGGAGTTATACGGAGGAGAGATGGGCTGTGTCAACGGCCTGGCCACTATTCAGCGCAAGTGCGCTCGATGGTCAGCCGCTGGCGCAGGCGTCGCGACGAGAGAGTGCCAGAGGTCGTTGCCTCTCTCGTCGTCGTCGAGTCTCTTCTTCGTGTCCCCTTCGACGCGCTCGTTCCTCTTCTCTCCTCTTCTCTTCTTTCTCCTCCTCCACGCCCGACCCCTTCCCACACCCCTCCCTCCCATCCCCTCGCTCGACTGGATAACGTATTGTTTCGCGTTCTTTCTTACAGAGTGGCGTGTTTTGTTTTAACCCCTGCCACGTCTGCCTGAACTTGACGCCGCTCCGCCCGGTCGCCGCGCGCCGTGGACTCTCGTGTCCTTGGGCGCGATGACATTGTCTTCTTCGGTGGACGATCGAGAGACCCTTAGGATTATTCACTGTACCGAATTTAGTCAATTGTCACGAAACGCATTTTTGCTATTTTCTTTAGCTGATAAGTTGGAGGATGTTGCGCGAGCTTGTGGAATAGCAGAAACTGCCAACGTACCATTTTCTATGCAATTCAATCCTTTTAATCCTTAGAAGTCGAAAGTTGCTGCACCATTATTCACAATATTGTTCACATTATTAAATATGTTGGTGTCTAGTCAATTACTACATACACGTTTAAGTATTATACGAGGTGTTATATCAATTTCATATCCATAAAATGGGAACAATCGTTTGCAATGATTTAATTCTTGAGTTAAAATAGCTCCGACTGCAAAGGGTTAACATCGAGTAATAACGAAAAATAGACACGGTATTAATTATTTAACACATTACCGACCGGTGATTATTGCATAATTTTAAAAAATCTATGGTTCATAGCTAAATACTTCTTAATGGAACCTTCAACAGTGACAGCAATTTCCATTCTGAACTAACAAGTCACCCTCAATAACGTTATCTAATTTTCCTTCATTTAAGATTGTAATGTAAAAGAAAATTTCTATGTTTTCTTTCGGTACAGCACAATTATTGAAAATCCTATGAATAGGCTTTCGGTAGGTAAAGTGTTAAGAGCGAGAATATTATGCAGAGATCAATGGAAAATACGAGTTGGCACAAAAAAGTGAAATCGTCAAATTCGTATTCCTCGGGTTCATTCCCAAAATTGCTAGGAAGAAATGTCTAATTTTCGACTGCAAAGGGTTAACGCGTATTCCAGTCGTTCGAACCGGATCGAAAAAAGTTATTCTATTCTGAGGATTACACTTTTTCGAGAGACTATAGGTCAGCGATTATGAATAAATCTAAACGTTTAATTAATGCGTGAAAAGATCTGGTCGGAACGAGCGGGGCGATGCGTTAACCGGGTCCACAAGGAAGAGGGAAGAGCGAAAGGGGCTGAAGAGAGGAGAGAGAATCAGAGAGAGAGAGAGAGAGAGAGAGAGAGAGAGAGAGAGAGAGAGAGAGGAGAAGGCGCATCGGGCGCCGTGGCAACGACCTCTGCTACACTCGCGTTTTTCTCGACGAGCGGGTTACGTGGATACGAGACTTTTTCCTTGCGCTATTCCAATGCTCACGGATAATAACGTGAACGTGAGAATTGCGTCATCGGCTCGAGCACGAGCCGCTGGACAACTACCTTTCGGAACGTGTCTTTAGTTGTTCCTACCGTGGCAAATACCGTCTGCTATTAAACGTGTTAATTTAATGACTTGTTCACTGATTTCTCTCTTCCCAGTTGTACACGCGCTCGCGATAAACGCTTGGTAATTTTATGACCGCGCGAAAGACGTAATATTCGGGAAATTTTCTTGATTTTAATCCAGCACTGCGTACGAGATGTTGAAGAGATCGCAGTCTCACCAGTGTCTCGATCGATGCGTCATCGATCCCGGCGGCTAATTCGGATCAGCGATCGTTGGTCACGGGTCAAAGGTTCGATGGTCCTGTGAACGCGGCATAATGGTCTCGGTAGCGGGCGTCTGGCGAGTCAGTGCTCGACACAGGCGCAAATGTGACCTAATACGGGGGCAGTCACCTCCGCCTCGCTCCATAGTGCCACGATCGCGAGAGGGTTCTATTTGTATCTCGTTACTTCCGAACGACCGTTTAGACGACACCAGAGAACGATCTATCGCGCGGTCGAATCTCGAGCCGTTTTGCTTTCGATTCTATCTATTATTGTACGGTCAACCACGGTTATATTACTGCTCGTTAGGCTAGACGCGAGACCCTGTGGCGGTATTAACCCTTTGCCGCGGTCAATTCTGCGACGAAGTCTCCTGAAAACCGGAAGTGGTAATTATCGGCTGACTGAAATGGTTTATTAAAATTATGCATCTTTTAACCCTCGTACCATTCCCCAGAATATTTCACCCGTTTTTGTCTTACACTTCAAGTCAATCGTTTTACAGTATATGCAGGAAACGTGAATGAATGAATTTACACCTGGTAAAACAAATAAGGTATGTATTAACCCTTTGCACTCGAAGCAATTTAATATCAAGATATTTGTTTCAAGCCAGATCATTTTTGTTCCATGTAATCTTTTTCACATTCTGCACATCAAATTGAACCTGTTTTCTTATGCATATAACAGTTGAGCTTTTTACAATTTATAGAATACAGACAAATTTAATGATGATAAAACTGTTCGGAATAATGGTGTGGCAATTTTCAGTGGCGCCTCAGACTCGCCATTCGAGTGCGAAGGGTTAATAGTTCTGAAGAAATTCGTAAAACAGATTCGACAATAGAGTTAGGGTATATCGTTAAGCTAGCAGACCGTGTCCAACGAAACGCGTGTGCACGTATGTACAACTAGTTTGGCTTGTAGCAAAGGCACGAAAATGGACCGCGTGATAGACGCGTTCGAATCAGGTCAGCCGTAAGTAGATCGTGTGCGTTGGTAGTGGGATCCTCGTCAATTTTCAGGCGATCAGCGCGAGCGCCCGCGGCATTCGATACACTTGTGGCTTCAATTAACGTGGATAGGTAAAGAGGCTATATGTATCGTGGAAGTCGTTCGTGGCACGATTTAGATATCACGTGATTTTTGCCCAGACCTATTTGCCGATTGAACCGCGACGAGCACTCGCAATTATACGGTCTGCCGTTCGAAAACGAGTTGGCGGTTCGTTCACCGCACGCTCTATGGCCCTCTATTTCCTCTACGAGGGCCTCTCCCTTTCCCCCACCCTCGCCTGGAGTACTTAACATACTGCTCTCGATACATTTTTAGGCGTGCTCGCGAACGTATTTTATTACGAGGACAAGGGGCGTTTTTCCGTGGGAGTTGCCACGGCTTCTCCCATTAGCCGAACCACTGTCGCGACTTTTTATCCCTTTGATCTGCCATGCGATCTCTCGAACATTCGGCAACGAAATTTCATTGGCCATTTGCAGTCGGAGCCATTTCAACAGACTGCGGATTTAACCTGTAAGAACATCTGCAATTTTTGTCAGAATCATTGTTGTCAAACGATATGTTGTAGGACATTCGATGATCTAATTACTAAAATCATTTATGTAATCACAAATGTACACGGTGACTCTGCGCTACGATCTACTGTCTGACGAGTGCATTGATGCAACAGCGACAGACACAATGAAATAATTATTACCTAACCGGAACGCCAAGATTTGTCATCGCGGTTACAAAAGAACCGGCGGCTATATAGATGGAGCAAAGATATCATTATTTTGTAACGTTATCTAAGAGATATTTAACTCGCGCGCCTCTACGAAAGTAGTTGCGCAAAAGGTACATTCTCTAAAATAAAACTACGAAATTAAGACATTTTTCAAGAATCGGAAACTGTTCCGGTAAGTTCCACTGTGTACATCGAAAGGTTGAGAATTTCGTAACAAAAAAAAAGTGCTCGCGTACGTCGAATCTGCGTGAACGCAGCACGCAGAAGTTCGACGACTGAAAAAATGAAATGATTGCAATAGGAATAGAATTTTCACTTTCCCGTTTCGGTTTTCATAAATCCAAGAGGCCAGGATTTCTTGCATGCGCGACGGCACGTGGCGAGAGCTACGAAATGCATCACCGTAGCATACCGTAACTGCATACGCGAGACTCACGGAGTTCCTCGCTCGAAATCCGCGGACAATCCGCCGGTCGTTGCACCCGTGCACCGCCGTACACATTCTCGACGGTTCGCCAGCCGCCCGGTCGCTGCTGCTCACTCTCTTTTCCTCTCTTCTCTCTCTTCTCTATCCTCTTTCTCTCTTCGGAGCGTTATCTCGACCGCCCCTCGAGCTCCCCGAGCGTCGCGCGTCGTCGCCCGTAATTATTTATTCTGTTGCCCATTTTTCTCGACTCGTGCGCATTCTTAATCCGTCTAATTGCACCATCCGCACACACACCCCCTCGCCCCGGCACGCGCCACCCGTAAATCCAGGACGAGCGTAAATTCACGTTTACGCGCTCGTTACCGAGCTCTCGACCCGCGCACTTTTTCACTTTTTCCAGAGCAACAACGTCTCTCTGTCGGATTTCTCTTTTCTCGCTCCGTTTTGACACTTGTCTTCTACACCGCATCGTCCAAACGGATTCGACTCGAAATGAACGCTCCGGGGATGCGCACCCTGCAGCCACCCCCCTTTCTCTGACGTCTTATTTGAAAATATTTTGTATTCCTCACCGGACTCGTGGTTTTCACGATTTTCCTTCTGGGTGTCTTTGAATGTACTCGGGATCGTTTCAACCCTTCATTAGATTCTTTAAATGTTAAAACCACCCGACGGTAAGACCAATGTGATTATTTTCCAGCTGAATTGCAACGAACTGGAGTGAAATAAACGTTTATTTTCTTTCTTAATAAGTTTAATAGGTTGGAAAGAATGTGACAGTATTTTAAAATTCTTCTAATGCTTTTACTGTTTTAGATTACTATTTATTTTTCTCACGAATCTTCATCATGAATCTTCGTCACCCTTTACAATCGTTGGTGGCCGGCCAAACAGAAAATCATCGTGACTTGTCTAAAATAAAAGTCGCAGCGAAGGATAAAACTGGCATAAAGAGTTAGAACGGAATGGTATTCGAAGCGGCGTCGTTCTCGTTCTCCGTGCAGGAATTAGGCGGGTCAGCCGGTCGCTGGAATTTTTCTATTCGCTTGTCCCGCAAGAATAGCTGTCGCGAAAAGAGAGAGAGAGAGAGAGAGAGAGAGAGAGAGAGAGAAGAGGGTTAATAGATGCAGTTTCTCGCGAGCCTAGTGGTATCGTCGAGAGTAATCGCACGCCGACATTTCGTTGGCCGAGTAAAGTAAAGTCGGCTCGCGAGATTCGAACGCGAGCGAAACCGTGTCGGTCGTTGAACCAGGCCGCTCCACGATGTAAACTACGCCTCGGTATCGACGCTTCACGGTGAGAGTCCTCTATGAATTTCATCCGACGCTCGGCTTAAAACCGCTTGCCGGTCTGTTTGCTCCTCTTCCGTATTTGTGGAGAAAAAGAGAGAGAGAGAGAGAGAAAATGTTGCAACCGAGCACCACGAATCTGGTTCACGTTGCGCGACTCTTTTACTCTTACGCTTCTTTCCTTTCTTCCGGTCGAAATGATTTTCAAGCCGGCGAGAGTTTCCAGTTCGAATACGAAACGCGCCTCTTCGAATCCCCTTTTACAGGCTGCTGTCGTTCCATCGTTGCTCAATTAAAGGAGCCCGTGTTTCCAGAAAATGGTACTTCCTTCAAGGTTGCGCATGCAATTCATTGTTACCGGATTCGATTGTTTTAGACGTGTACACTTCTCCCCCATCCGGGTAGTAATAAATTTCTCTTATATCGGAATATATTCTATTTTATTCTGGGCGAGTTTCGTTGAATTTTTAATAGAGAATTGCATGTTCTCTTCGAGAGTCTCATAATATCAGTATGATTTTTAGTGGCACTTTGAACCACTTCCAGTACATTAAGGAATCAG
Source organism: Lasioglossum baleicum (assembly GCF_051020765.1). NCBI lineage: Eukaryota > Metazoa > Arthropoda > Insecta > Hymenoptera > Halictidae > Lasioglossum > Lasioglossum baleicum. The sequence goes on along the minus strand of NC_134940.1, from coordinate 2,859,146 downwards.
ATTTCTCTTGGTCGCAAACGCACCCCGTCAATGCGAGTTCGTTCGGATATATTTATTTGCGATTCATCTGTGTGACCAGACATGAAAAACCTTCATTTTCGAAATAGATTCTCCATAACCCGTGATCCCGTCTCGAAACGGAGCAGAAAAGCGGCCAGAGTGTTCTCGGGCAACAGAGAACGTTTCGAGATGACGAAAATATACCAGTTAAGGAGCGCGGTCAACGACCTCGTCGTCGGCTTCTCTTCCTATGCCGCGGCGACGTAACGCCGCGCCGCCGCCGCGCCGCGCCGTCGCGTGTTTCCTGGAACCGAGGCCGATTAATTACACCACGGACTATTCCATAAATTAGGCCACCTTATCCCCGATAACACCATTTCCTTGTCCTGTAAATCGAGTCGCAGCTCGCAGGCCAAAGCACTCGCCGAATCCGAGTTTACATCTACTTGCGATCTTCGAGTAATAGCTTTCAGATAATTATGGGAAATTTACGCTTTTTATTAATCATGCAAAAATGTTTGTTACCCACACAATGATCAATCATGTTTCCATTGTATTATTACTAGACTGCGGATTTTATGCGTTTATGACAAGAATGGACACGTACAATTTAAAGCAGTGGACAAATTAAGAAGATTTAAGGACATCAGTGTATTAATTTCAGCTTGATACAATTTTTCTTTGGCTCCTGTGTCCTGCAGTCAATGCAAACATTTTTTATTTTGCATAAAGATACGCAGTCTAATTATTACCACATCGCATTTTTGTTTCGCAGGAATGATTTTGTCACGGTAAAAATACATTTTCATGAGAAGCCTGAATGATCCGAACGCCACGAATGATTCACGCATCTCGATGGCTCCGATTTACGCAGGAATCATTTGCTATACGAGGAACACGGTGGCTTGAAAAATCACGTCGATTATTCTAGTTTTAAATATCCAAGGCCGCTGGGAGTGTTTCTAAGCAGAACGTCGAGGCGTTAGGTGAATCATCCAATATTTGTGGAGATTTTACTTTCGTAGGAAACGCGACGCAAGGCCAAAAAGCCCCGTTGACATTCTGTTGGAAACACGAAATTCATCATGTCAGATACACAAAGGTTAAATTGAATTTAAAACAGAATGAATTAGAAGGTAACGTATTTCCTCACTATTTTATTTCGACTCCGCCATTCCCCCATTTATTATTCATGACCCTTGTCTATAGTTGACGAACATGGGGTTCAGCCCAGGTTATTGAACCGATTTGAATACGCGTGACCCTCGAAAATTAGGCACCATGGGGATATGATGGCTATCGAGTTACACTTCCTCCATCGGTCCGTGTCCGTTATCCCTTTTCCCACTTTTTCCGATTCGAGGTCATGGGTGCTGCTTGACCTTGAATACTCCACGTCGAGCGTCGCGTCGATTCGATTATGGTTGTTATTCTTATTCATTGGCCGGCCCAAGAGAAAACGCGAATTTCAATCATAAATAACTACCAACTCTCGCTTTTATTAACCTTCTTTCCGCGCATGGGGTGTAAATGTACCCCGGGCTGACGAAAACGAAAATAAGAAATTGACGAATGGACGAATTTCCAAAAATTTTCTAGGAATGCTATCTGTGACATGTTTCAAACTTTCTAACACTTTACCTACCGGAAGCCTATTAATAGGATTTTCAAGAATTGTGCTGTACCAAAAGAAAACATAGAAATCTTCTGTTACATTGCAATCTTAAGTGAAACTATTAGATGACGTTATTGAGGGCGACTTGTCAGGTCACAATGAAAATTGCCGTTGCTATTGAAGGTTCCATTAAAAAGTGTTTAGCCATGTACCAAATATTTTTCAAAATTATGCAATAATCACCGGTCTCTCTAGCGACTCTTTAGCGGAACTGGAAGATGAACGATTTTACACGATTCATTTATCCTGTTTTGCCAACACCAATCGTGTAGGGATATTCCATTCGATCCAATATCTGAAATGGGTTTAACCCAAATTTAGTGTACATTGTGTTCGACGTGTCAGCTGTTTGATCAATGACGGTGGCACGCCTATATCTTCGCAGTCGATGGAAAGAGTAACAATGGATTGACAGGATCCGAGCAGGTCATCGGACTCTTTTGTCGTTGCTCGAATTTGACGTGCACCGAGACGGTTGCTCCTTGACTGGTCTGTGTTGTTCTGTGTGAACGTGAAATGCAAATGGCTAGCCCACTTTTGTGCGCTGGGTTCAACGATCTCTTTCATTTGTGCCCGACCGAACAGCGGCATGGCGGCTGACGCGTGTCGAAGGTGAAGCACGTTACATTTCACTATTGGTTTCAACAATTCCCACGAAATCCACGTTCAACTTGTTCAAAATTCTCGACCCGACATGTTTTCTTTTCAGATGTTGGAAGGTTTATACGCGAATTATAACTCTCTTCACAAAATTTTGGAGGAGTTCTATTTCGTATCTAGCTCACTCTGTAATCGAGAACCTACCAGAAAGATCGCTGCCATTTTACGTTAACAAATTGAATAATAAGAATTACCTTTTTGGAAACATCGTCGTTTCGAAGTTCCGTCGCTATCTGCAGCGCTAAAAGCGATCGCTTGCAAATTATACAAGCGTTAAGATATTTAGTTGAATTTAAGTTGAGCCGGCGCCGAAATAGCAGCTGCAGAGACTTCGAAGAGGAATACTCTCTATTCGTGTCTGAAACTAATACGAATTCGAAAGCGAGTTCTAAATTTACGAGAAACGCAAATATCACTGTCGCGATGTTATTGCACCTTTATCGGAGTTCACCGACTTCTTATCGACTAAATATTAACAGCCGCAGACCAATCCGGCCTGCTTTATCAATTCCATGTTCCGCTACGAATTAAGCTTCTAATTTCGAGCAAGAGACACTCGTCGTCGAGGCTGTCCTCTTATTTTTATCAAAATGTAGCGGGGTGAATCACCTCGGGTTGACCTACCGTGACTCCTAAGTAATACGAACACAAAGTTGGTGAAAAACACACATTGCCCGATATGCTTTTGTTACTCGCTGTGCCTTCGTGGTCAACGCATAAATATATATACTTTCTTGCACTGTTTAAGTCGCATTCGTGATTCGTGAATTAAAACTGACATTCAATTAGGAAAATAATATTATGTATAAGCAGAGGTCAGACCTGAATTTATCATTTTATTATTTATCACTCGTGGAGTAATCGGATACATATTAACCCACAGAGGTCACGACTGATCCGACAGATACACGCGAAATCCTTCCATAAATATTTGTAAACAACATCATTCCAAGAAAGAGATACCTTCACGATACACATCTAGAACGGCTGATCTTTCAAAATATTTTCGTGAACGTTGCGCAATAATATAATGTTTGAATATGCAAGAACTGTCTCTCTTAAAACAATATTGCAGCACATAATTCTCTGCTGCCAGGCATTTCTGCAGATACAGCAAATTAGTAGGTGCAATTAGCGTAAGATGAACAGATTAATCGGACAGATTTGTTTCCCAGCGACCTGATAGAATTTTTTCAGGAGCTCGATCTAAAGGGTGAAGAGATCACGAAGGAAATCGCGACTCGCCGGGTAAATACGCAGGGATTGTTCTCGTTGGCCGCTTATCGGGCGTAGATACGAAAGCGGCATCGGGTCAGCCGCGCGAGAGACCGTAAATATGTGGCAATAAATTGTTTATTTAATAATCGTGGAATTGGACACAGCCGTGTGTGACCCGTGTTCCGATACTCGTGTCGGAACAATGATACACCGGGATGGGAGGAGCAGCGGTAAACCGCGAAGGGCGAAATCGCTCAACGAGCGGACGTTCACCCGGCGTTCTTGAACTTTCAGGGTCGCTTACTCGCCTTTGCCTGAGCGACTCGAGAGAGCTCGGTCTTATCGTTTTAGCGAAACGCCCGATAGAATTACGCCCTCGGCATTATCTCTCCACTTTTAAGTATCATCACGGCCGGCTCGTGTCCGTGTCCGTGTGCAACAACGTGACGAGTAAGGTAAATGTTTATCGGACCTTGCAGAGACGCTCCTACGCTTTCGACGTTGTCCAATTAACGGCCTTCGCCGGCCACCTCATCGGAAAAACTCCAAACTTGCCATTCCTCTTCGTAATTATATTGCGCAACCCCTTTGATCATCCTAGTGCTCGTCCCTTACGAGCGCAATTCATTTTTTAAATAAAGATTCAGGCTACTGACAATGTAATTATATTGTTCGACCCCTTTGATTATCCTACTGCTCATCGCTTACAATGGGAACTCGGTTTTTGAACAACGATTTATTTGAAAAAGGATATTCTTTCTAAATAGGAAAATAAATATTCGAATCCAAACGATTTATCAATGTTGGAACCAAAAACATTCTTTAACACATCTCTTTGTACTTATGAAAAAGGGATGAGGAGTAAGAATAATGATTTCAACGGAGAACAATGATCTTTCGAAGACGTCCAGAGATGAAATTTCGACTGTTACGTGTCAGCGAGTCTCGATAATTGCGTCGATTACGATTCGTCGCACGATCCGGACAGCGAACGATGCCCTGCGTACAGAGAACGGCTGCCGGTTGCTGGCACGAAAGCATATATACTATATTTTTTCTCCTTTTTCTGTTGATGAGACTACAAGTCATCGCCCTTGATCTAACAGTACGCCATGGACGCTCCATTACACGAGGCTGAAGGGGACGAGGAACGACCGCGGCCGAACGAACACTCGAAATTCGCGATATCATTATCCCCGGTGTCGTTATTCCCGATAAAATCTGACCTAGATGCGGTTCACTGAACTCTCCGCGAACGTGTAATCTCTATTGTCGCGCCGATGACGACGCCGGTTCGATATTATCTAACGTTTTCGATACCAGCGACGGTTCTGGAGGACCTTTTACCACGATCGCTTCCCCTCCCTCTTATTCTTTGATTCGACCAATTTTTCACGGCTATCGATGTTACGAATCAGCTACGTTTTATCGAATTTAACCCTACGATGCTCGAATGATGAGGCAACCCATAGGCAACGCTGTTTATTGTACAAATTGCTTAAAAATTGAATCTAGCAAATAACTGAGTGACTAATTGTAAGTTAAGTCGTACGTTACCTTATGCGACTAACCAATATTTTCTACAATATTCAATGATGTTACACCGTCTATAGTTCGAATACATATTTTTCTAATTCGAACGTAAACGTCTAGAATAATTTTGCTATTTGTCAACAGAAATCTTAAAGGAATTTTAAAAAGAATTAGTGAACGGGTACCTAGGCTAACACCACCTACCGTGCACTGGAACCCGTTCAAATGTTTCAGCTTACAAAATAACTCTGTTTAGTTCGATTTCGTGCAATTTGATGACAATCTGTGCTTGGATAAAGAAATGTATCGAATCAATTTCCATGTGAGCAGCTTCGAGCAAAGAGCAAAGAGAAAATGAAAGAGAAGAGGATAAAATGAAGAAGAGGTTGCACAAAACCCTACAAAAGAAAATCCCAAACATAAGCAGAGGAATATTGTTGTCCCGAGGCCCGAAGCACGTTCGAAAACGGTACCAGGCGTCTATGACTGGTAGAGCCACGTCGATCTAAGGCCGGCAACGGGATAATTACGTAATTTCTAGAATCCCCGGGTAGTTCTCCAGCACTCTCCGGGGTACGGAATCTGGAGCAATGACCTTCGAATTCGGCCCGGTCGACGGGGTTCGTGAACCCTGAAAAGAGCTGCCAGACCACGGGATAGATGGTACAGTTATGCTGTCTTCCTCCACCTGCTTCCTCCTCCTCGTTCTCCTCCTCCTTGTTCTCTCTCTCCCTCTCTCTCTTTCCCTGAACCTTCCTCTCTCGTTCTAGCACGTTCCCTCTCTCCGTTGCTCCACAGACTCGCCAGTTTTCTTCCTTCTCGTTCAACAATGAGTTCGCGCACGCCTGCACTCCCGCGCCGTTGGCCGTTGCCGAAGGAAATACCGTATGGTCACCTCGTCACCGAGGAGAAGAGGAAATCCCTCCGGTTCGACGACCTGACAAAAGGCGACTCCGATCGCCTGGAAATGGATGACTCGCCGGAACGGGCCCGATCGATCCGGGAAAAGTCCTTTCCTTTTCTTTTATTCGATTAGCCGCGGAGGTCGCTGCACCGTGGCCCTCGCGGAAAGATCGATACTCGGGGAGCTGGCAGCCTCGATGACCGACACACTCTGGAAATCAGCGATCCACCTCAGTTTTCCGAACAAACACAGAAAATTTATTCGTGCTCGATGCATTGTTGATCTTTTCCCTAGCAACATAAACGGAAGAGAATCGTGGAGTCTAATCAAGTTGGCAGATAGTAAATAAGTCGCAATTTTCATTGTCCACGATATCAGGTGACACGTCTCGGAAAACATAGTTTTCTTTATGCAACAGTTTCCACGGTCTACTTTTCAATGTTCTATGAATCAATTCATGGGCTCGTTTAATGCGAAACCGGCGCAAGTCAATATTTGTCCGTAACGACACGTCTCAAGGTTTTACTCGACCTTCGTACGGCGGATCTTCATGCAAAATAAAAATTGTCTGCGTTAATTACGAGTACCAGGAGAGTTCGGTGAATATGTATTTCTTCGTTTGATACTTTGAATTTTGATTGAATCTAACATAATTGTTTGTTGATTCCCGTAAAGTCCAACAGTGGGCCAGAAACCGATCTTTTTCGACAAAAATCTGCCGACAACTCAGTTTTTCATCGATTCAATTGTTGATTGTGACAGTTAACGATTTTCGCGCAACACGTCATCAAAGTATAGTCCTTCACGAACATTTTAAAAAGAAATTCCAATCGAATCGATGAAAAACTGAGTTGTCGGCAGATTTTTGTCCGAAAACGATCGGTTTCTGGTCCACTGTGCGATGTGGCGAACAAAGTCTCGAGAAGACACACGTAGGGTCGTCGACCTGTCTGTGGTCAGCATGGACGCGAGAGCGAATCGATGCTGATGGCGGAAGAGCAGAGGCAGAGGAGAGGAAGAAGACGTTTACCCGTAATGACACGCGAAACTCCGGTAGCACACGGGAAACGTGAGAAATTCTTACGCAAAGAGGAGGTTCGAGGTAAGTGGGTCGCTGATTCAGACTAGTCGGAGCCGTTCCGAGCTGATATCAACGGGTTTTAACGGGATCGTGAGTAATCGACTTCTGGCGTCAAGGTGCAGCCACGAATCGACTCGAATCGAATCGGAACCGAAACGAGACGAGACAGGAAACGCATGGTCTTCCGATCGGCAGCCCGATATCGACCGACTCGTGTGCTCGCGCGAGCAAAATTCCTCCGTTCGATCCCCTCTTTCGCAAAACCACTTTGCGAGAATTACTTCGCTCGACGTAGCATGCTTTGAACCAGCACGGAATTTTTTCAAATACTGAGAACACTTTTATCAATTAACAGTGTCGCGTCCGGTGGTTCAGCCATCATTAATAATTGATATAATCAATGATGTATAACATATACCCTTTTGAATTTCTTTCTATGCTTAATCTATTAATGTTGTACGAGAAACTAAATATTAAATATCATTGTGTTTATAATTAATATCAAATTATCGTATATTATACCACATTGCGTGCGATAGAATTAGGAAACCTCATTTTAATTTGAACCATATTGAGAACGAAATAAATGCGTAGCGAAATTTATTTCATCAAATGATCGAATCATTTTCAAATATAAATCGTGAGCAAATATCCGCTGAAGACTGTCTATCACTGAAAGCTGAGAAGAAAGCAGCTAAGAAGAAATCGGTCTAGGAGATGCGCAGAGTAATATGATCTAGCCAATATGAGGATGATCTAAGAGAGTGACAGAGAGGTGAGCAATTAAGAGGTATTGGTGATGAAGTAACCACCCTATGACAAATAAGAACAAAGGATTGATGAATCTATAAAAGGGTTGGCTCAGTCAAGAGTATATTTCATATACTCAGAATATACTCAGAGTCATATTTCCAGAAGAGCCGTGTGTGTATGTGTATGCTGACGCGCGCAGCTCTCTTTTGAGCGGCCGAGCTCCATTTATGCGAGTCCCAACGTAAAGAAACCCATATGGAACGAGTGCCCCGCATAAATCGAGGGAGCGGGCGTATTTAGAAACGTTATTGCACGGTTACAGAAAGAGAGTAGAAAACGCAGTACGCGCGGCAGCGGATATTCGGCCCGGGAAACAAATGGAAAAGCGTGAGAGTGAAATGGGAACACGGTGCGCGAAAGAAAGCGTCATTAAACCGCGTGCGCCTGGTTACCGGGTTAAGAAGGTCGTCGACCGATGCCGCCGCAAAGGAAAAGAGATAGAAAGGAAAATCGCTACTTTTTCCACGATTAATGATCCGCTCCCGATGCTCGTTTTCCGCGAACGCACGCGACCGCGAGTCGTTCGAATCGGTTCGTAGTTCGTATCGATCATTTCGAGCGACGATGACCAGTGAGAAGCAGGCAGCAATTGTCAGCCCGAGCACGATCACTTTCTGCCCGTTGAAAACGACTGTCGAATCGATCACTGTCCTTTTAAGTGTATTATGTATAATGGAAATAAATCCCTCGATGTTCAAAGAATGTCCAAATAATGAATGTGCTAAGTATAAGCAATTATTCATTATTACCCGGAGAAATTCGCAATGAGCACGTGAATCAAATTTTGTTCGCTCGCTTCGAAAATGGGAAAAGTTGAAGCAGGAATAAGAAGCTACCACTCTTCGAAATGAAATCGCCTGGGATTTACTTCCATTAAAGAAAGGTCACCATTCTTGCCGATTGTACGGTGAACTTTGACCCAAGTTCTAGAAACAGTGCTCGCTGTTCAACATTTGAATAGAATTAGCTTTTGTTTGCTCGGGATGCGGTACGAGTTTTATAGATCAACGATCAATTCGAAGAGAAGTTTGTTTTTGACAGAAATTATAAAATACAAATAGTTTAATAGTCGATCATTGTATGATGTTTGATATTCTTAGACTCGGTGATCAAAATTGGATTTCGTGTATGTATTGTATTGTACATATTTGTCCACGCATTATACAACATTGGAGATAACGCGAATCGAGTAATGGGGTATCAAAAATAATCAAGTAGGTCCTCGATGTCGCGCTCTATTAACGAAATCACGCATACCCGCGCTTTCTTGTCCAATTAAAATGTTCATTGACCAGTAGTCCAGCTAATGAATGCTCATAAGGGGGCCGTAGAGGGAAATGGAAGGAACACAATGTTTAACTTTGGCACTTTGTTTGGACTAGTTAGGAGGTAAACATACTAAAAGACCCCACTTCTAGCAGGTGAGCGGGGGCACGTAGAAGGTCCCCTTTTTCGGTTTTCCGCTTATATCTCGGAAACTATGCGTCCTAGCGATTATACCATTCCATACAAAATTAAAGCTGACAAAATGTGCTATAAGATTGATTTCATTCAGTTTTTCGCTATCTTCCATAGTTTCCGAGATATCCGCGCTCAAAGTTCACTAATTGTGAAAAAGAACTTTTGCCTTACTTGACTAGCTTCAGTACAATTCGCGAACTTTGAGCGCGGATATCTCGGAAACTATGCGAGATAGCGAAAAACTGAATCGAATCAATCCGGTGGCACATTTTGTCAGCTTTAATTTTGTATGGAATGGTCTTATCGCTAGGACGCATAGTTTCCGAGATATACGCGGAAAACCGAAAAAAGGGGACCTTCTACGTGCCCCCCTGCACCCCGGCTCACCTAACGAGCTTCGTCAAACGGCTCTCAACGGCGACACACCGATCGACCAATAAAACCGTCGCGTCGTCAACCGATTGTTCGTTATCTCGGCGTCCGTGAAAGTGAAAGCAGTGGAAGAGTGAAAACGCGGGTTGCATTCGTTAATTCCCCGCGACATTCTATGGAAAGGCACGTTTTGCGAAAGTTCTCTGGCACACTGCTCGCGAAAACTGCTTGTTGCATCGTGACGGAAATTTGCAATCCGATCGCCTCGGGTCCATTTCAGCAAATCATGCTCCCCTTCGACGCCTTTCGCTTTCGAACGAAATCAAAATTTGTGAAATGAGAGTTCGCTTGCAACTCGTGTTCGCAACATTGTAAAAGACACGAATATTTGTAGAGAGTATCATAGAATTTTTTTAAACAGTATTTCGTGCACAGGATGTTGTTGTATATGTAGTATATCGCGTCTCTGTATTCAAGTTTTTATCTGTACTACTTTACACCTGTTTACTCTCGTTTATCGTTGCGGTATTCTACAAAGAGCGTAGCCTTGAACAGAGTTTTCATTAAACACGACGGTAAACGTTGCTCGCTTTACGCGAAACTTGGATAAAGAAATTGTAAATCAGGACGGCGAGCGGGGATATATGTATTACAATAACGTTAATTAATCTGCGGCGCCGGTAATACCAGTTTATATTCTATACCGTTAAAGAAGGTGAATTGATAATTTACCTTAACAAGTCGATGATTAAATCAAGCCACTCTACGTCCGAGTTATTATGAATGCATTTATCTTATATTGTATTCATCGTTAAACATTTTTGTCGGACATACTTTAAATTGCAGAAGAAGGGAGATTCTTTTTTGCAGGAGCGAATATAAATCGATGCAAAAAATTTTTGTTGAACTTACATTAAATTGCAGAAGAAGGGAGATTCTTTTTTGCAGAACGAATAAATCGGAGCGGTGTGCGAAAGGAGTTGCAAACCGTGTGGCCGCACTCAAAATATTGTATGTATGTAGAAATACGAATTTTGCGGGCGTTTCACACCGCGCACCGGTACACCGTCGATGCAGCGAAAAATGTTCCGACGAAAGCTGGCGACCAGCTGCGTTAACTCATCGTGGAAATCCAGGTTTAGCGTTCGAGAATTCGCGGAACACAGTGTACGATAGATAGGGAGTGGAGAAATAGGAGCACGCGTGGTATAAATGCGTAGAAAATCGATCGACCGATAATCCGCCGATAGAATGACCTCGTTCCTGGACGAACGACAAGCCAGCGCGCGAACCTCTCGTCGCGTCGGTCTGTGTGGCTAAATATTTGATTTGCTAGACACCGACGATAACCCTTATCAATGGTTCACACGGTAGGCGAGCGGTAGGCGAGCACGCGGTGTCGCAGGATAAACACCCGAGGTGCCGAGGAAAAAGTCTCTGGAAAGTTTCCTTTGGTCTTCTACCTTATATGGTCATCGTTATACGATTTCAACCATTTATGAAAAACGAAATTCTTCGAATAAAATTAGTAAATCCATTCATATAAATTAGTAGAATAAAATGATTAAATATACAATAGAATTTAAAAACCGTGAGAGATTTGAGTAGGCCCACGATTTAGTGTAAAGTTATAGTGGAGCAGCGAAGTGAGCTGTGCGGTGAAAAAAAAGAAAATACATATGTACTTTTTCTTTAGTACATATTTTCTTCTTCTGTATGTGTCGAAATGTTGTCACGAGTGTTGGTTTGTTTTCACCGCGCCGCTATCATCGATGTTCGCAGCTCCACTATAACTGCACCCTTAGGTAGATCACGGCTAGAAAGTCCGAGTACGCGCGCTGTTCGGTAGAACAGGCTGGCGCGTCTGATCATGACCCACCGATTCTACTTCGTGCAAATACCATCGCGCGCGTGGTACAATACATAGTATGTACTATCAATTTTCCGAAAAACGGAGCTTTAAAAATTGTACTATTCCTTATCGAGTCACTTGTTCTATAATTAAAAAAAGAGACACAGTATTGGGAAAAACGTAATGGTGTTCCATTGTTCTCGGCTACTTTCCCCTAATTTTCGGTATCCTGGGAGCACTAGATCCCTCGAAGACCATGTCGAACTGGTCGCGAGACGACCGGTCGGAGCTTAGCTATAAAAAAACCGTCCTTCCATCGACCCCATGCAGGAATACATCTCTGTGCGATCATTCCGAAGCGGAAAAGAAGTGCCCCCTTCACTCCGTAACCCAATAAACTCGGGTGTTTACGGTCCATAAAGCCCACGGGATAAGAACGTATCTGGCCGGCGCGCGGCGGCGTCGTAAAGACACCTTTTTCTGGCCGCGACGTATCAGCTTGCGCGAGTTCAGCCAGCACCGAAGACAATCGTTCGCGTAAATACGTTTCACGGTCGTGGCCGTACGGATTCCGCGCCGCAATCGCCACGGTGCACCCTAATCAGGATTCAGCGGCTCGCGAATCAATTTATGCTACCAAACAGGAGCCAAATATAAAATGTTAATTTCATTTCAATTAAATATTTTATATATATTCGATTTTACAATAATTGAAATGATCAAGTGGCTTACGTGGAAATTGATTCGATAAATTTCTTCATCTAAGCGTATATCGTGATACAAATTGCACGAAATAGAAGTAAATAGAGCTTTGTGATTTTTCCAAGCTGAAACATCTTAATCGTTTTCAGTGCTCGGTAAGTTTAGGGCCGGTATGTCTTGTATGCGACAGCCGATAGACAGGGAGGAGAAAAACGCGAAGCGAATTGTACGTATGTACATATGTATACACCTTGACCCATTATCCTTGGCCGTCACACGCGGTCAATACGGGATTATTATTCTTACTTGCTCGACGTATGACCGATCCAATCATTAGCACCGGTGACCCGGCCTGAGGAAGGGGCAGACCTTGAACCGGCAGAGCCTGATACGAGTTATCAGCAGCAAGCAATGTCGACCGAGTGTTTTCTCCGGTCGCTCTCTCCTTATTCGAAGGGTCGGTCCGTCGTTAATCCCCATAGAGCCTAATCCCCAGAAGTCTCGATATCTTCTGGTTTCTTAGCGATTTTGATTATTTTTGTTCATTTAGTAGCGCACGCTCTGAAATTTTCCGAAGGCCCATTAATCCCCGAAGTCTAATCAGATTTCTTATCTTAACGATTTTCATTATTTTCGTTCAATTAATAGTGCACCAACCGCGCGTGTGAAAAGAACGAGAGCACCGCTCTCGATAACGCGATAGAAATCGCAAATGCGAAACGATTATTAAGCTTGATTACGATTTGCTCGAGTTACGCAACCACCTCGAAAAGTAGGCTAACTCGGTCGATCGAAATGATTTCAGAATTTAGTGCTAGTAATACGGATTGCAGTTTGCATACGAATGCGCAAACAAGTCAGACAATGACTTGGTTCCGTTTGCGTTGCAGCCAGGTTCTATGTACATAATTTACCGGGATCGATCGTTCGATCGTACGATCGGTCGTGATAGCGATGGAACACGACACCAACTATACCTTGAATTTTTTTACCACAAGTGGATTTTTTCCGATCAATTGGGTTACGTTTTACATTTGCCGATGATGGCTCGATAAAATTCTATCGACTCACTGATCGATCGATCGATCGATTCTTGCCAGTCGACGCGCGTGTGCCAGTGCGATTAGAAATTATTGGATTTTTACAATAACATACATCGATCGAATCATCTTGAACATTTTACAGAAAAATCAAATTTTAATTTTATCCTTCCACCATCTGTTTGCAACCGGAGAATCGTTTCACTAATATTTGCTAATTTTTGTCTGCTCCGATCTCGCGTTTCATATTTTTTAAATGATTTCTAAATGATAAATTGTTGAAGAAACAGCGAAGAACGTAGTACAGGATTCCGTCAACGATAAAATCGATGTACACGTGCGGGAATCGTTTCGAATCGCGCGACAAACAGTCGGCAACCGTGAAATCAATAGAGTCCGAGCCGATAGTGTTTCGCGATAATATCGATCGCGTTATCGGTGCGACGCGTTTCGTCCTTGATCGCCGCGTCGACTTTTCTCTCCGTCGCGTCGCGCGATCGAAGACGAGAGAAGAGGAGAGAAAGAGAGAGACCTAACCTAATCTCTGTGTGTCGGATGATCAAGATATCTTGAAGATTGAAGACCGAGTAACACCCTATAAATCTGAATTTGATTTTTACGCGCCACCCAGAAGAAATACAACCGCCATATTGTGTCGCAGCCTCGCTGCTCAATGGAGACAGATTTTAGCGTCCTCGGACACGATTCGGAGAGAGTTTAGAGGCCATTTCCGATTCAACGTTAAGTCGCTTCGATCGCTCTTCACCCTCGGAACTCGGAACTTGATTTATGGGATCCCCGGCGAGTATGGAAGACAACGAAACATACTCGGACGCGACGGTCCGTGCTTTTCTGTCTGTTTGTGTGGAAATTACGTCGTGGGAACTGGATCGAGGGAACCGAACAAATTAATAAGCGTATCGGTTTTATTTGCGTTTCTCTAGACTCTCTTGGGAAACTGGTTCGCTTTAATAAATGTTTAACACTTGCCACGTTTTTAACTTTCCAACTTTTCATCAAATCAATTCCCGAATGGAGGACCACCGTGGAGAGCAGATCTAATCTTTGTTTGACCGTCGTTAAGGGGACAGTTGCGCACAGTTTGTGAAATTTTGATGGCCGCTAAAACCCTAATGGATAGCATGGTTATACGAGAACCACGCGAGGGTCGTTCGAGAACCAAGGCCAGAACTAACCGAGGTACTCTGAGCGTCTTCAACGAATGATTGCGATTCATTTGGAGCAAACAAGACGAAGGCTTCCTTCGACTTCGCGTCGCACCCTTGGACGTTACGACGACTTCACCTTCTTCGCTCTCCCGGTACACTTTCCTGTAACCCTGATCGCGATATTCCATTCCGGCTTACCTCAACATTCTATCTGCTCGGTCTAGATAAGTCAGGTAAATCGAACGCCTTGCCCCTTTATTCTGTCCTTGTCGATCGCGATCGCCAGGCGCTGTCCCCGATAAATCGTAACGAAATTACAAGCGGCGCGGCGCGGCGCCGAGTCGATATTTTATGCGACGAGACTCTCGCGTTTAATAATAACTAGACTGCGGACCAGAGATGGGCAGATTCGTATTCGTAAATTCGAATCCGAATTTGATTCACAGCACCTTAACGTGTCAATCCGAATACGAATACATTCGTATTCAAAAGTGTGAATTCGAATAGATTCATATTTGCAAGTGTGAATCCGAATACGAAATTTGGATTCACACCTATGAATCCGAATCCGAATCTATTCGGATTCGCACCTATGAATCCAAATCATTTCGGATTCACATCTATGAATACGAATCCATTTGGATTCACACTTGGATTCACTGAAAAATTCAATTCAAAAGGCCAATTTTGGGTGTTAGCGAATTTTCGGATGTATATTTATTGGTGTCAAACTAAGTAATTGACCCGAAAATGAATTTCCTACTATTTGGAGCCCCAAGTCGAATGCGACTGGTCCCAGGTTTGAGGAGTCCATAAATAGTTAAAAATCGTGATTTTATGGTCATAAACGCTAAAAATATCTGCTAATTTTTCGTAACAAATTTGTATTATGAACAAGTTTATCAACCTTTCAACCAAGTTAGCGTTTTTATTATTTACTAGTGAGTTTACTAACCAAATGTTTCACGAAAAACAGAAAATGCGGAAAGGAAAGCTAGATGTCACAAAATTTTGCGTTGCTTTGTATTTTGTGTTTGTTTTTTTTTATTTATTTTTTTTTTTTTATTTTTACTTGAATTTCTTTGAATTGAATTATTTGAATTTGAATTTTATAATAAACTTATTCAACAGATACAGCCTTATGATGTCATTTAGACCCTACGAAAGCCTCTATATTAAATTAAATGACCATCTTATTCAACTTCCAACCTTTGAACGTTCGCCGAATTACAAAAACGTATAAATATTACCGTATAAATCATACGGTAAAATAAAAAAAAAAATAAATAAAAAAAAACAAACACAAAATACAAAGCAACGCAAAATTTTGTGACATCTAGCTTTCCTTTCCGCATTTTCTGTTTTTCGTGAAACATTTGGTTAGTAAACTCACTAGTAAATAATAAAAACGCTAACTTGGTTGAAAGGTTGATAAACTTGTTCATAATACAAATTTGTTACGAAAAATTAGCAGATATTTTTAGCGTTTATGACCATAAAATCACGATTTTTAACTATTTATGGACTCCTCAAACCTGGGACCAGTCGCATTCGACTTGGGGCTCCAAATAGTAGGAAATTCATTTTCGGGTCAATTACTTAGTTTGACACCAATAAATATACATCCGAAAATTCGCTAACACCCAAAATTGGCCTTTTGAATTGAATTTTTCAGTGAATCCAAGTGTGAATCCAAATGGATTCGTATTCATAGATGTGAATCCGAAATGATTTGGATTCATAGGTGCGAATCCGAATAGATTCGGATTCGGATTCATAGGTGTGAATCCAAATTTCGTATTCGGATTCACACTTGCAAATATGAATCTATTCGAATTCACACTTTTGAATACGAATGTATTCGTGTGCATTTTTATTCGACTCGTACTTTCCACGAATAATGCAGAACATTCTTATTTTGCATAATGATCCGCAGTCTAATAATAACGGTAACGACGCTTCATTACGCACTGCAGTCGGAGGAAACGGAAACAATAAACGAGCGCGGTTTACGTGCGAGCGGACCTCGTGTCTTGCGCGCTTTTGATCCACGATCCGCTGACCGTGATCAGCGGGTTTTTATTGAAATTTAGATTGCCCTTTACGGGATTACGTGATCAAAACAGCAAAGTTAATAGTATTGGGTTGGCAAATAAGTTCGTTCGGTTTTTGTGATTTATTCCAATGTAAAAAACCGAACGAACTTATGTGCCAACCCAATACATCCAGTCTTTTCAAGGGTGAGCGAGAAAGAGGAATTTTTAAGTCAGACTTGGTCGCCGAATACGACAATGATTTTGAACACTGTTAAATCAAACCATTTCATTCTCAGACAGTCCTCGTGTAAAAATTCGCCCACTTCCTGTTCCGAATACTACAATATAAAATCTTGCACGATTGTATTATAATTTGATGTGTTTGGTTAA
Source organism: Lasioglossum baleicum (assembly GCF_051020765.1). Taxonomy (NCBI): domain Eukaryota; kingdom Metazoa; phylum Arthropoda; class Insecta; order Hymenoptera; family Halictidae; genus Lasioglossum; species Lasioglossum baleicum. Next base: position 2,842,240 of record NC_134940.1, on the reverse strand, counting down.
AATACAAAATTGTGAATAAAACATCATTCATTTTATTAAAGTGCACAACGACGATCGAAAACTACGAGAGGATTTAAGGATTGAAAAATGTTTAAAAATCATTGAGATTACAGAACATGTTCATGTTGCATAAACTTTTCGAATTCTAGACGTCGTTGGTCGCAGCAACGATGAAAAATAGAGAAGAGAGCGAAAAAAGAGCAAGAGTTTCTCACGCTAATATATGAAGTCTACCCCCGGAATACATTGTGCTGAAAACAGCTGCGACTTGCACGTCGAAACGTCGCGTCGCGTTCGTTTTCTACTTTTCTTTCTTTCCTTTTTTCTGCAGATTGCGCCGCGACGTGCGAGAATCAGATTCGATCGAGTGTCAAGGTCACACTGTCGCTTATTTTTACATCAACATCTCGAGAGCACGAGTACTCTCGCGCCTCAACAATAAGGGATAACCGTGATTCGACTTCTGTGGATCAAGTGGCGCTCGTTTTGGCACAAGCCGTGTCCCCTCTCGATCATTTTCGAGTGATTTATTCTGGCCGCCATTAGCTGAGACGTATCCCGGACAGAATAAACATTTTTACTATAAGGTTCTTTCTTGTAGATTAAAATACAGATATTTTTCTTGAACAGTGATGTTAAAATAGAATAGATAAGATGTACGAATGCATGACATCGGATATCACATATTTCTTATAGAGCGAGTTCACTCCCACGTTTCTAAATCTAGAATAAACAAGTATCTGGGTTACATACGTTTTTTAGAATTTTATCTGTTTTATTAATAGAAGGGAACTCTACTTTGTCAACAAATTCAAAACGTTGCTTGAAGTACTACAGAAAAACAATTTCTTCGGCGGAGCAACATTTTTCTCAATGAAATGTCTTCAACGTTTATCGATCTTTATTGATTTGATCTTTATTGCAGGACACAGGAGCCAAGTAAAAATTGTATTCTTCTTTTAATTATCTTATTAAGCTGAAACTAACACACGGATGTCCTTAAATATCTTTTACATGTCCATTGTTTTAAATTGTACGTGCCCATTTTTGTCATAAATGCATAAAATCCGCAGTCTAGTTATTAATAGACTGATGAATATGCAAAACGAAAATTTATCGGCTGCAATATACGGCAATTGAATAACCACATATTTTTAAATTGAATCACTAGCCTACGATCGACTAAATTTTCATGCAGTACACGGTGACAAGAAATAACGGAGTTAAACATTTGTTATTATAATTCTGTCAAATCGACGAATTTTTAAAAACCAAATGATAACAACCATAACATAGACCTTTAGTATCCATAGCCGAAAATTTCAAGACACGTTTGAGCCTCTGTATCGGCGCAAGGGTGGCCATTTCGAAACTTCTTAAATATATGAATACTAAAGGTCCATGTTATGGTCGTTATTATTTGGTTTTTCAAGATTCGTCGATTTGACAGAATTATAATAAGAAATGATTAACTCCGTTATTTCTTGTCACCCTGTATTTCGTAAAAACTAGCACGACGAAGAAAAATTGCATCGACCAAGTGCGAGATCGCTTACAGTTTACAGCAAAAGTGAAGCAAAACAGGATTTTCGTTGTTTGAAATGCAGAAAATCCGCAGCAGAGTTATTATAACATGATTTGCATAGTACGGGGTCAGGCGTGTTAAAAAGCTCCGCTCCGTTCGGCGATGGTTGTCACGCGCGGCACCTGATTAGCGTTATCGGGGGAAAGAGTTGCGGTTACAAGTTCGTACGTGCGCGATTTAGCCGTGAACGATAACGAAGCCGGTACATTTCACGTGTTTCTAATTGTAATTTTACGTAATCACGCGGCACAGTTTGTCTATCGTTGACACAATGTTACCGTCGCCGCGCCGCACAGTGGGCCAGAATGGCTCGGTAGCTGTTCATGAGCTAAAAAATGAAAGTCCTCATATCGATTTTTAACCAATGCACAGTGATTCTTAAATGTCCATTACATTCGAAAACAATAATATTAATTAAAGTTATTAAAAACTCTCGTCACAATAAGCGTTCAAAGATCAAACTTTTTCAGATATGATTTATCACCGAAAAAATTCCTTTTCTTCATAACGGTGTCCTGGAAAACCTACTGAAGATTAAGTGCCCAATTTTTTTTTATACGAAGAATGTATATTTTTGTTGAGGACGCACCAGGAACTAAACATTATTGTTCATAATTTGTTATAAAAAAAAATACTGAGTCAACTAAGGAAAATCGTCAAAGTTTTTCACCTTTGACAAGGAATAAGTTAAAAAATGATCAAAAATGATGGCTCTAACAACGTGGAACATTTTCAGCAATATCTCCTCTAAAAGATCCTGCAAAATTCGCGTCCCCCCTCAGACCACCGTGAAAATTATGATAGTTTAAAGCGTCGCGTGACACGCGCACAGTGGTGAGTTCGATCGAAATCGTGGCCAAATTATTCATTATTCACACGAGTTTTCAGACATTTCCGGTGGTGTGACAAAAAAATGTTTCCTACAAAAAGTAATCAGTACACAGTCTTTTACAAATATCAATACAAAAAATTTCCAAAAAAAATTTTTTTTCAATAAAAAATTGTGGTCACCTTCATTATTTATTTATAACTATATATTTTTTATTCAATAATGTTATAGCTGACGGCAAGACGAATCCAACGACCTATTTAATGTGGTCTTTATGTATTGAAATAATGGTGAAATAGGCGTGAACACCCAGTTTTCAAATATTATTCATTATTCACACGATTTTTCAGACATTTCCGGTGGTGTGACAAAAAAATGTTTCGTACAAAAAGTAATCAGTAGTCAGTCTTCTACAAATTTCAATACAAAAAATTTCAATAATTTTTGTTTTTTAATCAAAAATGGTGTGCACCTTGAATATTTATTTATAACTATATATTTTTTATTAAATAATGTTATAGCTGACGCCAAGACTAATCCAACGATATATTTAATGTGGTCTTTATGTTTTGAAATAATGGTGAACAGCCAGTTTTCAAATATTATTCATTATTCACACGAGTTTTCAGACATTTCCGGTGGTGTGACAAAAAAATGTTTCCTACAAAAAGTAATCAGTACTCAGTCTTCTACAAACCCCAATACAAAAAATTTGAATAATTTCTTTTTTTAAATAAAAAATTGTGGTCAGCTTCAATATTTATTTATAACTATATATTTTTTATTTAATAACATTATAGCTGACGCCAAGACGAATTCAACGACCTATTTAATGTGGTCTTTAAGTTTTGAAATAATGGTGAAATAGGCGTGAACAGCTACCGAGCCATTCTGGCCCACTGTGCGCCGCGGCGCGGCGCACAGTGGTCTGGAGACCCTGTTTTCGTGGCCAAAATTCAATTTTTCAACTTTTATATATTGAAAAAATTTTTTTTCCTATATAGTAACAACCCTTCAAACCTCCCAAATCCAAAATATTATTCATTTTAGATGATTCTGTGATGAGATACAGCGTTCTAAAGACAAAGTCAGAAAATTCAAAGTAAAATAAAACGTTTTAGATTTCAATCATCGAATATCAGAAAATAGATTTTAATGATGATTTTATATATGTTAGTAAGCGCATTTCAAATATTTAATCCATTTTTATGCATTGTTTAGTCCATACACGAATAGCGTAAATTAATAGCAATTCAAACTTTGAAAAGAATTATACAAAAACGTTTAAGACCGCTAAGCATCGGACTTGTTTTATATGAAAGCTTGAACATTTACTAAGAAGGTCATGTAAATTTTAACTGCAATCTCCCGCAATCTTGAACTATAAACGGATTTTAACAAATACGGGCCCGCGGTTATTCCACGCCTGGATACGCAGTTCCACTTGAATCTTGCATAGCAGCCGGGAAGTACAATGTATGTATATGTTTTTTCTACGCCAGTCTTGTTCGCTTTAGTGTTTTGTTTTATAAACAATAGAAATCGGTTTGGTCTGAGGATGCTTCTATTGTTCACATTAGTTTTTAGTGCAGTATTCGAAGTGAACAGAGAAACATCTCTCCTAGCGGACGAATTTATTAAATTTTTTGTGTATTTTAATCTCAGTTATATAATTACAGTTATATTATACATTATACATAGTCTATACATATATAATTCATAGTTCAGTTATATTTAATTCTTTATTTATTTGAATATTTTTAACAGAGCCATGGTAACATCGGATCCTCTAATATCAAGCATAAGCTTAAAGAAACGAAGACAAAAATATGCAAAAAAATCAAGTCTACCATCTGAGGTATTGTCCTTATTGTCTCCTTTATGTTTGGAAACGGAACCAATTGACAACGAAGATTTAGAAGAAGAGGACGAATATGATTTGCCCATGCTTGAATATTTGGAGAATATAGAATTAGAATCAGAATTAGTAATTCAAAAATCATACTATATATATATGTATATATATATTACTCATATTGGTAGCATTACTTGATGCTTAGAAATGTTGAAAAATGTTAGTATGTACGTCTTTTTAATGTAAGCCAAGAAAAAACTACTTTCGAGAAGCATTGTTCACAATTTTTCAGTTATATGTGATGATCTGACAAAAAAACGGTTTCAACAAAAGTTAATCAGCATTCAGTTTTCTATAAACGTCAATATAAAAAATTTCGAAAAAAATTTTTTTTCTTCAAATATCAAGGCCACCTCTATTTTTTAGACGTCACTATATATTTTTTATTGCATAATCATATAGCTGACGTCAAGACAAATTCAACGACCTACAATACTATGATATTAACTCTTGAAATAATGCTAAAATAATATTGGCCACGAAAACAGGGTCTCTAGACCACTGTGCGGCGCTCCGGCGACGTTACATAAAACGTTGTAACCTGGCGCGAAGAATAGGATCGTAAAGCACCGTCGCAATAATGCTCGTACACGATTGCAGAAACACTATTCCGTCACCCGCGAATTAGCGTGCCGAATCGGATTGCGACGAAGAAAGTGGAGCAATGGGGAGAGGAAAATCCGCGGGCTCGTTATCGCCGCGCACTAACAAAACTTTGCTTCTGCTTTATACATATACTGCATTGAATTTTTCACAAGTTGATCATTACTAGACTGCGGATCTCTGTGCAAAATAAAAAATGTTTGCACTGATTGCAAGAGACAGGAGCCAAATAGAAATTTCTTCTTTTAATCGTCTTAGTAAGCTGAAATTAATACACAGATGTACTTAAATCTTCTTAATTTGTTCGCTGTTTCAAATTGACCGTGCACATTTTTGTCATAAATGCATAAAATCCGCAGTCTAGTCATTACATTATGGCCTTTATGGTCTGTTAATTTTAGTGGTATAAGAAGAAAGAACGATACAATTAAAATATATCGGACATTGTGAAGAAAATGGGGTGAAAAAGTACAAGTTGCTGGCAAAAATATTCTGTAAAATAACTGCAAAGTTCTGTGTCCGCAGTGAAAATAATCATTTGCAAGAATGTTCGCGAATATCCGTGAACGTGTGTTTTTTTTATGGAACGCCGCGCATGCCTCGCAACTTTTTTCATTATAATTCGCAGCTTCGTTTGGAAAATAGCAGACTCGGGTACCGTAGAATGTAAAGTGACTACTTATGGAAATGCGCGCGCGGCGAAAGACATTAATTTTCTATGCCTATTTGCGCCGATTACTAGCAGCAGAAGTCAGGGCCGGCGCTAAAGTGTCAGGGACAACGCGTTACTAATGTAACAGGGAACTCTTGCACGGTGTGTAATTGAGTTCGTTACCCGAGGCGCTACTTAAACCGTCGCGGAATTAGCTCGAAGATTGTTTACGCGAGCGAGGTCGACGTTTAACGGTTTACTGACGCACACGATGCGCGGTCCCCATCGACGGGAATTATACGAGAATGTCATCAATTAACAGAAATTCCCGTCCGGTGAGTCGCGCGTGGCTGCGGGACGTGATTCAAGAGGTTTCTGCGCAACGCTGACCTTCGATGACTCGATACCGACCAATGGAAGCGAACAAAGAGACGATCGGGCCCTTTGTGTGTGTCCACATTTTTCTAGGACAATTTATTCTTTGAGTAGTTTTTCGCGTAACCCTGTATACACTTCTTGTAATATTATATTATTCTTAAGATAAACATGTGCTATCTAAAACAATGTATCTGCAGCCTGCAGTAACCTAAATCATAATTTTCAATAAGGTCTTGTTTAACATGAAACACGGTGGAATATGCGGTTAAATGAACAAATTTGCGTTTCAGCAATCAGGATCAAAGGCATAGTCAAATGAAATATTCAAATACAGATATTGTACCGTTAACTACAGACATTTTTGTATGTAATTTTTATTTTGTATAAATGATGCACCATAGTGTATAATTACGTCGAGGAATCCATTGAATTTCTGAGTTTCCCACACAGTATTCGTAGGGGAGGTTCAACTTAACCCGGTTACCTTACCCCAAAGGGCAGCCCTTATTCTCTCCAATTTATGTTTCTGCCGTTCGACACATCTGCCAGACGGTTAAGACGATTCTTCCGCGTTCCAACGCCGATTAATGACACCTGCCTTCCGTCATTTTTCCCGGAATAGGGGACAGACGCAGCTTCTGCCCGATCTCCAATAATAAATTCAACCTAAGGTCGACCACGCTCGTTCATCATCGACGATTCCCCCGATCCGATGAGATAGAGCTTCCCGAGACGTTGCGGATTTCTTCCCACGTGGACACCCTCTTCGCTCTTATTCTGCCGATGCAATTGCCGAAAAATAGATCTCGCAAATAGAAAGCACTTCTGGCTAACGCGCACCGAAACGAAAGCAATCTCGGCCCCGCTTTTCGCGCCATCCTCTCAATCTTCTTTCGTTGGGGGATGTGTAAAAAGCGATTCGAAATAATCAACATATTTTTCATAGAAATGAAACCTAGATTAGAATTGAAAATAACGGACCGATTGAATAATTTCGATTTTCCCAATGCATTTTCTAATGCCCCTGTCATAATTGAGGAATTTCAGAATGGCTGTGATAAAGATTGAATGTAAATTTTAGTGGGGCTATATAAATAGACCTACCTACCTACCTACCTCGTGTGCCTGACATTTTCACATTGGAACGAGAAATCTTTTTATAGGGATCGCAAGATTTTTTCCACGTGGGCGGCGCAGAACCCGGGGAATTTTCTTGTATCGTTGCAAGGAATGGTAAAAACGGGGCGACGCGACGTCGAACGATAAGGAAAGACGGAAATTCGTCTTTGAGATTTTTCACCCCCTTGGAACCGATGCGGAGTGAAAGAATATAGGCAGGCGAACGGCGAAGGATAACGCTATTGAATCGGGATAGAGAGAGGGTAGAATTGGGAAAGGAACATTTTTCGGAGTGGTTGCCACGCTGTTGGTATCAAGGGCGAATCTGCCCTCGAACCATTCCTTCGATACACGAAATACGTATGAATTATATGGGGTGTGTCCTAAAAATTGTACTCATTACAAATGTATTAACACTAGAATCACTTGCTGTAAATATTTGGTACATTAAAACTATTTACTGTTCCCACCTGAATCTACAAAAAATTCTTATCCGAGCTGGCCATTCACTTCAAGTAGATAATTACATGTACATTGTTCGGATTTGCTGTAATTTAGTAAGCCGAAAAATCGCTCGAGGATGGAAGCTGATCACTAGACTGCGGATCTTTATGCAAAATAACAAAATGTTTGCATTGATTGCAAGACCCAGGAGTGAAATAAAAATTCTATTCTTCTTTTAATTATTTTATTAAGCTGAAACTAACACGTTGATGTCCTCAAATATTTTTTATATGCGCACTGTTTTAAATTGTACGTACCCATTTCGATCATAAATGCATAAAATCCGCAGTCTACTGATCACATATCGTAACAGCGTGAACGTTTTCATAGGTGGAAGATCCGCGCGTGCCGGTATACATAGCGAGCGGGGCATGGCCGTAAATTCTCCCTTCGACGAGGGGTAGAAAGATCTCCGGGCGAGGTTGCCTTTTCGCGGGGATCGTGACCTTGCCACGTGGAGACCCACCAGGCTGGGTGGGAGTCTCCGAAGGACGAGGGAACGTTAACCCGGAAGAACGGCACGAGTCTAATAAAAGGGAGCGTCGGGTTCGGCACCCTTCGACGACGTCCCACCTCCGGGAACTCGGTTCGCCCGATGCTCAGAAACGAGGTTAAGGTCCCTGATAAGCTCCCGGCGCGGCGCGGCGTTCGTCGCGTCGACGATCGCGTTTCGTCCGAATGTCCACCGGCAAACGGTTCCCATCTGGCCCAGTTCAGGGTCTAATGAACTGTGCGTCGTAAAACGTGCCGTTTAGGGGCGACGATCAATTTTCGAGAGTAATTGCCAGAGTTGGCCCGGCTAATTATAAAGAATGGCTCTCGGTGAATGTGTGGACTCGATAAAGTTCGATCGGTAAGATTGCGTTCCATTTGTTAACACGTACTTCCTCGACGATTTAACAAACTTACGTGCTTTTTGTTCTATGTATACTGTATTCTTTATAATGCCTCATCCTTTTGGTGGAAATATTTTACAGCGTTCAACTTCTTATAAAATATACATATGTTCGTAGCGCATTAAATAAAAATGATATTAAGCAACTAAGTCAATTAAACAACGAAGCGAACTAAATTGTTTTCATCGTCGAATTTATTCGAACCATTAAACTCGTGTCGCGTCGGGGAAATAATCGCCGATGTAAATGCAACATTAACCTTGAAATATGTATATCGATGTATGTTGAAGGTGATAAAAAATACGATATAAACTTTGAAAAATTAACTGACCGCGATCGAAATGAACTTGCAAATGAAATAAGGTATTCGCCTTGAGCGAGTCACTTTAGTCGGCGAAGCTTTCAATTGTATCTCATGCAACCATGTAGCTTCAACAGGTGCTGCAGTTCATATACAAGGTGTCTCATTCATAATGAAGCAGGAGAACCTGTTTTCGATAAAAACGAATCAGCCTCGAACGGTTGTAAGCGAAGCGCAAAACACTTTAATTTCATTTGTAATGAAAGTCTATCGTCTCATCTTCTGCATCGAACACAAAGTAAAACGATTTAAATGATTTAATGCTCTTCGATCATTTCTCACTTTTAGCATGTCTACGAGCATGAAACCGTGGAACTATTATAATGAATTGATTAATTTAATCTTCTGGTAATAGAAAGTACAATAAGGGGTTTATATATATTTACACAGAGTGGCAACTCTCGACGATTGTTTTGCACTTTGTACCCGTCGCGATACAAGGGAGGTTCGTTGTTATCCGGGAATTATCTTGGCTTAATCGTGTGGTGACGAGAGCTGCCACTGACGTTTGTTCGGTCGAGCAGATTATTGGATTTTCGAGGAACATCGGAATGACTTACTCGAGCCGTGTTCTCACAATCACAGGCTTGATCGATTCTGGCGAACAAGTGATTCCATCAGCTCTACAGTCAGACAAACATCTCCTGTTCGAACAAAATTAAATGAAATTCTTGTCTGCATAAATCTCGAATTCCGTGAACTTGTTCGATAATAAAAATCTAATTACTCGAACGTGAAGGAGACTGTTGAAACGTGTCCACTCGTCGTTGATAAATAAAAAGAGTGTAGACCGGGCATTTTAAGGTAGAACAATTGTAATAAATGAAAAGGAAGAGGCCCAGTGGGTTAAATTTTCATTAGTGGCACAGATAAAAAATTATTGGGTTATGGGAATAAGTTTCCGCCCCTTTTTGTTGAAAAGAAGCGTATAAACAATTCCCATAGCGTGAAAACGGTTTCCAACAGTAGATCGATCGACGTTTAATTCAATTGACAGTTCTGCAAGTATTTGACGTGGATTTCCATCAAGTAATGCTGGAAATCTGTATCTTCGAATTTTTTGGCACACCATCGCAGTCTTTGCCCTTACGTCGAAATCATGGTTTTTTAATTGACTGAATTGAAACAAAAATTGACTGCTGTTCACGCTCGAAACCATTGCCACTAACTGCGTTTCGAAGTTTAGACATAGACCTTTCAAAACCATGTACTACGTTCCATCAAATACGCGATTGGTACTTAAGTACAACGACACATCTGTCAAAAGGGCGGAAACTTATTCCCATACCCAATATAAAATCCTGGCCTTTATCTTTTCCTTCGCAATTCCGACCAATCACAATCAAAAAGATATCTACACATTAGCTAGTAAACTAATCCTTCCAATTTTGAAGAAGTTATTCGTTTCTAAAAAGTGTACGAACATAATCTCAATGTTAGCCTGTGTTCAGTTAATTTGACAATTGAAATATCATAATACCGGAAGAACACAATTGAACAGTTGGTACAATACATATGTATAATTTCGAAGGGACTCGGTTCTGAAGATGATGTTTGATCGAAAAGGCAAAGTTCAGCGAAGGTGATCGCGTCTCTCTCGTTCCCCCTTCCTCGGCCGTCCCTCGAGAAAGAGGAGGAACAAGAAGAGGGAAAAGTAAGTACGAGCACAAAGTGCGACGCTGCGTGTCCCGTAGGAGGAGGAGGAGGAGGAACGCGTCGCGCTGCTTCGAAGCGGAAAGAGCGGGCAATGCGAAGTCTCTCTCATTGAGGTCTACATCCGCCGCGCGCCGCCTCGTTGTCTCGTTGTCTCGCAGCTTTGATAAGGGGGGAGGGTTTCTGTTGCAAGGGGGGATGCTGCTCGTTCTCGAATGTGTCTGTGACCTCGGTCGGACCTTGAACAAGCTCCTTCGCCGAGGCATTGCGGCTGAACCACACGGATTTTAAGGCCGATTCACACTTCGGCTCTCCTCTGTTTGCTCGGTCAAAGAGGTTTCCAGCCGAAGGTTCGACGGCTTTGCTTCTTCGACGGGGTTACCTTCGATCCCGAAAAACGAGGCGTGAATGGAGCTACAGGTTTTTTCATTAAAAAGACCGCTTTGTTTGGTCAACAGACATCACGAGTCGGTCGTCTTGTTTTCTCACTGAATTCCTCCCGAATGCCTCCTATTCTCTTATACGTTCAGTCTTGGAAGCAAATTGTAATGTTCGTGGAAAAATTGGTTTTGTTGGAGTGACGTACAAGTCACGTATACTTGACGCGTTTCTTTGCTATGTTATTCTGTTTCTTCCTATGTACCACGCACACCTTTTGTCCGTGCAGCGTACATCACCACGATTTCTCTTATATTAACCCTTTGCACTCAGAGCTATTTTCCATTCCCTATGATTTTTCAAATTTTATGGTTATGAAACTGGTATACTATTGTACCTCGTACAATACCTACATGCTTGGTAATTAATTAACGAAAGGATTTCATAAAAATAAAAAAAGAGAAGAATTTAATTCACCGAGACGAAAGTCTTGCTTGTACCATTAAATAAAACAAGAACATGACTATTTATCAAGTAACTGTGTCCAAGAGCAAAAATTCATAAAAATCTGCGGTCCACGAATGACTCGGAGCAAACGACGCAAAGTTTCCCGACTGAAAGGCAGCAAGGGGGAATAAAGAAAGAAAGAAAGCAGTGCGGAGGAGAAGCGTTAAAAATTCCTCGAGGATAAACGGACGAGGATAAAGCGCTTTGTCTCGATCGTCGGCTGATTGTGAACTGTGCTTTACGCATAGTCCGTGCTTCGTAGGGAAGGGAGGAGGGCTGAATACTCATGGTTGTGGTGTGGCTCGTCCGTGAGGGCGTCCTGGAGGCTAAATCCCAGTCTGGGAATGTAGTGCGTTTGCCCAGGGACAGCACACACGGCCGAGTGGCAGTCAAGGGTGGCCTCGAGTCGGGCGCGTCCGCTGGAACGATTCCTTCGAGAAGACAATGGCCGGCATCGGGCCAGCCGATAATTGAATTCCGAGTATATGAACGAGCTTCGCGTGTCGTTTCGTCGTTTCACGCGGCTCGCGATCGTCGCTCTCTGCTGGGGAAACCCTGCTCCTTCTCTGACGCTTTCATTGTACCTGCATCTGTCTATATGTATATTGTATACGACATATGGGAGACGTTGCATCGCGTCGCGTTTCGACTGGTTAGCGCGCTCAGCTATAGCTGATATGTACCAATAAAATGTCAACCGAACCCTCCACGATAATTAGCCCCACGGTTTCGCAAACTCTGCTAACCCAGAACTGTATGCGACAGACACAATGTTTTTCTCTCTAGGTTGAAAGACAACTTTTACTAGAATATCTTACATTTCAGAACACGCTTCTAACATTTCATGATTACAGCTCGCATTTAACTTGTATTGTATTAAAAACCTGGCATAAAGACAAATTAATAAACTTGTAACCGAGCATTACAGTAGTTTGAAAGTTGTAGAAGATGAAATACCGAGAAGTGAATGAAAATTGTGAAGCAAGAAGCTACGTGTATGAATTATATTTTAACAGATAGATCCGCGGGTGGAATTAATTATAAGTTGGCTACCTGGGAAAGTAATTACGGCTTCTCTCTCTACGTTCAGATTTTCATTCAACGAAGGTAAAGCTTCCTGCTCGTGATGAACATCAATGGTAGAGATCTGTTTTGAAAAAATATTCTCGTTTTACTTGTTGATCGAGCCTAGCTGAATAATTATTAAAATGTTAACTCTGCCGATAAAAACAGAACAGTGACTCTGAAAGAGAGATCCGTTCAGAAGAAAATTAAAAAATGTACCATCATCTCGGGGAGCCCCCGAATTCGAATCTCAATAAATACTTCAGACAAAGCAGCATCGCCGCAACAAAACAATTCGCCATCGATTGACACGGAGACCGTTAACAGAAGCAGCACGCACGAATCGAGTCAACCGGGAGGCTTCTCGACCAGCTTCCCGACAAAAGAGCACTCCGGGCACAAAGCGTCGTAAAATAACATGCTTTTCGCTGCGGATTGATACAAAAATGGACAAACACATGTTTTCTTCTCATTCTCTCTTCCGATTTTTCATAATTAGCTAATTTTTCTCACTTTCTAATTATTAGTCAGCGGATCTTTACGAAAAATGAAAATTGTTTACTGGATTTGCAATCAACTGTAGTGAAATAAAAATGTATTCTCGAATTACACCTACTTATTTTTGTCATGAATGCATCACAAATCCGCTGTCGACTAATTATTATTTAGATATATGACGAATAGATTGATTGGAAACAACGTTCCACGTCCATTCAAGAATACTAGAGGCACTGATCTTATTTCTGTACGTAGCAATTCTAAACAGGGAAGGGGAAAAGGGTAAGAAATCGGGTGCAAAGTGACGCAAAAGTGGGGAAAAAATAGAGTCGACCTAGGGGATTCGACGCTAACAACCGGACACATTAGGGTAATTTCATCGTTCCATCAGGATGATTCTGTCGTCCGTGACACCCACGCGCGAACACCACCAGCCACCCCATCCCATCGCATGGGGGTGCGCGTGGCAGCTTAACACCGGGATGCACCGTATAGTGCAACGGTAGCGTACCGACCGACCGACCGAGAAGAGTGAGGAGAGTGAAGAGAGAAGAAGAGAGGGGAGCGAGGAGAGGTATACACGACAGAGAGATAGGACACGGAGAGGTGAGACTGTTGCGTGGCAACCGACGCCCACGAGATGCCACGCGCCGCCATCTTCACCTGGAATTCGGTGCCGGCCGGCGCGGCGGCACTGCAACCCCCATCGCCATCCCCATCGTAACCCTCATCGCCTCGCACGTGAACCGAAACCACCCCCGCACAATTCTACCCCCGCCAGGCTAATTATGCATTCGTGGGGCGCTCGTGCATCAAATAATCCCCCGTAACTTACCTGCGTGCGTAACAGATCTGACTTCTTGCTATACTTTCGGCCCGGCCCGGATTTCTGATTATTTATCGGTGTCGTGGCGATCGAACATCACCGATGAACATATAGCTGTTTTTAATTGGTCAATTATTGCACTGATCCCTTGTTGGCGCAAGGTTAATTCATACTTCACAGGTTCCCCGAACTTCGTGAAAATTTGCCGTTTGAAGGAAAGATTAAACGTACACGTTTTAAAATGTGTTTCTGGTCGTTGGGCGATTTTTTAGGTTGGACTTATTTTGAAGGTTACATAAAGGACATAAAATGACATTTCCTGAGAAACTGTTTCAGACAAAAGAATCTTGTTTTATCGCATAGAATCCGAATCCGTAATAAAAAATATCATGTTCCATTTGAAAAATGTAACTTCCGGTCTCGATCACCCATTTCCGGCCGAAACCAGAAGTTAAAAATATCACCATTTGATACAGCGCATCTGATTTATAAAAGAAACACTTTGAATTTTTGAAAAGAACCTATTTTCTAGATTATAAATGGGTGGTAGGGGTGATCTGAGGCACCCTGTATATGTATAATATAACCGCATATAAAACTATTTATGTACTACTTACATGTAATGTTATGCGTCGGGTTTAAAAAGAAATAATTGATAAAGAAGTGACTTAATATCCTGATAAGAAACACTGCACTGCACATTATGCCATTATAATGACGTAATTTTAGTTGTTTTTCAACATTGAACTATGTTCCACCAATCCGACCATCTTGAAACTTTTTTATAATGTTAGACATTCAACAGAACATTGTTCTTGAATTTTTTGGAAGTGGTAACTCGAAGGGTTGCTTGCAATTCCCACCCCGAAAAAATTGAATGATTTTTTTCTACCCTTAATAATTTGATCACGATGGTGAAAAAAATGTATTGATATGAAGGAGGTAAGTTCGAGTATTTTCGTTTCTTTTAAATCTGAATATCTTAATTAACAACCGAGAAAAAAATGATACAGTTAAGTGTATTTACCCTCGTATCATCCTTATACGAAGGGTTAGTGACTTCAAAATTTAGGGGGTTATCTTTTAACCTAAAACCATTGTTTTCCACACAATACCAATAAAAATTGTGGGTGGGGCCGCTGGATCTGCTAGTCTATCGTAGGCTAGTGATTCAATTTAAAAATAAATTTTTGTTTTGCATACTCATCAGTAGACTGCGGACCTTTATGCAAAATAAAAAATGTTTCCGTTGATTGCAAGACACAGGAGTGAAATAAAAATATCTTTCTTTCTTTTCGTTTGGGCCTCGTTTGAAAAAGTTATTGCCTTCAACCCTTATCTAATCAACTAATTTCCAGAATAAAAATGAACACCCTTGAACCACGCATAGAACCGTGAAACAATTCATTGCGGCGACTTTGTTTTCGAGGACAAAAGACTCCCGGGAACTTCTTTCGACGACTCGAACTCGATTCTGTACGAACGCCGCGCCGCGCTTTCGTTTCGCTTTCGGTTTTTGTCTCGTCTTGCTTTTCAATACTCTTACTTATCGTTTTGATTTCTGTTGCAGGCCCGTGACAGAAGCCTCGCTGCAGACTGCGGTGAAAACGGCGCGGCGGCGGTCTTCTTCAAGGCTGGATCAAATCTGTATTCGCGATAATTATAATTGGTGTTTTTGTCGCACTTTGTAGCGCAAGTGAAACTTTCTTGTTGGAATCGCGGCCTTCTTTGTGACGATTTGTTTTATTGTCTTCAACGGTAGCAACATTGCAGTCTCATTCGCCGAACAGAAACTGACATCTGTATTTAAGTAATGAAAGTGCTTTACGGTATCAGCATGTTTTCAGTTTTGCTTTCGCTTTCAATTAAATTGATCTTAGCCAGTAGGAATTCGAATTTTATTGCTTTTTGAATAAAAAGAAAACGCGGAGCAACTATTTCTCGGAGATAAGGGACAGAATAAGGTGAGGATCGAAGACAATTCTACACGGAGAATATCTCAGGTTCGCAACAATAAGAGACAAGATGTATATTTTTTCTGTATAATTCACCAGACAATGTTTATTCAGACGACCTCACAACTCCCAAGCGTACAAAATGTCGTGCTCACTGGGCAATATGCGGGGCTGCGTGTATTTTATTTTTTTGTTGTATCCTTTGCAATGTAATAGAGTACACTTTCGGTATTTTGTTTTCTCTCTCTCTCTCCCTCTCTCTCTCTCACTCACTCTCTCTCTCTCATCGATATTATTACGATTTTTTGTCTGCCTTTGTTTCTCAATGTTCCATCAGAAACAACAGCTGCTTGTAATCCTCCTTCTTAATGGATAGAGAAATATATCATACTTTATGTATCGTTTACTATAATAATCATTATGTGTAGTTTATGCATAACAAGTATTACGAATATCAACGCTAGTTCGCTTTGGGGCTGGGTTCTGGGAGGGCACAGGGTTTTTTCTTTCGTGGACGGGCAGGGGTGTGTGTGTGTGTGGATCAGGAATATCGTTCGTCCCTCGCCTAATTCCCTCTCTTCCTCGAGAAGAAGAAGAAGAAGAAGAGAAGTTCGACGATAGGAAGCGAAAAACAAACAGGAAAATAACTTCGGTCTCGAAACACGTATTTATAGGGACTGTTTAAGGACGACGAATACGAGAACTGTTTCTTTTTCTGCGGTTTATGCGTGTGGATGTGTGTGTGTGTCTGTAATAACGGTAGAGTGGGGGAAAGGAGGGAGTTCGAACGGGGGTGATTCGATCGATTACTGATTGGAGACTTGGTACACGCGACACGTGCCGCAACTTCCTTCAAGTCCGGGGCCAAGTATCTATAGCGACGTTGGGTTGGGTATAGCTAACGGTGTGAGAAAGGAACAGGAGAGGTCGACTCGATGAGGGGGATTTTTTTTCGGTCAGCAACAAGGACTTCTACGTGTGGTGTTCTAAGGGGATTAGGGGTAGGGTGCGAAACGGGGTCGCGGGGGGTCAGGAGAACGGCGATACACAGAGCGTAAAGGGAATGACGTTTCATTTTCCTCTCGAGTACAATAAATATACAGAGTGTGTGTTCCACTACCAATAAGTTTCGTCTGTTTGTTCGGGTATTTCTCGTGTGTGTTCTCGGGGTTCCCGGGACAGAGGAGCCGCGCTCAAAACTACCGAGAGACGGACACCTCTGTTTCGCCCGTCTGCAGCAAATTCTCTATTACAAAATCGGTATGTATGTATTTCTTTTCGTTTCTCTTTGCCCTACACGATTTTAGTCTCTCCATCGATTGGATTCTCGGCTCGCTGGTTTCATGATGCTAACGCGTTTTATTACACTTCATTTTTTGTTTGTATACTCGCACGCGTGTGTGTGCCATCCGTGTACTTGTACAAAGTGTATGTTTCTCACGTGTGTGTGTGTGATTGTGTGTTCTTTTACTTTTTCCTGCGTTTCTCTGCTGTATCTATCGGTGGCGAAAGGGGGGCGGGGCGAGCGTCTCAATAACACGTCGGCGGCGGCCCGCCGCGTATCTTTTCGCTGTTTCTTCTCTCTCTTTCTCACACACACTCTCTCTCTTTCGATCTTTCTCTCCCTCACTTTCTCTCTCGAAAGCGACGAAACTCGTCCAAAACTCGCGGCTCCTACGACTTAGCCTTACGAAATTTACTATTTACACTTCGCCGTGCGCCGGATTTCTACCCGAACTTGCACGCGACTTCTCTCTGTCTCTCTTTCTGCCTTTGTTTTTCTCTCTCTCTCTCTCTCTCTCTGTCTCGCACTCTCTGAATCACACACTCACGTAACACGACTCCCGTGTCTCGAGTCTTCTCTTTCCTCATCCGCCTCCTCCCTTTCTTTACATCCGTTTTGGGAAAAAAACATCAGGAGATCGTTGGTTGCTCGCTCGGAGACGAGAGGCACGCGCGATTCGCGATGCTCGATCGATTCCAACGAGATATCATAATCGACTGTGAAAATCATTCGAGCGTCGTGATCGAAGGTAGTGTTGTCTCGACGACTGCACACTCTCGGAGGCCGCGGCGGGCCGGGTCAGTCTCATGTGAACAAAACATTGAAACGTTTTCTGTTTTTTTTCTTTATCTCTCAGTGTTTTTTAATCTACATCTTTTAAAACTCGCAAGACGCGTTCGCTTGCCTCTTCCCGATACATGCTTCTCGTCGGAATAGTGGGATTCGACTCGAAAAGAAGCCTATTTTTCCGTATTTTTTGTTTGCAATTTTGCCCCGATTCACTTGCACAAGCACGCTCGCGTGATCCCATTCGTTCTTGTTTCCTGGTCGGTCCCACACATGCACACTTTCTCTCTCTCTCTCACTCTCTCCCACGCATTCTGTCTCTTCCTAGCTCTCATTACACGCGCGGACACTCGTGTCTTCTCCCTACGCGCACATACACAAGATGATAACTTTTTACGATTATTATACCTTACACATATTACAATAATATTAATTACTTTTATAATATTCAATAATTATAGTAGAGTAAGATGATCGATGAATGAGGTGGAGACTGTACAGGATGCGCGATTTCCATGATTATCACATGTAGATAGATTATTAATTTCCGTTTAACATTCAATCTTTTTCTTATCTCTTCCCTCCTCTTTATCTTTTTCTCACCTGCAGGATCAGCCGCCGCGTCGAGGCTGTCCTCGGGGGAAAAACTATCCGCGAAATAGATATCGCGTCTAGATCTTGGATAGGCCCGACGATGTTCGCAGCCGATAGGTGGTAGATAGGTAAACGGATTAGGTAGCTTCCCTTAGGTAGACGGGTAAATCTTATACACGGCACTGTTTGCTCCCGGAACGGCACTCTGTCTCGTGTCGAAGCGTCGCGCGCTTCGCGTGTCCTTTCCGTCGTTTCACCGCACAATCATCCTCGTCATCATCGATGGAAATCCACGTTGAAATCCATCGCGAATCAGAGAGTTTTCGCGGCTCGCTGAGAGGCGGAGAGGTAGGCCGCCGGACGCGACTCCGCCACCCACCGCCGTCTGCCATTGTATCGTGTCTCGTCGCGCAGCTTTCTTTCTTTATCGATTAATAGTTTAAATTAATAAATTATTTGGTTTATCACGCGCTCGGAGCGTCCTCTGGCACTTTCATACTTCTCCTCTGGTGTCCGGTCATCGATGAGTAGCGACGCACAGCAAGTGGTCACGCGAATAGCGAGAGAGAACGGTGGTGTAGTCGGTTTCTCTCTCTCTCTCTTTCTCCGAGTGCCAAAATATTAAGAACGATCTTGACGGGCTCATACGTCGTTGTTGGAGCACTACGCTTCGAGAGACAGCGCTTTGCAGGGTCCTACGAGGGGCCTTGGCGACGGGGACGGCGACTTCTTCGACAGGTTGAGCGGTTGCTGGCTGTCGGCGATGTCCACCTGTAGCTCCATCATGTTGCTGGGACAGCCGGACAGCATCAACGTCGCCGCCGTGCTCGACGTGGGCCTTGGACTCGTGCTCGTACTACTCGACGCCGCCGCGGACAGGTATCTGGGCGACGAGGCCGGCGAGCTCCCGACCATGAGGTAGTCCGAGGAAGACTGCTGTTGCTGTTGCTGTTGCTGTCGGGCGCCGGTCGTCGTCGTGATCACCGAGGTGGCCGGCCATCTGGTCGTCGAGTAGTTGCTGGTCGCGCACTGCAACAATCCTTGAGATCCTTGGGGAGAACGAGCGGTGATGGTGGTGGTCGAGGCGCATTGTTCAGCCGGCGACGGCGAGACTGCCGGCGACCTCGGGCTGGTCTCTCCGCGCATTATGTAGTTGTGGATGATGTCCGTGCGCTTCAACTGCTCGGCGGTCATCCGTGGCCCCTCCATCAGACTTCTGGCCAAGGTCGAGTGCGTACTGCTGAGCAGGCTGGCGGTTTGCGGACACTGGGTCTGCGCTTGGTTCGAAGGACTTCGCGCCGGTGGCGAGGTCAGGTGGAGATGCAGCTGGGACTGCGTGTGCTGCACGATCACCGCCGGCTCGGCCTCTGCGCTGTCCTTCTGCCGGAGAGCTCGGAACTTTTTATGCGGTTTGTACGCCTCGTCCATCAATGAGTTGGTGTCGTAAAGCGGCGGTGCTTGGAGGACACGCTTCAACACCGGCATGTCTTCCACTTCCTTGTCTTCCGATCGCGGACTCGAGCAAACCGAGGTTGGAGCACTGCTCGCGCTGCTGCTGGCTGGTTTGTCGGGCTTCTCGGTGCCGGACTCGATGCCGCTGTCGCTGGGAGAGTCCAGCTTGCGGAATCGAGGGCATTGCGGTGGCTGAGGCGTTTTCGATAAGGACGCGCGATGAAGATCGTCGTCGCCGGAACTCGTGCTGCCAGAGTTCGCTCGTCGCCGATGAGGACAGAGTCCGCCGGCTAATGTGGCGGCGAGAAGGGGCGCGCTGGACGCGTGGTGTCCACTAGGCGGAGCTACGTGATGGTACTCGGTCAGAGACGCGACTTCACCGCTGCAGGTGCTCTCGGTGCTGGAAACACTGCCCAGAGGACTTTTCACGGCTTCGTCCAACGTGACGTCCGAGGCGGAACCCCAGGACGCGGATGGCTCCTCCTCCATCGGCCAATGTTGTTGTTGTTGTTGTTGTTGCTGTGGTTGTTGAGCACTGATCACGTGTTGTGTTTGCTGCTGTTGTTGTTGCTGATGTTGCTGTTGAGCCTGCATCTGCTGCTGCTGTTCGGTCATCTTGAAGGCCAGCAGCTTCTCCGAGTGGAGGGTGTTCAGAGTTCTCAGGTCTGGGATCTTCTTGAGCAGCTCCCGCAAAATGTCCGGGTGTTGAGGATGGTTCTGAGCGAGCACGGTCTGCAGGGCGTTCCGCAGCTTGTTGTGCATACGCTCAACGAGCTCCGTGTTGCGAAGCCCTGGCCGGTCCGCAGCGATCACCACCACGGAACAGAAAAGACCGAGCTCGGCGTCCGATAGTCGCAGCGAGTTCACCCTCTCGGCGAAGTCGAACATCGAATCCATGAGGAATCGCGCGTTGCTGCTATTGTGGATCGACTCTCGCTTGAGCACCTGCCCGTTCAGGCAGATCATGCTGTTCGTTTGAGCGTCGAACATGCAGGCCAATCGCACCAGCAACACCTCGAACACGCCAGCCTTGAGCAGCGTCACCTGGTCGTCCTGTGCCAGCAGGCTGAAGCCAGGAATGCGTTTCGCGAACTCTACCACGCCGCGGATAGCCGGCGAGAACCTTTTCGAGAAGTCTTGCAACAGCTCTTGCTGGCCGGTCAACGGTTGAGGGTTAGGATTCAGAGGGCATGCCTGCAACAAGCGGAGAAAGGAACGGTCGAGATTAATAATCGGATCCCCCAAGGTCTCGTTCGCAACACGCTCTCCGAGAAGAGATGTCCGCGCGTCTTTCGGCCACGCTTCCTACATCGAGGAAGGCTCGCGAGGACGACTGGTTCTGTCTCGACTTCCGCGTGAAGCGGACGTCTCCTCAAGGCTCGACACGCGCGTCAATGTAAAAATGAACGTTGAAGAAACTCGCCGCGCGACTCCGTAAACGTAATCTCGCACGACAAAAAAAAATGTAGTCGACACTCTACTCTAGCGGAAGCTAATCAACGTGTACTAGACTGTCAGTGTTGTTTCGCGTTATTAAAGTCAGGTTAATTGCAGTCACGTGTTTGTTTGTAACGCGGGGTGCCTGACACGATAATCAAAGAATCAATCAAACTTGAGAGGTTCTATAAAAAATGATAGGTGGAAAACAAGCGTAATAATGTTCTCCTAATTTTTTCGATGAAAGATGAAAGAAACGAATCGAAGAGAGGTGGATTACTTACCAAGGTGGGTGGACACGCGGTGTAGTTCGGTGTCTCTCGAGCTCGCACGAGGATCGGCGCGACTTTGTCCCTGGTGAAGTCGCATGTATCAATGTGAGCTTGCACAACGGTGCCGAGTAGTCGTTGCTCGTCCTCCAGCTCGGCCGCTACTGCCTTCTCTTGAGAACGGCTGTGGGAGCTTTGCTGCATGGCAGCCAGAATCCTGGCCTTCTCGCGCTTGGGCACACGGCCGAATCGCACCGCTATAATCAAAAAAACGGATGTCGAATGCGTTAGACGAGACGGCTCGACAGCGGCGAAGACGGGAAGGAGCGCAAAGTTCGGTGTCGGTGGTGAAGCAGAACGAGCGAAGGACACGTCGATGAATAGTTAATGCGATCAATGGATGAATCATGCAACGGACACAGCGCGGTGTATCGTTCGGGACTCGGGACGGCCTTCGAGCGCATCGGTACTCCGCGCGCGGTTCGATCCGAATACGCGGAAACGAGAGGAGAGGAGAAGCCGAGAGAGGTGTCCCGCGAGAGGCTGGGTATACACACTTCTCTACGATCTCATCGGAGAACATCGGAGAGCATGGTAAAGCGCGGTTCTCGCTCCCGCAAAACTTATCGTCGCACCAGATACGGGCCTGGAGGACGCGGACGGTTCGGGCCACGAGAAGAAAAAAAATATCGAGAGGGGAAAGCGCACGACTTTCTCGCGCGAGAAATGAAAGTGCGGCTCCTAACCGTGTTGGCCTCGTGCTACGAATCCTCCGATAGAAAGTCCGAGCGTTGGTGCGAGCGAGCGAGCGAGCTCGTACGCTCGTGTCGCGTCGTGGGGTGTAAAAAGGGAACGCGTTCATCGCGTTCATCGCGTCATGACAACACACGCGGGGGATCATAGACGTTCTCGCGAACACTTATCCCAAACAGAGAGAGAGTAGTCCGGGACACCTACGTGCATTATGGTAGTTGACAACTCCGTTGAGGATTCCCTTCAGTATGGGCAACTCGTCTCCCATGACGGTCGAGAAAAACGAGCGGTTCCCTAACTGCGTCTCCGTATGCGACACGCGTATTCGTATTCAACTGCACTGCGCACGAAAAACTATGTATATCTTTCTCCCCATGGGCACACTGTATCACTACCGGTGGTGGTCGTCGATAGGCGCGTACGGCGCACCATACGACGAACTGGTCATGTGTATTCCGGTCTGATAATGTTCCCTAAGTCTCTCTCTCTCTCTCTCCCGGAGGAACAACAACCGGAGGAACAGCTCTGGACTGCGATCTCTAGGCTGACTCGTCGTATCCCGCAAGTCACTCCAAAGTGGTGTTATAGGCACGGCGTGTACGGCTCGTCGCCAGACACATACACGTAGAGAGCAGTGCGGCTGCTACACGATATGGCGGTGCTCAAGAAAGTAGCGCGACAGTACGACGCGTGCGGACGCGAGACAGCATCACCGCCGACTGAGTGATGTTCCGCGGGTTGCGTTCAACAGCCCCTCCACTTATTCAGCCATCAACGACTCCCACCACCGGCCACGATTGTGGCCTTTGCTGAGCCTTTGGCCTTGAACTTGGTTTCAGCGACAGCCGCACGAGGCGTACCGCCGACCTATATACATACACTATATAGTGAGCGAATGTACGCGCCGAGCTTCGCCGCGACCACCACACGCCCGGAGGAGAGGGTGCTCTGCGCGTATACCTGTGTAACGTGCGCCGGGCTATGTATGGATCGTCTCTTTGTGTTCGTAGTTGAATACGACAGAGAGGAGACGCGACCGGAGACAGAGATGAAACGATATATATATATATATATATATATATGTATTACGAGAGAGCGAGAGAGCGAGAGAGAAAAGAGGGGTCCCGCTGTCAGAGGTGACTCTCTATCCGCTATCCCATGCGCAGATGCGAACTTCCTTTCTGCCGGGGGTAAGTTACCCTCGACGACCTTGGGCAACCCCTTGCTCTGGCTATTTGCCCTGTCACCAGCTGCCGTCGTAAGACTTATCTGTTCACGGACGATCGATCTCTCTGTCGCTGGATATCATCGTGTCCTCTTTTGTAGACTGACTGACTAAACTACAGGAGATCTTTTCATCTATCGAACACACACCTAGACCGTCTTTTATCGGGACATTCGGACACTCGAACACAGGAACTGGCCCTGGCCAGGTCGCGGCAGACGAGGTCATCGCGGTCACGAGAGTCGCGTGCTTCGAGTCACGTACGAATCTTGCCCGGTGGACACGGGGCAATCATGTATGATGGTCTCGCGAAGAAGAATACGTTCTCGATGATGAAAATATGTCACCCCATGGTTTTTCTCATAGGTCATGTACCATTTATACGTCGGAGATGATTCTACATAACCGCGACACCGACAGTACGTATCCGAGCGATCGTAAGAACGAGGGAACGGAGAGCAGCTGAGCAGCAGGTTCCCCGCGGGTGTCCAGTCGCAAATTGCGTGGCGGGCAAGTCGGGACGGTCGGTTTGGCGGGCCGACTGGAGAGGAGCATGCGCCCGACAGCCAGGTGGTTCGACGCGGTGGGGAGAACCACCGTCGCCGGAGGGGAGGTTCAACTGGGATAGGTAGTGGGGGGCTCTGAGAGCGATCGCGAAGGAGACGAAGTTCGCGAGGTCTCCGCGCGGAGCGTAGCGCCACGCGACGGCGCGTTGTCACTCGGTGCCGTACGGTAGGGGTAAAAGCGACGAGGAGATCGAGCTGTTTGGAGTGGGGAAGACGAGGAGATGATCGCGACAGCGTACGCGTCTAGGAAAGGAGGGGAAACGAGTCGTAGAAGGAGGTGGAAGGGTCACCGGGTACGTAGAGGCGAGTAGCGGTACTCTTTCTACGGACGTGGAGCCGCATGCAAGCCGAGCAATGCCCGTCTATTGACCCCGCCGAGTCCATGCTGCCTATCAGCGGTCTTTATTCTTATTTTTTTCTTGCAAACTTTGAACCTTCCGCAAAACAAACAAAGGTTGCACTACTGATTTCCTCGGTTGTTATTTAGAGAGGAGTCGTCGGTAAACAGCGAAGGCATTCGAGTGTCAAACTGTGTTCGGAACAGTGTTAGATTGAAATCGGAGATCGTATCGCCAATGTTTATCGAGAAATGTTTCGCGGATTGTCCACTATGTCCCCACGGGTCGCTGGCTCCTCGGTTGAAGTATAAGTGGATAGCGACGGTTATAGCTCAGCCCGCGGTAGATGCACCCACGGCGGGCGGCCGCGTCGGCCGTGTCGTTGACCCCGGGGTAGGTCTGATGCGCCGGACGAACCTAGCCGCGAAGTTTCGCGCCGAAAGAGGTCACAGGGAGGGAACGACGACCCATGGACCGGGCCATGTTTCGAAAAGAAAGCAAGCTCATCGCGGCTCGATATCGGGGGGATATAATCGCGGCTGCTTTCTCAAACGGCGAACTGGCCACTTTCGCCCGTTGCGACACTCTTGCCGTGTCGCGGGGAGCCGCGTTACGCAAACGGTCAACGACCCGACACTCTAGATTTTAGAAACTACTCTTTCGGAGAAATGTGTTACACCATGATCGGCGTCCTATGCCCAGGGGAAAGTGCGCACCGGTATGTTTCTCGATACACGATCACGAAATTCTACGGTGTAGGTGTAGAGCGAAAGTAGCCGAGGGAGCGAGAGGAGAAGAAATGAAATGTTTGATAGACTCACCATCGCGACTCATGCCGACAGCGATGCACTTCTTGAGACGACAATACTGGCAGCGGTTCCTGTTGATTCGCAGGATGCTGCACTGCTGGTTCTTGGTGCAGGGCCGATACTGAATCTTCTGCTGAATGCTCCGCCGGAAGAATCCCTGCGAATCACCAACGAAACCCTCGTCAGTCTGACCGTCACTGTCCGAGGAGGACCCCGACGAGCAATTGGTCCCCGTTCGCGGGGTGGCCAGGTCACATTCGCACAAGCACCCCATTAATTCACCTGTTTCAGTGTCTCGCGCGGTTATTTTTTTTTCTTTTTTTTTTGTTTTGTCACACCGAAGAAAAGTATCGAAGAATCGCGCGCGTGCAGCGATGGCACGCGTACACTGATCTCTCGCCGCGATTCTCTCTCGGTACTCGGTGTACGGTTCGCGTATCGAGAGGTTTCGTCGAGCGACCGTCGAGATCGCCCGGCCGAGAAGATAAACTGGCGACGCGCGAGAGACGGGTGACGGGTGACGGGTCGCGCGAACCTTGTCACAGAGTCCCGGTGTGCGTGAATCACTGATAAGGAGACGCACGCTCGGTGAAACCACTAAACTCAACAGCGAACCGACCGTAACTGTTCGACGGTACGATCATGCGAGTCGAAACGCGAGTTTCGGGGAAGTGGGGGGGAAAAGAAGCGACCGTTTGTATCGGAGCTTGGCTGTGGACTGGCTCTTTCTAGCACAGAGAGCATAGAGCCTCGGCACATTGCCTCTGGCTCGGCGAGGTGGGGGACACTCTGACCCAATTCCCGGACGTTCACCCGCAGTTCACCGCGTGAAAGTGAGAGTCCCCCTTGCGCGCACTGGCGCTTCCCGTCTCTCTCCCTCCCGCAGCCTCTATCTCGATCCCTGTCCCACCGACTGTCCCGTTCGCGCCCGTTCGCGCCCGCTCGCGAACCCTCCGATATCTCTCGATCCTTCTCTCTCGAGCCGAGCCGAGCCGAGCCGAGCCGCGCGCGCGACCATACAGGCTCTCGCGCGCTTCGAGCGCTCTACTAACGGGTTCCTTCCCTCCTCGCCCTGCCGCATTCTGCAAGGAACTACCCTCCTGGACTGTCCCGCCCTGTCCTCGCCCGCTTATTGTCGATACCGCGATCCTACCAACGCGAATAAACGCGGGAACACAAAAAATCATCGTGCACCACTTTTTAAGGAATGCTGATCGTACCACATGTGATTTCAGTTCATCGCTCCGCGGATCTACACCATTTTTAGGGAATGCTACCCACCCCTCTACTAATTTAACCACAGCGATTTAAGTTAATATCCTATCAGCAGTCTATCTAGAATCGCAAATCATTGCAAAGTCAGGCTGCTGCGTTTGATCAACCCTTCGGTCTGCACATACGTTCTACGTCGTCTACATACATATAATATTACGAGTACACATATTACATATGTATATAAGTATAACGTACAATTGTTGACGACGATTTATATCAGAAATTTCGCAGATCCTCGGATCGAAGGAAAAGAACCGCCGCGAGAAGACAAAGGAAAGAGACTCTTTCGCTCGGTAGGTTTCTCATGCGGCAGCCGCTAATTGAGAATGGGAAAAGAGGTAGGTCAGGGCAGAGGAACTTCCCGGCCGCGTATCGGTCAACGACCTCGCAGCTCGGTTACGTAACGAACGACGCGTGGAACGACGACGACGACGTTCCACTGCCGTTTGGTCGTCGTCGTCGTCGTCGTCGTCGCGTATCTCGCGCACGATGTCAACGGGCGCAGGCGCGCGTGTATGCACGTATGCGTACGGAATTGGCGACACTCGTCGTCAAGTGACTCTTTCGTGACGTCAGACACGCGACCTCGCCTACCTCAACTTCGTGCAGAGCCCGAGACGAGAGAACGATGTACCGTTGCACCTCCGCGCCCGGCCTGTCAATCGGTGCACGCGTTCGATGCAAGTCAATGAACTGTCAGCGTTGCCAATGTTAAGTTCTCCGAGGCAGCGCAGCGGCGCGGCGCGGCGGCGCGGCGTTGCCCTGTCGCGCGATGTTTCCGTTCGAAATTTTTCTAAACGATTCGATCGAGAATGATTGTCATTCAGGTCTGCGAAGTATTTTTTTTTTTCATGGGAGTCGCGCGTCGATGGATCGAGGCCAGGTTCCCCGTAAGATCTTTTTCGGTCGCGCGCTATTATTGTCACGCGACCGATCAGAGGTCTCGGAAACGGCAAAGTTATTGGTCGCGAGCTACCGCTGTGTCCCGGACGAGGCCAGCAACCCCTGTTGAACCCCTTGGTTGGCGGGAATCCGGCAGAGGTGGAACCGTCCGGGGGTGGGATTGTGGGAGAATGCGGTGCATCGATCTCTCAAACCGTGCATTCCCCCTGACAGGTCAGGGGGCGACCACCTTCGCGTGCTTCCACGACTTACGTTCGCCGGCGCGGCGCGGCGCACGCGCCTCCATTGTGTCACATCCACGGAAAGTGCAAACAGATCGCTATCGGTAGCACCGGATCCTTCCTGGGAATATCCTGTTTCGCGGAAAACGCAGCAGCCCGGGGGAGATTCGATATGCTCGCGGGGGAAACTTCAGACGACGCTCTAAATTTAAACCGCCGAGGCTGGAGGGGTAGCATCGAGAAATTTCAACTCCGATTACTCGATGCACCAAGATTTCCTTTTCGATCCGTTCCGATCAACATATCTCTTCCCAGAACCCTGGCTTCCAGTTTAGCCGCGCGACCCGAAATGGAATGGCTGCCTCACGTTAGGACACCTTCAGAATCGAAAAACGTGTTGCATCGATCGTGGGAAACAAGAATAATATGAAAATCGATTTGATCCCTTAACCACTTCGTCCCATTAAAAGCAACGATAGAACATTCTTGAATTTTTGAAATCGTTTACTGGTCTACATATATTTCCCCCGAACCAAGATTTTCATATATGCATAAAGATCCGCAGTCTAGCGATAACAATAAATAAGTTTAGTAATTAATAAGTTTCTCAATGTTCATTTTTACATAGACAAAGTTATTATAGCAAGTACGTATTAAGACCAAGTATGATCGAATTAATTTCTTATCATTGAAATTTATATTTATATATATATATTTTTGTTTAGAAGCAAATTTCCACCTTCGATAAAGGTTCAAAACGGAACCGAAACGTCAGGAGAGAAGTAAATTTTTTGCAAAATAGCTATATTACTAATTGATCGAAACGGTAGCGCCGAAAGCATCTATGAATTTGATAAAAATAATTTTAGTTTGATGAAGAATGTCGAAAGATCTCGTCCGATGCTTTTCATTGGCAAAACAAAAATTGTTGTATTCCGGATACTCAATATAAGCATATTTATTAAGTACAATTTCTAAACGAAATACAAACTACGGACGTAATACAAAAGATCTTAGTAGTCTATATAAGACTCGGTAAGAGACTGATCGGCAGCGAATGAAGACTGACAAAAGAATGCTCGCGATGAGAAGAAATCAGCAGGAGATGTAGATTTTGGGTCTAATGGTTAGTAAGGGATGAATCATGGGGATGAGGTTCAAAGATGAGTAATGGTAGATGGAATGTCGAATTGAAGATAGAGAGAGAGAGACGAACTGAAACGTTTAGGTTACATGAGTGATTACTAATGCTGGAGAGAATCTTATCGTTGGTATACAAGAAAATATTTGGTTCGACTAGTCCAAGTTTTGGGCTGATCGCGCGAGAAGCGGTCTCGATGCATCATCCCCATCGTGTTTCTCGGGTCCAACAACCCCGGTGGCCGCGCGCTCGGGCGTCCGCCGCGAGCCGCGAGTCACGTTCACCGGTTCGCTTTTATTTTCCGCGAAAGGAGCGAGTTCGAGCTCGGGCACGGGCACGAGCTCGGGCATGGGCGCGGGTTCGCGTTCGTGTGCATCGGTGCATGTCTGCACGCTTACAGAGACACGGGGCACGGGCGCATACAGATGTAGGTAAGGAGAGTGTGGGATATACACACGACGTGGTCGCGGGGCCAACGACCGGAGCGCGCGATCGGCCTCGATGGTGGGGATTCGAGTGGCTCGATGGAGGGACGGGGACGGTAGGGGAAGGTGAGCGTATCTGCTCCCACGGGGGCGCGGGTGTGTAGGGGCGAGAGGAGGGGAACGAAGACGGAGAACCGAGGGCGGGAGAAGGAGAGCAGAGTGGCAACAAAGAAGGACCAAAAGACAGGGTGAGAAAGAGAGAGAGAGAGAGAGAGAGACTCGACGGAGGAGACAGAATCGGTAGAGGAGGTGAGTGCGAGGAGAGGACACGACACGAAACGGAGTAACGGTGACGTACATAATGCGCGCGCGCCGTTGCAAGCGCATGCGCCACGACTCGAAACGCTGCGATACTCTCTGCTTCGCTCGGGGGCATTAACCGCTCGCGCGTACTCGCTCGCTCCAACGCGCACCTACGACCCCAAGAATTCGCTGCTCGCTCTGCTCTCCCCGGACGCCGATGTATCGGCCAAGTCGATCGCCGAGGTCAGAGATGCTGATCGCGTAATCCGCGCACCATGGGAAATCGCGCGGAAAATTCCCGTCATCCCCACCCCCTCCGGGACCCGTGGAAAATTTTCCTGGATCGCCCGGGTTAGGTCAACTGTTTCGGGGGCTCCTCGACCGGAAGATGATATCGCTCTGCTATTTTTAGAAACCCGATCCTCTCTGTACGCGGGGAACACTAACTATTTTTCAGGGGTGGGTTTATGGGGATCTCGAGGGAGAAACTGCATTCGTGCATAATTCCGTTTGCAGACTGCTGGTATCGAGGGAGGAGGTTCCGATGATTAGCTGGCCGAGTAAAGTGGATCTGGAATGTTCGATCGAGGTCTCGGGTAGCGAAAAACATTGACAATCGCCGATCTACATAATCTCCGATCGCGCAAACCCGGCAACGAAGAAATGGTGCCGTTGACCGATCAGTTTTAATACTCTCGTTTGACCTCGAACAGTTCGCTGCTCTATTCCCCGGGCATCGATACCGGGCAAGTCGACCGCCGAGGTCATCGCACCAAGTATTTGCTACTTCCATGATGCTAGAGGTGTGTTGTGCGGACGACAATTTATTCGAAAATTCTCTCAAACTACAATCAGACAACAAAACTGTTCGAAATACTATTGGGTTGGCAAATAAGTTCGTTCGGTACTTTAGCGTGGAATAAATCACAAGAACCGAACGAACTTATTTGCCAATCCAATAATTCGTGAAAGAACATGATCCGGTTTGAATCGAAAACATTGAGACTTCGAGAAGGACTATGTTTATCGGGTTTTGCTTTTGCATGTAAATCCGCTGACCCCCAAAAAGCTGGCCAGCCAAGGTAAGTTGGTATCGGCTGGCAGGTTCTCGCGCGAGGTGTCGTGTTTCACGGGGTGGCGTTTATCGCGAGGCATAGCAAGGCGAGCAAGGCGAGCGTGACGTTCGATTCCGCGAGCGGCGCGGCGCGGCGCGGCGGGGCAGCATTATCTTAAAGCGGTGCCGCGGGCGCTCCGGCCGTCCGGAGATACCGCGTTGAGCGAACACCTACCACGATAATAAGCGACTGACCCGATTCTAAAGTAGATGCACCGGGGTCAGTAACCCCAACCGAGCACCGAAATACCCGCGCAATCAAATGAAAATGAGATCACGATTCGTTACGACATCAAAAATGACGGTTAGCCGAGAGAGAGAGAGCGAGAGAGCAAGAGAGAGAGAGAATGAGGAGGGTCGCGGAGGGGGAGAGTTGAACAGCGAGGTGGAAGGAGGTGGGCGAGGAGGAGAACGAGGAGGTGGTGGAGGAGATCGAGGAGTAGGGAGGTGGGGGCAGGAGATCGTGGAAGGGGGGGCCTCGAGGAAGGGAGGAGGGAACACAGTCGTGTGACGTAACTGGCTCGGGGGTCGACGACCGGAGGGTTAATGCACCGGTCGCCTGGTTTCAACCCTCCGGAAAAAGAGTCGACGCGCACCTCCACCGTTGATTGTCCCGCCAGGGAGGAGATTTACCGAGAGGAACCTCGACGCGAAGAAAGAAAAATCCGTATTTTTCGCCGTTTAGTGTACCTCGCGATTGTTGTACCTTGGTGCATCCCGAGTGGAGCAAGGAGGTGGAAGAAGGACGATCGAGGAATCGCGAACGCGGAACTTTCGATGGACGGAAATCGGAAACAGTGGGCTGCGATTAGCTCCGAGAACGACTCCGGAGAAAAATGTGCTCGAGGTGAGTGCTGGTAGATACGGGGAAACTAGATTGGGGGAGGCCGCGGCTTTGCATAAGCCAGAGGGACTGGGGATCAGATTTAGGGGAGGGTTTCGTGAATTGAGCCGCTTATTCGAACGCGCGTCGTCGGGATGCCGTGTCTTTTATCGCGCGTTTATCGTGGCCACGTGATCGCGCCAACGCCGCCAACGAGAATCTCTCGTGCCGTAGAAGCTGAACTCAGGTCAGTGACGCGTGCACGAAAAGTATCATGGGGGGCAACGTCCCGACGAAATCTGGGTCAGCGCGGGCCACAGAAATTTCTGGTCGCTCCCTCTGTGCTCGCGAGAACCTGCTGTGAATCGCGCTGGGACACTCGCGTCATCAAAAATATTCTCAAAATATTGTCTATTTAACACCGAGGATCAGATTGACGGTTCGTATTGCGCGTGAGATTATCGGGATAGGCGGTTACGCGACTCCTTGAACCTGCGCGAAGAGCTGGAACCCAGCGAGCCGGTCGGGGAAAAGTAGCTTGCGGCCGCTGCGAGTCGCTATGGCGAAATAGTGCAACAGCAGTGCGACCGAGCGACCTAGTCTTAAAGATATCCAACACTCTTCCGCGTTCTCTTCCCTTTCCACGGGTCCCTCTTCCAGTACCATAAGACGGTCTCTACCGCTAGCGGCTAGGTCACTCGCCAACGACTCGGCCTGCTACACCGCCATAAGTTACTGACCCAGTCAACCAGCCCCGGGCCACCCGCCTCTCCATCGTTCTTTTCGTGGGTCTCTGGTGGGGGAGCCTAGACGAAAAAAAATCCTCGACCGGATACGAACGGTCGGATATGCTCGCTCGATCTCGTTCCCCTTCCGGACATAACAATAGGAACCAGCAGACCGAGGTTAAATGGCGACACAGGAAGGCCGGGACACTTTCTCTTTCCCGCGGTCGGCAAATCATCTCTTTAAGCTTTTCGGGATCCCGTCGGTCCACTTTCTCTTTCGTTTCAGAAAGAAAGCCCGTGGTCAATTCTACCGAGACATCATCGGTTGTTTCGGAAACTGAGGGACCCCTGTAAAATATATGGCTGTTTCCGCAGCTTGTGGTTTGGGGAAAATTGCGGTCCGAATACAGCGAACAACAGTAGGAGAAATGTCTGATTTTCAGTTCATCGGTTGCTTTCGGATAAGAAAGTTCGAGAACGATGTATCTGTCGCGAGAGGAGGCTCGGTTGCAGCCGAAGTGGTCGGGTCGACGCACGAAGAAGATCTGCGAGCACCGAGTCACCGATTAACACACCTGGCAGAGCGTCCCCCACCATCTGCGCCGCGACGGCGCTGCGTGGAAGTGGTAAAGCGACAGAGGTGGTGGCAGCGCGTTCTACCACTTCTCGAAACGAATTCGCAGCCTGTGCTGCCCCCACCAACCGCCTCCTTCAAGTCGCACAATGACGATCACGAGGACGTTGGCCTTCGCGGGATGTAATTATCAGTCTCGAGGTGAACGATTTACATTCGATTTGAGGTTTCGCCGATAGAGATTTCTTCTCTCGATTGACAGCTACTGATTGACGTTAGCGCGACGATTGCCTAGCTTCTCCTTATTTTTAGCGCGAGTCGATCAATTTTTCGTACACGGAAAATGCTTCTAGTTCGTCGGAGACCGATGATTTATCTCTCGGTAAAGAGGACGACGCGACGCGACGTGCCGAACAAAGAACAGAAGGAAGCTGGACAGGAAGTTGCCCAGACGGATGTGCGTTCTCTGTTACACATACCTGAACCCGACCCGATTTCCACTCTCTCTCGGCCACACGAAAACCACCAGCACAAAAGCAATCTCTCGGAAAGGTCCGAGAGGTTCTACCTGTCCAGTTCCCTTCTCACGCGTTTTCCCAATCCCCGAAGGTTATCGGTCGTCAAAGAATTTCGCCACATTTCACGCTCCCCTTGCGTAACCGCCCGCGCAGCTATTGTCCGAGGCTAGATTCAAGAAAAACGTGTTCGGTCACCGCGGTGTATCCTGTTCCATCATTTTTCACGGTTTCCGTCCAGCCTCTCTCCTCGATGACTTCTTTGTCGAGAATTCTTGGAAACATTCGACTAAAAACCGACGCGATTCGAAATCGTAAATAACGAGAGATAATGTACAGCGGTCTCTAAGAACGTCACGACAGTTTAAGGATCCTCTAATTCCGCTGGTAAATACGATTCCGCGTTTTTTTTTCTTCAGCCTTGGCAAGAAACCGAGAGACAGTCGGCAGAAGAAAAGAGGCCTTGGCGAGATTTTTCGTCTGCCTAGCCCCGATCAGTCGAGGAGGCAACCGTCAAGGATCAGCATAAACGTCTCGCGATTTCCGCGTGCACAAGGTCGAGTCGCGCTCGGTCGATAGCTTCTCCGTAGCCTTGGTCGCATCGTACATTCACATTCATGCTCCGTTCACTTCCTGGCCACATGGCGACGCGGTATATCTCACGCGTTCGGTATTTTTCCTCGCGAGGAAAAACGAATCGCGAAAACGTTATCGAACGAGCATCCCGCGACTCTGATCGAATTCCTGGCTTTGGAATG
The DNA here is from genome assembly GCF_051020765.1 of Lasioglossum baleicum. NCBI lineage: Eukaryota > Metazoa > Arthropoda > Insecta > Hymenoptera > Halictidae > Lasioglossum > Lasioglossum baleicum. The sequence goes on along the minus strand of NC_134940.1, from coordinate 2,808,222 downwards.
TTTGTCAAATTCGATTAATCGACACGACAGAACGTCGCGTCGCAGAATACGAAGAAGCGCGAAGAACAAAAGCCAGAAAACTGCCGATGGGAGTCGCGTGTCTCGGGTATCGCGTTGCGAAAAAAAATATCGACTCACCTTGCACCCCTCGCACGAGTGTACCCCATAGTGAAAACCGGACGCCTTGTCCCCGCAAACGCGGCACAACACCGTGGTCCCGTCGAATTCTGCAATGCAAGAGAAAAAGAAAAACGTCCATTACACTCGGTTCACTGACGTCGCGTCGGGGCGACGTGTGCCCCGCTCTCCCGCACGTGGCGGAGAGCGCGCGGGCTGGGAGAAAGGTGGGAGAGAAAGAAGAACACTTTCTCCTCTCTCGGCGGCGTGTTACAGCATCGCGCCGTGTTACAACTTTCTGCTTTCACTCGACTGTCACGGCTGCACGATACTTTTTCAGTTCTTTCCTAGCTCGATATCGACTCGACTCGACTCGACTCGACTCGACTGGGAGCTCTGACCAGCGCGAAACGGTTCGAGAGAGAAAAACAACGAGAGGAGAAACGGCACCGAGTAGTCGTACCTATGTTTAATTCAGGCTCGGGTTTAGCCGAGGAAACGGTGGAGTCCATGGTGGGCATGTTGGGGCTGATATGATGGGGCAACTGGGCCACGTGATAGGCGCTAGACATGCTCTGAGAGACGCAAGACATGCGCGAGACGCTCGACGATCGCGAGCCATGCGACGAGATGCTGGAGATCGGCGATTCTGGTGCTGGCGACGTCGCCACAGTAGCCTGCGCGCTGCTGTCCGGCGTTAGAATCATCTTCGTGAACGTCTGTGAACGTGGGCTGACGAATTTGTGAATCCTTGGTCTTCTACGATCTTCGATATAGCATCCACTTGGCACGGCACTGCACTAAGCTGAGCACCGACATTAGTCCACAGTGTTCCTCGGTGAGATCACTGACTATAATCACTAAATATCACTTGTTCGTGGCACGAGAAATCCCTGGAGACTTCTGTTCTCGCAGACAGTCTTTGTAAACAAAACTTCCGTGGTCGAGGCACCAATGACGAATATACTCTATCTCTCTCTCTCTGTCTATACATATATATATATATATCACATGATAGAAACAGAAGGAAGGGTATTTACGTTTCGGTATAAGCCACGGAGAGGTCCTACCCAGGGCGGCGGGCAGGTGTGTTCTGTGGCAACTGGTGGACACCTCGTCCGTGTTATACCAAGGAAGACAGCGCACCGGGTTGCACCGCGCGAGAGGAAGGAACAAAACGGATCCGGCGAGCGAACGTATACGTTCGAGCGCGGATGGAAGGCAGAAGAGAGAGTGAAAGTAAGTGTTCGCTCGAGGGAGGTTCGCGTTGGTCTGACTGGAGTTCGGCGCTGCCGAGTGTTGGTTACCTGGGGGCCGTGCAGCCCTTACTCGGAGCGAGGACGGATGGAGGGGAGGGATTGATGTGGCTGCCTGCTTGCCAGGCTGCCTCGACCATCTACAATGTCTACGCCCTGGCTACCTAGTATGTAGTAGAGGACACACAGTGCACCGGTGTGCTCTCACAGAGCCCCCCGAGAGAGTTCATCGTATTTTCAATGCTGGAGGTCACTGACAACCGGCTGCGGGCCCGGGCACCGGCGTCACGGGCCCAGCCAATCGCCGAGTCGCTGCCTGGGCCGCGTGCCCGCCCGATTGGCCGAGCTCCATCCCCACCAAACGCACGGACCTCTACCGGCCGACTCTCCTTCCTCCCGTCGGAGGAAGTTCATCGGCCGAAACCTTGACTGAATTACCCCGCAGCAGCGGCCAAGGCCATGCGCCCTCTCGCTCGAGCCAACCGCGAGACCGTAGCTGTCGTTTCGCCTTCTGCCTCTCTCCTCGTCTCCCTCTAACCTTGCCGGCTTCCTCTCGGCCTCTCTTCTGTGCCTCGACGCCTCTTCTGTCTTTGTCCCAGCCACACCGATCCTACGCAGCTCCGACACCTCTCTGTCCCCCGTACTCGTCGTCGTCGTCGTCGTCGTAGTCGCCTCCTGGATTCCCCTCGTGATCTTCTTTTGCTCGTCCCTTTTTACCTTTTCTAAAATCGGTCCTCGATTTCACGAGCTTTCTCGAACTACGCCGATGCATTTTTATGCAGCTGCCCTTTGTCCGCGGAAACATTACTCGACACACCGTCCTCTCCGTGTCTATGTATTTATGTGTTCTATGTTTTATTCCCTTTTTTCGGAAATATATGATACAATCGAACTCTACGAAGTGGCACACGTGTTAACAATATTTCTGTACGAATTAAAGTTGAATTTTCTTCAATTTATGCACGTCTGGCAGAAATGAGTGTTGCTTCGAATATGACCACACACAAGTGTTGCATATTATTATGATGCACCGAGGGTTAAGAACAATTGAGTAATTCGCGAAGCGAATGTTCGTCTCGCGATAAACCGTGGCTCGGTTTTGTGCGACGCTGGCCAGAAACTCGATGACATAAATCAATTCGAGGCGCTCCGGTTGATTTCCCTTTCGCGGGCAGAGAGTGCGGTAACACAAAATCGGCGGGCACCGAAACTGCACGCCAAGCAGAGTCCGCCGCGCCGATTCGAAGGACGATAGGCACGTGCTCGCTCGCGGGCAAAAAACGTGATGGCGGTTCGATGAACTTGCTGGCGGGGCTGGTTTCGTTTCACGATCGCGCGAAACTATCTCAAGATTTTCGATCGTGTTCGCCGGCTTTCGTCGGCATTCTCGTGACTAGGCCGCCGCGCCGCATCGCGGAATTTTATGGTCGGGGATCGATTTACCGCCGATCGAGCACCGAGACACTGTGGATCTCGATTCTCTTCTGCCGGTTTCGTTCGCGTATAATCATTAGACTGCGGATTTTGCGCATTTAAAACGTACATTTTAAAGAGAAGCGGACATGTTCGAAATATTTAAGGACGTCGATGCATTAGTTTCGTTTAGAAGAATAGAATTTTTATTTGGCTCTTGTGTCGTTTTAACATTGTTTTATTTTGCGTATACTATTCGCTTCGCTCGTTAACGTCCTTGAGCAATTGCCGCGAATTAACAACCAGCGAACTAATTGTGCTCCGCGAACTTCCGTCGTTTGTGGCACCTTTTGTATCGCCGGCTGCCTTCGACGACCCATTATTAGGCTTCCTACGCAGTACCACTATCGCAGCCACCTGTCTCGGATCACAGCCACCCACGCCTTTTATAATACACTTAGCATGCGGCAAGAGCTTTCCTTTCCTGTGACGCCGAGGACATCGAGGTGCTAACCCTCGCGGATTAACTGCCACCGCCTGACTCGGCCAAGCCGACGCCTTAGGATTTTGTTAGCTGTCGAGCCTTGGGCTGTGTTCATTAACGCTCCGTATATCATCTCCGCTTCCTCCGGCCTTCGCTCCTCCGGCTCTTTATTGAAATTGGATATCGACGCGTCGCGGCGACGCACGGTTTTCATAATTCGCCGTCTCATAGATCATGGAATTTTATAACCGCCAGAAAGAATCGCGTTTGTTTCTGCTTATTGACCCTTTGCACTCGAATGGCGATTCTGTGCGCGCGCGTGTGTGTGTGGCGTCAGTAAAAAACGATAAATCGATAAACGATTACGATAAATCGTAAAAAGCTCAACTGTTATTTCTAACTAAAAACTGGTTACATAGAATAAAACCGATCTGGGTTGAAAGGAACGTCTTGATTTTGCAATTAAAATTGTTTCGAAACCAAAGTAATTTCATTTTCAGCGTCCGGAACATTTTTCATCATTAAAAGTAATATTTCTATTGTTTTAAGGACGACGTAGAGTTTGCACACATTCCACGTCGAAAGGGTTAAGAAGGTAGTTCCCTCTTCCCGAGGATCATGTGGTTTAAAGTTTTAAAGGAAGCGAGGCATCTTCCGGAGGAACCGGAAGTGTCTCCCATTGTCAGCACCGTGTTCTAACCGGGAGAAGTTCGGAAACTCGATATTTCGCTGAAAAACCTTTCGAGTCTGTGTGGAATGGGTTAAGGAAAGGGTCGGTCACAATAAACTGGAAATCCAAACACGAGCCCCTTCAACCCTTAGCCCTTTGGGAGCAGGCCACTCGTGTAGCCCTCGGTCTCGTAAACGTCTCCGTGCTTTTTTCTGTTTCTGTTCGGCTGAAAAGGGCATAGTCATTTATTGCAGCTTCATAAACGCATAAACGCAAACTTTCTCCGGCTGTGTGTGCGTGTACAAGGTACAGTCCTAAGGCGGTTTAACGGTCGAGTCTCTGCAACGGTGAGGTGTCATGAGAGACCAGCCTGGAAAGTTAAACGTCCACCATCATCTATTCAATAATTTATTTTCATGATTTTATGGCAGTGCTATTACGAGCACTGACCCTGTCCCTCGCCTCCGGCGTGTCGACCTTCTTCGTCCAGCCATCCGATTGCTTTTTTCACTCTGTCCTCGCTCGTTTATTCCTTTGTCCTCGTCCACCGTGCCGGACTGCTTTCAATTAGAATACGCCGGCGAGACTGGATTGGCTGGCTGGCTGCTGGTCGGTCCACTGACTCTCTCTTTCTCCCTCTTTCTCTCTGGCTTCTTGCCGATCGACCAATCGATCACCGATTTTTCTTCGAGGAAAGGGGGTAGGGGGGGGGGACCGAGAACAGGCCACTTTTTCGGTACAGACCGGGCTCGTAAATCGTGGCACAATCGACCAACAAATCGCTTTTTCCAGGGATAGTCTGCACCGATGCGAACCGGCACTTGCTCCGACCAATTCGTTTCCATTTTTAGTCCAGCATCTTTTCGTTTTATTTGAAGGCTCGAGTGGAACTTCCCACAGGGGGTCTGATATGTATTAGGAACAGCAGAATACATATAACGCATTAACTATTTATCTCGCGCAAAACCCTCGAGGACGACCACTTATTAGTTTATAGTGTCTCAATGAATCGTACACGGACCAATAAATACAGTGTGCTCTAGCTAGATTAATTAGGTTCGCGCGGTCCATTTTTATGTAAATTTTAGTTAAGACTTAGGTTAAGATTTTAGGTTAAGACTTTTTTTTGTCATGGCTTCTTTTTGTTTTTATCAGTTATACTGTAAAAACTGTATACATTTGTATAAAAGGACCGCGGTCCGTATATAATAATAATATGATAATAATAATCATTATTATTATTTTTCAGGAAATCAAAGGACAGCTTCGTCGCCTCGCAACCTCAAAACCTGGATTTCTCAAAATACCGAGAAAATTTTCTACGGAGAAAAATAATCAATATGATCTGTTGAAATCGGCGATATGTCGATAGTTGTCTCTAATCGATTAATAAAACAAAAATTGTACTTCCTTCACCACGTGTGAAGAATACAATGAAAGAAAGGTGGGTAAATTGCTTGAAACTAGAAATTGTCTTCTACTTTATGAGCGCATTAGCGACAACACAATTCGGCCGGAGTAAACAAAAGGAAGTCCATTACATAAAATTCCAAAGGTTTGGGCGTACGAATCGAACTGGCGCGAATCTGCAAGCTGTTGCCCGCAAAGTTGGACAGACCTCGAACATAATGGCCAACGACGACGGAGGTCAGACGGACTCGTTTCCTTGAAATCGGCTAGCGACCTGCAGCGATACGCATTTATATGCAACGAATACACTGTGGCCCTCGCGTGGCATCTATTTTTAATCGGGTAGTGTAAAGCGATCGCACGTGTCGGCATTATTGGAGTCCGGCGAAGAGTAATCGGGGAAAACGTGACCGAGGAGAGAGAATGGAAACTCAGCGCGAATCGGCTCGCGTCAAACTAGGGTATAAAGCGACAAATTTGTGACAGACTTCGAACTTCGAACCACTGAAATCCACAACGTCCATAAAATAAAATCCTGTTCATCGATTTCCTACAGATCTATTCGAAGAACTCGTTTCAGTTCGAATCTAAAAAGAAAAGTCAAATTGTTTGATAAACATGCGAATTCTGTTGTACCGCGGACCAATCAAGTTTATCCACCAAAACTTAATGAACGCTCCATGTTGTTCCAAGAAAAGATTCTGTGCTTAGAATTCCGAGCTAATTATCTGGGCTAATTACTCGCGCCTATCTGTAGCAATTACTCGCGGGAAGTGCCGCAATTAATCGCTGCGAAGATCGCCGATTTTTTCCTCGTTAGAAGCTGAATGAATCGTCGCGAATTACTCCGGGAGAGTTCGATGACGCCCGATCGATTGAATCACGGCCGCCTCGAGGAATTCCCGCCTCTCTCGGGTTCAAGAATAAGGACGTCGTTGCCTGCGTTGGATCGAGTGCGTTTGCCGCATCGGCATGATCTATCGCACGGCTGCTGAGAAATTTATACGAACTGCTATCTCGTGTTGGTTGACGACCCCACGGCGAGATATAATACATTGTTAACGAACTCATCATCGTCAACTCGCGTTTCCGTTCATTTCAGAATTTTTCGTCACGCCAACTTAGATCTTCCAATCCCGGCGCACGCTGATTTATGTTAATCGACGCCGCTGTAAAATGACACTTGGCATATTTATTCGGTTAGCTGACTGGCCGACAACAGAGTCAAGCATAAGCAATGTTTCGAGGACGAGAGCGGACTGTTTGGAAATAAGAATCCGCGTATCAATTAGTCAGAAGGTTGGTGATATTTCAAAAAATATTTATGGTCGGAAAGACTGGAAGGTCCTCGGTGACGTAAACCTCGAGGGTAAACAGCAGAAATATTCTACTAATAGAAAACAGTTAACTCGATGATCCGTAGTCTGCAATTATAATGTGATCGAAATTCCTTCGTGTCGCAACATGGAAAATCTTCAGAAATGAAACAGTTTAGAAAAGAAGAGTGGAGAAATTGTGCTGGCGAGGATGCGCGAGGAGCGGCGCGGCGTACGGGGATCGCATCGTCGAGAAAGCCAAGAACAATTAGACTTTTTTCCGTCTGGCATCGCAGCCAGCGACGCGTGTACAGGCAAAGATAAAAATGTAACGAGGTGGAGCATAATTAGAAGCTATTTTCACGCGGCAATGGAGGCTTCATTGTCTACCTTGCTGTGTCCTTGGCACTGAACGTCCGGTCGCCGACCGGCCTGGCGTTTTACCTTCGCCGGCAGCTTCCTAGACCGTCGACAGCTTGGTAACCAGTGCGGTGTGTCCGTGTCCCGTCATATCGTTGACCTCGTCAACAATTTATCGAACCTCTTCGCCAGGGCAACGCGCGCGCGCGCCGATAACCTGCCTTGAACGTATTCTTTCTCGCGGGCACGATATCATTTCCACACTCGGACCTTGCGTCGATCATCGTCGATCGATTCACGGACTCGTGAGAATCCAGACGAATCATTTCAGATCGTTTCTTTCTTTCATAAAATTCGTCACAGGCTAATTCCGGAGCAGACCATTTTATAGAAAATCAGAGAGAACACTTGATTTCGCATAGGGATGATCTTCTAATTAGAGAGCCCTTAGGATTTGGTTACAACAACCGGCGATGCTGCAGCAAGTTTCAAGGATTATTATATATGTATCGTACGTCATTATTGGCGCGCAACCATCGAGCCCGCGCAGGTATTAGAGTACGGGCGAGTCTGGTAAAGTTTAGTCGTTACAGAGTCCACCGTCAATGACTTCCTGGTGGATTCTCAGTTATTAGGCGATCAGAATGTAGTAGCGAGCGCGGTGGATGGTGTAGAATTATTCAGCTCTGCTATTAAGTAATATCTTTATATTACACGGTTGTTGTTGTCGGAGCATCGCTCTAAGACAGTTGGAACCGAAGATTCATTGCTGCGAGTCCACCTAAGTAATCCTGTTTAGCTACTTTTGCGAGGGTAGTTGGCTGTACTTGTTAAATCATCGTAGAAATTCTAAACGGTTAGAAAACGGTATGAACATTTTGTATCGATTTTAACCGCTTGCCGTATTTCCACGAGTCAGACTCGTCATGAAGATTTTAACCAAGCTGAACAAATACGAATTTCACGCCCGATTAACACGTTGCGTCGCGATCGTTAATTACCACGAGGTGGGGGTGGGGATGGTCCGTGCGAGCCCCTAGCGGACCCCCATTGTCCCGCGGCCCGTTCTTTCGTGAGAAAGAATGAAGAAAGATTGCATATTGCGATAATATGGTGGTAATCTGAAGAAGGTGCACGAGGCGTGCAGAAAAGAGAACGGTGCCGCGCGCGCGGCGATGTTCTTGCGGTTTGCGAGCGCACCCGCTGCGTTGCTGCTACCACCGCGGATGTTGCTGCTGCTGTAGCTGCTGTAGCTGCTGCAAGTTCAGTGACATCAACGCACGCATGTGCGTGACGCGACGTGCGCACCGTTATGCCCATAGCCTGCCCCATAGCGCCTACTGCGGAAGTATAACCATATACTTGCCTGTTGGCGAGCCGTGTGGCCGTGTGTCCGACGATCGGACACCGATTTCATATCGCTTAATCCGATTAATCGCTAGGCAAGCAATTTTCCGCGATCGATTCTCGGGACACGCGTGATCGTCACGGACCTCGTGCGGATTAGCCCTCTCGCGGACCGAACGGAAATTCAAGTGTGACGTTTAAAGTAGCGGCAAATGTTCTTTGTAATTTTTTTTTAACTATTTTGAAAGAATCCAAGCAGCGGATAAAAAAGGACAGTCGAACCTGAGGACATGGCACTGCCTAGGCAGCTAATTTGCCACGTAAGAGGAAATCAAGCAGGGGAACAGGAAGAATGGGAAAAAATCCGAGGAGGGCGAGGGAGGGAAAGCGGAAGGTTTCAGTGGGCACGGAGGAGCAGCTGCGTTGTTGCAACGTGCTTCGCACCCGCTGCACGCCCATTGAGATGCACGCTGTACTCCGTTGGCGTAATTCTTTCCATGCGACGCGTGTCCTCGATCATATCTCGCCCGAGAACCACACTGGCCCGGGATATCTGTGTCAACGGCACCGAACGGGTTCGGCAAGCCCGGTCCGCGGTCCCAGCGGAATTAAATCATCGCCAGCTCCGAAATCGAGAGCTCCCGCCTCGCTTTCGAGCCACCGCACCGCGCGCCAGCCACCTTGATTGCATCGACATTCACCCTGGAAAGCCCAACCTTGGAAACTCTCGGTGACTTATTCTCGTAGTATCATGAGAAAATGTAGTCTTTTCTTTATTAAAATTAATGCCTGAGTACACAGTGAAAATGTCTTCTATTTGCCAAGTATTAATGAGTTTTCCAGGTCGACGAACTTCGGATAGCACCTCGGAGGAAATTGAATTTTCCTCGAAGGAAACTGTTTTCGTCGATAAGTCTCGAAGAGGAGCAGCAATGAAAATCGCTGGAGCGATATCGGCCGCGGCGAAAGAAAAATGGAAAAAGTAATTTCTCTGGTGGCGCCTCTCTCTGTTTGCGGGTCGGCCGATGCGCGATGGACAACTTGCGCCGCGACCTGCAAACCGAGGCAAGGAGGCCGTTCGATCACCTTGTTCCACGCGTGCACACGCACACGCATCTATTTCCCCGACTAGTTTCTCCATTACAGTTTCATTTGATAATACATAGTCATGCGAACGCCTCTGCGCACCGTGAAACCGAACCGAACTGAAATGGAACGGCCACGGTCGCTGCTCCAAATTTCGCGGAACAAGCGAACTTTCCGTAACGATTATTTCCGTACCGTGGAAACGACTTCCCGGTACAGATCAGCGGTATTCATTCGACGATCTTTTGAATTTCCAATGTTTCCTCGCGATTTCGAAGACTGCGGGTGTTTACGTATTTGTAGGTTCAAAAAATTGTCAAAAATGCTAGAAAATAAAATTCCACAGAATTTGGTACGATCTACAAAGACGACTACCGTTGAAACTAACATTTCACGCGATTCTACTGTTTTAAAGTTTGCCTAGAAAAATTGGAAACATCACGAACATCCGCAGTCTAAAAATTGTGTTACTGCATCGCGTGAAAGCTTCGTCACACTACTAATTGTTGCTGGAACCCTCGGCACCGCGTTCAATAATTTATACAATTAGCCGATGCCGGAGAGGGGAGGTAGAAAAACTTTCGTTCTAAAGACATTCAAGAATTCCATTCAGCAACGCTGCCAATTAGACTAGAATTTAGCTAGGCACATTTAGGACGTGAAGACACTCAAGACGGTAACTGGAACGTGCGTCTAGCTGCCATAAGAAGATCGGTTCGGCGAAGTCCGTTGAAAAACGTGTGCGTTTCGCGAAGATCACAGCACTTTCGATTGCGGGATCAAAGTGCAGGATCCCACGTGTGCAGGGTGCATCCGAAAGCTAAAGTGCAGCCGGTCGTTGGATCTCGCGGGCGTACCAACGAAAGCGTTATTGTCAGAATACCATCGAGACACTCGACGCAAAAAGAGATTAGAGGTTGGCCTGCTCGGTCGGCGGAAAAGGGGATCAGCGAGCAAGACGAAAGAGAAGGAGACCAAGAGAGGAGAGGAGAGGAGAGGAGAGGATCGTGTGCCACTATCCGCGGCCCCGAACTGGCCTGCTCCGCATCGCCACTTCGAGTCGATTACAGCGAGTATGCTTCATTCCACCTCCTCTCTCACGGACGTCCGCGGTAAACCGCTTTTTCCTCCGTCGATTAATCGCGAAAAACGAAGAGAAACAAGAAGCCGGCTTGCCTGCTTGCCTGACTGACGGTACCCTACCCTCCCCTCTCCCACCACTTGTTGAATCACGAGAAATCGAGGATCAGGTTTCTGGCCCGCTGATATACTGATTTCGTGAATTTCACCGAAAACGGACCACGGAAAGTGAAAATCCAAACGCTCGTGTTTCGGAGCCGTTTAATCCGGGATAATTACGTATCGAACAACTGCAGATTCATGATTTAATCGTATGTATAATCCTCGGTTTCGTTTGTGAAACATCTGGTGCTCAAAATATAAACCGTTCTTGTTAGAACGGTTTACGAGGTCTGTTCAAACAATACGTGGACTGTTGGTTCCAGGGGAATGCGCTTGGAGTCGATGTGTTCGTACATATCAGCTGGTTTCCACGTCAACTGACGACCCAAACGTTGACAAAATCAACACCCTGGTGCGGGCAAATCGACGTCTGATCATCAGGGAGCTTGCTGAAGAGTGTGGGATATCAGTTGGATCTTGTCACGAGATTTTGACCGAGAAATTGAAGATGCACCGCGTTGCTGCGAAATTTGTGCCATTCAGCCCTCAGAACTAGTCAGTTTTTGGCCAAACACTTGATCACTGTTCTTCCCCGCCCTCTACTCACCTGACCTTTCTCCTTGCGACTTTTTCTTGTTCTCAAACTCAAAATACCCTTGAAAGAAAGAAGATTTTAGACGATTCCCGAGATTAAGGCAAATGTGACGAAGGAGCTGAAGGATATTACAAAAGAAGCGTACCAGGACTGTTTCAACAAGTGGAAACACCGTAGGGACAAGTGTGTGCGTCGGGAAGGAGAGTACTTTGAAGGGGACCCACACATGTAACTACTGAATAAAGTACATTTTGTTTTACGACGTCAGTCCACGTATTTTTTGAACAGACCTCGTACATTCAAGTCCGAGGAATTTATTTACGGAGACCGCTATGCACAGTATTTCCCTTATCTTGACTTCCGAGGGGTGTGTGACCCAGCCAATTCCATCCCGGAAAAGTCCGAAAAATTCTTCTTAACCATGATGAAATATTATCGGTCATATATCAGCGTTAATCCTCGTGTGGTTCGCCGCTCGATTTTCACGGTCCACACCGAAACAGCACGTTCGTTTAAGGGTTCATGGAGAATTGCGAGCACCGTGGAAAAATCTTGGCTCGTCCCTTGGCGATGACTATGAAAAGGCGATTGTCGGGTAACTCTTCTGCAGGTACCTGCACATCGTGGAGCGGTAATGCGATTATAAGACGTTGTTTGTCACCGACCGACGTGATTAGCCGTTGTCTGTTTGCCTTCACCGGAAGGATGATCCAAAACAAACAAGCAAACGCGGGCGGCGAGAGGAGGGGTGGCCAACGAAAAACGGCAATCGATCGATGTCTGGGAGATACCGTAGGACGCGTAGGGAGTCCAAGGGTATTATCCTACGGGAGCCTAGTCGTGGTCCACAACGGAGGCTTCGGCATAATTGGGAGACAATGGCTCGTTACATTGCGGGAATCCTCGTGGGCGTGGCGGTCGACGGGAAAGGGTTAAGAAGTCAATCGGTCACGGAAGAGACGCTCGTAAATTCGTTGCTCACCAGCTACGCTTGACATTTCACGCTAGCCAACCTCTACGATTCTGCCGCGCCTCGATCCTTCTCGAAACTCTACGGTCAGACTTGACTATGGGGGGGGGGAGGCGAGTGGGGGCGACACAACTATGAATTATTCAGCGTGGATAATCGAGGGACCCGGCTGGCTACTGTTTTTATTGATTTCGGGTACGGTCAGGGAGAGGGTATTGTGCTAGTACCCAAAGTGGCCGCACTCTATCAACACCTAACTGTGTTTAGGCTTCAGAATGAGCGCGGTGCAGGACCCTCAGTACCTT